>NC_140145.1:5469412-6132495 GCF_964035555.1 Netta rufina | reverse complement strand
ATGGACGGGGATGGAGATGGGGACAGGGATGGGGACATCCCCTTGGTGCATTGGGATCACACATGGTACAAGGGCACGATTCGGTGTGTGGCCAAAGGTGCTGAAGCACCAAAAGAAGGTGCCTGGGGGAGCTGGATAGGATGGAAATGTGTGTTATGGACGTGGTGTTTGTGGCTCCATGCCTCTGAGCAGGGACCCTGGGGAGGAAAGAGCATCCCTGCTCACTGGTCTGCCTTTAACAAGCTACTGTGCACGGTGTAATTCTGCTCCTCTGAGGTGTCCCAGCCTCCTGCCAGGCTCTCTGGAGTTTCTAGGAGCATTACAACCCCCTGACCTCCCCTCTCCCCAGGTCTCCAGCAGCTGCGACTACGTCTTTGTCAGCGGGAAGGAGTCGCGGGGCTCCATGAGCGCCCGGGTCACCTTCACCTACGAGCACCTCTCAGCCCCACTGGAGATGACGGTGTGGGTGCCCAAGCTGCCGCTGCACATCGAGCTCTCGGACACCCGGCTGAGCCAAGTGAAGGGCTGGAGGGTGCCCATCCTGCCGGACAGGAGGTGGGTGCTGGGGGGGGCTGTGTGTGGGGCACCCCAGAGTGAAGGAGGCAGCAATGTGCTGGAGGAGGTCCTCAGGAGGACCCCAAGTTGTGTCCAGGGAGAGGATGGAGAGGACAAGGTGAAGGTGGCATGGGTCTAATGGCCATTGCTCAGCTGGTTAATGAGGGGGTATCAAAAATGACGGAGACAGACTCTTCTCAGAGGACCCTAGAGACAAAGTGAGAGATCAGGGACGCAGGATGAGTGTTGGATAATTTCACAGTGAGCGTGGTCAAACATGGGAATGGTGAGAAGCATCCATCCGTGACATCCATATTCCCCTGGGTGAGGCTGGGAGCAGCCAAGCTCCAAAGTTAATCCTGCTTTGAGGTCTAGAAACCTCCAGATGTCCATCCCAACCTGAGATCCCTCATCCTCTCAGCTGCTTAGGGAGCAGAGACCATGGTTGGCATGTTCTTCTGAAACACTCACGGACAGCAGGCATCTTTTTGGCCAGGAGGCTTTACCCCGCATCCCCCCTCGTTCCTCCCTGCCCTGCCACCCCTCTCCTGTCCCCGTCCTGCAGGTCGGTGCGGGACAGCGAGCACGAGGAGGACGAGGAGGAGCGGAAGCAGAGCCGGGGCTGTGCCCTGCAGTACCAGCACGCCACGCTGCAGGTCTTCACCCAGTTCCACACCACGGCGGCGGAGGGCACGGGGCAGGTGGTCACCATGCTGGGGCCCGACTGGCTGGTGGAGGTGACCGACCTGGTCAGCGACTTCATGCGCGTGGACGACCCGCGGGTGGCCCACCTGCTGGACAGCTTCACGCTGGCGGGGAGGGAGCCAGGCACCACGCTCTTCAAGGTACCCCCCTGGCCTCTTTTCCACCCTTCCATCACCGTGGCTTTGGGTGGTGGGGTGGTGACGGTCCCCTCGTCCCCCGCAGGTGGTGTCCCCGCTCGTGGAGGCGGTGCTGGGCGAGACGCTGGTGACGGTGGCGGAGGAGAAGGTCAGCATCACGGACCTGAAGGCCCAGGTGGTCTCCAGCCTCTCGCTGTCCCTGCACCCCAGCCCTGGTAACAGCCACACCATCATTGCCCGGACGGCCGCCCAGCAGACCCTCAGCTTCTTCAAGCAGGTGAGGCCTGGGGGGGGTGAAGATTTGGGGTGGAGTGGGGGCTTAACCTGTAAAAACCCTTTCCCAAATCCTGATTGTGGTCATCCCAAACACCCGCTGTCCTCCAGATATCCCCAAACGACCTCAAAGCAGCCCAGAAATCTCACAGTGGACCCACGAGACCACCCTGCCCACCCTTGGCTTGGGGATGGGGCACAACCATGGGGACAAAGGGGCCTGGGAGAAATCCTATAGAGTTCCCAGCTTGTAGCCTCTGGGGCTGGGGTTGGGGTGAGCCTGGTTTTCTGGAGGTCCTGCCTGTCTGGTGGCCTCCAGCCTCCAAGCCTCGAAGCTCCTCAGGCTGTCCCCTGGGCCTCTCCTCCATGCCAAGGACCGGGGAACAGTGGGGAAGGGGCTGAGCACCTGAACCACCCGACAGCAAGCTGGGGGCAGCCAGAAAGCTGCCCACACCTTGTCCCAAACCCCCGGCAGGTCCTCGGTAAGAGGAGATGTTCAGAGGCCCCATCCTGCTTCAGCAAGTATGGGGAGAATTGAGGGGAGAACGGTCAAAAGAGAAAAACGAGGAGATGGTGGGAAGGAGAAGGCTGGTTCAATAGGTGGAGGGGTGAAGGATTACGTGGGGGAAGGATGAGAAGGAGGAGGGATGGACGGATGGATGGATGGCTGAGAGGGTGCAGGTGGGACTGGCATCGTGCTGGGCAACCGGTGCCTGTGTTGGTCCTGCAGGAAGCGCTCCTGAGCCTGTGGATTTCCTACAGCGACGGCACCACGGCCCCGCTCTCCCTCTATGACCCCAAGGACTACAACCTGGTGGTGAGCAGCCTGGACGAGAAGGTGGTCTCGGTGACCCAGGACCGGGCTTTCCCCTTGGTGGTGGCGGAGAGCGAGGGCTCCGGGGAGCTGCTGCGGGCCGAGCTGGTCATCTGCGAGAGCTGCCAGAAGACCAAGCGCAAGAGCGTGCTCTTCACGGCCCTGGCCAGCGTGCGGGTCCATTTCGGCTCCGAGGAGGACCCGACCTACGACTACGACCACGTCCCCAGCAAGCCGGGGCTGGCAGAGCCGGGGGCGAGCACCACCCTGCGGGCAGAGGTGGAGAGGAAAGCGGAGCCGAGCGAGGACAGTCGGATGTCCAGCGCGTCTCACCCCACCGAGGACTTCCCCACCATCCCCACCGGCTTCGTCCAGGTGACCAGGGGGCTGACGGACCTGGAGATAGGCATGTACGCCCTCCTGGGCGTCTTCTGTTTGGCCATCTTGGTCTTCCTCATCAACTGCATTGTCTTTGTGCTGAAATACCGGCACAAACGCATCCCGCCCGAAGGCCAGACCAACATGGACCATTCCCACCACTGGGTCTTCTTGGGCAACGGGCAGCCCTTGCGGGCTCACAATGACCTTTCCCCCCAGCCCGAGAGCCCCGGGAACCCCTTGGAAAATGTCCAGACCTGCTGCCACGCGGACCACCACAGCAGTGGGAGCTCGCAGACCAGCGTGCAGAGCCAGGTCCACGGCCGCGGGGACGGTTCCTCGGGGGGCTCCACGCGGGACCAGAGCGAGGACCCCCTCAACTCGCCCACCTCCAAGCGGAAGCGGGTGAAGTTCACCACCTTCGCCACGCTGCCCACCGACGAGCTGGCCTACAACTCCATCCCCATCGCCGATGAGGAGGACTTGGAGTGGGTCTGCCAGGACATGGGGCTGCAAGACCCCGAAGAGCTTCACAACTACATCCGCAGAATCAAAGAGATCGCTTAACGCAGGGGCAGAGGGGACGGGGCGGGAGGGAGGGGGCTGCCACGCCGTGCCACGCCACGCCACGTCACGCCACGCCACGCCGGCCGCTTCCCGGGGCCGGAGACCCAACTTGGGCTCTCTGGCGTGTTCCCGTTCGCACATCTCACATCCTCCTCACCCCGTCCGGAGGCACCCCCGGGGGCCTTTTTCTTTTCTTGCCCTTTCCCGTCTGGTTGTCCCCAGGGGAGGCAAGGAGCACACGCACAGCCACCAAGCCTGCTGGTGAGCGGGGAGGGGGGCACAAGGGCGGCGAGCCGGGGGTTGGAGATGGGTGAGGTCAAAACCTGAGCGCGCGCGATGGCGAGCAGGGCAGGACGATGCTGCGGGTCCTGTGGGGCAGAGGATGGAAGAGTGGAGACATCCCGGCCCCCTCCCAGGAGCTGAGGAGGCAGGTGGCGGGTGGGGGTCCCCAAAGGCACCCCCACCATACCCGGGGGGTCGCACAACCCCCTATGCTGCACCTGGTTGCACAATTTCGGAGGTGAGTGCTGGTACCAGGATTCACCGTCCTATGGCTGTTGGGGTGTGGGGTGCACAGCCTGGCTGCCCCCACCCCAAGCCCGCTGTCTGCTCCATGTGGAATGGTGACATTAATGTTTGGCATCCCTCAGGGACCACGTGCCTCTGCCCCAGGGCTGCTGGTTTCTGGCCTCCCAACACTGGGATGTGGTTGGGAGATGCTGTGGGGGGTTCCCACCACCCACCTCGGTGCCAGCCTGGTGGGGACACCATGCCCAGTCCCAGCCCAGTTCCCCCAGTCCCAGCCCAGCAGGGATGCCCGCAGCCAGGCTCAGCCTCCGTGGTGCCTTCTGACTGCCATAACCTCTCTGGCCACCCCATCCCCAGCCCCAAAGGCACCCCCATCATGGAGCATCCTCAGCCAGGCTGACCCCGTGGGGACCACTGGGTACCAGGGCCGGTGGGTTGGGGGTCCCGAGCATCATCTGGTGGAGGGGGCAGGCGGCGGCTGGCAGCGGATTATTTCTGGATCGGAAGTTACCCACCACTGTGTCTATTTTTTTTTTCTTAAATAAAAGACTAGAAAAACAAACAAACAAACAAACAAAAAAAAAAACAAAACAAAAAAACACAATGAAATGGAAAGCCAAAACCAAAAGGCGCTGCAGCGCTGTGATGGCTGCAGCTCTGCTGCAGTGCCCTGTCCTACGTCGGGGCTGGTTTGGGGTCACCCCCAGCCAGGTGGGTTCTGCTGGGGGGAAAAGGGCACACACAGCACTGTCCTCCCCCCCCCTGCACCTCAAACCCATGGCAGAACCACTGCTGGCACTCCAGGTGCATCGCTTGGCTTTGATGCCTATTGGAGCACCAAGCACTTTGGGGACAAATGCTGTGGCTTTGGGGCTCCCCCGTCCCCAACCCTCCCTACCTCAGCAGCCCGATCAAAGAGGGGATGATGGCACAGCCCCATCTCACCAGTAACCGTGCCTCAGTTTCCCTTGCAGGACAGCAGCAGCTTGGGGCAGCGTCTTGAAAATCTCTTTAAGGCGTTTATCTTTTTTTGGGGCTATGGAAATTTCTCCCCCGAGCGGCCTTAAAACTTTCCCGATAGCTCTGTGCTGGTTTTATATACACATATCCATATATATATATGTGAGGGAATTGAGATGTGCTCAAAGACCAGGTGGGTGATGCAGTTATGTTTTACTGTGCCCTCTTATCTAAAGGACACAGGGCTGGCTGTGCGAGCCGCCGATCTGATAGCGCTTCTGAGCAGTAAAATTAATACAGCCCAATTCCCCGCCTGGAGCCACCAAACCTCCTCGTTAAATTAACATATATGAATATTTGTTAAAAAAAAAAAAAAAAAAAAAAAAAAAAAGAAAAAAAGGAAGGAAGGAGAAAAGGAGTGGGGAGAGGTAAGAAAAGTGCATAATAACTTTTTATAATGGTAATAAGCTGCAGACTCCTGCTCTGTGAGCGCAACCTGGGGTTGTGGCAGTCAGGAGGGGAGGACAGGGTTTTGCCCCCATTGCAGCAATCCCCATGAGCTGCTCGCCTGCTGCCTCCTCCCGACAGTGGCATTTTGTCACCTCCGCACAGGGTTTTGCCCCTGCCCGTGCCGCCTCTGCGCCCCCTGCACTGGTGGGGATGGCGCGGTGACATGGTGAGGACACCGGTGCTGGCCCTGGTGGCAGACGTGCTCAGGGCATCTGGATGAAGACAGCAAAACCTTCTAGATATCTACAGCTATTTCTTGATACATAAATATGTATATATTTATAAGTACAGATGTATATATATGCATACACAAGGTGTGTATGTACATATATAACTATATATATATAAAGTTATATATATATAGCTCTGTGTGCATTCCTGTTACCGATGCCAAGGGCTTTGCTCGGGTGCATGGATGCACCTCCACAATATATGTACCCCTATGAACAGGCACCCAACACCTGGTCCTCCATAGGCCCCTCTGGGTTGTAGGGGCACAAGAAAAACAGCTTGCCAACATTGCGTTTGGGCTCCTAACGCCCTTGCAGCCTTTTAGGAAACCTGCCAGGTAGGCACTGGGTGAAATTCTGGCATCAAACCCCAGGAAAAAAGTGTTTTGGCATGGATGGTATAAGACCTATCCGTCTCTGATGGATCCTGTCTCTGCCTGGTTCCCACTCCATCTGCTTCTCCTCACTCCCATTACTGGGATTTTATTTGTTACATAGGCTGCAAAAGGGAGGGGGGCTGGGGGGCTCCCACCATCCCCAGACCACCCTCGTGGGGGCCGGTAGCACCCACTGGGGGAAGCCACCCACAGCCAGTCCCAAACCAGCACTTTCCCCGCTTGCTACTCCGCGTACCGTAAATAAAGCAAGCAAACAGCCCTCCAGTGGCCAAATCCCAGGGAAGAAAAAGAGAAGAGTGGAAAATAATTAAAAAAGAAACCTCTATTCCAGCTCCCCTCCCGACCTGCCCTCTGTTTGTTCTCTTCTGCCTCGTTCCTTTATAGGGTTTCACTCTCTGCTCCCAGCGGGTAGGCACAAACTTGTGGTGTAACGCAGGGCTGGGGGAGCGCTCAGCACCTGGGGGGACAGAGCTGGGGATTGACACCCCTGCACCCCTCTGAGGCTTGGTTCCCCTCCAGTCCCCACCTTCCCATAAGCCAAATATCCCCCTTAAACAATATCCTATTAAAAAATGGTCAAACCACTTGAAGCACCCAAGCCCTTCAAGCAACAGAGAGAGCAGGGTGAAGATTTGGGATCTCCCTGCACCAAGGCCACTGGGTGCAGTGGTCATGGTGGGGCTTTCCCCCCCATGGGGGTCAGACCCAGGTGTCCCACCACCCTCTGTCCCCTCCAGCCATCTCCCCAAGCTCTCACCCACCTTTTTCTCCCTCCCTGGGTTTTCTCTTGACAAGTGACAGCAGTCGGGGCCCTTCACCCTACTCCCACCCCAGCGCATCCCCATTGTGCTCCCCCTCGAGATGCCTCTGACTGCCATCAGCGCCATCCGGGGGAAGTTTAATTAACACAGGACCTGCCCCCCCCACGCCTCGCTGTTGACATTACCAGTGCACAGCAGCTGGGATAATTACTTTGGTAATTGCACTGCTATTTCTGGGGTCTCTTGGCTCTTTTTTTTTTTTTTTTTTTTTTTTTTTTTTTTTTGCCTGGCTCAGCAAGGAATGTAGATGGGGGAACAGGAAAGCCCATAAAACCCCGGTATTCTGGGGCTGCTCTGTGCTGGGAGGCTTTTCCCCTGCTGCTAACCTGGGGCTGCCAAAATATGCCCCCTGTGGCAGGGAAGATTGGGGAATTTGGGGTCGGAGCCAGCCAACAGCAGCTCTGCAGGGCTGCACCGATGGAAAGCTTTTGGGGAACCTCCACGAGGTTTTAGCCCTGTAAAAGCCATAAATGCCCAGAGGGGAACATTTCCTGGGTCGAGGCCCTTTCTTTGTGTTTTCTAGGAATTTCACAATAATTGACAGGATTTTACCATTGCTTCTCATAAACTCCAGGATCTCGAGCTGGTTTGCAAACTCCCGGCTTAAACATTAGATAACAGCATCGGGGAAATGGCTTTAAAAGTGTGACCGCCTTGGAGATGCTATCAGGGTGGCGTTATGAGATGCAGATCCACTGTTTTAAATAGGCTCCATCGCCTCCCGTCCTGTAAAACCTTCTCCTCTCACTGAATCAGCAGAGGAGGGAGCAAATTCTTTGCCTTTTTTACCTTTGGTGGGTGCTGTCGGTGGGGGATCTGTCCCCAGCCCCCAGCTGCAGGTTTCCAGCCCCGGCAGCTCCTGCAGGCTCAGCCCAGCCCACACAGCAGATGCTGCCGGTGTTCCCAACAGCACAGCCCAAGGAAGGCTTCGATTTTGTTAGCTCGTGGATTTAAAGGTCATGAAAACCATCTTGGCTGACCTCCCGTGACGTGGAGCAGCAAATGTCACCCAGTTACCCATCTGTTGAGCCCCTGTGGCGTGACCGATAGAGGCGTTTTCTTGGCTGGGATGGAAAAGAAGGATGCAAGAGATGGCTCGTGGCTTTATCAGTTTTTCCCCACAGGCACCTGCTGAATGTTTTGCTTTTGAGGGACAGCTGGGGGCTGTGGGGCCAAGACACTCAACGAGTCTGGTGCCAGCCCAAGGAAAATGAAGCCTTGTGGCCACGCAGGACAAATCAGGAAAAAAAAATAAAAAATTAATCACTGCTAATTTCCCCACCCTGTGCATTTTAAAGGTCCAACTCTGTCCTCTCAAGACACCACTTAGGACAGCTGAAACTCCAGCTAAACCTCAGGGAGAACTAAAACCTTCCTTGGCCCGAGCTTACACCCAGGTCCTGCTCCAGCTTTGTCTGCTTCGTTCGCCAGGCAGTCGACATCCCTGCGTGCCAGGATCCTTTTGTTCCCCCCGACCTGGTGCCGTGGCTCGATTTTGGCTCCTCATCTCCGCACAAAGCTGCGGGTGCCCCAGGGGGGCCGCCCGGAGAGTAATTGGAGGCGGCACAGATCACAATAACGCTGGCAAATCCAATTACCCAAGGGTTAAGCACTCTGCTGATGAAAACCAGGGGCTCAAACTGCTGAGCCAGCAAAAGCTCCGCGCCGATCGATGCCATGTAAATAATATTGCTTGTTCCTGGGAGCCCGTCGCTTTCTCTTTGGGTGGTGCAATACGTTTAGCCCGGCAGGACCCACGGAGCAGATGAGCAAACAGCTCGGTGTGTGTGGAGGAGCCTCCTGCACGAGCCCTTAAACAAACCCAGGAATAATTGCTGCTCACGTCGCGCTTGTGGCCGCTATCGAGTGAGCCCGGGATTACTCAGTGAACACGAAGCCTTCTCTCAATCGTATCTGTAGCGGATGAAAAAAAATGCCAATTCTGGGTCGGTGTAATCCCATCATGGGTTTATGCGCCCGCGGTCCTGGGGGAGCGTTGCAATCTCAGCGGCAGCTCTGAGCGCTGGGTGCTGCCTCCAGATCGAGCCCGCACCCGTCACCACTCTGCTCAGGGGTCCCACTGTGGATTCTCCAGTGGCTACAAAGGGTTGTGCTTGGGCTGCTGCCTTCATGTGGGGATGGGTTGCCTCTTCTCCACCCGCCCAGCCATTCTCCCCACATTGCTGGTCCCAGTTCCTCCCAGAAGGACCTCTGCCACTCCATGCCCTGGCTTCAAAACCATCTAAAAACAGAGGCAGCACAACTGGAAATCAGCATGTTCCCTAAACTCCCCACCCCACGTGCAGGGACCTGCTAAACACTGCTGCTTCTCTGGAGTAGGCTCAGCAAACACTGCCGGATAAATAAATAGCGGGGGAAAGAAAACCAAACGTGTTTGCAGAGGTGGTGGTGGGAGAAAAACCCACCCTGGCAGGCACCTTGCTGGAAAGTCCTTCAGCAGTGCAGGAAGGGCTCCTTGCTGCTCCTGATCGATCCCTGGCTGCTGCTTGTGACATTCTGGTCCCAAGGGGCGAACGCTTCCAGATGGAGAGGGGGATGCACGAAGCCAGTTCGGGGTGCCTGGATCTGAAAAGTGCCCAGAGTGGGGAGGGGATGATGGGGGAGCCCCCACCGGGCATCAGGGGCTGAGCAAAGAGAGCTGGGGCTGCTCCATCCGAATCAGCTGGATGTGCTCGTCTCACATCACCCACATCCATCCCTGCTGTGCCTGATCGCTCGTGGGCGAAACACCAAGGCACTCCCGGAGACAAAGGGCAGAGAAACCACATTCAAAAATGAAAATATTTCCCTTTGACTTGTTTTCTTGGCTTGCAAGAAGCATCTTCGATCTTCTGATCTGAAGTTTCTTCCCCCTTGACACGTCCTTTGATTGCATTTACTTATTTTTTTTTGCCTCAGAAAGCTGGAAATCAACCCGAGCCCTTTTGATTCTGACTGAAAGGGAGCAGGAGCACAGATGATGTCTCTGGAAAGTGATTTTGTTTTTCCTGAACCGCTCCAGAACTGGGAAGAGGAAAAAACCCAAATAAATCTGTCGTTGGCACAGCAGAGAAGGAGACGCCAAGTGCGCGGAGGTCTGCGGGGGGTGGCCTCAGCTCAGCCTTGCCACCACCCAGCGATGCCAAAACGCCTCAGACAGAGGCTGGAGAGGAACAGGAGTGTGGGACCCCAGGGTATGGGGCACAGCGGGGATGAAAGAGCTACCCGCAGCCCAGCTGAGGCCCCCCAGCACGGGAATGGTCCCGTTTTTGGGGTAATTCCAAGGATTCAGTCTTGGCACGAGGACAGCCGTCTGCCCCAGCGCAGCAAGAAATAACGCTGCTGTCGATCTTTCCTATTTTCCCCCAAGAAAAACAGAGCCTTGGGGAAGCTTTTAACTTGCACACTTGTTTTTAGCTGAGATATTTCCCTCGGGGAGCTTTGCTGGGTTTTGGTTTGTGTGAGTAACCGGCAGAAGCCCGGGCAGGTTGGGTTTGTTTCCCTCCGTGCTGGTGTGCAGGGATGAAAGCAGGGCTGAAGCCCTCCTCTTCCTCACTCCTCTCACAGGAGAGGTTTTTAAGAGGAATTGGGGGGTTTCATTCCCCTTCCCATCAGCAGGCATTGGGGCTCACAGCATTTGGAAGCAGTTGGAGGTGCAAGAGAGATAAGTTAAGGTTTTTCGGGAGCAGGAGAAGCCAGGTCAGTGCCATTCCACCAACAAAACACCATTTCCCTGCTATATAGCAAGGAAAAAGGAGGTCCCACCACACGTGATGGTGCTCCCTACCTGGCTGGAGGCTCGTGCCTGGACTGCATTGGGGGGACGAGTCCCCACTGAGCCTGGCTGCTCCCAGACCTCAGCACCAGCTGAATCATTTCCCTGCCCGTGCGTTTTTAAAACCATCTTCACTGTCGATCTCAGCTATCCGTATCCGTTTTATAGCTGGTTTATTTTCTCTCCATACTCCGAGTGCTCGCAGACGTTTCAAATCACTGCAGCACACAAATTTGCCAGCTTTCCTCCGTATTGCCTTCTTTATTTGGGTTTTGCGTTGCGGGCTGTGATAAGAAGAGATCTCTTCATCCTTTAGCCATGCAAGCAAACCCTATTTGGGGCAGCTCGCCGGGCTCTAGTGGCTGCCCAGCTGGTGCCAGCAGCTGGCGATGCCACCACCCTGACTTGTGCTTGTGGGATGGGGATATTTCCATCTCCAAACACCTGAATTCCCTTCTGGGTTATGATGAAGTTGCTGGAAACCCATAGGTAAAAACCACAGCCCTGAGCCCATGGCAAAGCTTTGCCACCCTCCTCTTTGGCTCTGCACATCTCCTGTCTCTGCCTGACCCAGGGACCCTATTCCTCCTCCTGGGACCCCAGAACAAAAGGCAGATCTGTAGGGCTAGGTCCATGCAATGTGGGGCTGAGGGGAGCACCAGCCATTGTTCTCTCTGATTTTCCCTCTCCCTCCTTCCCTTCCCCCTTTCCCACCCCTCCTGGCACCACGTGATGTATTGCAAGATAAGAGCTCCAATTGCTCCAAATTGCTTATTGAGGACTCGGTGGTAAATCAATGATTTTAAATGGGATCACAGAATAGCAATCCTAACAACAGCAGAGTAAAAAAAAATCTAAAATAAAATAAAATAAATGGAGCTGGCCAGCGAACAGGGGAGGAGGAACGGCCGGGCTGGTTTCCTTCATTGCCTGCTGCTGGCGGGGAGCTGGGGCAGTGCTGGGCACGGGGAATACTGGGGTAGGATGGAGGGAAGGGGCTAAACCCCCCGTGTGGTGCACACACGGGTCCTTGCATGCCGTGCACAGCCCAGGGTGGGTTTGCAGGCAAGGTGTGAGCACAGCTGAAGTCACAGAAGCTGCTGTTCGTCCTCTCCAAATATAATTTCCGGGCAAAAATCTCCCCAGAACGACCGGCTCGGTAGCTGCTGAAGAACATGAGTTATCGCGTCCTTAAATAGCCATTTTCATGCTTTTAAGAGCCTGGGTTCTCCAAGATTGTGTATGTGAGAGCGGCAACGCCGTCACTAAGCAACCTCCCAAGTTTTGAGGCTGCGAAGGGAGGTGGCGAGGATTTGGGGTGGATTTTTGTCTTTCTTCTGCCGGAATCTCCCGGTCGGCTCGGTCCTGCAATTACTGCCTGAGTGCCTGCGAGGAGAGACAAAATGAAGATGCAGGCAAACAAAAGCTCCATTAGAAACGTTGGGGAGTGGATGAATGAAGGCTCTCCCCCCTGTGTTTTTCTCTCCCCCTTGATTAATGCATTTCATTTGCTGCATTAGCAAGCACACCTTCGTCTGCTTGGTTAATAAGGCAAGAAGTGCTCTGCCTCAGCACGGACCGGAGAGAAATGGGAGGGATGGAGGGAGGGATGGACAAAGAGGTGAGTTTTTTTACCTGTGGTGCTGTCCACGATGCCCCAGCTGGCAGAAAGCACATGGGTTAGGTGGGCATCGCAGGGATGGGACTGCAAGGAGACCAGAGAAATCACGGGACAAGTTTTCCTTTCCCCTCCACGGTCGTTTCCTACCTCTGCCCATACAGAGGAGCATGTCAGGCCATACAGACTGCTGCAGGGTGACACGAAGAGGCACCACTGGGCCCAACACCTCAAATCCCAAGAGCAGGCTCTAGGGAAGGTCATGTGAGTCCTGAGGCCACATAAATTAATGCTGGTTCCTTGTGGGATGGGACAAGCTGCATGTTAAGAAAGCATTTGGAGAGCCAAGGGCATGGGATGGGCTCAGGACGGGCTTCACCTGAAGGCAGATGGAAGCTGATGGGGGCTAAGGACCCCTGGCTCTGGGATGAGCACCGTGGGCTTTGGGGTAAAAGCAGGGGCAGATGAACCCCCCAGGACATCCCCGGGGCAGTGATGCTGAGCCCTGTCAGCAGCTATTATGTGATCGCTAAAGAACGTTCCTAATAATTAATTGTTGGTTATTTAGGAGGCGAGAGCTCGCCCAGTATGCACAATGTGCAATCAGCTCTATTTAAAGGCTCTGCCGGGCCAGATTTAGCAGGCTCGTCCCACCCCGATCAGCTCGCCCAGCTTCCAGCAGGTCCCCGTCTCGCTGACTGCAGATTAAGCATATGCCTCGCCGCGTTGCTTGTTCGGCGCTTGATTTATTGACTGATTTATTTAAAAATGTAACACAGCACTGCTGACAGCTTGGGCTTCGGAGACCTGTCCAAGAATAATTTTTATGAACAGAGACGGAGGCAAAATAGAGCTCGGCTGTGATCTGATGGGATGAAGCCGTCAGCCTGGCAGTGTTCATGGGGCGCCGACCTCGGCATGGGCACCAGCCTGGGCTGGGGTTTCCCAACTCTCAAGAGAGGTTTTTCCCTCCTGGGAGGCTGGAGCTGGACCTTAAGGATGGGAACGGAGACCGAGAGGGTGTTGGTGGAGATCTGAGAGCATCCTTGCGATGTGCTGCGCCCACATCAAATTCAGCTTCCACCCCAAAGAAAGATGGGATGGGAAGATTTAAGGACCAGATAACACCATGGGTTCTGCCAAGGCTGGAGGCTTTGCTGGTGTTTCTGGCTGGCTGAAAGGGCCTCATTGCAAAACCGAATTGTGCAGGGGAAAGCCACATCTGCAACCCCTTGAGCTGCTGCCGAAGCCAGGGACAAACTTAGCAAAGTCTCTTCTCACTTTGCTGCTCTCCCCGTCTGTAAATACTCGGAGATAGCAGCCGTAAAAGTACCTTAGAGAGAAGGCAGCGGTAAAATTACATCAAGCCTAGGGGCTTAAACTGATTGAAGGATACATTTTCCAAGCTGATACAGCGAAAGCAGCAGCAAAGCTCTCGTGCACCAGGCAGCCTGTGCGGTTTGATCATTTTTTGTCCTTCTAACTGGCCAGACAGCTGGAAAAAACCCCGTGAATATTTTTGGGAACGTGCTTGTGAGGAGGAGTGCAGCCATCGGGGGCAGGGGGAACGCGTTAGCCGGAGGCAAAAGGCTTCTGCATTTTTCCATGCAAACAACCACGGCTTGGAAAAAGCAGAAATAACGCGGTGTTGCAGCCTGGGTTGGTTTCTGTCCCATGGAGGGGTTTCTGTATGGGATTGTGCAAAGGGCTCGTGGTCCTGGAGATGCTGTTATTGGGACAGAAAGGGACAGGGATGAGGTGGCCATCCCAGCAAGGTCTTGCTGGCATTTGGGAGCCTAAGGCACGGCTCCAAGATAAACGCTGCCTTAAATAAATAAAAATCCTTCTGCACCCCGCTAATCGCCAGCCCTCCTGCCTCCCCCCTGCCCTGCCGTGTGAGCCCAGCTGGGGTCGGTTTGCTCCGACCCGCCTGGCACCTCTAATCAGTATTAATGGCCCTGACAGTTATCTGCTTGACTTCTGCTCTGCACCCAGGCCGGATCGCTGACCTGCCCCGCGCGCCCCGGGCCCGCGCTGACACCAATAATCGATCACGGCGGCTGTTGGCTCGCTGCGAGCAGCAAAGATAAAGTGCAGCGAGGGAGGGAGGCTGGCTGTGCTCTGATGGGGGAATTTCCCGGCGGGCACGGGCAGACGTGCCAAAAAAATCCTTAAGCATCCTCGCTTATCCCGTTGAAGCTTCTGGGGGCTTGCTTGGGGCTGGAGGGGGCACAGAGTGGGGGCTTTTCTGACCCCAAACCTAAAATTGTGATTGAGTGGCTCGTGTCATCAAGCCTCCAAACCTTCCCAGCTTGCCTGGCCACAGCAATCGGGATGTCAAAGGCATTAAACATCCACTTTCGCCCGCGAGGGATGGCAGGCGGGGGGGAGAGGGACGCGGCGCCACATCACACGTTCGCCTGCCTTCTCCCTCCCAAATCCCCCCTGCTCACTCATCCTTCCCAAGGACAGTGATGGTGTTTGAGCTGCTGGTGCCTGGCTCTGACCGATGGGCTTGGGGAGAGGTCACAACTCAGAGGTGCCTGAGCACCCCCTGAGCACCCAGCTCCTGGTGCTGGCTCGCCCCATTGCTCCTGAATGGGGGCAAGAAGAAAGCAGGAGCAGGAGTGAGGGGTCAAATCACCTCTTTTGGCAGCAAGGGGGGATTTAAAACAGCATTACCCAGTCTCTACTTACCTGATGGCGTCACCTTGCAGGGAGAAGGAAGAGGCTGGGGAAGGGGAGCCTGGACCTGGCACTAGGACAGTGCAGAGCAGGATAACCCCGAGACATGGGGCATGAACCGGCTGCCTGCAGCCGAATTTCGCTGCGGGCATGGTACTGGCATGATGCTGTTGTGGTACCCAGAAGGGCTGTAATGATCTGGGAGGAAAATAAAGGCAGGCCTCCTGATCACTGCTCACGCTGCTCTCCAGCACTGCAGCTCCTCGCTGGAACGAAGCGCAAGGTTACGCTGGACTTTGCTAAACAGCACAGAGCCGGCAGTATGCTAATAAATGCTGATTTAAGTTTGATGAAAGCCAGGAAGAATTATCCCAGAATGTATTAATTAGTGCGATGATGAGGTGCTTGCAAAATGAAAATGCAAAGCAGTGGCTATAGGGAGCAGAGGCGTTGAGGGAGGGAGAGCCTTTGAAGAGGTGCCTGGAGAGGCGGCTGGGCTCCTGCGCTGCTGGTCCTGCCTGATTGCCCCGTGGCAGGGCAGGGAAATTGCTGTGAGCACTGAGATCCATCCTCTAGGATGCTCCCAGCAGCCTGGGACCCTTGGGGGGGTCACCTCACTGTGACCACCAACACTTAAGCCGAGAGGTGGTGAGGCAAAGCACCCCACACGCAGCCCGAGAGCAGAGCAGAGTGCTGGGGGCTGGCTCTGGAGGGGCACGCATGGGTTTCCCCAGAAGGGGAATAGGTTTTCAAAGTGAATCTTTAAATCCGCCATCTGACGGGGAGCCCTGGCTGATTTCTTCCTTCCTCTCTTCATTATTGATGTTTTACCTGGCTGCTATTTCCTCCAGCCTCCCGCCAGCTCCCCAGGCCACATAAAATGCACCGGACTCACGCAGCAGCCCCTGTGCGGGGCTGGTTCCCCTGGCAGAGCATCTCCTAGGGATGAGATGGACGATTACACCCTGCAGTCATGGCAAAGGCCCTTTGCCACAGCTTGTGTGACCCTCCCAGTGTGGATTTCTCACTTTTTGCTGCAGGACAGTGACAGTGACAGCTCCATGAGCAGGCTCAGGCCACTCAGGGGAGACCCCACCACTGTTCAGCATCCACCCGTGCCACATTCACCCACCCCGTGCCCAGTGAGAACAGCAGAAAGGACAGAGGGATGGATGCTTGCCTGGAGGAGGCGAGGAAGCACTCACAGGGATGGGCAGAAAGCTGAAAACCCCAACTTGAAAGATTCCTCTGCTCTGAAGCATCCCCCTCTGACAGCCCTCCTGTGCACATCCCCGGCAGTTGCACGGTGCAGACGGGAACAGGGCTGAGATATCCCCAAACTGCTCCCAGCTTCTCCTTTCTAGCACATCTCTGCCACAGTCACCTGCTCAGCCACATCTTGGCAAGCATAAATCCTCCCAGTTTCCCATTAAAGCCCAGTTCTGCACCTTGGCTGGTGCCCTAAAGAGCCTCTCGACTCCGCTGCCCTGTTCGCGGCAAGGAATGCTCAGCAATATCCCGAGCTGTCACAGCTCCGGAGTGAAGCGTGGAGGAAAAGACCCTGGAGCCACTTCCCTTGATCTGTCAAAAGGCAGGATTTTAGCTAATGGGCTCTCATCGTTATTCAGCAGTTTGTCCTCGTGCATCTGCCTCTGCTCTCGCCTCCCTTTGCAGAGCGGAGCTGCAGGTTTGCTCTGGGAAGGATGGAGCCTATTCCTGGCCGGAGAAAAAAGTGATGGGAAAACACAGCATTTGGGCATTTTTTAGGGTGTGAGCTCTAGTGCTGGGCTGAAAGGCAGGAGGGGACAAGTCCCAGCCCCCAGCTGGGCTCACCATGGGGGATGCTGCCTGGGCACGGTGGTGCCTTGCCATGGGCCCACTGGTGGGGTCAGCTGGGTTTGAAGGGAGCCAAAACCACAACTGGGATTTTCTCCAAAAACCTCAGGTTTTAGGCATTCAGATCTACAGAGATTTGCTTAGTGTGGAGGCTGGGCAGGGAGGAATAGTAGTGGAGGTGCATAGCTAGAGAAATGCCAGTGTGCTTCATGCCAGAGCTGCCTCAGACATTACTTTCCTGTCCTTTTCCTCTAAAAGAATTTAAAGAAAAGAAAATGTTCCCAGCTGCCACCCTCTTGGAAGGCTGCAGGTTAAAAATATCCTCCCGGAGGGAAGGAAAAAAACAAACAAACAAAAATAAACACTCATAAGAGAAAAACAAAACCAAAACAAACAGAGCCCATCTACAAACCATCACATCTCCAATCCCATCTTCAAAGCTGAAGGCATCAAGGACACCTTTCCACTCCCCCCTATAAATCCTTACACTTTGTGGTTTTCCTGTGAAGATTTCCTGGTGTAATTCATGCCTATTCCCCCACCACCCTATTTTTTTCCGCTCATTTTCAAGCAATTCCTACAAAAGCAGAGCTTTGCTACCAGCCAGCCCGTGCTCACCTGCGTACGGTGAAAAACCAACTCAGGGGGCTTTGGCTGTCAGCACAGCTTTAGAGAAGGTAATGATAAAAGGGGTAAAAAATAAAAACAAAAATTCTGAGTGGCCGGATTTGGAGGCTGTGAAAAGCTCCAGGTTAAACACGAGCACCTGAACTTGACGCTGCCCGCTTCTCTCGGGGGCAAGGAGGCTGGGTCTGAGCTATGGGGTCTGGGGGATGCAGGGCACCTCTTGGACAGCCTCATCCTCTCCTCACCCCCCCGGCACCACCATCACGTCCTCTTGTGATGGAGTTGGGGGTTTACACGGGAACCAAGCTCACCAGGACATCGGTGTGAGCAGCATTTGAGACAGTTTTCCATCACCGAGGTGGCCCCGAAGCTCCAGGTCCGGATGTCCCTTGCAGTGGGACATCCCAGGCCTGGATGAGGGTGGCAAGGAACGGTCCCAGCACCAAACTTTTTGCCATTTCACCCTGCTTCACCTAAGTCACGTCTTGGGGAAGTTCAGGAGGAAACGGCAGCGCGTCCCCACACGGCACGGGGCCAGCTTCTAAGGGAGAGACGTTGATTCAAAGTGACTGCTCCTTTGGAAATTTCCTCCCGCTGAAGGAGCAAAACGAACAAAAACCCTTTTCTTCAGGAAAAAAAAAAAAGACAAAAAACAAAAAACAACAAAACCCAACATGGAAACAAAGCTCAGATCAGCACCCGGCCACGTAATGGGAGCAGACACGGTCCCTGCCACGGCTGCACTGACCGCAGACAGATTGTTTCGGGTCAGTGCAGAACAACACAGGGGGAGCAGCGGGGATGGGGAGGCTGTGATGGAGAGGGAATTTTTTATGTAATTAGCCCTAAATAATTAGGGCCCCTATCCTCTGGAGCATCAATGACAGCAAACATATTTGGGCAGGGAAGCCCCGCAAAGAGGGAGCTGGGTTGTGGCTGAGCTTTAGGAGCCCCATCACCTCCTAGAGCCCTACAAGGTTACTCCAAGAAGGTCCCAGGTGTCCCACCAGCCGATGGCAGGGACACCGGGGACATTGGGGACACTGGGGACATTGGGGACACCGGGGACAGGCCTGGAGGCTGTTCAGGTGTGCACGCATGGCTGAGCGGAGAAGAGCTGCGCTCAGATGTGGAGAACTCAATAATCCGTCAGCATCCCGGCGCAGGCTCTGCAGCACGCCATTAATAGACTTATCTTTACCACAATAATGTATTTTATTTTTCCCGAGCACATTCATTATTCACATGCTTATTTCCCCGCGGATTATGTATGTCGCCCGAGCTCTGTTCTCCTGCCTTATTTTCACAATGTCGGCTCTGGTACCTACTTATTTTTACAGCATTGTCACCTGCAAACGGGTTTCTATTTAATCGCCCAAACTAATAATACGGCTCACTGGAGATGTCGGGAGGAGGACGCTCGCTTGCTTCTAAAGTCTCTCGTTTGAAAGAGCCCAGCTGCTGGCACTGAAGCATCCTGCACGCGGCGAGTCCGGGGGCTCTCA
Organism: Netta rufina; assembly: GCF_964035555.1. Lineage (NCBI taxonomy): Eukaryota > Metazoa > Chordata > Aves > Anseriformes > Anatidae > Netta > Netta rufina. Next base: position 6,113,573 of record NC_140145.1, on the reverse strand, counting down.
GCCCATCTCTTGCACGGATCCTGCTCCAGGACAGGCAAACCTGGTGGCTGCAGCACCTAAAACCCCAGGAGGGAGCCGGGAGGAGGGTGAGGGTGGGATATGCCGTGCAGCTGCTGGTCTCGGGGGACACACGATGCCCGCTCCGAGGCACTGGGGTCGGTTTGCATGGATCGCTTCTGTGCAGAGCTCCTGAATGAACCAGCCCCTGGGAGCCCATTTTCTGGCCCTTCCCAATTCCCAAGCTCTTGGTGTGTTAAAGCAAATTGTGTTCCCTTGGCACAGCCTCACCATGAGCCTGATACCCACCTGTGGTCTTTGAGGCATACAAACACAGCCAGCACAGGCTGCTCCCAGCCTTCCCCACACATCACCACACGCTGTGATGGAAGCATCAACCCCCCTTGAAGCCCCGACGAGCTATTTTTTTTGAGCCAGATCTTGGCTGGTTTTGGCGTTCTGGTGTTTTTTTTGTGGAGGATGGTGATTTAATTTTGTCGCTTTACTTCACAGGGAGAGGGAGGTTACTTTGCAGTGGGGGATGCGAGGGCTCATGTTTGCACGCGCGCCTTTCCGTGTCGGGAAGCAGCAACACAAACACTGCTGCTGCAAGCTGTGCGATGCTCTGAAAGGAGACAGAGACTTCTGGCTTATGCCTGAAACAGCTCCGGGGGCTCAGACGAGCTGCACCGTGGGCTGGATGTGTCGTGAGGGCAGCTCAGCACCTTCGCCCCAGCCGTCTCCCTTTGCCATTTCCTGAACCCTGCAATTGGGACGCTGAGGATGGGCTGAGCAAAGCAGAGCCTCCAGGCACTCAGGGGGTGAGTTTGTCTTGTGGGTGCTTTGTTAGACCATCTGCAGGGCTCGCAGGAGGAGCCCTCCTCATGTTGCAAGCACCCAGTGCTCCCCATCCTTCCCCTCCCCACTGGGGTCCCCATTGCCTTGCAGGATGCTCCGGGTCCTGCTCTCCTCCCCTGCACCTCTCCTTGGGGCCCAGCTGCCCCCCAGATCCTGCCCCCAGCTCCCAGCCCTCATTCACCACCAGATTCCTGGTTTTCCTTCAAGATTTTGATATTGCAGCTCCTGAGCCATGCTTCACCCCGAGCCTTCATCCCCAAACCCCACTCCCCACCCAGGTCCCTGTCACCCTGCTGCTCCCCCAGCACACCCCAGCACTGCCACCAGAAGTCCCTCCTCTCCCCACCTTTAGCCCCTGTGTTATTCTGCCCACGTCCCTGCGCTCGCTCCCTTCAATGAGAGTCATAAATAAGGCATAAGGCACGCTAAAAAGGAAGAGAAAACATCTGATCTTTTATTCCAGCTTGTTGCAGAGTCACGATGGATTTGGATGCACGTTCCCCGCAGACCCCTTGGCCTGTGCAGATGTTTTTGCAGACGTTGAGCACCAAAGCGCAGCCGGGAGCCTCGTGGAGAGGTGGGTGCCAAGTGCTGCACCCCATGAAGGTAATTTGGAGGAAAAAAAGAAGAGATCCTATAGCTAAAACCCACTTTTCATGAGGTCCTGATGTGGAGGGCAGCTCCCACACTCGTGCTTTCCCCTTGTGCTTTCAGCTGAGTGAAAAAAATCAGCAAAAGGCTTGCTGGGTTGGCACGGGAGCTTTTCCAGGGATGGGTCCCTGGTGCTGGGCTTCTGCTGGGAGGATTTTGGGCAGTGCCACGAGACCATGCACGAGCATCCCTGCGGGAGAGCCATCACTGGACACGTCCACAGCCACCCTGCAGCGATGCCAGGCTGAATTTGCTGAACTCCTAGGAGATAATAATTTAAAAAAATACTATTTTTTTTTCCTGAGGAAGAGGGGTTTGTGCAAGCACATGTCCTGGGTTGGAGACAGCCATTGTGCTTCTTCCTGTGGAAGTTTATAGCTAATCAGCCAACTTGTTTCAATAATGGCAAACAAAGCTCTTTTGCCACAGCACTCATTGTCTCATCCCAATTTCCTGCCTTCTGATCCGAAATAATTTGGTGAAGCTGGCAGCAGTCCCCAAGCACTCCGTTTCGGGGCCACCCCCCCTTAAACAGGGTCAAGGATTTTCACCCAACAACCAGCTTCTTTGGGAAACTCTGGAGGGGTTGAAGCTGGGTGTGAACAGTGGGTTTTGGCTATAAAACAGCTTGGAAAGTAAAAACCAACAACCTGCTCGGTATGGCCATTACAACGTGTGCCATCCTTCGATACTGACCCGAGACAAATGTTCTACAAGGAATAAAAGGGGCAAAAAAGAAACTGGGAGGACGACGGATGCAGAAACCCACACCTCTCCCAGCCCTGCTGGGACAAAGAAACCCTTCACCTTCCTAACAAGTGCAACAAATGCCAAACCTGAGAGGTTTGCAAGGAAGAAGCAGAAAATTAATAAACCCAATTCCCAGCACTGGAAGAGCAGCAGAGCGTGGGGAGGCTGGCCCAGCGAAGGGCCGGGTGGGAATCGAATAAATAAAGGCAGAAAGAGTCAATGCAAGAGGAATTATTTAAGAGGTAGAAGAAAGCAGTTAAAAAGGAAAAAAAATATATATATCAACCCTTTTCGGGGGGGAGTGGAAAAAAAATGTAAGGGAGAAAGTAGGCCATTTGCTAAACAATAAAAGGGATGAAGCAGATGATGACTCTAAAATGGCCGGGAAGCTGAACTGCTTTTAAAAATCTGCCTTTATCAAGAGAAATGTGGAAAAGTGGTTTGGACAATTAGGAAGTAACAAAGGCCTCATAAAAATAGCTGCAGGGGAAGAGAAACGTTCGGGAACAGGAGTGCGGTGAGCGCATTAAGGGATTAGCTATAGGGCCGACCCCATGGACTGGGTCTGTGGGGCCGCATCCTGCCCAGCCCGGCACGAGGCTGGGAGTCAGAGCTCCCAAATCCACTGACCACATGGATTTAGGGTTTCACTTTTTGGGATTAGAAGTGTGGGGATGGGTCCCCAGCCCAGGAAGCATCCCTGATGGAAGAGGGTTGAAGCGGGGCGAGGATCCTGCCAGAGGAATGGGAGCGGTGCCTCTGCCTCACCTTACAGAGGAGGCGAATTTGCGATGGCAAAGTCAATTCTTTCTGGATATCAGGACGTGATATCGCTTCCCGGGGGGTGAAATGGAGGAAGGATGGAATTAAATTAAGAACGGGGAAGTTAAAATTGAATACCTGAAAGGAAACGTCGCTCCAAGTAATTCTCGGCTCTGTGGGAGAGCGGTGTCCCAGAGAGCGGCTGCAGATCAGGTCCGATCGCACCTGGATGTCGGCATCCAAAAAGCTGAGCCAGGAGGATGCTGAGCATTTAAATCGCAGTCGTGGGGTCTGCTCTGAAGGGGCCCCATTGCCCAAGGCGGCTCAGACTCTGCCACGGGGGACAGGGAAGAATAGAGGGGGAAAAAGGGAACAAAATTGCCTTGCACTGCCACTTTTCCTGATTTTCTTGACCCCATAGAGCTGATGCAGGTGGGCACACAGGACACCAGTCTGCTGCCTCAGTTTCCCCACAGGTGACACAGAGGAGAGAGGCCACCACCTCCCCACCTCTGTCACTTCTCTGCATGGGCTGGTGAAACAGAACTGCCACTTTCGGTCAGCCCAAAACAACCCAAATTTCCCCAAACCTAGTCCCTGCCTGCGCCCACTTTGGAGCACGAGGCAACATCTCGCTGAACCCCAGCAGCAGGAAGGACAGCAGGTGGGAACGAACACCCTCGTGTTTTCTTTACACTTCTCCTTAAATCCCCCTGAGTCATGCAATTCGCAGCCTGAGCCATCGCTTGAAACGAGAGCAGAGCATCACCAGCAGCCCCCAAAAAAGCCTGTCCCCTCGGCAGCTCCAGACGGCTGACAAAAATAGCCCTGTTCCCGCAGCACCAAATTAACTCACCACCAGCCAGGAAGGAGCCCAAACCCTTCTATAAGCTCTGGGGACCTGTTTATAGGGAGCTGTGGGAGCCCCGAGCCTGCTCCTGCCCCATCCCAGCACCTGCAGGCAGCCGAGGGGCTGCAGGTGGGGCTCGGCCTCCAAGGGCCAGATTTCCTTGTGAATGCAAGGATTTAAAGAAATGGTTTTGTTCTTTTTGTTAAATTCTTGTGTGTCCTGACTTTGCATCAGGTGGGGAGAGATGAAAAATGCTCGGTTTCGGGAAAATGAAGCCACACTCATGGCTGGTTGGGGAGGGATAGGCAGCGTAGTACAGCTACTGCCTGCATGCCCAGCCCCAGGAGGGACCCCAAAACCTGGAGGAGATCTCTGGGTTCTCAAATCTTTTGAGGATCTAAGTTATGATTTAGGGGAAAAAAAAGAAAAAGGAGGGAAAAGGCTCCTGAGAGCTTCACCCAAAGCTTCCAAAGAGGATCCTGAGCCATCATCTGGGAGGACTTTCCGTTGGATGCAGATGCTGCCCTTGGCGAGGAGGAGGGAAGCTGCTGGCCACGAGCCACGCAAGCACAGATCGGTGTCTGGTACCAAATGCCATCGCTCAATGAGCTGAACATGGTACGAGCAGGCAGAATTGGCCAAAAAGCAGAAATTAAGCAACCCAGCAAGGAAAATGTTGCCGCTGTGGGTAAGTGGCCAGAGGAAGGAACATTGGGGTTGGCTCGGAGAGGCTTTGCCTGTCGAGAGGAGAATCCGGCCTGAGCACAGAGATGCTGAGCTGAGGGGCTGAGCTTTGTAGGGGGCTTCTGGATTAAATAAGGGGAATTGAACGTAGGGAGGGCTGGCTCCTGGGTGTGCTGGTAGACTTCGGTGTGGCACTTCTGGGGGAAAATTAATGGGTTAGAGAATAGGGAGGGAAAACCCACCCAGTTCTTGGCTTGGGTTTCGCTTGGGAAAGAAGTGCAAAGAAGTTGTGGTGCAAAGAGGTGGTAAAAAGTCCTGGAGGTGCCTTGGAAGATGTAAGTGAGCAGGAGGGCCCACGACAAGTGATCTCTGCCAGCAGAAGGCATTGGAGCGGAGCAGGCTTTCAGCAAAAGCAAGCTCCCGAAACACAGCGCCCCGGTGTCCGCGCTGTCAGGAGCGATGTTGTAAATGGCCCTTGGATGTACTATCACCTTGTAACACGGCACAAAGAGCTCGGTGGATCAAGTGGAAAAATGATGACTTTTCAAGGGAAATCATATACTGCAGGTGGGGGGAGGGAAAAAAAAAAAGCAGGAGGTTGGACTGATGCGAACCCACTGGTTTTAGCCGAGCTATGCACAAAGGAGTTTCTGCTAAGAAAAGGCAGCTCTGTGAGGGAATCTGGTGTAAAGTCCCATTTCCTGCAGCCCCGTGGCACACAGCAGGTGCTGGAGGGCTGGCGTGGGCAGTCAGACAAAGCAAAGTGTCGCCCCACCTCCTCCCTCGGGTCCTCTTTCTGTTCATATTCGTTAACTGGGTTCGTTCCCTGCTACACCCTCATCACAGCGATCAGCTCCAGCCCCCTTTCCTCGAACAACAGTGAGGAACAGCAGTTCAGATGTACCGTCATGGCTTTTAATATATTTTTGCCCTCCTGGGCTGCAAAGAAAGAGTGGAGAAATTGCTCTGGTGGCTCAGTTTCGGGCTGGAAGGGGGAGCTGGAAACGTGATGGGGATCGACGGAAAAAGGGTCAGCAGGGGGTGGCTGGGGTCCCCTGGAAGACATTTTCCTGGGGCTGGAGCTGGCCATGGGGGGAGAAACTGAGACCTTTGTTGGGAGCTGTGGCTGGGATGGCTCACAGAGAGCTGGGTTGTTCAGAGCCTGGTTCGTGAGGACAAGGCACGAGGTCACCTGGAGAGTCCAGGGTCTGAAACCCATCTGGGAGCAGTGTGAGAGGGCACAGCCACCCCACAATGGGCTGAGGGCACCCAGAGGGGTTGGACAGAGCTGACTTGAGCTCCTCTCCATCCCCTGCACACCCCTAATTCCCTGTGAAACATCACTGCCGAGCTCGGGGAGCCATCCCAGGGCACAGCAGCAGTAGCCGAATGGGCTTGTTGGTTAGGTAGGACGAGGTTTGGATGGAGACCAGCCTTTTTTGTCAAGGCAGAAAAATAGGGATGGAAGTGGGAGGCAAGTAAAGGTCTCCATTCACACCTTTCCCCAGACAGCCTCCCCAAACACACAGGCAGGAGCCAAATTTGGGGCTGTAATTAGGAGGCGGGGAGAAGCTGATTGTTTTTTGTGGCATTTCTTTGGGAGTTTAAGGTTCTCCAGCAAGGAAACGGAGCTGGTGTGATGGTCGGTGGTGTGGGGCGGTTGGCAGTGTCCACGGCCCAGCTCAGAGCTCAGGATGCAGTGCAGGGTGGCTGAAGCTCTCCTGGAGAGATGCATCCTCTGGGGATGCTGAGAAGGGCTTTGGGACAGGACAACGAGGTGAAGATGGTGCTTAGACGTCCCAACGGCAGTTTCTGCCTTACCCTATATCTTATGGGCACAAAAAGGAGCCCAGCTGGGCTCTTCCCTCTACAGCTCTCATTTCTGATGGAGCTCAACCAGCGGTAGCACGTCTGGTGCTTGGTTCGATGAAACAGAGGCTGAAGACCAATAAAAGCCACACACCGCTTCCCTTTCCTGCCAAGGAGAGAGAGAATCGAAGCTCAGCCCTCCTACCTCCCCCCGTGTCGGACCATTGGGGCTGGGGGCTTGCAAATTACTTTTAATTTGCTTCAGTGCAGCAGGGGAAGGCTGGGACCGGGAGCCGTGGGACTCGCTCGTCAATTTTTCAAAGCGAGCTCCGCTTGCTCTTGCGTGAAAAGGACATGCTTGAAAAGTCTGCTTTTGCCTTCGGAAGAAAGCTCTCTCTCTCTCTCTCTCTCTCTCTCTCTCTCTCTTTTTTTTCCCTTTTTTCTTTTTTTTTAAAATAAAAAATAAAAAAAGAGAGACCTGGGCAGCTCCTGAATTTTGTAGGATGGCCTGGGAGCTCTCAAGTATCAACAGGAATAAAATAGTGGGGTTGGTGTTAACAGACTGCAAAGGGGGTAGTGCAGGGTTTCCCGTACCTGGCTGGAGATTTAGCATATTTTGATTTTTCATCTCCTCCTGGCAGGGTCTGAAAAGGAATCACGGAGAGGCTGATCCCTCACCGAGGGGAAAATCCTTCTTTCAGCTGGTGCTGGGAACGGGAGTGCGCGCAGAAGCTTAACACGGTGCAAAAGGGCAACCCAAAAAAATCCCAACCCAAAGCCACATTCCCTCCCCGCATGTTTCATGGCAAATTTCCCACTGCTCACAAGAGCGCAGAGCACGACCCCGAGGGAGAGGAGCATGGCCCCGACCCAATGTGTGGAGATTTCCAAGAGCTGCATGGGGGCGAGGAGCACATGGAGGTGTCAGCCCTGCTCCTGGCACCTTTTATCCCACGGCATGGGGCAGAGGATGCCTCCCTTTTCCCCCCAGCTGGGCAGATGCTGACAGGTTTCTGCCACGGCTCCTCCAGCCACCCAGGGCAGGGAGAAACCATCACAGAGCGGCCAAAGGCACCGGTGGCAAAGCTTCGGTTCTCACCTGAAGGATGAGAGGATCCTGCTTGGAAAACCCAAGTACCAGCATCAAACCCAGTGAGCCTGGACAGCCCTGCCCCCTTGCATCCCATGTTGAGAGGGGCAAACAGATTGAAACATCCTACAAAAGCCTTACTCTGCAGGGATGCTGTGCAGGGTACCTGCAGCACACACAGGCAGTTCTGCAAGCCCAGGGGCTTGGGGATCTGCTGGTGGCTTTGGGGCAGGCTCAGGAGAACATCCCTGAGGCTTGCAGAGCTGCCTGGTGCCAAGGCCAGTGGGACAGGGGAGGAAGGACGGGTACCACCAGGGACTTGATCACCCTCCATACACGCAGGGAGAGAGCATCCCCAGAGCGGGTCCCACCCGGACCAGGCTACAGCATCCCTGGGGAGCCCTTTCCAGTGGCTTCTCCAGGCGGTGGGATCCTCCTGGAGCCCCTCTGCCCTTTTCCAACCTCCTCCGTGCCAGGACCTCATTATCAGCCCTAGAGGAGCAGAGCACAGGGAGGGGTGAGTGTGCGGCGAGCGTGCGTCCCGACGAGAAGCACGAGCATATGGTGACTGTTCCTGGAGGCACCAAAAGCCACAGCCATTAATCTCTATAAATAATTTTAGCCGTGAAGCCTTTGATGGCTGTTTCTTCCTCTCCCCACAAAGAAACAACAACAACAACAAAAAAAAAGAGAAAATGAAAGAAAGAAGGAAATGAAAGAAAGACAGAAAAATAAAGGCTTTAAAAAATGTCAGCGTTCCTGAAAGAGCAGAACTGAGGCCAGAGGACTGGAGAGCAATTAATTCAAGCCACTAATTGCTTAGAAGCAGTGTTTCTTTGATGGGTGATGGAGGCTGATGTGCAGGAGTGTGGCTGCTGAGCCTTTTGCCCCTGGGATCATCCTGTCCCGAGCAGTGGAATCGCCCCATCACGTCCCCATCATTGCTGCCTCTGCCCGTTCTCCAAAAAAGCCACCTAACCCAGTGTATTTGGGGCAGGCCAGGGTGGTATGGAGCTGATCCCCCTTAGGAAAATTCCAGATGGGGCCCAGCACCTCCAGGAATGAGGACAGCATCTCCCACAGCATCCCATAGCCCCCTCAGCCCTGGGCATGGGGAACGGCTCTGCCCCCGAAGGGTTAAGGCAGGAGCCACGCGAGGTGACAGAGTAACAAATTTCACTTTGCTCCTATTTGTAGTTAAAAAAAGCACTAATTCAGCCTAAATCTGCCTGAAAGAGCCTTAAGTGGTAATACGCCGATAAGACGACTTTATTTGGCTTAGCGTTTAGGAAGTTGTGTGTGTGTAAATGGGTGAGGATATTGCAGGGGCTCGTTTGCTCTCTGCCTCTCTTGCTTTTAACGCGGGGAGCCGCCTGCTTTGCCTTCTGCTCCGCTGCCGGCAGTGCTTATAGGGCACTGTGACACTTCCCCCAGGCACAGGCAGGGGTGTTTTGTGCTCTCAGCAGTGGTTGTGGCTCGGCACAGGACCAGCACCCCGCTGGTGACCCCCGGCAGCCCCACAGCCGAGGACGTCTCCACCTCCTGGAGCAGCCCCAGGCAGGTTTGGAGCCACCTCTGAGCCTCCGTGGGTTTTTTGGCTGCTGGATCCCTTTCCAACCCCTTTGTCTAATTATGGGGACGTTGGGTGATTTCCCCGCAGTTAATAAGGCTCGGGGAAATGTTCCTGCCAAAGGTTAGCATGGCTGAGAAAAGCCTGATCATCAGGAGCACAAACACAGCCAAGAGGTGACACCGGGCGAATTTCAGAAAGGTCAGGTATCATCTAAATGAGAGGAGATGAGAAACTTCAGCCAAATGCTTCTTAGAACCACCTGAGCACAGGGCTTGAGGAACGCTCGGATGGGCTCCATTATCTGTTGCTGTCGATGCCTAGGGTTCATTTTTGCCCTCTGGATACAAACGTGGGATTTTACACACACGCTGCTGGTCTCGGTCTCTGTTAACATACATCAGTGTCGATGGGGCTCATTCAGGAGCGAACAGAAGCAAGGATTCGCAGTTAGCCAGCATTGGTTAAATTGGTGCAAATCGGCTGCAGGAGGCTTTTTTGTTGCCTCTCCCAGCACTACCCAGCACTATGTGGTGGGCGTCCGGCACGGGGATGCTTTGGGGGCTTTTGCTTCATTAAGAAGTGCTGAAAAGAAGCTGAAATGTTTCATTCTGGGACATTCAAAATACGATAAATCTCTCCAGGATACTCAGGCAGTTCCCCTGGGACCACTTTTAAGTGAATTGTTTTGACTTTTTTAATGGAAGTTTTTTTTCTTTTTTTTAATAAAAATTGACTGATTTTAAAGAAATAGGAAGGTAAATGGGCCCTTAGATGATGTCTATTGGTGGAAAAAAGAAAAGAAAAGAAAAGAAAAGAAAAAAAGACACAACTTCTCCCACTGATCTATAGCGACAGTTTTTATAGTTTTCCCTTTCACATACTCCCCAGACCTTGGGAAAAATTGGTTTTTTTTTGGTGGACACCAGCCAAACACAGCAGCTCGGCTGAGCCTGCCTTGCTCCTCTAGCTGGGCACCACCTGCAGGATGCCAACAGGGTCATGAGCTGGGGGCTCGCTGAAGCACAAGAACCACAAAACAGAGCAGAGAGAGGAGAGCTTTGTGCCTGCCCCAACCAACCACTGACAGCCCAGGAGGAATTGGGATGATTTCAGTTTGGTTTTCGCATTATTCCTATTCCATTTAGCTAAATAAATAGAGGCCGGGTTTGAGCTAATTTAATCGTGTGCGTGCAGCCAACGTGCGCAGCCAGGAGCAGATGATAAATTTTATTGAACTGGTGCAGTCGGACTATTGGAGGAACGGCCGCGATATGCTGTCAGAAGGCTTCCTGCCCTTTTCAACAGGGACAGCAACGAACGGCTTAATGGGGAGAAATAAGAAGCACACAAAAAAAAAGAAGAAGAAAGGTAGTAATGTGGCTTGTGTTCAAGGAGACACCCGGACTTACAGCACAGTTGCTTTTGTCCTGCGCTGGCCTTCAGGAGACTTGCTGGGTCTGAATGCGTTTGGTGTTTAATGGGATCTGTCCATAAATGATCACAGCACAACAGCAGCTAGTTATTTAATTGGCAATAATGTGAAAACGGGTATTCACTAAATATTTGAGATTCGGTGGAGAGTCTCCCAGACTTATAACCAAGCCTAACCCAGGTGGGTCGGGGACACCCGGCCGGTTGCCTACCCTCAGCGATGCCCACCCTCCTCAGAGAAACCTGCCACTTTTACCACTTGCAGCAGAGACCAAGTGCCTTTATTTTCAGAACTCCCCCGCTTGCAGGAGATGCAGAACCACCCCCAAAAGCTCCCAGAAGCAGGGATGTGGCAGGGACACAGGAGCTGTGTGGGGCAGGAGAGGCGCGGAGCCACCGGTGCAGGCTGAGACAATCCGGCAGCGGCAGCTTGATTCCTTGCCACGCCGTTACTCACGTTTGTTTACTGCAGGAAATTCATCTTTTCGGCTCATGCTGGGGATTAATTAATGGTTATGGCTTCTGTGACCCTGTGATTAACTCATTTTCACATAATTGCTTGAAGACAAAACGATGTATTAGTAGCTTTCCTCCCTCTCCATCCCCGCTCGCCATGGCCTCGGGAGGGACCCAGCAGTCAATAAGAATTTGGTTTTTCTTCCATTTTTTTTTTTTTCCTTTCCCTGCTTTTATTTTGCACATCCCTTATAGATCCAGAAGAAGAAAGTCAGTGAGAAGTGGGGTCGAGAGCATGTCCCAGCAGAACCCCGTTGGCCTTTGGACTCCATGAAAAACGCCAACCAAATTTCGAAGGTTTGGCATTTGGCGGGCATCTCTGAAGGGCTTGGCTTTGCCCTAAGGCTGCTGCAACCTGGAGCAAAGCCCTGCAGCCTCCTGATGCGAAGGGATGTGGTGGCCCCTGTGGCTTGCTGGCCTCCACGACAGGTTGCCCAGAGAAGGGCAAGGATGAGCCTTCCTCCTCCATCACCAGGCATTGCCTTGGCCATGTGGGGCTGGGGTGGTGATGGCTGTGTCTGTATGAGATGGTCAGACAGGGATGCAGCACTGGGCAGGATTCACCCCACTCTGTGCTGGCTTTCTGACCCTCGGGACTTTTTCCTGAAAGGAGGAAACCAGGGCAGCCCCGGCAGCAATACCCATACCCATCCCACGCGGCTTATGAAGACTTGCCTCACCAGGGATGCTCGGGATGGAGAGCGAGGCTGGAGATCTGCCACAGCCCAGCCTGGGGCCAGGCCCCTTTGCCCCTGGGTCAGGTTGGTTCTCAGCATCACAAGGGGTGCTGAGCATCGCTCCTTGCCTCACCCGATCTCCTGCTGGGCAGGCACCTCGCCTGGCGCCGCTCCCTCCCCTACAATCGGAGATCACGGCGGCAGAGCGAAAGGCTGACACAAATAATAAGCTCTCAGCAGGCAGCCAGCAGCTTCTCTGGGCTTCCCTCTTCCCACACCCTTCATCTATTTATTTTCAGAGAGTCCTCAAGCACCACAAGCCCTCCTTTCAAAGCTGGGAAGCTCTGAATGGGGACACCAGGCATTGTCCCTGCTTGTCCCCAAGTTCTCTGCTCTATCCAGCGTGGGACAGCTGGGGCAGGACAGGGGATGGTGACATCTTGTCCATGGCGATGGGATGGAGGCACCCATCCAACGTAGACATGGAGAATGTGCCCATGGGGACCACGGTGCTGGGCTCAGGTTATTGTACCAGGGAGGTGTGGGGCTTGGCAGGCTGCAGGGAAGGACCCCGAGGTGAGGTCCTGCCCTGGGGCCCACCTGCAAGCAGGGAAATGAGATTAAATGAGCTAGGGACACTTATCTCCTGCCTCTGATGGAAGAGAGGGACGCTGGAAGGATGGTTTCCATCACACACCCATCCTGCGTGGGCCCAGCAGGAGTGAGAATAAAGTTTAAATCAAGCAATTATTTCCTTAATTTCTCTTCAGCTTCAAATGGCTTGAATTGCCAGAGGGTTTTCTGGTTTTGGTGGTTGGTGTTTTTTTTTCTTTTCCTTTTTCATCCTATTCTTCCTCTCCCTCTTTACTGGTTCTAATTGTGTCATTAGTAATTAATGACTTTGGAGGGAGACATTTTCTTTTTAATTAAATGAAGAAAAGAGGAAAGCTGCGGCGACGCACACAGCGTTCCACCTCTTGGCACGGGCAGGGCTTTCCCAAAGCAGTTTTTTCTCCCTTCCATCAGGTGGGGAAGGGGCTGGCACCAGCCCGGGGCCATTTTCTGTGCCAGCACAACCCGTGTCAGAGGGGTCTTCCTCGTCCAGGCGTGCAGCTCTGCTGTGCTGTGGTCACAGTGAGCTGGGAGTAAATTTAACTCCAGGAGGGATGCACTCTGAGAGCGAATTCACGCCGAGAAGACAGGCTGGGTGGTGCAAAACCTGCTCCAGACATGGTTCATCCTCCAAGGAGACCTCAGAGAAGACTTCAGGCTCTCCTGATCCCTCCGAACTGGAGAGCTTTGCAGAAGCTCATCCCACGGCTGCCCTGGAAGATGAAGCGATATCAAAGTGAATATCAGACCCTAGTGATGCTCCGATGTCCCCGCTGCTGGTTTGGGAACCCTCTTCCAGAGACATCCCTGCCTCGGGGACCAGAGCATCACTTCATGCATTTCCAGCAGGATCAGCCCCTCGGCATCCCGTGCTGCAGCCGGGATCCACCCTCTGCTTCCCAGCACCGGGAAGGAGGCTCAGGGCAAATCATGTCCCAAAAGGCAATTATCCCTCCTGCCGACGCTCGCTGCTCCGTCCGAGCTGACGTGGCGCTCCATTTGTCATCGTTTGTGAGAGCAGAGAGGGGGGAGGCCACCGCTGAACGGGGACTGATTGCTTGGATGCTGGCCGGGCTGGGCAGGCAGCCTGGGCTCTGGGAAATGGCAAATCATTCCTGCACACGGGAGTCGTGTGCCGGGATCCCGGCCACCCACCTCCAGCCTCTCCCGAGCCACTGGGAGGACTGGGTTGCTCCCAGGGCAGCCTGGAGGAGCACTGGGGGCCCCAGGGCAGGTTTTGGGGGAGGAAAACAGCCAAACGCTTTCACTGCAGCTCTGGTGATGCCTCCCAATTTACTTTCAGTAACAGCAGTGAAGGAGCATTGGGGATTTTGGAGAATAAAAGGAGGAAGCCTCACGTCTGCAGATGTGCAGGACGCGGCGAGGCGCAGTGGGAAGGAGGGGAATTGGCCCCAAAATTAGCAGCTGATGGCCAGGCAACAGCTCTGGGGGCTTCTGCAAGCAGCTCGGAGCAGACACCTGGCCAACAGTCAGAGGGATCAGGGGAAAAACATGAAAAGAACCTTCAAAACCTAGCAAAAAGTTCAGTCCCATGCCAGGAAAACACAAAGGAAGAAGCACAAAGAGCGCAGGGCATTTTCTAGGGCCATTACCCGAGGTTCGCAGCCCCTCTCAGCAGCGCTGTGCAGCTCTGGCTGCCTTCCTGGAAAAACTCCATGGCAAGAAAGGAAAATGTCAGTGGGTAACGGGGACAGAGAGCGTGTTTTGTCAGGAGCAGAGGTCTCTGCGCTTGGAAATAGATGTCCCCTAAGGTCCCTTCCAACCCAAGGTGTTCGGTGACCCTAAGAGGAGCGTGGGGTGGTGGGGAGCATGTTTCGTGCCCCCTGCTGGCATTACCTTGTGGCCCTGGGGTGCACCTCACTGGCTCCCCTTTGGGACCACCGGATTTTCTCCTCCCTCTCACCCCCCTCCACTTCTCCTGCCTCTTTTGGCCCATTTTCAGTCCTGCGAGTGGCTGGGATCCCTGCATTAGCTGCAGCTTGGAGAAAGTAATCAAGCTATTTCTAGGCAGAGAACTAATTTAATGCATGGATGACTTTAGCTCAAAAGAAGAAATAAGGACAATCAGGCATCCTAAGGGAGCAGAATAATAGGGTAATTTGCACAAGATGAGGAGCAAGGGGGAAAAAAAAAAAGAAAAAAAAAAGGACCGCTCCTTCTTTTGAATAATCTTCTTTATAAATCTTCTTTCCCCTTTTTACTTGTCACTGGCGGTGGATTTCCTGGGCTCGGCACCAGCGGTGACGTGGTTTGGTGCTTCCATGGGGCGAGATTTCCAAGCAGCTGCAATGAAGGAAGGGCAGAGAAGGCAGGGAACGGTCCGAAGGCTTCCTTCTGGTGGTGAAACTGATGTTTGGAGCTGTCTGACGAGGTGGGAAAACAAACAAACATCAGCGTGAAAATTGGTTGGAGGTGAAAAAAATGAAGCTTTCCCCTCCAAAGGTGTGGAAACAGGGAGGGTCCCACTTTACCAAAGGGCTCTGTGACATATTTTCCCCTTCCCAAGAAAAAATGTGACTGAAAGCAATGCTTTCTCGTGGGAAGTTTCCATTTTGAGGAATCTCATCACCGCATTCCCCTGCCCTCCTGCATCCCCGCCTGGCTCCAGCTGCATTGCACTGCTGGGGAGGGAGGGAGGGAGGGGGGAGAAACACAACACACCAACACAACAAGTAGGTCAGGGCACCATTTGTCAGCTCTTTTGCACCGGGTGGAGTGAGCGGAGCCAGCAGCTTAATGGATGGAGCTCACTTGTGAAATTACCCGGCGCAGAAACATGTGTACCTGCGGGGCACCGAGCCTCGCTTGCGCAGAGGGGAGCTGTGAGCCCGTCACCAGCCAGGAAAGGCACAGCAGAGCCTGCTTCTCTCCTCCTGTTTTCCTCCCCGGGGCGAGCTCTCAGGGTGTATTTTCAGACACGCTTTCCCAGGAGCCGACTGAGTTTTCCAAGCCTCCGCTGTGCTGGGCTGGAGGCCGACTGCCAGCCCAGGGATGCTCTCCCTAGGTCCTGGCTGCCTCTATTCAGCCAGGAGAAACGTGTCGGGGGCTGGCAGTTTGTGAGTTAGGTAACTTCTTGGCCTTTTACTAAATGAAATTGGATGGGGGAAGGAGTGCATACGGGAGAGCAGCTTTGCTCTGTGCGAAGAAAAAACCTCCATAAATCATCTTCCCCAACGCGCCGTCCTTAGAAACCTCTCCCCGGTGCTGGCAAAAGCTCCCGAGGCAGCACGTGGCTCACGGTGATGATAAATAAATCCCTCGGTGTTCCCAGGAGATTGGGGTCTCCTCCCCCTTGACTGAAGCCCCCACTAAGGGCTGTCCCCAGCCCAGGGCAGCGACCCCAGCCCGGCTCCAGTCTATGGCCCTGGGGTCCTGCACCCAATGTGAGGAGCATCTGCAGCACCCGAGGACGGGGAGCTGGAGGTGCTGGGGGCTCCTCGGGGCAGCACAAGGGTGCTGAGGTGAGCAGAGCACCAAAAGCTGAACTCTGGGTCCGGGCGGGCTGGCCAAAGGCCCCGTGGACAGCAATGCAGAGCGCTGGGAACGAAACGTAGCATCTTATTAGTAAAGGCCATCTGAGCCTCTAATTAAAATTTGCCTAATGACCTGGCTCCTTCGTCATTTTCACTATCAGAGACATTAATTTAAAGTGACAGGTGCTTAGGCAAAGACGAAATTAATTTCTCCTTTTAAAAAAAAAATTAAAGGGGCAGAGCCCGTGTTTGGTGACGTCCCACAGGAGGAGCTGCTGCGAGCTCATCCTGGCGGGGATGGGAGGAGGGAGAGGAAGGAGCCACACATCATAGGTGTTCTTCACCCTTCATCCCTGTCCAAAAGGGGCCCAGATGATGGGACAACACTTCTCAGGCCTTGGGGGGGCTGTAGGTGCACCGTCCGGGGATGGGGTGTCCTGCAGCACGCACACAGACACCAGTGACCAAGTCTGAGTTCTCCTTAAGGGGGAAAAAAAATCCCCCAGCCTTACTCCTACTGTCCAACTGCAAACAGGCCAGGATATTTTCCAGATGCCTTTTCTCATCCAAATTCTCTGCAAAGCAAAGTCTCTGCCCCAAACCAGAGCCTGCTGCTCCCCTCTCCTCTTTACCACCGGTCTCCTCTTCACGACTCCGTTTGAAGTGCTCACAGCACCCAACAAAGCCCACCTCCACCCCCTCGGGTCATCCAGGGCCTCCTACAGCTTGACCTAAACGGGACAGAGGAATAAATCCAGAAAGCAACATCCCACCTCGCAGCAGTCCCCGTTGACTGTCCCCAAGCTGAGGTCCCCAGGGAGGTGGATGCCACGGGTCCCCACGTCCCCGCACCACCAGCCCCATCCCTGCCCGCTCGTGCCCATCTGCAGGTCCATCTGCCCCCACGGTGCATGCAAGAGGTCTCTGAAGATCTCACACCTTGGTTTCATCCCTGCCTGTACCTGCACGGCGGTGCTGAGCTGCTCCCCGTCCGCCTCCTGCCCCTCGCAGCTGGGGATTCTCACGCTGCAATATTCCTCTTCGTTAAAGCAGAGGCTCTGGTGGATTTAGCGTTCGGCGTCTGTAGTCCGTGCCTCATCGTTCATGCCACATTGATTCTCAATTCCAGCCCTGTAGCTTATTTAATTGGGCAGATATCCCTTCAATTTTCTCCTCCAGCGATATTATTGATGGCTGAAGTCTATCCATTTCTTTGCGCGGGGCTCCAAAAGGAGCCTGTTAACAATTATAACAATAGTCAAACACTTTGCTTTCAATTGTACTTCACAGCCCCAAATCTCAAACAAACCATTAAGCCCATCTTGGAAGCATTCGTTGGCCTGGGTCCGGCCCCGGGATGGCTGGCACAGCCCTTCTGGCTGCAGCCACCACTGCTCCCTCTCCATTCCCCTTGGCCACGTGCGTGCGGAGCCAGCCAGGACCCCGTGGAAACGTCCCAGCAGGAGCTGGCAGCACGGCAGAGCCCTGGCCCCTTGCTCACCTAAATCACGTCAGTGCTGCCAGGTTAGATTGGGACCGATAGGACAAACGCACGAATAAATCACAGTGTTGATGCTGCGGCTGCTGGGCTGTGGCCAGAGGCGGTGAAGGGAAGCAGGAACATGTCCCAGACAAAGGCAGCAGGGATGCGGGATGCTCTCTCTGCCCATTGCCATCCCCTCCAGCTCCTCTCACGCCGACGGAGTGTGGCACAGGAAGAATTTTTCCTGAGCATCCTCTACCCCCAGGCTGCGGCAATCCTCTGGGGTGGGACAAAACCAGGCTCAAATCCCCCCAAATTCCCAGCTGTGGGGAGCAGCCCAGCCCCCTCCTGCTCCTGGATGGAGACGGATTCAGGCTTATGGGTAGGAGAAGTTTCTACCAGGAGAAACTGCTGCTGCTGGAGCAACTCTGCTGCCCCCAGCTTCCCACAAAGGACCCCAAAACCAAAGGTGAGGGTGTGGGGGGCAACATTTCATTTCAAGCTCTAGCCTTTTTCCTTAATTTTTGATGGACACGGTCTCAACCTTTATGCTACCTGAAAACGAATGTTTTACTGCTGCATAAAAGCTGAAATTACACAAATTAATTCAATTTAAATATTACATTGGATGTTGGATGCATGGGGAGGAATAGCTGAGAACATTTTGGCCATGCCACTGCTGTCACTTGAGCCCCCCTCCCAGGTGCAGGTCTCCCACCCAGCAGCTCCAGGTAGGACCTTTGTCCCCAGGGGAGCTGCCAAAACCCTGGAGCCATCAACATCTGAGATGGAAAGCCTGGAAGACCCCAGCAAATGCCATCACGGGGTGCAGTTCCCCATTTCATTCATGCTTTTGCTCCTTCTCTCTGCAATTCCTCATGGAAATCAGCAGCTCCACGGCTCCCTGCCCTCCTGCACCGTGCTTGCAGCCGGGCTCCACGCACAAACCCAACAGCAAAAACACGCAGAGGGCACAGAGCTGCTGAGAACCCTCCTTGCTCTGCAGCTAATTACTGTGGGGCTGCTGGCCGTGCATCTTCTCGGTAATTACCCGCAGGTCACAGCAGTGCCTCTCGCCGTATGAAAGCCGCACCAGTAATTTCGTGTTTCAAATCAACTCCAGGAGCACCCGGCGAGTCGCGCGGCGTAGGAGAAGCAAGCGCAATACGTATAATTAAACACAGTGGGGACGGCTTAATGAGCACGGAGAGGAGCAGAGCAGAGGTGGCTGGCCCATTCGGCCACCCCGAGGGGTTCCCTTTTCCCATGGGGTTTTGGGGAGCGAATGAGGTTTTTTTCTGGGTGCAGAACTGAGGAGAAAGCTGCCACCACTTGCTCGCCAAGGGGACTAATGGAGGTGATGCTCCTAATTGCCAACATCTTTGGGGACGCATCTGAGACCAAGTGCTGATGAATAAATACAGCATCATTGTCCTCACGCTGTATCTGTCTCTCCAAGAGGTCCCCAAAGCCAAGGACATCAGTGAGGAGGAGGAGGAGGAAGGGGAGCAGTGACTGCAGTCACCTCGAGGTGGCTCAGGACGGAGGTGTTTGTGTGGGGACCGCAGCGGGAGAAGCTCGTACGCCATCTGCTCCCGCGTGCCCTGCATCCAGAGAGCCGGTGTGCTGCTCGTTCCGACCTGCTAAAAATACTCCCTTAAAAAAAATAAAACAGAAAAAAAAGAACAAAAAAAGGAGACGGGAAAATGAGAAGAGTATAAACAAAGCCTCCATGGAGACCAGAGGCCTTCCTGTGCTCTTCCCACCGTATCAACCCCCCCTTTTCCCATTTGCTCCCTCTCTGCCTCATGTTTTAGGGCAGAAATGAGCTATTTGTGGTCTGCTACAGCTCTGGGAGCAGCGCACACACACACAGCCTGTCTGCGCTGTTATTTACGGAGCATTCAGGGATGGGAATCTGTCTGTAGATGGGACCTCCCCACAGAGGGATGGGTTCAGCAGCAAGCCCAGCCCCACCATAGGAGCTCAGCCCATGGCCTCCTCCGTCCCCTCCTGGTCCCTGCCTCCCCCTGGTATCCTCCAACGAGCCTCCACCTTCCGGCAGCGGTCCCAAAACGAGAATGATTTATCCTCAAGTGCCACCAAAGGCCCCTGCCGGTGGGGAAGCCAATCAAGCCCTGCTCGCAGGAGGCACAGAACAGCTCCGAGCTGTGGCAATTCCCCTTCCTTGGGCAGGGAGCAGGGAGGGAGATAGGAAAGGGAAGGGGAAAGAAGAAGAAAAGCTCTTTCTGGGGAAATTAAATTGGACTTCAGATTTACAGGGTCTTCATTTTGTTCTGGTGATAATGAATTAAGCTCTTGCTGGCAGTTATATTGCTGCAGAAATAAGTACCGGTTAAAAGCACTTTTGGAAACTATGACTTTCATTTTAAAGCTGCCACAATTTACATTTAATCCATTCATTAATTCATTTATTTATGCTGCTCAGGTACCAGCCCCACGACTCTTTGCTTCCCCAGGATTCACCGTTCTCAACCGCAGCCACGCGGACTCGAGGCAGGGGCAGCACACGCTTCCTCGCGGGTGTCCGGGCTCAGCCCCACACCTTGCCCCCAGGACACCTCATGTGGGAGCCCTTGGCAAACCCTCCCCTTTGTGGGGCTGAGAACAGCCCCGTCCACAGCAGGGGGCTGGAAATAGATGATCAGTGAGGTCCCTTCCACCCGAACCCTTCCATGAGTCTACGACGCGCAGAAGATGCATGGTGGGCTCAGTGCCCCAGCAGCCCCATGGAAAACCCCTGTCTGTGAGGTCTCCTCATGTCACTTTCATTCACATGATCCAGAAAATGCATTTTTGCCTTTGCACGGCAGGAGGACAGTCACAGTGACCACGTACTCGTGGTCTGACACGGAGCGAGCCCATGCCAGAGATGTGCACCCACGGCCGTGGAGAACATGGGGCTGGGGGATCTAGACCGGAGTTCCCATTAGCTATAGAACAGGGTGGACAAACTCCAACTGCCCTCGGGGACAGCCGTATCTACGAAGCCTTGAGAACTGCTCCCAACCTAGGAGCTCATGGACCTGCTGCCAGGCACGGGTCTCACTCCTGGGTCTCACTGGATGGACGAAGCCAGCAGCAGCTCGATCAGAGCCTGGTGATGGTGCCTGGCGGAGGACACATCGCCTGCTGCCAGCACCTGTGGTCCAGAGCTCTGCAAAACGGCCTCGGGATGGGGTTTTGCACCCAGAATTTCGGGAAGGTTTATATTTATTCATAAGCATCTCTTATCTCACTGCAGCTGCTGATGCCTACACGCATAAAGGCTCTGTAATTCCTCCTTTCTCTGAGAGCAACCCGGCCAGCACGCTCCATCGCTGCAGAAGCTGCCCATGGCGAAGGACACAGAGGAGACAGAAAGCAGACCAGCTCAGAAAATGTGCCCACGGAGCCCCTTCCTGAGGCTGCAGCTCCAGTAAATCCCCCGTTCCCTACAGCACAGGCGAAAGGCATTTCTGCAAGACGTGAGCTCAGCTCTGAGGATGCTCAGGACTGCAGTACCTGGTTTATTTTGGCAGGCCCGGTCCCACCTGGCACGGCTTCGTGGCTGGCTGCTCCTCGGCAAGGCGCTCGCTGCAGCCGCCGGCTCCATCGGAGCCACCAGCGCCGGGATCCCGAGTGCTCCTGTAATTTATATGGCAGTTTTCATTACTTCCCTTCTCCAAAGACTTGTTCAATAAATTACCAGTTTATGAATTCCAAAGTGCTCTGCGCGGCCCTGAACAAAAGGGAAGGGGAAAAAAAATAGAGCCCAGCCCAGCTCTAATGGCAGAGCTTTTCATCCTGGAAAGAAAGCTATTACTGCAATGATGTCCCCTTTCCCCCAGGTGGATAACGCTGCTTTCATGAGCTGGAGGGTAGCGACACCCTCTCTGTCACTGAGTACTCAGAAGTACCCAGGGTCACCACCTGGGAGCCTCTCAGTGCCCAAAAACCACACGGACATTGCACAGGGACCTTCCTCAGAGAGCTGAGCCACCTGAGAGACATGGAAGGGGGAAGGAAAGTCTTTAGAATTGGTTACGCAGGGAGAAAAATTCCTCTTTCCTAGCACTTTTGGCACTTTGGCTGGCAGAGAGGGAGGCTGGCAGGGCGGAGTTTTGCTGGAGGTGCCGAGATGCGACTTTGGCCAGAGCTGCTCTTTTTCCTTCCAGCCCTGATCCTTCCCCATGTCCAGGGGTGATACCCAGCTAGGCTTGGGCACGGCAGCACAGGCAGGAGGCTCCATGGGTGGGCACCACCTGTGAGCATCTCCCCCACGCACCATGGAAAGGAGCGGGGAGGGAAAGAGGGCGAGAGCTGAGCACAACCGCCCCTGCAGCGCTGCCTCCGGAGCCTTTCCTCTCTGCAGGGCAGCAAACATGGGGGAAAAATCAATCGATAACCACCACCCACTGTGTCTCCATCTGTCATTGATTTATGGCCCTGCTGAAAAGCCTTGTTGTCCACAATTATTGGGCAGTCAGCTCCTATTTGCCAGGATTTCATCACCCCTCCTTCCCACCCAGCCTCCCCAGCAGACCGCATCCTACAACGTGCAGGGCTGCAGGGGCTCCTGGCGTGTTTGGTGGCTGGTCCCAGCCATGCCCAGACCCATGGTGGGATGTGGTAAGGCTCAGGTTGGGCTCTCTAAGGGCCTGGGATGGCAGCAGGGATGTGGGCATCTCAACGAGCAGCACGGGGGGAAAGAGCAGTCAGGTGGACTGCAAGTAAAGCCAACCAGAAAATTACATTTTGCCCTGAGCGGCTGAAAATTCAGCTTTATCTCACGAGAAACCAAAAGCTGAGCACAAGAAGATTTCCTTTCTAGCCCTCCTGAAAACCTTCCCGGCTCGATTTTGCTCTTTTGGCCGTTTCTAGCACATGTCATGCTGACCCGGGAGGTCAAATTGATCCAGTCAACCAACCCTGG
Organism: Netta rufina; assembly: GCF_964035555.1. Taxonomy (NCBI): domain Eukaryota; kingdom Metazoa; phylum Chordata; class Aves; order Anseriformes; family Anatidae; genus Netta; species Netta rufina. The sequence goes on along the minus strand of NC_140145.1, from coordinate 6,091,400 downwards.
TGAGAGCAGGAGGCTGCTGGAGGAGCTCCCTGAGATACGTGCTTCATTATATCAGCGCTTCCTTGGGGGAAGAAAGGTTGAGTTGGGAAATAATTGAGTGTCCTGAGCATCAGCAAAGTGCCTGCATCTGCAAAGCCCAAACCTCGTCCTCCTGTGCTGGAGCTGGGGCAGCTCTGTTGGATCGAGCACTGCCTGATTCCAGCCCCGTGTCCAGGCAGTGCCCTCTGCCTCCTGCCCACCCCTGGGGGCACCCTCTAAGGGTAAGGGAAAACCCCAAAGGGGTGTGAGAAGGGGAGGAGGAGATGGTCACCAGGCTGGGGATGTTACCAGGTTTCCTCCTTGTAGGAAACACTGGGAATATGGGGACTGAGCTGTAAGACCTTCATGGGGTGTATCTCCCCTTGAGATGGAGCAGCAATCTCTTTTAGGGCACTTTTGTCATGTGGACGTAACTCTGGGGAGCCTGGAAGGCAAATGCTGCTTGCAACAGACTGCCAGACAAAGCTGGACGTGAAAGCTGGAGGGTTTATGCTCACCTGAACCAGTGAGACAATGACTAGGCTTAGTTTCGGTAAGAAATGGAGATATTATGGGAGGTCTGATTGCAGAAATCTGCCCCGAATTGAATATTTTGACCTAAATCACCTCGTGGCTAAGTGAATGGACAAATGACAATAAGCCTGCCACTCCAGGATCATCATTTTGAGCAAAGTGCACGTGGAGAGACAAAGGAATTGGTCAGGGAAATCAGCACAGACACGGATATGCAGGACATCTGGAACGGCATCACGTCAAAAGGTGTTAGAGCTGCAAGAAATCCTGAGCGGGAGGAAATAAAACTGAAAATAAAGGCTTGTGGAGAGGAGCCTGCAAGGCAATGGGCTGAGCAGTCACTTGAAGGAAGGCGTTAGGGAGAAGCAGAGACCCTGCCCTGGTTGCAAGGTGGAAGTCCCAAAATTAAGGCTGTGGAGGTCACAAAGTTTCCAACAAAGTGGAAATTGCACCAAAGCAGGCAGAGGGAGAACTAACTTATGAGAAGGGAATGAAACCAACAGCTAGTTACAGAGCCCCAGCACCTTTCTGGCATCAAGACAGAAAGAACAAGGGTTGTTATTTGAAGAGAATACAGAAAAAAATGAAAGCATAACTGAGGGCACAGCCCAGCACTGCTTGACCTCAGTTTTCAGCCAGGGTGAGGTTGCCCGTGGAGGTAAGAGACGTTCGAGGACGTGGAACGGGGAAGCAGGAGCCAGGAGCCAGCAGTTCCCTGGGGAGGGGAAGGACAGGCACGAGGGAGAGCGTCTCTGCTCGCAATTATTTTTATTACATCAAGACAAAGTATTATTGGTTTGGAGTACAGCACATGTGGGGGCTGTATTTAAATAGGAGATACAAGCCCATTAATCTGATCTCGTAGAGGATGAGGTTTCACGGCAGATTCAGACGGCAGGGCTAATTGAAAGTAAGTAAATAACTGCACAAGGGTTTAACGAGGGGAGATCACGGCACACTAAGTGGATTACCACAGCCCCTCTGTCTGCAGGATCAACTGCTCGCATCCACCCCGACAGAGCCGAGGGACCTGGAGCTGGAGGCTACAGGAACACACAGAAGAAACGTGGCACGGGCTACGGCAGAAAAGGCAGAGAGGCAAGAAGGGCAAGGCAGGGAGATGAGAAGCTGCAGCACCTCCATGTCAGACACATCTCGAAGACGCTTTCAGAAATCTGCAGATGGGAACCAACCCATGACCACGGCGGCACCAGAGGACCACCGCCTCCACACAAAAAGCCTCCTTTTATTTGATAAAATGAGATTCCCTTAATCTGCCTGAGGCATACAGCGCGGCCGAGCCCGCTGAGCGCTTTTAACACAGCCCTCGTCCCCCAGGTGAGATCGGCCGCGGAACAGGAATATTGCAATATTGCACTGCCGGACTCGAGTACCCGAGAAGTGGACTGAAATCGTGGTGTCACGGCGCGAGGTGCAAGGCCAGGTGCTTCGGTTTAAAATATTCCTCTCTGCATTTTTGCCAGTCCCTCAGAAAGAGGGCTGGATTGATGAAAGGAGGATTACAAGACAACGGCACCATATGGCTGTGAATGAGACTAATGCAGCCTCAGCCGCAGAGGGGAGAAGCACATCCCACATGTAGGGTGAGGATTAATGCTGCTATACGGAGCAGACAACCTGGGATCCAGTCATCTGCCTTCAGGAGAGGAGGGAGCCTGTGCTGGCAAAGCAGAAGCCAGGAGGGAATATCACTGCCAGCTATAAATACATCAGGGTCTAAATACGCAGAAGGGAGAAAAGCTGTTGAAGCCAGGAGACAATGTTGGCACGGGGACAAACGGGCAGGAGCTGGCTGTGAAGAAGGGTTGGAGGAAACGTCCTGCTGCTCCCAGGGCCCAGCTTTGGCACCACGGTCCCAGACTTACCTGCAGAGCCGGCCCAGGAAGGCGGCTGGGAGGTGCCGTGGGTGGGACAACGAAGAATCATAAAAGGGTGAGCCGGGCTCCTAGCCAAGGTCCAGCACAGAACCTACTGTTCACACTCATCCCTCCAGCCCCTACTGTTCCTAATGGGATCAGGAGGGCGAAGCCAGCTTTTCCTCGACCAGAAAGAGCAGGGACTGTTCTCAGAGCCGGGCGCTCCTAGCTCAGAGCACCAGCTCCTCCTTTCCTCCTGCTCCCATCCTCGCCGCCTGTCTGGGATCTCCAATTTCCTTTTGCCTGCTCCAAACAGACTCCCACGGGGCCCTGCACCAGAATGGATTTCACGGCCTGAAAAAGCTGTCTGTGGAGCAGCCAAAGCTGTCCTAAGCACCCAGTAATGCTGAGCAGCTTTGGATGCTGCTCCATGCCCTGTGCTAGCCAGCAGCGGAGGCTGCCAGGGAGCAGCAGAAGCAGGGTGCAGGCTGGAGGATGAGTCTGGGGGGTTACTCCCCCGTGTGGGCTCATCCTAGGAAGGTTTCCTGGCAGAGACCAGCACCTCTTGTGCATCCATTGGTCAGAGCAAGGGGACACCAGGAATTATGAATGAGAGGTGGGCTGGTGTCAGGAGACAGGGAGAGCCTGCGGGATCCGTGCTCTGCAGAATTCGGGCACAGCTCTGCCCTGTGGGCTTGTCCTTTTGCTGCCTTAGCCTTCGCTTACCCCTGCTCCACGTCCAAAGGCACCGATAACACTCAGTGAAGCTCTGAGCTTTCAAGCAGGCTTTCTTCAGCCCCGCTCCCACGGGTCTGATGGGCTGCCAAGGTCCCCTCACGTACCCATGTGCGCCCACCCGCTGCCTCCCCACGGAGCACCCAGCTCCTGCCCCACTTTTGGCTGCAGGAGCTCCTGCGCCGCTCGCAGCCCTGTGCCTGCAGGCTTGCACCAAGCTTTGGGGCAGGGGTGCAGCTTTGTGAAATTCAGCATCTGCCTGGCTCCCAGCCCACCTCGGCAGCATCGCCATCACCATGGAAACCCAGCGGGGGGAGATGGGTTGCTTGGCAACAACCCCCCCGGCTGGACCACGCCGCTGACCCCAGGTATAGCATCCTTGCAGGGGGCTCAGTGCTCGCAGTGATGCGCCCCTGGGATGGGGATGCAGTGGGGAGTGTGGGAGAGCATCCCGGCCCTCGGGAAGGGGTGGTGTAAGGGGCAGCCGTGGTGGCATCTCCCCAGGGATGCCACAACCACCTGGGAGCATCCCTTCATGGTCCTGGGAGCAGCTCCTGTGCTCTATGAGGAGGGGTTTGCATCGATGCACAGCCAGGTTGTAACTTCAGCACCCCCCTAAAATGACTCTGCTGATGCTCCAGGCTCTGCCTGCATCCTGGATGTCCAGAGACATGGCATGCTTGGAAATCCTTGCTGAGCAAAAGCATGTTTCATCAACCCCAGCACTCCACGTGCACTGCCAGTCCTGGTGGTGGGGAGCCATGGAGCAACCCCAAATGCTGTGCAGAGCACATAGCGTGAGGAGAGGGGAAGCTCCATGGACTTGGACCTGGAAAGGCTGCTTGCAACTGGATGCAGTGGGGGCATGAGCAGGAGCGCTGCCTGTGTGACCCAGGGCAACCTAGCACCCACAAATTCACACTTGCAGAGACCTTGGTTTTTGCTCTCCACATACCTTTGGCTGTGTGGACTGAGAAATTACAGGAAAACCACAGAGGCTGTTCTCTGCCACCTCCCCCCCCAATCCCAAACATACAGCCCTCCTGCCTCCAGCCCACGTGTCCACCCGGCACAGGAAAGTTTTCGGTGAGGAGTCACAAGGCTCTGGATTAAGCGAGCAGTGAGCAACTCCATCAAGCTGGTAATGAAAGTCCCCGCAAGATGCACATCTTTCAGCACCCGGTCTAATCTCGACCAGATGAACCGCAAAAAGGAGAACCGCTAAAGGTAGAAGTTAGCATTTGCAAAAAGCAGTCTGAGGAACCAGACCATCTGAGATTGCCAAGAGAAGAGATAAAAGCAGTCATTACAGCCTGCCAGTGTGGGTGATAAAAACAAAGATATGGCTAGCAGATAGAGACGCACACACGGAAAGCCACCTGCAGCCCCTAGCAGAGGCTTTGCAACGGGCGCGGATCGCATCACGCGGAGTTCGATGACAGCCGGGGATGTTGCCCCAAGTAGGACAGAAAGTAATTTTGCATGAACATGCACAAAGGCACAGGGTGTACAGTGCATGCAGCTGGGGAACTCAGCAACGTCAACTCCGAGGCCCTTCTGGCTCCGGTACAAAGCAAAAGAATGCAGATAAATAAAAAGGGATGTGATAAAGCATGCATAACTCTTACTAGGGTCAGCAGAAACTCAAAGAAATGCAGAGCTGACAAAGTGGGCTCAAGCAAAAACATCTCAGAACAGAATACGGAAAGAAAAAGACGCTGTCATCACAAGCAGTGGGGACGAAAGGCACGGATAAATGCTGGTGAGACCAGGCACGGGAGGGTTTGATATGGCAATAAACGTGCCAGCACAGCCAAAGCCCTGTGTCAGCAAGTTTCTGAAACCCTGGAGTGGACTAAAATCCTGATGGCAGCAGGGAGTCTATAAACATCCCGCAGCAGAGGAAAATAAGAGGCTTCCTCCTGATTTTGGAGGCAGGGCACGCCTGAAGAAATCACCCAAACAAGCAGCGAGTTGGTTGCCATCGCCAAAGGCCTGCGAGCGCTTCCAAACCCAGTGGGAAGAGGAGGAATCAGTGGTGGGCAGCTCGTCCCACCTCCACCTTTCCCTCTGTCATCACCCTGCAGCTCTGCCTGCCCTTGCAGGATGGCCTGCATCGCCCTGGATGCTCCCTCAGATGCGCAAGCAGGGATTGTCCCTTCCCAGAGAGCATCCCAGACAAATCTCATGATTCTTCCTCACCAAGCATGGCACAACCAACCTCACACACTGCCAGGTGAGAGCAGACCACGGGTTTGGTGCAGAAACTCCTGGAGCAGAGGCCTCTGAAGCAATTGGAGGAAGGACCGAGACAGAGCATGCAAACGGCATGCTCTAACTGCAGTGAATTACAGAGGGACTTATTCAGAGAAAGCAATCAGGATGAATTGCACAACCCCAGGACAGACTCCCCTGGCTGAGAGACGCCGGAACAAGGGGAAAAAAGGATTGACCCCAGAGCCTGGACTGACGTTGAATGGAGAAGAGAAAGAACAAGGCCAAAGACAACGCAGCTGAAGGTGCTGGGAATTATAAAATACTAGCAGGAACTTTCAGCGTGCTATTGTTCAGCAGAGAGGTTATTGCCCCTTGAAATGAAAGTATAAATAGATGGGATTGAGATGGCCACATAAATGCGGAGCACCAGAGAGGAGCAGAGAACCTCTGCTCATCTGTAATCCATCCAGGAGAGCCAGCCCGCAGCAGACAGATGAACTGCTCAGACACCGAGGAAACCATGACCTGTGAACAGCTGATTATTACCATCATTTTTTCCCCAAATGACTCAACCTGAGCGCACACTGGCCAGCGCTGTGATGCGTCACGGCACGACACTGCTCTCCAGGCGCAACGTTACTGATGAACTCATCCCAGCGAGCAGACACCGGCGCTGGAGACGCGCAGAGCAAAGCAGCTGTGGTCCCTTTGGGCTGCTCCACTGGCTCAAACAGAGCCTGGGCAGTGATGGACAGCCAGCAGAACACCGCTCTTCACGGAAATTCACCCATTTCAGTGTTTCATGCTTAGGCAGAAAAGTCATGCAAATGTTTCAGAAGAGAAGGTTTCCCCTGTTGAAAACATTCAGTATCGATTTTGGATCTTTTTCCTCTTTAAAAAAAATCCAAATGCATAATAAAACAGCTTTTGCAAAACCATCACTGTGGAGTCGATCACTGGTTCTCTCCCCGCAGAACACCAAGATGGGAAAATGCTTCTTCCAAGGAAAAACAACCCAAAAGAGAGGAAACTACAACAGTTGCCACCTCACAGTGGCTCCTCCCCAAAAGCCACCCTCTGAAGGCCGGGTGGGATGGGACATGATGCCAGCAGCCCCACTGCCTCCTCCAGAGGTCTGGCCACCCCATCCCATCCCATCCCACCCCACCCCAGGTGGCTTAAACCATCTTTTGGGGACCGTCTTTAAGCACAGAGGGGCCATGATCCAATTCAAGCACTACAGGAATATAGCGCTTGGAGAGGTCTTCAGGGAGCCTGATGCAAAGGGTCACTGGTGTTTTTCTGGGGAAGAGCTGCTCATATTTTATTTATTTGCTTCAAAAAAAGTTTATTTTTCTTTTGTGTGTGTGTGTGTGTGTGTGTGTGTGTGTGTGTGTGTGTGAAGGTAAGCACCTAATTGAGTTCAGGTTCTTCAGCTAATGAAGAAATGAGCTGAATAATTAATTATTTGAAGATAAATTATTCATGGACAGTTGCAATTCCAGTGTGGGAGCAGCGGGCTTGGAGTGTTATTTAGTTATTTTCGTTATCCTTTTATGAAAAAAAATAATATTAAAAAAAGAAGCAAGCTGCAGCAGGGCTGTGATGAGGGGGTGGCAGGGGGCCAGCCCTAGCCTCTGAAGGAAGGGGCGCAGCTCAATTCAGCTCTTGGTTGCCTCCTGTAGGAATACAATCCCCAAAGCCAGGTGTTGGGGCTGTCCCTCTGGGTCACCCCCCTTCTCCCAAAGGCAGGCAGACCCTGAGACCCCCCAGGTGTGGAGGGGAGGCCGCCCACCCTCTCTGTCCTTGTTTGCACCCCTCAGGCCTCACCCCTGTGTTGGCTGGGACAAGGCCGCGGGCCTGCCACCAGGCTGGGTAACGAGCCGATAGCCACCACAGCGACGGCGTCTCATCAAGGGATTAAGTGGCATTGAACCCAGAGGAGGATCCATGGGAGACCCTGCTGAAAGCAGAAACATCTATCGATCCCTCCGTGACTGACTGCATTCTGAAAGCCTGCACGGCAAAGGGCGTGCTGAATGCTCCACGAGGCACCTGAAGGAAATGAGAGGCCATGTAAAGTTGAGCTGAAGGTCTTGAAGAAGCCCTAATTCACATAGTCCTAATCCACCCTAATTCACCCAGATGTCCCCCATCCTGGCCACAGAGCTGCCTGCTGTCCTAAGACCTGCCATAAAGCCCCCACTTCTGCTGCACCTTCCCTTCACCACGCCGATTTGCAAAGGGATTCCCAGCACCCTGCTCCTGCACCGATAATGAATTTCCCCATGATTTCACCCCGGGGTGACCCAACATCCTCCCAAAATATCCCAATAGTACAGGGAGCCCTCCAGCCCTCGGGGACCCCCCAGCTCTGGAAGATTTGAGCAGGGGCAGCAGCAACTCAGGGAGCAGCCTGGTGGCCTGCAAGAGCTCAGCACACCATAGCCTTCCCCAGGGCCACCATCCTCCTGCCTTGCAATCATCGAGCTTTATACACCAGACACAGCTCAGCTGTGGTAAATCCATCCTCCCGCCTCGTTTCTCCTGCATTTGGAATAACTGTGGAGATTTTCTACCTTTCCCGCTCTGCTATTTACAATTTCACCATCTGTCTCCAACAACAAAGACATTTTTTGACACAGGAATAAATCCCACGGTGTGTTTAAGTGCTTTCTTGTTGTCTTTGACCCTTCTGGTCATTCATAGTCCATTAGTTTCTTTGATTTCTTCCAACTGCTACCTATATTTTTAGGTAACACATCCCTTCTCTAGCACTTGCTAACACATTTATTTCCTTTCTCTCTCCTCCCTGCTCCTCCCTGCGCTCTCCCGAGGATTTGGAGAAGCCCAGCCCTACGGCACCCACAGTGCAACCCATCGGTCAGGGCCTCATCCCATCACCTCGGGCACATCCTCACAGACTGTAAGCCAACTGCAGCTCCCACTTCAGGCAGCCAGGCCTCCCCTTTTCATTATTTTTTTCCCCCAGCCAGCAATTAATGTGCCTCTGTCTGCAGGGATGGGGTTTGTCAGCGGGTCCAGCCGCAGTGGGCACAGCTCCGTGCTGTGAAATCATCCCCATTAGTTCAGTTCTGCCGGGGGCTGATTTGTTTTCCGAGACAAAGTGTTCCTGAAGTCGCCCCTCTTTCTACCCCCAACTCCTGAATCATCTCCCTCAAGCTCGCAGACAGATGGCTCAGCAACTTACCCCGTGTGCCAGCAAAACCTGACGGCGTTTAAGTAGGTTCTCACCCGTTCCCCAGCTTTTCACACCCCAAATCCACGGATCTTTGGGCTCCTGCAGGTCAGCATCACCAAGGTCTCGCCCTGCCACCATCCCCTCCAGTTCTGCTGCCCAGGGAGGGCTCTGAGCCCCCATCTGTAACCCAACAGCACCTCTTCTCATGGCAGGACATGAAGTACTGCAATCCCAGCACTGTCTCAGTTCTCCTAAAGCCAATTCCCTCTGTGCACAGCCCCAGCCCTGCTCTCGGGGGACCTGACAGCCCCTTCTCCCCCCATGTCCCTGCAGCAGGGCCAGCGGGTGTAGGGGGCCCCGTCACTGTGCTGGGAGGTGCTGAACCCCCCAGGGTGGGTCAGGCAGGCTGCTGGCACTGACGAGGTTTGTGCATGGCATCTCCACGTCCTCCAGAGCAGGAGACTGCCACAGCTTTATCTAGGTCACCCTATGCTCTTCCCAATTTATTTTGCCTGGGGACATTGAGTGATATGGCTCGGCTAGGAACTCCCAGGGGCTGGAGAGGGTGAGGAGCAGAGGTTTTGCGTGGCCACATTGCAGTGAGTATTTGGGGTCCCCAAGAAGCCACCAGCACAACCCCGGTGCTGGTGGGGCACATGAGACCTGGTCTGCAAGGACCACGATGGAGGGCTTCCTTGCAGAGAGCAAAACAAGAATCATCTGATGGCTAATGATGCTCACCTCTCTTGTTACAGAGCCGGGAGAGCTGGAAAGCAGCCACACATCCAGACAACATCCCTGGCGTAGATATGAGATGGGCAAGCAAGAAAAAGATAGCCAGTGCTGGCAGCAGATCCAGGCTCATACCGTAGGAGCCCCCTTGCTAAATACCTTTTCCAGTAGGAGAAAGGTGGGCTCATGGCCCCTGACAGGCAATGGGAGCAGCTTAGCTACCACCTGAACATCCCATCGTTTCCTATGCAGCTGTCCTCACAACCTTACAACATATTTTCAGAAAGCCAAGAGGCTTTCCAAGGTCTCCAACAAGGGATGGAGCAGAGCATATGTTGGGCTCCTCCAGTTTTGAGCAGAGGACTTTGAGCTCTGGGCACCCCTTCTCCGTTGGCTTTTTTCCACCCCTGGTAGGTGCCTTTGGAGCACTCCAGCCACCTGCGCCCATGGAGATCCACAAATTCCTCCCAGCACAGCCAGGAAGGGATGCTCCTGAGCCATGGTATGGCATCACATGGATGTGAAAGCCACCAGTGACCCCATCAGGCCACCTGGGTACTGCAGTGCCTGCCCGGGCTGCCTCCTCTCCCTCTCTGCCCCAGTGAAGCGCTTAACCAAGAGAGGAAGGAGAAAGTTAGCAGTTTCGGTGTTATTATTACTTTTTTTCCTTTAAGTGATTGAAGTGCATGAACGAGCCAGCTGAGAAAGAGGCACTCGAAAGCAACTTGAGTCTGGTTAAAGCTGGTTATCCATCTCGATTTGCATAATGATCACGCGAATGGCAGTTTGCATAATGTTGCTATGATCTACAATCACTTTAGGGTTTTATTGCACGACGAGCCCGTGGAGAAGGCATCGAGCAGCTGTCCGTCCCTCTGGCGGCTTGGACCTCTCCAGCATGTGCCGGGGGTGCTGCTGCTTCTCCCTCCCCCCTCCGGCTTTTGGCCCCCACGGGGGCTGAGCCTGGCTTTGCAATTGCCCTTGGGTGAGCTCAGATTTTGCCCCAACTCACTCCTTGGCATTCATTTCTCAGCCCAAGCCATGGGTGATTTTGCAGATGCCTTGATGTGCTAGGTTGGGATAAAGCCGTGAGCTCTTCCACTTGCCCTAATACATTGAAAAAGGTGCCTTGTGAAGCAAAACCAGCCACGTTCTGTAAGAGGAGACCTCAGACTCAATAAAGAGTGTCCCTAACCACCCCAACTGGGGGGGGCACTCTCCTCTGACATCCCCCAAACACCATCCGTGGACCACCGCAAGGCCCAGGGCATCGCAGCCCTCGTGGTGGTCACCCCGTAGCTGCTCGGTGGCACCGGCTCTGCAGTGGTGCTGGTCCCATCGCCTAAGGCTGGCCAGGTGAGGAGCCACTGGTGGGGACAGGACAGCCCTCAAAATCTCTACAAGACAGGAGAAAAGCAGGGAGGATTTCCTTAATCATTTAATTTATGTTAAAGCATAACACATGGCCTTCCTTCATTAGTTAAGCAGCGTATTAAATGCATGTTATAAACGAGTAATTGCAAAACCAAACAAACAACACTGCAAAAAACAAACAAATGAACAAACACACAACACCACAAAAACCCAGCACAGCAATAAATAAAAACAGAGGAGAAAGCAATCAAGTGTCGTAATGGTTTCTGTGAAAGGAAAAGTCTGTGGGGTGAGCTGGCAGCCAACCCTGCCCCTCAGCGGTCTGCGGGTTATCCCATGGCACAAATACACCCTCAAAACGCTGCTTCCAGTTTTCAGGGTTCTGCTCAATGCCTCAACTGTGGTCTCTGTCCTCCCTCACCTGGGGATTCTCCACCCCACACGTGTGAGCAGCACACATTGTTGTCAGCTCCTATCCTCTCCAAAACCCACTGCTGCCAAATGGAGGGGAATTTTGGTGCTGCTACTGAAAGAAAAGCTTAACAACCATGAGAAGGGCTAAGAACATTGACACAGTTCATGTGAAGGCTAACACACGGTGCTCGGAGACCTGCCAACAAAATGAAATCCTTTCTGCTTTGGGGCTGAGAGGGATGGTTTCATTAGCAGCAGAACACAGGGGCTGAGATTTTTTGCCCAGTAGCATCTTTAGCGGGGCAGTTTCTCCACCTTAGGGCTTGGCCACTGCTCCTTTCCCCCGCACCCTTTCCCCACCACCAGGAGCATTGCTGGATGCAGGCTTATTTCGAACTTTTATGTACTCAAATTTTTCAGAAATTCACCAGGTTTTGCTGAACGAAAAGCCCTTATTGGAAAAAAAAAAAAAATCCCACCAAGTCCAAACGTTTTATTGCAAAACTTGGAAACGAGCTGGAATTTTTGAGGTGTCCTTCCAGATTATTCTGGGAGAGAGAGAGAGAAAAAAAAAAAAAAGTCCACCCACTCAGCAGGGAAATGAAACTTCTCTCACACCAAGGAAAGTGTTTTACAGGGCCGTGCAGCCCTGGTTGTGCAGAGTGGCATCCATGGAAATGCTTCATGCCCAGCCCCGTTTTGGGACAGCAGGGAAAGCATCCCGGCTCCAGCGAGGAGTGCTTTTTATCTCCTCACACGTCAAGGTTACAAAAGCTACAGCAAATGGAGGAGGATGGCAGGCAGCAACCTGGAACCAAACCAGAAAAAGAAAGAAAAAAAAAAAAAGCTCTTTAGTGATCAATCCCAAACCACTGGGCTAAAAACAACAGTGCCACGTGAATTGGCTCTGCGCTGCTTGAGGAGGAGCGGGACCTTCCTGGGAACGCCGCGTGCTGGGGACGTTTCTGGAGAGATGTTCGACGAGTGAGGACGAGGGAAGGGAATGGGCATGGGTTTTCCTGCGGGATGTAGCTGTGGATAGAGGCAGCACAGATCCGGCAGAGGCATGGAAAGGAAAAACTCCCCAGCCCCGGCTCGTTTTTGGGTTCAAATCCCAGCTCGATAGCTCAAACTCAGCACAGCACGGAGCAGCTCCAAGCTCTTGGGGGCTGCACGAGGAGGACCAAGACCACCACGGGGCCTCGTGCCCAGCTCCCGTGGTGCCCACAGCCTGCACTGAGCAGGCAGCTGCGGCTCTGTTTCTGGGCTGGGTGTGATTCAGGGCCCCCAATGACGTGCAGATGGAAATGGCTCGGTTCTGGACCACCTCCCTGTTGGCAGCTGACGTGCTGGAGTGACATGGTGGGGTGTCAGATGAAAAAAAAACCACGATAACGAGTGCTGCCATGCTAACAGTGCGAGGCCAAGCCAGCAGCAGCTGCTGCCACGTGCACCTCTGTGCTCTGCTCCCATCGCATTGCGGCTGCTTGCCTGTCTGCACATGGCTTTTGCAGCCCGTCCTCATCATTTGAGGTTGGGGTTTTCCAAGGGGTGATGGGATGAGCCACCAGAGCAGCCTGACCCCAGCAGTGGCTCACAGCATTTGGGGGACAGGGATGGTTTGGGTGCAGATCCCTTTAGCTCCCCTTGCACGTGGTGCCCACAGCTGCTGTAGGTTTGATGTCCCCATTATCAGTGGTGAGGGGACCTAAGGGAGGTCCCACAAGCTGGCCAGCCCCAGCTGGCCTTGAAAGGGGCATCAGAATGGAAACTGGATGGGGATTTCACTCCATGGCATGAGACTGGGGACCCAAAGCCAAGCGGGAGAGCCAGAGTCAGGCTGGGGGGTGGCTGGGGGCTGAGTGCATTTCCCTGCCCTTCTGCTGCTTCTGTCTCTCCCGTTTCTTGCTGTGGGGTCTCCAGTTGCAGCCCTGATGTGAACCACAGTCATAAGCGAACCTTTCTGCATCCCTGTGCTGCATAAGTGCCTGAATCTCACTTCAGCCTCTTTAAACAGGACCTGTCCCCATAAGTGTCTGGGAAGCAGCTCAAGTGATCACAGCTCTGTTCTGGGGATGGAGGACCAGGGCAGAGGCATGATCCCATACGAACCCATTCCCAGAACAATCCCCAGCTCCCTGCCCAGTCCCTGACAGCCTCCCACGGGGGCAAGGTGTGGTGCCGAGACCCCTTCCCACCCCAATCCTCCTCGGCGGCATCTCCTGCCCACCCCCCTTGACAAAAACATTGCCTCACTTCAAAGCTGTGCAAGCAGGGCTGCTGAGCTCCCCAACTCTTCCCCGACATCAAAAGCTTTACTTATTTATGTTTTGCACAGCACCAAGAAGCCATCGGGACACACTAGGCTTATTTTTCCTAAGAAGAAGGCAAACCACGGGAGCCCGAGTGTAAATTCCTCAGCAGGAAGAGAAAACCGAATAAAAAGAGAAGAAAGTTGGGGTTGGAGACACGAGCTTTCTCTCTCCTTGCTTTGTTTCCTCTCCTTAATGGTGTTCTCAGCCTCGACCCGCTTAACGCCCCTGCCTTTTCTGGTGAAGGCTGCGGAGCGTGCGAGAGGCAGGGCGGTGACAGCTAGCGGAGACAAGGCTCAGCCAGTGGAAAATTGAGGTTCCTGGGAAGATGTTTTATTCATGTGGGCCTGGCACATGCGAGGAAGCTGCTGTGAGGCAGACGGACCCCGCCGTGGACTCTGGCTGGGAGCAAGCCAGAGGGATGTGCCTTCTCCTACATGACTGGAAGGTGTCACTCGGCTGCTCGGAGCCAGGTGCCCCATGGAGAGGGTCACACTGGAGAGCAGAGGTGGCCGCAGAGCTGTTGCTGGATCATCATGCAGTAAAACCAGCCTGCGAGGCTGCCCCGGGAGGCACGGGGTGGATGAAGGGGGTCGGACACAGGATGGGAAAGGAGGTCCTGGATCAGTCCGGCTGCCTGCTATTGAAGGCAACGAGGTCGTGCCACCATCTCTGACATTCATGTACCGGCCCCTTCTTAGCGCTATGTAGGTCGCTTTTCTAATTCCTAAACTTCTCCCGACTTTGAGCTCAAGTGTATTACTGCCCAGTTTCCCCTTGGTTTTCCTCTGCAAAGAGAGTCCTTTAACCTAAAGTGCTCTTCTCTTTCCCTGACACATCCTTAACCTCCTTTTTACAGGCCAAGGAAGCCACTCTCTGCCTCCTCCCATCAGGTGGGTGCTCGCTCCCTCCGGCAGCAGCAGAGTCCTCTCTGCCCTCTCCCTGTCTCAAATTGCCTTCAGGAGGAGACCAAAGGCGTGGAGGACGGCAGCTAAATCCCACCAGTGGTTCAATCAGAGGCATTACTCCTCCTTTCTGTGCGCTGATGGCTCTTCCCCGCACTGCTGCTGATGCATCCCTAATATTTGTGCTGAGGTCAGGAGCCAAATTACTCAGTTGTCCTCGGGACCCATCTTCTGTGAGCCACACACCGCCGTGCCGGGCGCACGGAGCTGTCAGCTCCTCTTTAGCGAGCTCGTTGTGCAGTCTCCCCTCTCCCATTAATCCCTGTCCTCATTAATGACTTCCCACAAGGCACCGTATCAGACACCTTGCTGAAGCATGGCGAGAAGAGATCTGCAGCATTTCCTCTGTCCGGCACCTAACGTTGAGATGAGCCTGATGCCTCCTGCGCTGTGTTTTTTCTCGTTTTCTGTTTAGCTCCAGGTTTTTAATGACTCCTTCCCTCCAGGTTTGTTCGAAAGCCCCCAGGAGGGTTTTTCTCCTCCTGGCCTCGGGGGAAATGGCTGCAAAAGATTGGGGTTGTGTCGGGTCAGAGGGATTCCTGCTGCCCTCTTCTGCCCCTCCTCTTGGCATCCTTAAGCTTGGTGGAAGCATCTTCTTGGCATCCTCTCTCTTTAATTTTGGTGGAAGCATCTTCCCTTGCCCCTCCTTGCTTGCAGCACTGTAGGACGAGCTCCTCGGTGCTTTGAGCAGTTCTCTGATGGCCAGCATTGTCGGGTCTTGGAAAAGGAAAATGACATTGGATGTGTCAGGGGCAGTCAGGGCTCAACCTCAGGCGCTGTCTCTGCTGTCTCATCCCCAGCAGGGTCAGAGGAGGGGACCGCAGGGGCTGTGGCAGGAGAGGACTTTGGGCCAGGCACTTCCAGGGCAGCCAGAAGTGGGGACGGGCAGCGGGAGCAGAAAGGAGGAGGCTGCGCTGACAGATCCACACAGCAGCAAAGCTCCGGCTCGAACGGCTGATCTGACAAGGAGATGCTGGAAAAAGCTTCATCTCTGAGTGGGATTGCTTCAGATGAGAACATGAAGGAGAACCCAATCCCACCTCCCAGTCCCACAGGACATGCTCCCAGCCCCGTATCCCTGGGCAGCAGCACGGGGGTTCCCCAGCCCGTGTGGGCATCTCGGGACACCCGAGCAGGACCCGCACAGCCAGCGGCCAGGGCTTGAAAGGCAAGCTGGGCTCACGTCCATGGGGAAGGAGACAGCAATCCTCTCTCCATGAATTTTCTCCCCCCTCAACCACTATTTATTGCCTTGAAATACCTTCCGGTGTTTCTTCAGAAACCCAATCTTCCCCGCAGGGGAAAGCCATCACTGCTGAGAACCCCCCTGGGAGTGCTGCGAGGCGAGGCTGAAGCAGATTGTTTAACTGCCCCTTTTGTCTGTCGTTTGGTCTCATTTCCCCTGGTTTAATGACTTGGGGGGAAGAACCAGCTCTGTCCCCATGCCCGTGGGTCTGCCACAGGACACAGGATGGGGTGCTGAGCATGTGGGGTGATGCTCAGCCTCCACCCCTGCCCTCCCTGTGGAGAAAAAGGGCAGCGTTTGTCTGTGAGCCAGCCCCGGCCGTGTCCCCGCACCCATGTCCCCTCCCCAGGCTCCTGGGACCCTCACCCATCCCAGAAAACACCCCAGGGTGTTTGTGCTTCCCCTCGCCTTCCCCTCTGCCTGCCAAGCCTGGCTGGAGAATGGGAAAACCCCAATGGTCTAAGTGAAAACGTTCCCCCAGATGAGCGCAGTCTGTCTGCTTCCAATTTTTTGTAATAGATTCTCCTATTATTTTTTTTTCCCCTCTCCATAGGAGGCTTTTCTATGGCTTCTCTATTTGGCTTTATTTTATTTTAAATGGGAGTCCCTTTTAATTAAAGGAAAAAGGAAAAGCCCTTCAGTCCCATTCAGCTCAAAGCAAAATTGTCTTTCTTTCTTCCCAGGAGACCCAAGACACCGCTCAGGGTCAGATCCATTTCTCAAAGCGATCTGCACATTCGAAGCAAGCAGATCGGCTCCACGCCACATCTCCTTATTTCCCCTTGGCTCCCATCTCCCAAACTTCCAAATTTCCAATTCCTCAAGAAAGTTCCCATCGCTTTTTGTGCCCAAAACCGAACAAAAGCAAGCAGCATTGCTGGAAACCTTCCAGCCCTGCAAATAACGCAGGTCTTCCTCGCCCCACGCTGCGAAACTCAGGCAGGCTTTCTAGAAACAATGCAAACTGATTGTGGAGTGGGCAATAATAATAACAATAACAGCAATAATAGCAATAATCATCATCATAATAATGCCAAAGTTGTGCTACAGTGAAATGGGGAAGTGCTTTCTGTTCCAAACAGCTGATTTCCTTCCTGGGTGGCTGCAGGGGTGGGAGCAGGCAGCAAGGAGAGGCAGGGAGCTGCTGGGTGCTACTGGGTGCTGCTGGGTGCTACTGGGTGCTGCTGGGTGCTACTGGGGGCTGCTGGGTGCTACTGGGGGCTGCTGGGTGGTGCTGGGTGGTACTGGGTGCTGCTGGGGGCTGTTGCTGCCTGGGGAGCTGGGGCTGGCAGGAGAACCGCCCGCTGCTCTCGCTGCAAAACGCAGCGTGGCAGCGGCTAAGTGCTCGCCGAGGAATTGAAGTGCCGGTAATTAATCTTGGGTGCTCAGATAACCAATTAGTCAGGGCAGAGAAGCGGGTGACGTGCAGGATTCGGCGAGCGGCTGTCAGGGCGGCGCTGGCCGAGGGCTGGCTCCCGAAACCTGAGCAGGATGGGACCGGTCCCTGAGCAAGGCTGCGTCCCCCGGGGTGCTGCAAGAGGGTGGGGAAGGAGGGGATCGGGGAGGGAAACTGAGGCAAAGCTCAGGTAGAAGGGAAGCTGCCCCAGCCCCACGCTTTGCCCGACGGCTCCGCTCCCCCGGCCGGGTGCTGCATTAGGAATGCAGACGCCAGCCCGTATCAAAAGGCCTTTTCCATTTCTGATTCCTCTAATACAGCTGAGTAAAAGTATTGACATGTCAGAATGGTCTTTTATTATGATCCATTTATGCCATTAATGTAATATCCTCCGCTTAGATTGCTTAGTTATGTATTAATATTGGAAGGACGTCGGCGTTTCTTTTAGTTCTTCATTGTCTAAAACGAGTCCCAAACTCTCCGTGTGACAGCAGTTTGATGGATGGCCATATTTTTAGCTGTGATCATGTCTCGATACTCCGAAATGAGGGATGTGTTTTTAAAATATTTTACCACGTGCACCCACCTTATTTTTCTTCAGCCCTGTCTTCCCAGTTACCGTCCTGCCTTTATTGCGGAATCATTAGTGCTCGTTGCAGGCCTGATGTACGCACACGGCATCATTTGTTTGCTGTTCCCAGCATCACAAGGAATGGAAAAATAAAGCACGGACATGGGGAACCCGAAATGATCCAGCGGCTGCTTTGCTTTTTAAATAAAAAAACATTTCTATTGAATTGTCTTGCTGAGGCTGCCGGGGCATCATTACGTCCAGCCCGTCTGAGAGGTCTGGGGGAAGACACCAAGGGCTCAGAACAGAGCTGCAGAAATGAACCTGGAGAAACGCTGTGAAGTGGCAGACCAAAGGGATCTGACCCGTCTGATTGATCAAAGACATCGAGAGCCGAGCAAGCTGAAGTGCCAAATACCCTCAACCAGAAGAAAATATGAAAAGCCTTATTAAATCTCCCAGAAATGGGACTAAACGAAACCACCACCTGGAAATTCACCGTGGATCAAGCTTTACCAGAGCAGCGAGGCAGCGCTGGGTGAGCCAGGACCCCCACAGTCCTCAGCACAGCTCCCTGGGGCAGCCCAGGAGCGGGGGTCCTGGGGGTTTTGGGGGCCCTGGGGGGGCCCTGTGGCAGGGAAGCAGAATGTGCATGTTTCCAGGCTCCACATCGCTGCGCTCAGCTGGGGGCACGTGGAGGGGCTGTCGGCCACTTCACCTGCTGTGCTGCTGGGGAAGAGGTGCATTAGCCCAGCACTAATGAACGGGCTTGGGAAAAGTCTCCAGTTTGTGCTGTGTGAGCAGGTTCCTTCGTTTAAAGGGTGAAGTGATGTCTGCTCTGCAATGGGGTGCTTGGGGGTTCCCTGGGTGCTGCGGAAGCCTTCGTCCCCGTGCCAGCGGGGATGCAGCGGGGCTGCCCTCACCCCCACACCTCTTTCTGCCCCTTGCTCCTCTCTCTGCTACGGCAAAATAAAATGTGGAAAACGGATAAAACTGGTGTGGGCCATGGGCAGAGCATCAGTGCTGCCAGGGAAAGCCCCGCGCGTGATCCCGCGGTGGCGGCCGCTACATCTGGCTGCCGAACGGGAGCCCTTCTCCTCTCGAAATGTGATGGATGATCCCAATTATATTCTTCCAGCACTGATTTAATGTAATGTTTTATTAATAGCAACAATCAGAGGAAAGCAAACAGCTCATTCTGAACACACCATTCTCTTTTCTGCTTTTGCTTTCCCACATTCGTACGCGCGCCGAGTCTCCTTGATGTCACGGCGCTGGGGGTGTCAGGAGGAGGAGGGCGGGAGGAAACGAGAATGCAATTCACTGAACAGGGAAATAGCTCATTAGTACGCTCTTGACAGAATTAACACAATTGTGACAATATTTTCTTCACTCATCCTTTACAGATGATTTGGAGGAAAGTGCAAATTACTGGTTTGCTTCCTCGGACGTTAAAAGACAACGCGAAAAGGCGAGGAAAAATAAATCTCCTGCAAGGGTTTTGTATTACCGGTTGTAATACCCTGCCCTCGTGGAAGGAGCTAATGGAGGAACATGATAAATACATCAGTGGTGCCCCTGGCTGGTCTGCCAGGGGGAACAGGCACCTTGGTTTGCACTGCACCCCTTAGGGTTTGGCTGCGGGGTGGTGGTGCCAGGGTACAACTGAGACGTGTATGGAGATGAATTTAAAATAGGAACCGCACCTTTACTCCCCAGGGGAGGCTTTACGCTTTTGTACACGCATATGGATAACCCTGTGTGGATACACAGCCTTTGGGTACACCTGAACTCTCCAGGGGAGCCTTTACGCAGCCCCACATGCAACTGGACTCTCTGTGTTTGCTCTTTCCAAACAACCCTAAACATATCCCTAACCAGAACACCGAGAAAATTTAAAATAGGACCCCAGAAAACACGTACAGAGCCCCTTTCTCCCATCAAAAAGTGCTCCCAGCAGTAGCCTTTGGGTACACCTGAACTCCCCAGGGGAGCCTTTACAGGGCCCCATATGAACTCGGACTCTGTGTCTATGGTCTTTCCGAACAACCCTAAATGTAACCCTAACCGGAACACTGAGACGAGTTTTAAATAGGTTTTAAATACCCCAGAAAACTCGTACGGAGCCCCTTTCTGACATAACTGGTTAGGGTTACGTTTAGGGTTGTTCAGAAAGAGCGAAGACACAGAGTCCGGTTGTATGTGGGGTTGCATAAAGGCTCCCCTGGGGAGTGCTGGTGGGGAAGGGGAGTGTCAGATAAAGAACAAAAAAAAAGGGGGAAAAAAAAGGAGGGAAAATAAAAAGAGAGAAGGAGGGCACGCTGCCCTCCCCTCTGACCCTGCAAGAGCCATTCGATTCGAAAGCATCACTCTGCTCCACACTAAAAAACAGCACAGGGCAAAAGTGACTGAGGTGTCCTCGTGTCACACCGTGCCATGTGCCGACGCTGAATCCATCCTCTGGGTTCCTGCACTCCCCGAATCCTCCCTTCATTAGCAGCTCTCCATCATCTCCCTGTTTGCTTTTGTATTTGGAAGCTCGTTTGCGTATTTATTCATTCGATTGCCTGCTTTAATAACAATACAAAGCCCCCTGGGCCAGTGGTGATAAACTCCACGGCCACGAGCTGTAGATAGTTTGTTATTCCAGTTTTTGCTCCTGGCTCCAACATGGAATTTAAAGTTCGTTTCAATCCAAGTCGCTCTATATTGTGGCTAAATAATTTCTTCCCCCCCTCAGAGAATCATTAATCAGGCAGACGATCTAGCATCTCTCTCCCTTCCTCAATCTCTTTTGGCAAAGTCTTAAAAGAAGGGGAGCGGGGGGGAAGGAGAAGGGAGAAAGATTAAATGGAGCAGGTGTCACATTTATCTTATTTCCAGTGCAAATACAATCAACAAGTGCCAGGCTAAAAACCAGACCCTAAACAAAACCTGCAAAATGTTCTCTAAAAAAATGATTCTTGGCTCTCCTCTGTTTGTTTTTAATTTGCAGTCATCCTCTGAATACTTCTGCCAAGCAAAAACTGCGTAGGGAATGAGCTCATTGGAGCTGGCTCCGCGGGGAGGGTTCTGCAGCCAGGGGCCCTGTGACGTTTTGGGTCCATTTCCTTCCCTCTCCCGGTCACTGTCCCCCAGCCATCACCCCAAAACCACCCAATATCCCTTCCCAGAAGGAAACTGAGCAAGCACTGAGCAGGACTTTGCCGTTAAACCTCTGCTTAATGCTGGCTCTCCAGCAGCCGAGAGAGGCAGGCATCTGTAGATGCAAATCACAAAATAACCCCTACCTGGGTATTATTTCTTTCCCAAAATGTATTTTAGGATTTGGAATCTCCTTGCTCTGTGTGCCTGCTTCATATGGTGATCATGGATGGACTCAGCCCTGGCCAGAGGCTGCTGCTGGGTCCCTTGGTGGGGAGATGCCCCATGAATTCCCTCTCAAAAATTGGAGATTTTAACAAAGAAAGCCTTTTACAAAATGTTTCCACTTTCTACAGAGGGGATAAAGAAAAAAAAAAAAGAATTCAAAACACATTAACAGGCAAAGAAAACCATAAAAGCTCTTCCCCGAGTCAAAATATTTGAGTCAGTGCTAAAAACTGCGACAGAAATGGCTCGCGCAGCTCTCGCTCAGCCTGGCATCGTCTCGAACCGCTGCAGCGCCCCACGAAATAATCACATTGCCTCCTGGGCCCAGTTCCTGGGCCAGATTGCCTCTGCTGTGACCCTGGTCTTTTATAAAAATATCTGGTATAGTATATATACCTGGTAGTAGCATATATGTACATGTATATACACACACATACATGTAGCCTAGTTGTATATCTGGTATATCCAACTGCAGTATATACTACACCGATGCATTATCCTACCAGATAAACACCTCGCCCTCTTCTGCTTTTGCCTTTACCCGCTGTAGCTCCAGACTCGAGGGCTCTCTGCTCCCCTTGAGCTGTGGCACCGGTGTCCCTGGGGACTTCCAGGTCCTGCTGGAGGCTCTGCTGGGCATCCTCGATGCCGCCAGCCCGCAGCAGACCCCATGTACAAAGCTCTCATAAATGTGATAAGGAAAATACATTCTTCTTGACTCTATTTCTTTAAAGGATTCTGAGGGCAGCGTGTGCCCTCACACAGCAAAGTGCCATCCATTCAGCACGACGCCTTGCCTCCTTGGCATTTATTTTTAATAACTCGGCTACACGCAGTGCAGAGGAGCACAGCATCTCCCGCATCACCCACTCCTCTCCTGCAGGATGCTGCCAAGCCCAGGGGTGGCACCGTCCCCATCCCAACCCAGGGTGGCTGCCAACAGCAGGGAGGTTGCATTCGCCACCCCCTTGGCACGGCTGTACAGCCCGGCACAGAGCACGGTGAGCTACAGGGGCATTAAAATGATTTTATCCTCGCCGCAGGGCACGGAGTGAATTTCCAGGAAACCTCTCAGAGGAGCAAAACAGTGCCCCCGAAGCATACATAACCTGAAAGCAATAGGCTCCTTGATGCAGGCAGGAGAAGCGAGCCCAGTGTCGGGCGGCACGGTGTGCAGCACTGGGGGCAATGGGGCAGCCCGAAATGGCTGGGGTCGGGTGCCAAGGGACGCGGGGCACACGTGGGGCACGGCTCAGCCATGTGGTGCTGCTGCAGGACGTCTGCAGCAACACGTGGCTTCGGTACTGGGCCAGTTTGTTAAAGGATCAGAGTCATTACTGTCCCTGCGCTGCTCTGGTGGTGCAAAACGGCCTTTTTTTTTTAATTATTATTTTTTTTCTAACATTGGAAATTGCCAGATGTTGCAGGAGAGGGGAAACCCAGTCTGTGTGCGAGCCATGGAGCTGCTGCCACGCACATCCTGGGCTCAGCAGGAGCAGCTTGTTGTGCTCAGCGCCGTGGCTCCCCGGGTCAGCCCTGCCACGACCCCACGGCGCTGGCTGTCGTGTGTCACCGAGCTACAGGGACAGGGGCACGGGGACTGAGCGGGGCTCTGCAAGGCTGAGCGAGGGCTCGGAAAGGTTTCTGTGTGCTTTGTGTTACTGAAAACAGGTGGAATTCAACATGGTCACCCCCCTGGGTAGCTTGACACGTGGGACCGTAACATTTCGTGGCAGGGACAGCATAAAGAGGCTGCCACCAGCGCTGGCCCCTCAGGTGTTGCTTTTAAGCAGCCAAAGCTTAAGCTGCTGTGCCTTATTCATGTGCCTTGTCTGGGGATGCAGGTTTTTGGCCAAGAGTTGGGGGGAATTGAAAGGGAAAAGGTGCCAGTGCCCAGGCACAGCACGTGGGGCTTTACCGGGGCAGACGCAGGGGATTTTGGGGCTGCCCTGGGCTGTAGGGAGGCAGCAGCTCCCCAACCCATCTGTGTTTTGGGGCTGTCACCCTCCTCCAGCCACCTGTGAGGTGTGAGGACTCAATTTGGTAGCCGAGAGGATGAGAGGATCGAGCTGATGGTTGCAGAGACCGTGCAACTCCTGGCACTGGTGCAGGACACAAAAGGGAAGGAGGGGAAAAAGGACCACTGATGCCCTAAGTGCCTTATTGATTTAGCTGATGCCAGCAGATCTACACAGCCCATAAACTGTATGATTGCATTTACAGTTATGTTCTTACCAAGCGAGAGGCAAGGCGGAGATTAATCACGAGAAGGAGGAGGAGGAAGGTTGCACGGGGACTCTAAATCCTACGGAGCTAATAAAGGCGAGCGGGGAGGAAGCCCTGCCCCACCGCCAGCCCCATCCCGTCAGCTCCTCCAGGAGATGCCGGTGGGACCCCTGCCTAAATCTATGTCTCAGTCAAATGCTTTCTCCTTTTCCTTCCCATCCTTCTGTCCTTCCCCTTACTGACACAGGTAAAGGCTGGGACATTGTTCCTGCTCGCTTTCTCTTCCCAGGGCCATGGAGCTGGTTAGGAGGAGAGCAGAAACTCCTGACTCCTCCTGTGAGATCTGGCAGCCCTATCCTGCCCTCTGCATGGCCTCAGAGACCAGAACAGGCAGAAATGCAATTGCTAGTTAGTGATTTTAGGGGTGTATTTACTGGATGTGGTTAGCTCTGGCTCCATTTAGCTGGGCACGGGGCTGGGAAAGGCTCAGCTCTGCTGCAGCCTCCATCCCCCCTCAGAGCCCTCCCGAAGAGGCCACTTCTCCAAAGTCAAAATGCTCCTTGCAGGGGAGGGAGAGGACTTAATAGGAGAAGCGGCAGGAGAAGTAAAGTGCTTTTATTGCAAAGGATGTTAATTACTTGATGAACTCTCGCCATGCAGTGCAGCTGGAAAGCAGCTGCGTCCCCAGGGAGATGTTTGTCCCCACAAATGGGACTGGGTGGGGGGGAGAAGTCGGGGGGGGTAAATGTGGAAACGTGGAAATGCCCCGCTGCTGCTGTCACCCATCAGCCTTTCCCCGCACGAGCTGAGCACTGTGGTTTGCTCACCATTTGCCCTCACACCGCCAGGATTTGGGTGGAAATCACCACTCGTTGGCTGCATGGAGGCAGCCTCCCTTTCCTCACCGTGGCCGTGCTAAAACAGGAGCACGAAACAACCCTGATGAGGATAACCCAAGCCATTCAGTTAAATTCTGGGCCAGGAGATGCCCTGTTGGATTTGGGGGAGAAAACGACACATGAGGACCATGAGCACACACAACTTGAACAGCTATGTTCAGCAGCCTGGGGGAACCATGCCGAGGTGACCAGGTTTGGGGTCTGTCCTTCCAAAATTTGGCTTCACCTTCACCCGTGCCGTGGTTCCCGGCACGAACGAGCCCACTCTGGCTGCTGATAGCTCCCCGATGGAGTTATGAACGGCCGTGTGTGGAAGCTATGAAGGGTGTGAAGGCAACGGAGCAGGAGAATTATGTAGAAAATAAAGGTAGTTACAGTTGCTTCAAAACATTTTCTCAGCTAGGGCTCAGGGTTTTTAATCAACTTTCTTTTTTTTTTTTTTTTTTTTTTTTTTTATTGCAGGTTCTCCTTTCTGCCAAACATTTGCAGAGGGAAAGAGAAAATAAAGAAAAGAGAGAAAAACAGTTTTAGCTGCCAATCTGTTGCTTGCAAAGCCATGAAAAGCACCCTGAGAGAGACGAGCACATGTCATAAAAAAAAAAACAAAAAGGACTTTGTGCATCCTATATGCCAAAAAATCTTCCTAGACCCTTCCCTGCTGGGACCTCCCCCATGAAATTGGCATTCCTCCCCATTCGCCTTTGAATTCTTACAGAAATCCGTGATCTCTACGCTTTGCCCTGCAGCACAGGGCAGGAAATCCAGGTCTGTGACTTGTCACCGAGCTGCCGGGGGACACACGGCGGTGTCTGAGACACCCAAACGCACCCTCTGCTCGGTTTTACTAGGCCAGAGAGCTGTGTAGGAGCTGAGCTGAGCACGTGGGAGTCTCCTCCCCGAGGCCACATGAGCAGAAGAGCGAAGATAAGGATATATATGTGTGCTCGTCAAGCTAATCGAGGCTTGGAGAAAGAAGAGCTGTGCCAGCCTTCCGCTGCTCCACCATGCAGGGAAAGAGAATTAGAGGGGCAATGAGGAGACAAACGGAGAGAAACATCCTCTAAAGCTTGTTTTTAAGACATGCCTTCCACCCTAGGGCTTGTTTTAACAGCCCATGCTGAACACTAGCTACGGCCCCTTTTATTTACGATGATTATTACGGGCTGCTGCAAGGTCCCCTGGGTCCCGGAGAGGCAGCGCCGGCTGCTATTAAGGCATTTTGTCTTTCTCTAAAATCACATAAAGACCTTCCCCGTGCTCCTCCTGCTGGGCAATAAAAAGCCAAAGACAATCCGTGGCTGGGCTGGCTGCTCTCTCCCCGGATGGGCAAAGTGCCTCGTTAGGCACAACGAAGCACTCTCCTTCACCCCAGGACATCTGCCAGGGCCAGGCACACGCCCGTGGGATGGGAGCAGCTCGGGATGTATCCCCACCGCACAGCAAACAGCAGAAAGTGGGGAATCTGTGCTGCCCAGGGTGCCCAGGCTTGGCTCTGCTCCTGGGGCAGGAGCCGAGCACGTCCAAGCCAGCCAAGAAGTAGTTTGGAAAACGAATCAGTCCAACTGAAATGGGTTTGATTGAGGATTGAAAGCCACAATCCAGCAAGCCCTGGAAAATGTAATAATCTAAAACCCTATTCATTTTTCATGTTCTGTCTTTTTTTTTTTTTTTTCTCCGAGGTGGCCTCATGCCATGTATTTGCACACAGACACTTCAGCTTGCTCCCAGCTGACCCGGTGCACCGGGTCCGGGATGGTTTGGAGGCGGTGAGACCCCGCTGTCAGGGCAGGACAACGGAGAGGAGCAAGGTGAACATCAGGCTGGGAGACAACACCTCCGTGACCCTGAAAATTGTCTTCTAATGCGGTTGATAGCTGGCTGCTCTGAAACAAAGGGTACGTTTGGTGTCCAGAAAGTCCTGAACGCAAACAGCCCTTTAGTGCAGCAATTAAACCCAGATGTCACACGTGGTGAGAGCCCAACACCAGCGATGGATGGCTTGGGGTGGTTTTGATGCAATTTCAAGATTCAGTCCAAAGCTACCTATCAAGCATTTTGCCAGTGGATTGGCCATTTAATTAGCAACTGTAGTAAGCTTAAGTTGCAAGTGGTGCCGTCAGTGTGAAAATATTTCTGTTTTCAACAGATCTATTTTGATTTTTTGGTTCCAAAGTGAAAATATCTCTATTTGTTCAACATTTGTTGTTGGTCTGGTTCTTGGGGATTTTTTTTCTGATACAGCGTCAACATTTCTCATGTGGGAAAAAAAAACAACATAGTTTAGTTTAAAAAAAGACCATTTTTCTGCCAGTAGCATCGATGGAAATGTTTCAAATAGGCCTCTGATGAAGTAATCTGAACATATGCCATCAGACCCAAGATCTGACCTCTTCTAATAGTCCTTGTTGGATTGGTTTCCTGGGGAAATGAGGCTGTAAAATCACACCTTCCAAGTGTCTATTTCTCACCTTTCTACCATGAAACTTTGGCATACCTGGGCAGATTTCAAGCACAGATGGAATGAGATCTTGGAGATAATTGGGTTGTGACAAACTTCTCAAAAATAACAGTCCAGATTCAGTTATATTTGGTTTTCTAACTGAAGAAAAGGTGGTAAGCAGTGGGAGTTTGGCTCTTATTAGGCACAAGAGAATCCCGGGTGAACAAAAGCCTCTCAATTTTCCCAGCTGGAGGGCAGCCACCAGCTGGGGTTGGCACCTTTCTGGCCTGCAAGTCAACCAGCAGAGCTCTGATGTGCTTTGAGCAGAAGCAACCTTTTTCCCCTGCCTTGTCTAAAGGGCTTCGTTGCTGTTTCCCTGGAGTAACTGCTGTGGCAGCTTGCCATGTATGGCCTCTGCCAGGCCAGCCTCAAAAGCTCCACGAGATGAGGATAAAGCAAGCCATCAATCCTCAGCCCCGGGCAGGACACTGCTCTCTGTCAGGTTTTTAGTTTGGATGTTCTCCTGCAGGACCACAGGGCTGGTGTTTGCAGTGGTGCTACATCACACCGTGTTTGCCCCGGGACCTCTTGGTGTTCCCAGAATTTTGGGCACAAGATGGATCAAACCTGGCTGTGCCCATAGGGCCTCTGAGCTTCTGTCACTGTGTTGGGTCTCTCCAGTCTTTATTAGAGATGTTTATTTATGTCCTGCTCTGCCCTGAGCGCCTTTCTGAAGTGTCTTTGTTATCTCCAGCAGCTCCTGTTAAATCCAGAAGACAAAGCGTTAGTCCTCTCCATGAGGGTTTTTTATTTTTAATAAAACTTGCTTGTGCTCTTCCCCGAGGGACTTGTTGAAGTTGCGAAAGTCAAAGATAAAATGTTCTAGCTGCTGTCTCCTGGAGAGTGATGCTGTGTTTTCCCATGAAACTCTTTTAATGAACATCTGTAAAGGGCAGAGAGAGGGCCAAGGCACAATCTGTGGTCCAAGTACCTCTGAACCCTGCAGATGTCATCAGCTGCATCCAACTCCATTCATTCTGGCTCTTCCGAAATGGTCTCTACCAGGCTGAAAAATGAAAAAAACTTGAAAGGGAACAACTTCAACAGGGGAGGAAAAACAAAGCCCATTTTCCCTCCCAGTCTATGCTTTATGGCTGTCTCACAGCTCTCTGACAGACCTCAGGATCTTCCTGGAGCCACAAGAAGAGGTTCAGCCCTGTCTGAGGGACAAGCTGATGGTGCCAAGGCTGTAAAAGTCACTTTTCTGCCAGGCAAGAGGCAAGTTCTCTGCACCTACCGTGCCATGAAACAACATCGTCTGCAGAGAGAAGCCCAGGGGCGGCTTAGTTCTTGGTTACTCATCAAGGCTAATGAGCTGATGCACATGCTGGGCTAATGAGGTTGCACTTCGCTGGTCCCAGAGCGAGCAGCTGCGGTGGGCTCTGCCCTGGGCTGCACCGCGCGGGAGGCAGGGAGATGCTCCCAGTCTGGGCCTCCCTCACCCATCGCTCTGACAGGGAGAAAATGCATTTCACCCTCATCAAACACTTGACAGGAAATGTCGGCTTGATGGCAACAAGGAAAAAATCAAAAACAGAAAAACAATAAATACAAGGAAGCACTGGTTTCCTTCGGATGGCTTGAACTGTCAACATTTTCTGGGCTGAAAGTTGACTTTTTTTTTTTTTTTTTTTTTAAGCTCCTCTTCCACTGACACTAAGCAACACCCCATTTAAACACCTTTCTACCAGCATCTAGGAGGACATGCTGTGGGTAGCAGGCTTGATGTTGTTTGGGCACAAAATTACATCCCTGGCGCCTGTGTGGGGACATGTTCCCATGACAGGGGCTGGCCGTGGCGTGGTGGGGATGTGGTGGCAAGGGGCAGAGGAGCCTCCAGCAAACACTGACCCCTGTGGGAGGACAGGAGGTCTGGAGCCTCAATCCTCCCCACGGGTGCCTGCTGTCTCGTTGGCTGGTCCTCAAGGAGCCAGCCTGACCCCAAAGCGTTCATCAGTGGAGAGGAGTGTTGGTAATGAAGAAAATTGCATTTTCTATAGAAAACAGTACTTTACACATGGACGTAAACTTAAAGCCGGCTCCAGCTTTCTATTGAAGGAAAAGCGCTGATAGGAAGCTTTACTTGACCCACACAAACCTTCACACAGGATCCAGCCCTAAATTATAACGCTGCCGGGATTTCCCATTCAGCTTTGAACAAGTTTGTCCTGATCACAGGAGCCAGCGCAGAGGCTGGGCAGAGAAATGGCTTTCTTGGCACCCAGATCTCCTTGCTGATTATTATTCTGGTCATTCACCCTCTTTCTCTCTCAATCTTGAGGAAGAAGAAGTGATTTTCTGAGTTGGAATTTGGATGTATTCCCAGCTCCGTTTTTTTTCTTTTTTTTTTTCCCCTCCTGTTAATTAAAACTAATAAATCTGCTCAGCAGAGTTTGCAGAGCAGGGGGACAAGGTACAGTTATCTTGACACAGCAAGGCCATCTCGCTCCTTCCCCCCTCCTTTTATTTATTTAATTTATTCACGTATTTATTCAGTTCTTGAGCCTGTTCCAGAAATATGCTGCTGATCTCAATTTCTTGTCTCTGCTACGTGCGGGCTCTTTGCCTTTCTTTGCCGAGGAAGCAGTCCCACAGGAGCTGCAAATAATCAACAATTATCATGGCATGCATCCCTAGACATAATTACAGACAATCCAGAGGAACCTGGAGACAAAGGCAGCCCGTCTTACACAAGACCCATGCTGTCTCTTCCTCCTCACATGCCCCATACCATCCAACGTGTAAAAGGAGATCAAAGTCTAGGGTTCGGGGCACAGGGGGTTCATGAGGTGCTCAGAGGAAGAAATGCCCTTTGTACAGGTTCTTGCCTTGGGGATGCAGCAGAAAAAAAAAATCAAAAAAGTGTTTCAGCCCCACTGTTGGGGGGTCTGATGGCAACTGAGATGTCACCCACCCCCATGGCTGCCTTGGAGGGGACTCTGAAAAACCCTGTGCCCTTCTCCAGTGTGGAAAATAGGTTCTCCAGGAAGACACCAGTGGCCTCCCAGTTGGTGCCTGGTCCAAGATGGGGCGGGCGGGACGATTTTGGGGACACTGCCCATCCCTAGCTCCTTCCCCATGGGAAGTGGCAGGCAACAAAGGGACCCGGGGTGCCCCCGGTGACTTTAAAAGGCCGAAGTTTGCACGAAAGGGTCCGGCTCTGAAGGCCCACAGCCTCCTCCAGGCCGGTCGCTATGGCAACAGGGCCTCCTCCAGCCGCCAAATTTTGCCCAGCCGGGCTCAGGGCGCCGAAACGAAGAGGGCCGGGAGAATGCAAACGACCTGCAATCCCTCCAAACCCTTCCAATCAATAGCATATTAATTTTAAACCATGGGAGCCAGGCGAGACGCGTGTGAGGATGAAGGAGCAAATCCCAAGCAGCACGGACGAGGCAGAAAAACAAGGCAGAGATCTGTCTCTTCCACACCCTGAGCCTCCAAGCAGGCACAGAAGAGGCTGTACTCGTGTCACCGGCAGGGTAACTGCTTTAATTAGTGACTCGAGTGCTCTCCACAACAGACTTGGCTCCCTCGATGAGCCTGTGAGGCAGCTGCCACCTGGCTGGAGGCCGGAGGGTGGCCTGGGCCTTCCCAGCCCCGTTTTCTGCCCCATCCTTGTCCCTCTCTGCCTCTTTGGCTTTCTGCTGTCTGCTCAAACAACCCCCAAACCTTCTTTAGCCCATTCCTCTCGTAATATTTGAAGACCCGCTCCTGCTTTAGAGAAAAGGAAACTTAGGGTGCAAGGGACTTGCTCAAAGCAGGGTTGGTGGGAGGTGAATGCTGCTGGAGTTATCCTGGGACTCTGAGTCCGAGTTTTGTATCCCAGTGAAGCCTCTGCTGTGCACCTCCTTCCTCTGTTTCACGTGCCTCTGCAGCTAAACTAAAGGGGAAGCAAAAAAAAAAAAAAAAAAGGAAATTTGACTTCCAGAAAAAAATTATCATCTTTGCAATGAAGGTCCTGCCTCAGTTTTCCAACCAAAATTTCCAAACTACTAAAGTGTTTATTTTAGGAAGTTGATGGTTGCTTTTTGGAAACAATCACTTTTTCGAGAAAGCTGTTTATACAGATAACCATCATCCTTCTCTTTCTTGAAGCAGCAGCTGTTGTGGGAGACAGCTGAAATGGCAAACACGCTCCCTCTCAATCCATCACCCCGACACAAGGAAAGAAGAGCTACTTAAGTTAAAGGACAATGTTTGCATAAGAGCAGCTCGACCACAAATCAATTCATGCTGGAAATCAGGAGAAGGCTTTAACCAGAGCAGCAGGTTCCTGGAATGATCTGATGGGGTTGGGGGAGAAGAAATATCCTTTTTTAAGGAGGAGAGGCAGGTGAGTGAGTTCATGAAGCATCACACATGATGGAGCTGACTTTGACTTGATTGAATCAGAAAGATCTAATTTCATATTTCTGCTTCATGCCAGAGGTCTCCGGGCAGCTAGAGCTTTACCTAATGATCCGTGCTATATGGAAAGAAACTTAAAGAACGTTCGCTATTGAATTTCCATAGTCTTTCCCAGCCCATTTGCATTTAAAACAAGCTTTCAGATGCTGTGCGTGGGACAAGACACATTTCTGCTCAATACCCATCCAATTTTCCCCATTGCGGATTCAGGCTGGCGGCGCCGATTGCTGTAGATGCAGATGGAGTTGTGTGAGAATCTGGTGTTTTCTGGCCCAGAGAAATCTTACAGGGAAATAGCTGCAGCGGTACCGAGTGCTCTGGCTGAGCCAGCGCGTGGCAGGATGAGTATGGTGTTTCCAGATTACTGAGAAACAACATTATGGGAATCTGGGGGTTTGAATCATTTCCCTTTCTTAAATGGAAACCAAAAATCCACGATTTCCAGCCCAACCATTAAGAGTTATTCCAAAGAGAACTGAGCTCAAGTAGCAAGAAACCTTTTGCTTCAACTATTTCAAAGCATTAGTTTCAACCTTTACTGTCTTGTTATTAAAATGCATCCATTTTTTAGAAGAAATTGATTTACATTTTAAAACAGCAGAAAAGTCAGTTTGAATTTCAAAAAAACAAAAATCCCACTTGAAAATGTCAGTGGCTGAAGAGGGAAAGCTATCGACAGACGATGCTGAGAAGGCTAAAGCATCTTCCAGTTCAGTCTTTACTAAACAGATCAACTGTGAGTTGGTGTCTGACACAATTAACACTGATGAGTAAGACACCAGGCGGAGAAGGGACAGAAGACGTTCGAGCATCCTTAGCCAAGGTGGATGTTTTTGCATGGGCTGCATCATGCCAGCTCAATCCCTGGCTGCTCCAAGAGCCACCGTGTGCCACTTTGGGGCCAACAAGGTGATATTTGGATACATGACGATGCAAAAAAAAAGTAGAAAAGAGCAGAGGTAGCCCCTAAGTTTTTAAAGTGGAGGTTGGCAAATTAAGTTTACCTTGAATTTAGGGAAACAAGCTGAGAGCAAAGAAAACCTATGCGAACACCTGGAAGAACACAGAAAAATGAGCAACAGCCAACTTGAATTTGTAAAGACCAAATTGGGTCAAACCAATCTAATTTCCTCCAATGACAGCGTGGCAGGGCTGGTGCTGGAGGAAGATGCAGGAGATGTCATCTGTCTTTACTTCAGGAAGGCTTTTCAAGCTGTCTGCCATGACATTCTCATCAGCACGCTGGGAAACAGCTCTGTATTGCAATTTGGCTCTACCTGGAGAGGGATTATCAATGGCTCCCTGTCAGGGAGGGATGCGTCTACCAGGGGTCTCCTGATCTGGTACAATTTGATATTTCAATTAACCTCCCGGATGATGGAAGGGGGAAGATGTTTATTAGATCTGCAGAGGGCTCTCCCCCCAGGAAAGGCTACCAGCACTTTGGAGGGCACGAAACCAAACCTTCAGACCAAGACTTAAGCCCCAGTGATGGGAAATGGGAGAAAGGGCCTGAGTCACCCTACAATCCCAATGAAATTCAGAGAGGAGCAGAGCACAGCTCAGCAGCGAGTCGCTCGCACAAACACCAGATGGGCTACAACGGGCTGGGCAGCAGCTCGGCAGAAAAAGATCCAGAGCTGCATTTGATGCGAAGTGGAACAGACTGCGGCGACAAAGGTGAAGGGCTGACGGCAGTGTTGTCGTAGAGATGGCTCACAGCTTTCTTCAGACAGCGATGAAGTTCAGAAGCTCTCTGGGGCCTTCCGCCCTCATTTTTTGTTCAAGGGTTCGGGTCCAGAAAAAGCTACTTTTGCTGCCATTGGTTCAGGTTTAAATACGTGTACGTTTCCGCCAGGAGGTTTCCACTTTGCTTTGTTCTTCCAGCACAGCATCAGTTCATTCTGTGCCCGACACTGCCTGCCTGGCTTTTTTTTTTGATCTTTCATGTAGAGCCAGGGATTAATATAGTTTCAACACCATTTTCAGAAAATCAGCAAATTGCATTTGTGTCTCCCTGGAGGCTGCAGGCTCCAGAGCAGCCTTCTCCTTTGGCGAGACGTGGAGCAATGGGGCTCCTCCGACGGGCTGCGACCACAGACCTGCCAGGAGGAGGAAGATTCACAGCCTCTCAGATCCCACTGATGGCTCTATCCTTCAGCAACTCCGCCGTAAACATGCACACAGCAATAACTGCATGCACACAGAAAAGGCTGTTGCTAATAGATTGTACTGCTTGTTGCTACTCTGCTACGAATGTCCTGCTAATTTTTTGTTTTCACCAAATTTTCCACTTGAAATATGAGAGAGGAAGCGAAGCCGTGAGTTGCATCGCTGAGGAGATGCAGAGCTGCTGCTTCGCCTCCGGCTCCGTGGAGAAGGGGACTCAGAGCTGCTGGGATCACTGCTGGGTCCTGCGGGGCCCCGACCATGTCCCATGTGAAATGTCCTCACCGGCAGCTGGCGTCACGCAGAGCCTCATCCCAGGCTGCAGTACCATGAGAAATAGAAGATGGGGCTGCAAGTCCTAAGGCCACGTCCAAAGGAGGGGTTGCCCCTGGTGGCTCTGCAAATATTGTAAAAAGAACAGACAAACACAGAACTACCCCAACCCACAGCCCAAGCCCTAAAAATAAGGACTGATGCTGCCAGTCTCGGGAGGTGGGGGCTTTGGAGAGAGAACCAGAGATGACAACTGAGCAAGCATCACCATTTTAGAGGCATGCTGGCTGAGCACCAAGGTCAAAATGACGAAGGCTATTTGTTTCACTGCGAAGCCAAACTTTCTGTCTCCCCGGTGCACCTTCCTCCAGCCATATTTTATGCAAACCCCTGTCCTGGGTGCTCAGCTGCGGAGCAGAGCAGGGAGGACACAGGCAGCAGAGCCGCATCCGCCCCTGTTGCTGGTGGGCAGTGCCCGGCACGGAGATTTAAAGGCTGGAGCAGAGAAATCCTTTAAATCCAGACGTGCAGTGTAGGAACAAGAAAGGCAAATGGGTAACTGGGAAGCGTTTTGATGCTGGGAAGGAATACAAATCAGAAGGGCTGCCGGAGCTTTGCTCTACAGCTCTTGGCATGTTGTTGTTGAGATGCCTGAATCCTGCCATTTTCAATTGACTGAATTATCTAGGAAACAGCAGCAGGGGCAGCTCCCAACGCCAGCATTTCGGGGATGCTCACGCCTGCCTGCCCAGCCTCTGCAGCTGAAGCACCACAAGGTGGTGGGGCAGAAGCCCCAGCCAAGCCCTGGCCCCCCTCTCCTGCAGACACCCCACGCTGCCCCACGGGCACGGTGGGGCTGGAGGTGAGGGGCAGGAGCTGCTCCAGGAGGAACTGAGCAGGGTTGAACCCAGCAAAACGCCCCGGTCTCAGGGGAAGGAGAGGGGGCCCTGCAAGCCAGATGCCATCAGAGCTGCATCTGGAGGCTGGGAGACTGCTAATGCTGCCCTTTTGGGGAATTGCCAGAAAATCACCAAACCCAAGAGCAGGCGTGAGCGTGCACGGGGCCGGGTGAGCGTGCACGGGGCCGGGTGAGCGTGCACAGGCGGCTGCTGATGGAGAAGGAGTGAGTGAGAGGCAAAGGCTGGAAGTGTTTAAACATGCAAACACACATCCCCTCTTAACAATC
Organism: Netta rufina; assembly: GCF_964035555.1. Classification (NCBI taxonomy): domain Eukaryota; kingdom Metazoa; phylum Chordata; class Aves; order Anseriformes; family Anatidae; genus Netta; species Netta rufina. Next base: position 6,056,775 of record NC_140145.1, on the reverse strand, counting down.
AGCACGGATGGAAATATTGATGGTTGCATTAAAAGTAAATATATTTTTAATTAAATCATTTTCCCCTTCTCCATTCAAGGGGCGTGAAAGCACTCATAAAATTAAAGTGCTGCATGATTTTTTTTTCCCTCTCTCTCTCTCCTCTGCCACAGTCGGTCTCCCTCCCCGTTCTCTCTCCCTTCCCACCACCAGCACCACCCCACAGCACTGTTGTTTGGGGCTCTTTAACCCCTTCCCAGCACCTGGCAGACCTCAAGGTGCGAGCACAGGAGCTGATCCACTCCCTGCTCTCTCCTCCTCACCCCCAGCCCCAGCTCTGGCACAGCTCTGAAGGGCTCATTAATCAAAAGGCAATTAATTCCCCATCATGGGGGCAAATAACAGATACAGACGTTCAATAGCCGCCTTTTTCCACGCTCGAGTGTTTCTCTGATTCCTGCAAACTGAAATAAAAAGAAGCCAAAGCAAAAGAAACACCAAATGATTAAACGCTTCATTAACATCCTGCAAGGCGGGGAGGCCAGGGCTTATCCATCTCTGTCGCCGGAGAGACAAATAGTTCAGAGGTGGCGGAACCGTCGCCAAAAGCAGGGTGCAAATTGGGGTGCGAGGCCCTGGGAGGTCCTGTGAGCAGGAAATGCCCTGCAAAACAGGGCTATTTCCCCCCCAAATGGGCAATAAAGCCTTTTTTGCCTTTTTTTTTTTTCCTTCTTTCCCTGCTTGGCCTCCAGGCAGTGAGTTGGTAAGATGCTCAGCCATTCCCCACATCACCCTAACCCCACATCCCTGCTCAGCTCCAGTACCTGGCCCCACCGCACATCCCTCTGACAATTCTCCTTCAGATACAACGAGTGAGCAGGTTGATGGCATGGGAAGGAACTGCTGCTCCTTCTCATTGTGCTGCTGCAGAGTCAAGAAATGACTAAGAGTTTTGATACACAAAACCCTCGGTTTGCTCAGCCCCCGTGTCCTGATCAATTAGCTGATGATCGCTGCCTATAGAAGAATTAAGGGTAAACTATGATATTACTTATTTAATCACCGAACTCACAAAAAACAAGGCACACAATTCAAATGCTCAGTCGGTATCATTAATCACGGTTTGTAGCAGAAAATAATTTTATATTATTAAAGCAATTACCATGTAATCATTTATGTTGGCAAAAATTCATTAATCTTTATTCATTATTCAATCAGATCGAATTATTTTAGCCTATTCCATCTAACTTGCCACTTCAAAGCGGTGAGAAAAAAAAAAAAAGGAAAAAAAAGTGACAAAAGAAACTTTTTCTAATTCTGAACTATAAGGCTTGGCAGAAATTACTTCCAAATATAATTAATGTGAAAGCATTGTGTCTGCAGGAGGGAAAGCAGGGATGTCGTCCTTTCCCCAGAGTTTATTTGCTGCTTCTCTGTACTTGGGGCTGCAATTCCCAAGGGCTCGGCGCTCACAACTCAGAGCCGGGTTTGGGTTTGCTTTTTTTTTTTCTTTTTTTTTTTTTTCCCATTCCCTTCTATTTAATCACCTGAATAAATTGCCAGATTGTGTGTTCAGGAACCAGCAGCTCTCCTCGTGAGCCTGATGGGCAGATTATCAGAAAACTCAACCGCACGGAAAGAGAGGAGAGGAGCACGGTGCTGCCCACCGAAACGCCGCCAGCCCCGCGGGCACCTCTGGCTGTGGTTTGTACCTCTGAGCCTTCCCCCCGAAAATCAAAGCCGTGTAGGAAGCTGAGCTGTGCCAATCTGGGTCAGGCTCTTATCTGCTGGCAAGCAAAAAGGAAATTGGCCCAAGTTTTCTTTTTTTTTTTTTTTTTTTTTTTTTTTTTTTTTTATCTTCTGAGATGAGTGAAACCGCAGTGCTCATTATTGGAGTTATTTTACTTTAATAGTCAAAGAGGTTGCCGAAGATCTTTTGATTTTATATCCATGAATTTATCTTGATAGTTTCTCCTCCATGGGAAAAAAAAAAAAAAGGAGGTGGTGGGGGGTGAAAAACAAGCAATTAATCCCCAGGAGACCACAGTTTCAGGCTCCTTAGCATGCCACTTACAAACCGTGTGGCTAAACCCTGTTTTGGTTGGTGAGCAGGTTTCTCTCTAGTCCCTCTCCCCGGGGAAACACAAATTTGTCTTCAAAACGTCACTGCAAAGTAGGACAGTAATGTTAATGCTATTTTGCTGCTAAGAGAGAGTGTGAGCAGTTTGCCCAAGGTAGCTGAGGGGGCGTGTGATGGATCCAGGCGTAACACCTGGGTCTCCAGCTTACCCCATTCCTGGCTTGCTCTAAAGTCCTGTGTTGCCCCAGATTCAGGGCAATGCAGTCCCCTTGCCCCACGGGACAGCCTGGTGGCCCTGCTGTGGCACCAGGTCTGGGTGGTGCTTGAACTCCTGTCCCCTGCTGCTCGAGCTGCTTTCTGTGCTGGGTAGACACCGACAAGGAGAGACATCTCTACCAATTTCCCCTTCTCTGTACCGTGATTCCAGCTCAAACCCTGCCTTTCTGTGGTCGTCATGAATTAATCTGAATTTCCTGGGAGTTTCAACCCTCCCCTTCCTGCTGCAGCCCATAGGACCTGCACGGAGCAGCATGCTGACACCCATGGGTGCCAGTTGTGTTTCTGCTGCTCCCTGGTGCGGGCTGGCAGGTGGCCGAGGGGAGGAGGACGAAGGAAAGCAGAGCCATCATAAAGCAAATTCTATAGCATTTCCAGAGCTCCCCGGAGGATCTACGAGTGCTATCCCTTTCTAGATATCCGATCTCCATTTAATCCTTTTCCCCATGGCTGTACAACTGCAGCTCCTGCTTCCTCGCCCCTTTACTCCAGGTTGGCATCCCTCTGATGTGACACCGGAGCAGGACAAGGGTTACTGGTTTCCACTTTCCCCATCACTTTCCATCCCCAGCTCTCCCCAGGGCACGCTGGCACGGCACCACGGGGTCAGCAAAAGCGGCCAGTGCAGCCCACCCAGGGGCTGACTCCCATCACCCCAAAAGCCATCGTTTGGATTTCCGAGGCAGAAGCAGCAGCTTCACTGGATGCGAGAGGCAATTCAGCCTCAACGTAAATAACAAAAACAACAAAAAAAAGAGCAATATTGTTTTCCTTTGGCGCATGTAACAGGTTGTCATGGGGAAGGCGTGTGGGCTTTTTCGCTAAGGGAGCAGCGCTGCTGACCTTTGGAGAGCGTTTGCTCAGAGCCAGCTGCTGCGTTCGGCTCATCCCCGGGCTGTGCAAATCCACAGCCTCGTGGATTGAGCGAGAGGAGGCTCGGCCCCATCACCCCTCCGGGGGTAAAAAAAAAGGCTGGAAAAACCTGAGTGCACCTCCATGCTCCTGCCAGAGCCAGCAGCCTCTGCTACACTGTTCTCGGGAGCTGGGGCTAGCGCTTGGCATTGCACAGAAGTCACCGAGTCCCTGGAAAAATGCCCCCGTTGGAGGGAATTCTAAAGATCAGCTGGAATTTGTCCAAAATCAGGTCTATAGCATGGCTCCTAAACGCAGACCTGTAGCTGAGCCTGAGCTCTACACCTGCGAGGCTGCGCTCCAGCACCAGCAGCAGTGTGCCGCGCTGCGCCTGATGGAGACAACACGGGGCCCTCGGCTCTCAGTGCCTCCAGGGCTTGGCAGGGATTCCCCCCGTGATTTCAGGGGCTTTATCCACTTGTCCAGATTCTGGGAAAACTCTGGGGGATGAATGCTGACACCTGGCCTCCACCCAGTGTGGTTTGGGACACGCAGTTTGGCAGGGGAATGGGGACAAGCCACAGGGATCAGCAGCAGGAGGGAAATGAATGCAGGCAAACCAAAACATCCCGAAATCACAGAAATTAAAGCAGATTGGGGCAGGTCCACAAAGCTTTAATGTGCAGGGAAACTACTCCATTTTTAGACAGTTTCCCTGCATGTCCCTCTGCAGACAAGCCCCTTGCCCACCGGCCCGGGGTGCAGGCACCTCCATGCCGACCACTGGCAAAGCTCCTCTGAGGGCTTCTGGTTACCGAACACACCCTGGCTCCAGCAAAACATTTACCTGCCTGTTTTTCCCTTAAAATTTCCTGCACATTTCCCTGGAAATAAAACCCTGTGTAAGACAAGCTCCCGGGACATCCCAGGAGGGAACAGGGACTTTTGCAGCTGCCAGGCAGGGATGCGGCTCGGCACGGGGCTGGGGGAGGGCTGGCTGCAATCACATCTCCCACCCATTTTGCAGGCTTGGTTTAGTGCATCTGCGGTATGCTCTGGAAGCAGCTTAAAGAGATTTTGATAGCATTGCTGGGAGAAAATGAACCTGTTAATGCTGCTATTTGCCGCAAAAAGGATTCACGCCCAGAACACTTTCTCACAGCAATGATCATTTTTAGCTGTGAGAATGAATTAGCCTTCCACTGAAAAGCTATTTGCATGGGAAAGAGGTCAGCTAGGAGCAGGAAACCGATTATTTGGGGGTAAGGCCCTGTCCTAGCCTTGAGGCGACGTGGGTTTCACTCTCATTTTTAACTCTTCATCTCCTGCCACCCCCTGCGCCCTCAAAACCCACTCCCCTCCGCGTCCCAGAGCAAAGGGGCCCCGGGGGCACCACGAGGGCTTTTACCATCCCCGCAGCCAGCCATCTCGCTAATAAAAGCTCTGGGTTTATGCTGGCAGGACCAGTTCATTTAATCATCCTCCGATTGCCAGCCTGCTTACAGCAATTTGAGGATGAATAGCGCGGGAGCGGTGCTGCTAACCCCGGGCACTGGCTCGGCCGCGCACCCGGCCCCGCGCACCGAGCCGCCTGGCGCTGAGCGAGGCCCACGACCCGCCCGGCTCCGCTGCCAGGAGTTAATTGCAGGCAACGTTTCAACAGGAAAGAGGCCAAAAAGATAATTATCCCGGAGGCTGCAGTTCTCAGCTTGGTTTGTAAGGCCACCGGGAACGGGGTGGGTTTGGTCTCCCGGGAATAAAGCTCTGCCCAAGGAGCAGCTCTCCATCCAGGACACCAAGGAGGGGCACTCTGGGGGCATTTCACAGCTTGGGGACTTGCTGAGGAAGGGCACAGAGGCTCTCAGGTGGTGGTGACCCTCCAGGAGGCTCCCAAGGTTCACATTGCTCAGTCGGAGGGGACAGTATTCCTGCAACCATGGCACGACAGGCTCCAGGTCTGCTTTGCCTCTCCAGCCGGCTCCCCTCGCCCTGTAGGGTGGCAACCAACTTTTCTCGAGCCCACCATTTATTTCCTTCTCCAACTTCCTGCGTTACTAATTATCTGAAGGAGATTGATAAACCCGCCAGTCGCCGCTCTGGTTACAGGTCACTTACCGCGGTAATAAGAAGTGCAGAAATCAATAGCCATAAATAGCGGTTGGGAATCAAATTCCCCGAACACTGCTTTAAGTAAGGAGAAGGTTTAATTACGCCGTCGTCTGGCTTACTTTGCCCTGGAGGAGCAGGATGCAAGAAATCCAAGGGTTCAGCCGGTGTTTTATTCCCAGTCCTGGCACGGGGCACGGGGAGCACAGGGCACCGTGTGAGCCATCCAAAGGCAGCGCAGCTTCGCGCCAGGTTTAACTGCAGGCAGGGTTTTAACGCTGCCTGTGCCACCCAGAGTGAAAGCTGTGCATGATTTAAAAACAGGCTGGAGCCAGCCAAGTAGGAACAGGTGGAAGGCAGGCAGAAAAGTAAAATGATTCTTTTTTTTTTTTTTTTTTCTGAAAGCAAACAAAGGTTTGGACTCGGGATTGACTCAGCCCTGCACTGAGCTGTGGATGGCCCACGCGGCAGCTCACGGGTGCAGGCAGAGGGGGTTCTCAAAGGGATTTGGGGTGGGGGAGCTGAAGGCACTCACACGAGCAGTGCCCATCACTCCACAGGTCTGCAGCTCCGCTAGGGGTGGACGTGACTTCTGGACGGGTTGTTAAGCTGGAAAAATGGCAGTGTCAGGTTTTGTTATTGTTAGACACAAACTACTGGAGCAAGCCCTGAGGGAAGGCATTTGCATGCCTTGGGAATGATGAATGCTTGCACAAACCTGTCTCTGCCATGCCCAGGTACCCCGTTTGGAGCAGGCGCACTGACCCAGCACTTGTACCTGGCCCTAACCCTGGGGTGGGTGTGTGAAGTTTTCCACAGGGTCAGGCTTTGCTGGGTGTGCAAATCCCTGCCTCCAACCAACACCCAAGCCCTTTCTATTCCTGGGAAGTTTGAGAGAGAAACTCCAGCCGGTTCCCTGGCGCTGCCTCCCGAATAGCCAGACTCCAATGGGAGCGAGGAGAAGTTCAACCCCAGGAAAAATACTGGTGAAAAAGCCCAGGGAGGTTGAGCTTGGCAGCGTTGCTGCTTCCAAGAAACTGGCTTTTCCTCCAACACCTGCTCCCACACCTGGACCCGGACTGGGGCTTGGGCAGCCCTGTCCAGCTTCACCTGCGTGCTGCGTGGGGCCGGCACTGCAGCAAAGTGCTGCAGCTCCACTGCTCACACACAGGACTAATATACTAATATACCTGCTCTGGTAAAACACACAGAAACGCTGCTAGCAGAGCAGGGAAATGCTCAACCACTCCTCCCTCAAGGACTGATACCTGCAGGGCATCCCAAGTTTTGGCCACCTCAAGCTTGCACAGTTTCAAGGAAAAGGCTGCGACAGACCCTTTGCTGCAGGGCAACTCCAGAGCTCCTGCCCTGGGTTACCAACATCCTCCATCAAGCTGGGCCCTCTGCTCTGACACCTCCTTGGCTTCCCAAAATCCTGCACTTCCCCCCAAATTGCCCTGGCACAGCACCCATCCTGCTGCCTTCCTCGCAGCACCTGCCTGCTTGTGGCTGGTGCAGCCCGCGGTGCCTCTCCAGCTATCAGGGTATAAATATGGTATGAGATAAATATTGTCACGGCACATTACCCTGGTCCTTCCTCACCAGCACACACTGCAGACAGAGTTATGCATCTATTTATATGTGTGTATATATCTAATTATACTATATAAACTGTATATTCAACCCTCCATTGTGTATATTTAATTTAAACGCCGGCTAATTGCCCTCAGTAAATATATATGGGGATTAACAGTATTGAAATTAAATTTATTGGTAATCCCCTTGAAAATAAACAGAGAAAATAAAACAAACTCGGAAAATAAAAGCAGAGGGCATCGTGTTTTGGGTGTTGGGCTCTTTTCGCTGTACACGAGGCTTTGGTGCACGAGGGGATGGGGGGCTCCAAGACCTCTCCGCAGCCCCCTGGCTCCATGCAGCCGCTCCCCGCGCCAGCTGGCCTGGCAGATTGGTGATGGGCTCGGGCGCCTTCCAGCCCGGGGTCAGCGCCTTGAATACGGCCCCGGCCGGCAGTGCCGTGGAGCTATTAGGGCCGAGCAGATGTTTGATGGTGTGAGAGGAATGGGCTGCGGGGCTCGGGCCGGCGCTGGTGCGCAGGTGTTGGCGGCGCAGAGCAGCATCTCCATGGATAGATCCTGCCAGCCCCGTCGCCAAGCCGAAATCAGGAGCAGAGGGGGCTGTCCTGGCATCAGGAGTCCTCTCTGTGTCAGGGACAGTTCATTTCTCCCCATTTTTATCCTCCTCCCAAGGAGGTGCTGTTTGGTGACTGTGATTTGGGGGAAAACCCTGCGCTCCTGACCCAAAGGGATTTGCATTCAGCACACGGAAACGTGCTCTGAGCAATGCTGCTGTCGGACCGAGATGGTTTGTAGCCTCCATTATCGCAGAGGTTTTAAAGACGAAGCTTGCCGAGCTTCTGCCAGGGTTGTTTGATGCCAAAATGGTCTCACGCAGCAGATTATACAGCAGGCTCGGTGTGCAAAAGGAGTTACACGGAGCCCAGATCTGTCACTGACAATTGGGCTACACGGAGACTTCCTCCATCTGATGCCTCAGATCTTCCCCTGCTCCTTTTGGGTTTGACAGGAAACCCCTGACGATGCTAAAATCTGCCGTTTAATGGTTTTGCAACATTATCAGTCCACGCAGCCCTCCCAGCTGCTGCGCCGCTAATTGCTTGGTTGTGATATTTTCTGTCCTGCTCCTTCAGGCTGGCAATGGATGCGTTGGTGCTCGGGGATGAGGGACCTGTGGAGCTTTCAGCCTGGGTCCAGAAGGGATCTTGGGCCTTTGACCCTTGCCATAAACCCTCAGATCTTGATTTGATTTTAGATTTTTCCCCAGCAAGACGACGATTTCTATCCACCTGCCTCAGATCATTAATTTGTTTAATCCCACGCCTCACCAGTTTGCAGGCCTCTGCCTTCCTGGGGGGGCTCGGGGGGAAGCTGCTGCTCCGAGGCCAGCCCAAAGCATCCCACAGAGCTGCCCTGCTGCATGGGGAGATGTCAGCAGCCCCCACGGGACCCCTCACCCCTTCTGCCCTCTCCTCTGCCCTACAGGGTTCCTCTGGACACTGGGAAGGTGGAGAGCCCACAGATGTATTTCCTTTCTTTCCTTTCCTTTCTTTCCTTTCTTTCCTTTTGCACCACTTCTCCCTTCTAGGCACCTCCTTTTTCATCACAGAGCCCTCAGTGAAAGGCCGTGGCGCCTGTTTTGGGTCTGTCTGTTAAATTAACATCCTAGCAGCTCTCCTGGTTAATTAAGGAGAGCAAAAGGCAGAGAGCAGACCGGTGCTTCCCCGGGCGCTCCTGGGTCTTTCCACTTGACTCAAAGATCTGTCCTTGGGACTGAAGCCAAAGCAAGACGGCAGCGATGACTGTGGTGACCCAGCGATGTCCAACGTCAATCTCCTTGGACTGCAGCAGCATTTGGGGCTGATTTGGGGCTATTTCCTCCCATTTGACAAGCCCTCCATCCCGGCTGCTCCTGGCGTGGTGTCCCATCCATGCAGCTGCAGGAAAGGGCCGGTGTCATGTCCCCTGCGTGGCGCTGGGCTCCTTGTCCTCACTGTCCTCTCACCGTGGCCTCTGTGGGCCAGCTGCCACCGAGTCATTTGTACCCAGAAGAAAGCCCATGTGCTCCTACGTGGCCCTGTGCCCTGGCCAACTGCCTCCTTCCAGCCTCCAAAGCGAGCTGCAGAAAAACCAGCCCGTCAGTCATGGAAGCCTCCTCTCTCTTTGGACCGGAGCAACTTGTTTGAATGGGAAAAACAAAACTAAACACAACAAAAAACCAAAAAGCACCACCCTTGGATCTCTTAATTTGACAGGGCTGGGAGCTAGCAGATGAATATCTTAAATAACTAATGGTGACTCAGAGGAGCGTTAAACAAAGATAACATTGTCACTTCTTCTCTGTTCCTCTTTTGTTTCTCACTCTTCAGCTTTCCTGCTGGTTTATTATCTCCTCAGTTTTCCTTCTGATGATCTTGTTACTATGACAGGATGTATATTATCTTTGGCAGCCTCTTCCAAACGTATGACCTGTTGTATCAATGCACGGCAGGCGTAAACAAGACAAATGCATGCAGAGGAATAAAAACACCTTGGGAAGGGATGTGATGGTGAGAGGAGGGCTCCGTTTGTCAGCTCGGGGTGTTTGGTGGATCGGGTGTGTGGGCGCCCCGCGTTCGGTGTCTGAGAGAAGCTCCAGGTGGGAGGGTTTCCTTTCTTCCACCAGCTTTCAAAAGGGAACCTCCAGCAGCCTGGTTTCATCAATTTTTATGAATTCTCAAAATTCATAAATTTCGTAAAATCCAGAAAGTGCCCATTTCATAAATTTGCGCATTGCCGAATCTTTCCTAAAGCTCTGCCCTCACATAGCTGCGTTTTCCACAGGCTAGGGCGATCTGGGTGCCTTACTGCATGAGATCTGCAGCTAAAGGCAGCGTTAGCAAATTTGGGACGAATTGATAGCAGCAGCAAGCACTGCTGGCACCGCCACGAGTGCTCGCATTCAGAGCATCGTTGGAGCTCCGCGGTCACCAGCCTTCAAACCCTGCAGGGAGCCCAAACCCATCCCATTGACAATAAAACGTGCACAAGGAGGGGATCACCCACCCCCTTTGCTTTACTGAAACTTCTTCAAAGATGAGAAGTGTCTGGGTGAAAGTCGCCGGTCTGGTCTGTCTTTTGGTATAAGTCAGTAAAAAGCCTCAGGGAAGTGGGAAATCTCATTAGGGATTAACTTGGGATCAAATGTGAGCGCCCAGGTGATTCTGACAGGCCAGGTCAGTCCGAGGGAAAACTGCCCGACGAACAGAGCCACCTCAGATGTCTTTGAAGAAAAGCACCGCATGAAATTTTGATATTACTAAGCATTTAATAGATCTAATTTACAAAGCAGCGTTGCTCCCTATTCCCCGAGTGCTAAAAATCCTGCAACCCATTTCTTTACAAGAACGACTTCAATTCATTCATGGGCTTTAATGCAGCAAGCTGTTTAACAGCTGCAAAAGATGTCTGAGGACAGGAAGACTGAGCCCTGCAGAAGTGAACCAGGCTCTGCTGCACCTTCAGCGCATCGGGGGAGTTATTGAGCTCTGCTACAACACGAGGGACCAGAGCTTTTTTCACTCTGGTACAGCCCTACCACAACATCTGAAGTCATCGCAGAGATCCTTGATCACTGGAGAGCCGTCAACGGGACAGGCAGCTTCTCCTCAGGGGTCTACAGATGGACTGCACCCACTGCATGACCTGGGTGCAGTTCTCCAACACCTGATGAGATTTGTGCTCCCCGAGGGACCTGCAGCTCCCATGCCTTACCCCGTGGGTGGTGGGGGGCCCTGCGGTGTGCGGTGCTCGGCTCCTTCCCGCAGGTCGTGCACGGCATCTCGGCAGAGACGTGGGCAGGTGGCGTTGGCACCACTGCCTCCTGAGGTCGGAGCTCGGTCCTTTGTGACCCAAAGCCCGGAGTTCTGCCCGGCGTGGCAACCCGATGTCACAGCAGCAGCAAACATCCCCGCCCCTGACCCCCAGCACCAGGGTGGATGGAGCCCGGCCCCGCGCAGAAGTGTTCTGAGGACGTCAATCGTCAGGAAGGACCCAACAGAAAAGTACCCAGGATTTTGGTGAGTCTTCCAAGGACATCAGGTATTTTAACGACCACTGAAGCAGATTTTCCGATCCATTTTCCATTTTGGATTGGGGGCCATACTGGTGAGCACTGGGAATCACTCCCACACATGCCTGGTGTTGTGCCTGTGTGCTCCGCTGCAAAGCCTGCCCACCAGCAACGAAACCCTCGGCCCAAACCCTCCCAAACCCTCCTCTCCTGCTCCAAAGAGCTCTTCAAATACATCAGCCAGAGCCCTCCCACAGCTTTCCACCACAGCACAAGCCTCGCTCTCTGTTTTCTACCTGGAAATTTGTTTGAAAGCCACTGTGTTCTCAGTGAACCCAACTGGAAATAATTTGCCTCTTACCCTGACGAATCTCTTATCTGTGAAGGCTGCGAGCACCCACAAAGAGTTTACAGGAGTGCCTTGATCAGGCAAAGACACGCGGTTTCAGAAGCTTTCTCTAACCAGAGTCTCTGAATGCACCGTGTGTTAGAACCAGTTGAAAAAAGGTAATAAGTATGTTTAACCAAAAAAAATAATAATAAAAAGCAAAACAAAACAAAAACAAATTTTCTTTTCATAGCAAATGCTTAAGAAGAATTTCAAAAATGATTTCTGTGCATGCTGCAATACAAGCAAGGAGATAAAAGAGAAAAAAACCTTCTCTTCCCAGTTGGATTTCATTTTGACCAAAGAACAGCCTTTTTTCTCTTGATCCATTCTCCCTCTTCCCTCTATCGCTGCAAGCTGGGGAAAGGGAAACTATAGAAGAATGGGGAAGAAAAATGAAAATGCCTGTTTCACGTTGCTGGCTGTTTTGGGCTTGCATTTGTTTTGGAGGTGGAAGCAAGCACCATATGCAGTGCAAGAATGAGAAGGCAATGGTGAGAAAATGGTTAGGGATTCAGGAGACTTTCCCCATGCCCTGCTCCTTCTCTGATTTCAAGGTTGAAGTTGTGGGGGCACGTTCCGAGGCAATTTCCATGGGATTTCTTACCCCACAGGAGGTGCAGGCTCAGCTATGAGGCATCTCTGTCCCTGATCCATTGCTGGGGCTTGTCACCCCAACTGGGCAGTGTTGATCTTGTCAAAGCTTCTGGGGGCAAGTTCTGGTTCTCTGTAGGAGGCCAGGCCAAAAGCATGCCAAACTAAGCTGGCTAGAATGGTCCCTGCCTCTGTGATTAAGGGGATTCATAAATATTCAGCGCTTCTTGGCAGCTGGGAGTGCTTCAGTTGTTCTGAGCATCTCAAGGGGGATGGGAAAGGCAGAATGAGCCTTAGTATTTCTGACACCCCGCAGAGACAATGAACCAGGGAAGGAGAGTGCTCATCTTCTTGCAGAGAAGCGTTTCACGTAGGGTGATTTTAATAATTCAGCCTTCGACTGGTCTGTTTAAATGTTTGATGCCTGCGAGTTGATTTAAGATCTGGCCTCCTACGAATCCAAGGAGCAGGATGCTGGTTGGGTGCTGCCTGCCTTCCTCATCAGTGGTTTAACCGTGTTACCATGGTGTGGCCCAAGCCTGAATAAGAGCACAGATTTCTTCCATCACTGCACGAAATTCTGGCTCTCTCATGCCATGGGGGACCATCAACCATCCCATCCTGCTTTGTGTTTGAAAAGAAAGGAAGAAAGAAAGACAGAGAAGTAGCACTGATGAATAAGGATTAAAAATGCGTAATTACATTCTGCTCGTATCAGAGACACCGACCAATGCCATGGCAAAAATCAGGCACCACTCATGAGAACATTGGCACAGAAAGGATCCCGGGTGCCTTGGGTCTCCACCAGCTGCAATCAAACCATGGTGGAGTCTCAGAGCCAGAAGGCTGTGCCAAACATGCTTTGAGTTAGGTGAAGTTGGGAGCAGCATCCAAAGAACCTCACCATTTCCATCTCTCGCAGCCATTGCCACTTTGCCACGTCCAGAAATTCTCCATCCCATTGCTAGAGTTTTCCACCAGCTTCGTTCACAAGAGACCCTTCACTTCCATGCGAGATCCTGATCCTGTAAGCCCTTATTCTAAATTATCCATGAAATGCACGGGCATGAGTTATGCATGAGATGAATTATCCATGAACTGGGTTGGTCGCCTTCTCCCTCTGTCAACTCTGTAGGTTTCTGCCAGGTATCAAAGCACGGAGGAAGAAATGTAGGCCTCCTTGCCTTTTTTCCCCAAAAAGCACCTGCATTTTACACCGCGATGTACATAACCTGGGAGAGGGCTTAAATATTCAGTGGCTCATGATGGAAGAACACAGAGAGCTGCACGGAGTACAGCAGGTCAGCCTTTCCCTGAAGATGCAGTTTCAGATCCTAAATCCACTCGGTGGTTATTCACTCCTGTAAGGAGAAATAGCTCCAGGAATGACGGAGACAACTTGCCTGTCTCTGACAACACACTCCCACACCCAGGCTGGTGGTTAAGTGTAGTCATCTATGAACTGGAGCTGGAGATTTGAGTCTCTTCTCTGTGACAAACAAGGCTACGTTTTAACTTTTTGGTGGATATCTATTTCTGATTTTGCCATGAAAATCTGTGCTGGAGCTGTGCTACCCTTCTTGACGTAACTTTTACTGAAGTTGGTCGGATTGAAGAAGTGTGCGGGAGAGAGAATTGAGCGAATTAAGATTTTTTTTCAGAGCGTAAAAGCATTTTTAGAGAACTCCTGAGCAGCTCCACCACCCTGCTAATCCTGTGCTTTGTCCCTAGGCACGGCCAGCCAAGATGATGGCACCAGCTCCCGCGGGCGCAGCCGAGCGCGCCCTCTCGCACAGCTCCCGGGCCATCAGATACATCTTCCTCGACGGCTGCAAGAACATCTCCACATCTCACGCCCTGGCCAGCGCGGGTGCCCACAAGATCTACAAAGTGTCCGCCTCCGGCCGCCCCGAGGTGAAACACATCCCTAGCACGGCGGAGGACTGCTGGCCTCCCCTCCCCGCTTCCCTCCCCATGTTTGTCTCCTTTCCCATTCACCCCGAGAAGCAGAGCAAGGGTTCAGGACACTTTCTTCCCCCTAAGAAAAGGCTGCCAGTGTTTCGGCAGCTGTGTGGGGAGGACGTGCCGGGCACGGCCCCGGGAGGTGCACGTCTCCAAACCTCAAGCCAAGGGCAGAAAGAGCCGCCCTGTGCCAAAGCGCCGAGGGAGACCAAGAAAGGCTGGAGGAAGAGGCAGGTGGCGGGGTGCTCCCCTTGTGACAAGGCATGAACTGACTCTTAGGTAGCTTCTAAATAAAACATAAGGTTCTTGGTGTCCTTACATTATCAGGAGGTCTGCAGAGATGTAATGTGAGTTCGGATTCACTGACGGTGAGGGTGGCAAAATGGGAAGAAGGCAAGGTGTGGTATCTGCTGCCTGGGATACCCCTTCTGCTCTTCTGGGGACCAGGGCTGCCTGCCAAACGAACAGACTGGAAGATTGTATGAGGGTGGCCATATAGCCCCATCCATTTCTCTCAATGCCCCTGGCATGCTGGAGAGAAAGGAACATTTCCTTCTCCACCTCCCGAAACCCAGCAGCAGCTCTGCGCTGACACCCAGCGCCCCTTCACCCGGCACCCTCTCCAGCTGCTGCTCTTGGAGAAAAACCCTTTGTTAGTAGACAAAGCATTGCATGCAGGCTGCGACGGAGCAAGCACCAAACACTATGCAGGAAAATGAAAAACATGACAGGGAGAAGAAAGCAAATGAGATTTCATGGCAGTGTCTAGGAGGGACTCTGGGAGATTGTCACTGCTTAAGTCTAGAGACTGGGAAATGGTGACAGTTAGAGGAAATGCCCCACAAAGAAAAGGTAAAAACATCATTGGACCCGGGTGTTTGGGTACATTTATGACTCTTAGATGTGCTCCTGGAAGAAACAATTTACATGTGGAAGATCCCAGCTCCAGACCAGCTGGGACCTTCAGAATGGGAAGCAAAGAGAGGAGGCGGTGGGCACTGCGATGGTTCAAAGCCTAATGAGGGAAGGGATGCTACTCGGAGGCCTTGGAGGAAAACAGGGCAATAAGAAAACAGGAGGAAGACCAGACGGGGGGAAAACCAGATCTGCACATGGTTGGAAACAGGCAAGTACCTGCGAGTGGGGACTTGTTAGGAAAATGTGGTGAGCCTGCTGTTTATTTGGGACGGAAGGCGGTGGTGTCTGCCAAGGGGAAAAGGGCCTGAAAAAAAGATGTTGATGGTTTAAGTTAAAAGTTATTGCTGGTCCGTTTCCTTTAGGCCGGTTACACTGTAGAAGCTCACAAGTATTGGTTGCAGGTGCCAGCACCATGCCATAAAGTGCTCAAAGAAAAGAGGTTTGAGGATTTGTCAGAGGTCGTCCCTGCAGTCAGCCAAGCACACCAGCCCAGCTGAATGCTGCTGACATGAGAAAGGCTCAAGGCTGCTGAGCTATGCATGGGAGCAGAGTTATTTACAGAGAGCAACTTCCCCACGGTGAGGTCTGGGTATTGCTTGCTGAGATTAAGGCTAAACATTTGGTAAGAGCACTTTAAGAAAGAGAAGGACCAAAAGGAGAAACGTAATCACCACACTTGCTTCCACAACGTGGAGAGTGCAGTCAGCCTAACAAAGACAGAGCGAAGGGACAGGATGGGCTGGGCTGATGGAAATAAAAGTTGCCTGGGGAATGACTCTGCAATGGGCTCTGAGGTTGTGCTGGAGACCGGGTTTAGATCTCCCCAGTCAGAATGGGACTGAGTCATCGCAGAGGCTTTAATGTTTGAGGCACAGATTGCAGAGCAAATGTTGCTTATTGCAGGCACCACTTATTCCTGAGCATGATAATAAACAGACTTTGTCTCCAAATGGTGACTGATCCAGCAAGGCACAAGGCTATTTTAGTGGTATTTCAGGGGACGTGAAGACATTACGGAAGAGGTTGACCTAGAAAATAAACGTGGGTCCGGCGATCAGAAGTTGATGCCATTTAAATTAAATGGAAGGAGATATTAAAACAGGTCCGTAGCCGAGGTTATTCACAACGGATTTGCATATGAAATTACCAAGATGGCAACGAGGAATTTTACTGCATGCAACAAACTGGGAGTGGGACCATATGCCTGGAGTTTACCAAACACAGCACCCACGCTTCAGGAAATGGGGCAGGAGGAATGGTGAGAGCTATGGAGCCTTTATTCTGGCCTCCAAAGGATGCTTCAGTTCCTAGCCAGTTTTGCAGGTGAGCAGAGAACAGGTCGTTGCAATGTGCTGTTACGAAGACAGGTCATGCCATGGTGGCCATGCAAACACGCTGCCCGATGGCCACAAGCAGGCTCCCAGTAAGAAGACAAAACTCGGATGGGGCCTGAAGCAAGAGGCAGCTCCCTCCAGTGAGCAGCCCAGGAGCAAAATGTGCTTTTGTAGGGTCGGTGCCCTTGGCAGGCAGGCACTCGGTGCTGCCAGTCCTGCGGTGAAAATGAGATTTCTCTAGCAGACCTCGAATGGACCCGTGAGGACACCAGTCCAAGGCCTGGCACTAACTGGTGTCCTGCTTTGGGAAGGAGACCAGTTCTTTTAGGCATGAGAAGCCCGGTGCATCTAATCCACGTGGGGAGCAGCTCAGGCTCTGCAGCAGTGGAGATGGATTCGGTGGGTACCGGCGGAGTTCCTCCAACAATATCCAGGGGACTCATCTCTTTGGCATGCCCACTGATGGATTTGGCACAAAGAGACAGATTGGATTTAGGAAGACTGCTGTTTTCCCACAGCTGAGAGGAATCTATTTCTCCTGCGGGAGAAATTCAGTGACCTTGAGGAAGAGCCACGGCACAAAACCTCCCGTAACAGGAGCTTCTGCTCCGCGCTGGGAGCTCATCCACTGGAAGCAGCGGCGAAAAGGCAGAGATGAACTTGCCAGTCATGGGTTGATGAGAGATCTCTGATGTGATGTGGCTCTGAAAAAAAGACAAGTATGATAGCAGAAGGTGTCAGGGGAGATATTCCCTTCAGAGACAGGAGACTGCTGCTGTCATCGTGGAAAGCCCCGAGGAGTTCTTGTTCAGAGTCCTGTTATGACTCCGATCAACCGTGTTTAGCAGAGATTATTTGAAACCAGAGCAGGTGGGAGAAGGGGTGGGATGAAGATCCTTCCTCCAGGACCTGCAAGAGTTTGGCTCATTCAGCCTGGCAAAAAGCAGACTGCAAAGGGAAGGGATGCAGCTGCTGCCTGAGCAAAGAGCTAAAAGAGGAACGCTTGGGGGGAGCGAGAGAGGAGTTGTTTGAGTTTGGCATTGGAAGAGATGGAGATAAAAAGACCAAGGACATGTTTCAGCTGGAATTAGAGGATCCTTCATCAAGAAAGAACAAAGTTTTCTGCACCCCCCCAATTCAGCGGAGCACGAGGTGAGAAACTGAGCAAGAACCTAGATCTGTTTAAGACGAGGAGGATGCAGCTGGTGTCTGTCACCGAGAAGGATTTCAGCTTGATGACCAGCAGATCCTGATCAGCACTCAGCCTCTCCACCCCCGGAACAGCCAGTTGCAAGATCTCACATTTTTTTGTAATGTTGTCATGTTGGTGTGTGTATTTGGGTGTGTGCCCCCCTCTGTCCTCTATCAACAGGTCTGAAAGTTGCTCAATATTCTAGATTTTCTCAGCCTGAAAGGCAGAGACCTTGCAGTCTGGATGAGCCCTCCTCTCACTGACTGCCATATGGAGGAAGGACATCTCCTTCCTTCCCCAGATCAGAACCAGAGACCTGTCTCTCTTCCAGCTGGCTGGCTGAGCAATGCCTCCTTGCCCAAATAATCGCATGGCAGAGACCTGCTTGCACCTCGCAGCTCCATTCAGGGGACAAGCGTTGCCCTCCGGAGCTGCCGCTCTTTCCCCACCAGCTGCAGGAGCTCAGAGAGGTGATGCTCTCAGTTCAGGCGGTACAAAGGCACACCACACTGCTTGATGTGGGTTGGTACCTGCAGTGTCCTCACGTTTCCCGTTGTAATCTGGGCTGTGAAAGGAGCAGACAGCATTTCTGTTCCCATTCTCTGCCGGGCATGTGCACACCCTCCCTGCAAACCTCCTGGCCAGCAGCGGGTTTGCTCCTCTGCTTGCTATGAAGGAACAAAAACCCTACAATTCCTCACCTGCAAAGCAATCCCTTTCTTTATTTGCTTGCTGCCACAATCCTCACCACCTGTTGTGATGGTCTTTTCCTCCCAGTCACAGCTTTTAGCCCCTGCTCTTCATGTAGGTCTTCTTTTTATTTTTTTCTGCTTTTCCTCCCCTTCCAGCCATCAGCATGCAGAGCCCTCCACCTCCTGCTATTCCCCCAAACGCCTCCCACCCCCAAGGTCTCCACAGGTGCCTTCTGCACGCGTGTGAAGAGCAATCAGTGCCTCACCTCCAATAATTGGAGCCGAGCCTCCAGAGCTGAGAAATGAATTTTGCTCTCTGCTGTTCTGCATGGGAGGGATGAGCTCAAGGGGCTGCCTTCTGCTGAACGCAACGTGCGCTGCTGCTCGGGGGGCTTTACACCACGTCGGGAAGATCAGGACATCCTAGGAGGGGGCACACACCTCTCCCTGCCTTGCTTTCTGCACCCTGTGCCCTGCTCCTTGCCCATGGGGGAAGGTCTGCCCAGCTCCTTGGAACTGAAAGCCACGGATTGCTCGAGAGCTGTTTTATTCCTCTGGCCCTTGGCACTAGCTCAAACGCCGCTGAGGTGTTGGTGCACGGCACGGGACTGCTCTTTGCAGTGCAGTTTGACCATTTCATCGGCGTGTCTATGAGCACGGACAGCCCCAGTGCCCTTGCAGGAAGCCAGAAAGTTTCAAGAACGAGCACAGCAACTTGTGCACCTCTCTGCGGGCTCCTCTATTCCTGTGTGGCTGCGCTTTTGTCTCCCAGCGGTCCTGCAAAGGTGGCCTCACCTGCAGACACATGGGACAGGCAGCTGGGTGTGAACATCTGAAGGTGTTTTATCGTTTTAGCAGGATGCCTTATCTCACAAGCGCCCAAGAAATGCTCCCAGGGCCAGGCAGATCCTCTCCACCCCCTTGGCAGCACCCACCTGCAGGCAGGCTGCATCTGACCGGCGAGGAGAGCCCTGATCCCACAGGTGCCATCACGTTTAGACAGGCGGCGGTGTGTGTAAAAACATGCTCATCCGTGAATACCGGCGCAAATTACCGTCCTGTGATTATTTACATGAAGATGTGTTTGTGGATGAATTACCAACCAGCCTGGAGCAGGGAAACGGAGCAGTCACTGCGCCTAACATGTCAGCAGGCAAGCCGAAATCCCACTTGGGGTAGTCATTAACAAAATTAACTGATCACCCAGGTCTCTCCCTCCCCACAGGGGCTCCATGTGCCTTGAAACCCGAAGCAGCAGATGTGCATTTCCAGCGGAGCTTTGTGGGGCCAACAACGTTGGTGTACTGACAGCAGTCTGGGCCAGAAATCAGCACTGGGCAAGGCCAGGCCAAGGCAAACGTGCTGAGTCTGGGCTGTAAATGAGAAGAGAGCAAAAGAAAGACCCAAGAACCGCAGAAAGGAAAGGGGAAGGCTCCCAAAGAGGCAGAGGGAGGGAGCCTGAAATGAAATGAGGAAGTGAAAAAAAAAATTAACAGCTTTCTTTATTCCTTTTCATTTATAGACAATATTATGCTTCTGCACAGAAGGACTAATTTAGCCCTCCGCACAGCCCCAGTGACCCTTCCTAATAGAAACCATTTAAATCTTTAAACAATTTACATGAAAATGTAACTTTGCCGCGAATATATTTCTTCCCCCTCCTGCTCCCATCACGAGTGCAATCCTTCAAATCTCTGACAGCTTCCATTATCTCTTAATGAAGTGAGAGCATCTTTCTTAGGAGACGCGCCGGCCCCGAGGTTAATCGCCAAAACGAGGTTCACAAATAAAAATCAGAGGAGGGAAAAGAAAAGGAGAAACAAACACCGAGAAGAGCTCAAGAGGGTGGCTCCATCCCCCAGAGCCTTCAGATCAAGGATGTTGGTGATCAAAACCTCCTCAAGAGCCACATGCGCAGATGGGTGCCTCCATCCCTCCATCCTGGCTGCCTCCACCTCTCCATCATGCCTGCTGTCGGCTGAGCCACCAAATCATGGGGATTAGGGTTGGGGGACCCCCGCCTTGTGCCCTGTCTCATGCCCGTACCCATACACGGTGGCTGTGAGAGCCACCAAGGCCAGGCCAGAGAAAGCAGAGCCCTGAGGATGTGGAAAGAAGCGCAGGAGGAAGAGCAGTGTATATAAAACCCCTCTTGGGATGTGCAGGGCTGCCAGCATGTTCTCATGCACTGGGGAGAGCCCCAGTGGTGTCAGCTGTCCCAGCACAGGCACCACAACACCTCTAGGACCCCAACACCACCTCCATCATCAGGCACAGCAGGGTTGGATCTGAAAGGCACGGGGAGGGTGGCATCGGGCTCATCCCCAGAGCCAGGAGCCACAGCTACAGACAGGGAGCCTGCAAAGAGGGGCTCGAGAGCATCTTCCAAGGCCCAAGCATGGACTACAAACCCCTCCTGTGTCCTGTGTGAAAAAACACGAGCCTCTGGGGCTCACGGGGGGCAGCGCAGTGCCGGGGGGCTCTGCTGCAGGGCTAAGTGCAGGGATTTGGATGGGCAGAGCAGAGGCTGCTGCTCTCCGTCAGCTGCTCCCTGCTCTTCTCCAGGCTGGAGGGCTGCTTCGCACCAGCCTTTGTGGTGGTGTGGGGGAGGCTAAAGAGAGAGGAGGTAATGAAAAATAAATGTAAAGGGCTGAAAATGAGGAGAGAAAGGCTGAAAAACTATCGAGCTGGCAGGAGCTGGTATAGAAAAGGGGAAGAAATCAGGAAGGTCTCAGGGGAAAACAGATTCACAAGAATGGGGACTACTGACTCGAACAGAAGCGAGATGAAAGCTGAAAGCACCAGCAGAGGAAAATAAATAGCTATTTCCAGAAAAACAATAAAGTTTGAAATATTCCAGGCCAGAAGGAAGAAAGAAAAGAAAAAAGAAAAAAAAAAAAAAACAGTAAGAGTTAACAGCTCTGGTTGTTGAAGCTGCTTAAGTAAAGAAAACAAAGAAGGAAAAGGGAATTACGAAGTGCAGAAATGAGGAGATGAGCGATGCAGGGAGCCTGCCTTCGGAGGCAGTTTGCTCCCCAAGCAGGGCAGCAAGGGACGGGGCAGCACCAAGCCACGGCCCTGCACTCCTTGACCAAAGCATCTCCTCCAAGCTCAGCACGAGAGCTGATGTTGTGTGGCCTCAGCAGGCTCCCCACCAAACTGCCTGCAGAAGGAAGGATTGCTGAGCCTCTGGGCACAACGGGAGCGTGTCTGTGTCCTGTCTGACCTTAACACAGCTTCGCTGCTGCCAAATAACCCCCAAATTTGAGAATACCTGCACAGAAGTCTGCCCCATGCGCTCGCCTCCAGCAAACCCTCTGGCTGCAAAACCCGCAGGCAAACGGGTCTGTATCTGAGCAGGGTACGCCCGGCTTTCCTGGCTGATGTTAAATAAGATTCAAGCTCTTGTGCTGCAGCCGTGGGGCTGTCGGAGCCTGGCACATCTCCTGGGAGTCCCAGCCTGGGTGCACGGGGCACGCACAGAGCATCAGCTGCTGGCCCAGGCTTCAGAGCTGTGTGTGGGCACCAAGGAGGGCAGGGATGGCACAGAGCCTTGGGACCGCTTGGGGAATGCCCAGGGCTCAGCCTCACCTTGGGGCTGCCCGGACTTCTCCTGGCCCAGTCCTGGGCTGGATGGGATCAGCAGCATCCCCTCCTGAAGCACACACAGCTCCTCCTTCCCACGTTGGGATTTAGGGGAGCAAAACCCCTCAAAAAGGTGTGGAGGAGCCCAGCCAGGGGGCTCGAGCTGATGGGACCAGATCCACCGGGAGACACGGGGACACCGGCCTCTTTGTTCCCCATCCCTCCGGCTTCTCACACAGCTCCTGCCCTGCAGCACGGAGAGGCACCAACAGCTCTGGTGAGGTGAGGAGGGTTTTGGAGGCTGAGTGGGTGGCGAATAACAGCCGTGTGTCAGGCCTGAGTGCCCGCAGCCCAGCAGTCGGCTCCGAGCAGGGCTTTTAGCCGCCTCCCTTCCTCCCACCTTCCCCTCTCCCTGCCTCGGCGGTGAGCAGGAGCGAGTTAACCCCATAACCTTTAATCAAGGGCTTGTGTACACCGACGGGGATTGATGGAGCTTGTCTCCCTCGGGGCCTCACGCCACGGCTCCGATTACACCATTAACTCCCCAAGCCAGGGAAATAACAGGCTCGGCCAGCGCGTTACGGGGCCACGGGGAAAGGGGCACTTCCACCCCGAGGCGCAGGGCAGGACCTGGCTGCTTCCCTGCGTGCAGGGGGCTGTGTCCAAACACTGCTTTCCAGCATGAGTTTGGGCAAGTCGTTGCTTGCCTGCGGCTGATGAAGGCCCCAGGGGACACCCCACCGCCAGGTCAACAAACCCGGTTGTGCTGCAGAAACTGCGCCCAGAGGGGCAGCCCACACTGTGAGTTTTCCCTCTCTGTTTTGAGGACTGAGGGGTTGGTTTTCAGGGATTTGGTGTACCCAGAAGAGAGAGTTCTCGTCCCCAGACAGCCCAGTGAATGCAGCCAGGATGCAGATTTGTGGGGCTGCACAAGGAGACGGGGAAGCTTGACCGAGCATCTCTGATACTGCCAGGGAAAGCCGCAGGGACAGCCTCGCCTCGACATAGGGAAGGCTGAATTACTAAGGGCAGCCAGCACATCTCCAGCAGGAGAAAATGAGAGGACTGCATCAGAGGGGAAGCCCTGGCACCACGTCTGCAGGCAGGATGTAGTAGACAGAGGCTCTGATCCCGATAGTGAAGAATAGCCCTGAAGCTGCAGCTGGGACCTGGCTGCTGGGATTAGGGACCTTCTGGGGCACAGGAGCTCTTGTTCTTTCTGAGATTAGGGACCTTCTGGCTGTTCTGGGGCACAGGAGCTCTTCTTCCTTCCGGTTTAGGCCAAAAGATTCACCCCCACAGGTGATAATGCCATTGCAAAAAGCTTCATTGGCAGGGAGGAAATCCTGTGCTTGCTGGTTAAAAGCCAGCCCAACTTGGCCGAACTCACCAAGCACTCAACACACAGCCGTGGCTGCATGGGCGCCCTGCTGCTCAGAGTCCCTTGCTGCAGCTCCTGGAGTGGGACAAACCCTGAGATGTGAGCGGGATGGGGCTGGTGGCACCTTGTCCTGGAGCCCCCTGCGCAGTGGGACCCTCTCGCTGGGAGCAGCTCTGCTCTCCATGGAGGAGGCCCCGTCCTCCAGCCTCCACGTCCCCGAGCGGCTGGGAAGTGGGATGCTACTGACACCCAGTGGCTCCGTGCATCCTGCAGAAGCACACCGGCTCCTTCGACGATGGAGGAGACGTGTCCATGCTCTCCCCGTGGCTGCTGCTGGCCTTTTTGGGGGAGCTGGGTGCCCTCTTCTTTGGGGACTCACCTGAGGAAGGAGGGGTTGGAGGCCCTGGGTCACCACGTGCTTGTGGTGAGGCTGGCAGGGGGACCCCAGCAGCGTGGTGGCAAACGGGACCTGGGGGAGATGCAGGAGCTTCCCCGAGGGCTGTGGCCCCATGTGTCGCTCAGTAGTGTCTGCCTCGCATATTGTGCCCGGGGAGATGCCGTGCAGCCTCCTTACCTGCAGCACAGCTGCATCCTCTGCAAGTGATTTTCTTCTAAAAGCTTGTGTGTGCCAGATCCATGCCCTAAATTGACACCAAAGTGCTGGAGGGTGGGAGGAGGAGAAAGGTTGGGTTTAGTCTCCTCTGAGCTGTTCTGGTTACTGCTCCCCAGATCGCCCTGGCAGCTCTGGGCAGGCGGCTCCGACCTCTGCAGATAACAAATGCTGCAGAGGGGAGGCTGGGATTTTAGGTAGGGGCTCCCCGGGCCAGCCGTCTGCATGAGCCATCCCCTCAGAAACGTTTTGACTCCAGGCAAAGAAGCAGCTTAGAACTGGAAGTGGATTAAACCCCACCAGGAAACCCCACTTGCATTCCAGAAGAAGGCCATCTACGCAGGGAGTTATTTAAGAGCGGCAGCAGAGCTTTTCAATTCACTCCACACGTCATTTCAGCCCCAAAATCAAGCGAGCAAGAGAACAGCAAGGAAAAATAACAACAAACTGCCTGCATTTGGCACCCCACAGTGCAGAGGCAGAGCAGATGCAGCCTCTGACCTGACGAACAGCAACAGATAAGATGGACACGGAATGGAATGAGAAAGGCTCAGGAGCTGCAATTCACAGCTGAGAAAAACACATTTCCTTATGGCCCTTCGTGTTGACAAGCTCTTCTTTTAGCTAGGGAGAGCGCCCAGAGGCTGCTGAAACAGAAATGCATTTTTAATTATTTGTTTTTATCAATTGCTTCATATTTAGAAGCTGCTGATAATAGGAGCGCATTGCAGCAAGCACAGGGAAGTCGGCTGTGCCAGCCAGGGGCTGGGTGAGCAGACCCAGCTGCGTAAGGGCAGCGACTCCCCTGGGGAAGATTATCTCAGTCCCACAGGGGACCAGCCATCGCCCCAGGGGATCAGGGAAAAGGGGATGCTTCCTCTGCAAGTGTACAAATCAAGTGGCGGGTGGAGAAAGAGAAATGGAAGCTCTAAGTGGAAGTGGCTGTGGCCATGGCGCACGGCGCACAGATTTTGTTTGTGTTCCTGCTGAAGGGGTTGGTGGCTCTCTGATTGCAGGGATCTGGAAGCGCTTGTTGAAAATAAAGCACCAGATCTGGACTACAGATAGGGACAGAAGGCAAAGTCTGGAAGTTTGTGCCCACATCCTGTTCCCAGGCCCTCCTTTCATCCCTTTATCATGCAGACCGGGGATGCAGCAAGGCTCCGTGCGCCTTGATGGGGGGGATGATTCCGCAGCGTCCAAGGAACTGAGAGGAACACACCGGCTGAATTAATGCATCGTTTCCATCTGTAATTTCTCACCCAAATGAGCCTTGTTGGCATACACTCGCACGCACGCACATCCAGCTCTGGAAACAAACGGGCTGATTAGCATCGAACCCGTTACCGTCATTATGGGCAGCGACGGCTGATCGATGCCTGCTCCGTGAGGCAGAGGCGGGTGCGGGGCCCCCAGCGAGCTCTCCTTCCCCTCCCCGGGGACCCACGCACACAGGGACCCGCACGGGGAGCCTGGCTGATGGACCCCAGGTGGAAGGAAGGGAAGGAAGGGGTCGCTCCACGTTTCATCCCCATTGGCAGCAAGGAGCCGATCGGAGCAGCCTCCCTCGTGGTGGGACTTCAGCTGTCCCTCGGGAGGATTTGGGCTTCCTCCTGGCCAAGAAGGAGGCGTAGTGCACCCTCAGTGATAAGGATGAAACCTCTCCATGCCCAGTGGCCATCACAGCTCTGTATAAACATCCTGTGCCTAAGGGATTAAAGCGTAAAGATCCTGAGCTGCCCTTTCGGCTGGCCCTGTCTGCCTTCCGCGAGCTCCAGCTCTGAGCACTAATAAATAGCTCTGCCCCGTCTGCCCACCCTTCCCAGCCTGACACTTCTTCAATACCCTTATTTTCCTCAGTTTGTCTTGTTCCCTGCAAGCGTGCCTCAACGCTTTGCTCCTGTTTCTGCTGTACAAATTGGTTTTCTCTTCTACATTGTCTGGAGAGCGGTGGAAGAGGAGCGCAGGAATCCCAGCCCTTTTCTCCTCTCAGATCGTCCACTTTCCCTCTCTCCGAGCACACATTCAGAGCCAGGAACAAAACAACCAGTGGCAGCTGCTTTGCAGTGCGGCCGAGGATCATTTTGAGGCTGCTGCGTGGGATGACTGCCCTGCTTCAGAGGTGAGACGTCCTGCGGTGCCGGGAGAGAGGCAGCAGTGAATACAGGAACGGTGCTGGGGAGATGGAGTGCTCAGTCCCACTTCTCTGCCTGCTGGTCGGATGGAAACGAGTGTCCAGGGACGAGGCAAAGAGGCTCACAAATCAGCTGTGGCAGCAAGGCGGGAGGTGAAGAAGGTCCTGGAGGCACCTGGCTGCCTGCAGTGGCTCTGTGGTGGTGCTCTCCCCAAGAGACCTACAGGCAGGGGTAAAGGACCTAACGCATCAGCCACGTGTGGGTCTGTGGCTCCAGTTTTGGGAAAACCCACGGTCAGCTGCAAACCCCAGTGTGGACACAAGGAAAATCCCTACGCTGCTCTGAACGGAGCTTTCTTTTTCTTCCCTTGTCCTGGCTCACATCCAGCCCGGGGACTGTCCCCTCGTGGGTGTGCAGCATGGGGACGGAGGTGTCCTGCAGGGACGGGGACACGCCAAGGGCAGGAGCAGCCGCGGGGCGCAGCGTGGGCACTGTGCCCGGAGATCGCACTGCTGTCGGCTGGCCAAGGGGTGATGAAGTCATGAATAACTTACGCCAGGTCGTTATCAGCCAGGACGAGGTAGAAGCTCCTTGCCAGTTAGGGATGACAGGGAACATCACTCACGGCCGTCCCCGTGTGAGAGGAATCCAGAAGCACGGCTCCCACCAGGCTGTAGGGGTGAACTTCTGACCAAGGAGAGGCTTTCTCAGGGGAAGCCAAAAGCTCTCCAGGCTGTTTTTTTTTTTTCCTGTGTTGCTCAGCTCCAGCTTCCCTGCTCACGGGAAGTCCCCAGCTGCACGTCCTGATAACCCTGCTGAGCCCGGGGGCCACAGAGGTGTAACGCTGGGCACGAGGACGTCTCTGTGTCACTGCAGAGGGCTGGCCTTGTCCAGCGTGGTGCCCTGGTGGCACTGCTCCCAGACGAGGCACCACTGCCCTGCTTGGTCCAGAGGGATGCACGAGGATGCCAGCCGTGTCCTGACAGTGGGAGTGCATCCATTGGTGGCACTCGGGCTGCTTCAGCTCGTGCTCTGGGCTGGACCCAGCTGCCAAGAGGGCCGGGCCACCAGCTCCAGGCAGCTGAGCTTGTTGCTGGCCACTAAGTAACATCTGAGACACTGTTTTGCAGGCGTCTGTGCAATTCACTGCTCTCCGAATAAACACTACATGCATCACACCCCAGGGCAATCTGTGCACCAGCAAATCCCAGTCCCTCATCTCCAGAAAGCTGGAAAAACCCCTAACACACCAGCATCCTCTGCTGAGCTTCCCTTGCCCTTGGAGCATGGCAGATGCTGAGCAGAGCTCAGAGGCGCGTGGGCCCGGCCGGGGACTTGTCTGTGTTGGGACGGGGCTGCAGGATGGAGGCATCACCTGGCACCCCACATTTCAAGCTCAGAAGGGTTTGCTTCGAAGCCCGGTGAATGATTTACGGTGATGAAAGCATGCCGAAGCGTGGTGTTTTGTGCTGACGAGGGACAGGCCGTGGTGGTGCGTGGCGTGCATCTCCTGCAGCTGCACAGGGTGCGTGGGGACGTGGCTGCTTTGAGGCCAGGCAGCTGGAGGGGCTCTGCGCACTGCCTTGTTTGCTCTGTTGGGGCAAACGGTTTGCTCCTCTGTTGTTCAAAAAGCCCGGGGACAGCAGCTCTCTGCTGTGTTGATACAGCTAGAGGAGCCTCCCTTGAAGAGGGAATAACCCGCAGGTGTGAGCACACGGCACGATCTCTCCATGAGACTGAGAACAGGCAGGGAAAAGGTGGAAGCTGCTCCAGACATCACAGGAGCCATAAATCTGAGACATCGAGTGAGGCTGAGTAGGAAAGAGAGAAAAAGCTGTGTGTAAACTTCTCTTTGATTCAGACAAAATCCCCCTCTGGGTCCCCTGCTGAGCTTCCCCACGTTCCCTGTCCCCCTGGCTGTGCCTCGTTGGGGTCCCACTGCACCGTGGTGGGGCGGTGCCACTCTGCCACGGCGGGAGGATTTAATGAGTGAGTTAATTTGGCTCTCAACTGGGTGCAACGTGTATTCAAAAGCCAGAAAATAAACGTTTCCTTTCCTAATTTCTCGTGTCCCTTTTGATTTGTCATATGTGCAACCGCGTGCGTGCGGTCTCTCCGTATCTCCCTCCCAGTGGGGTCCCTGGGTTTCCATCCCCGCAGCGTCCCCGCAGCAGCACCGTGTGTTTCCTGCCATCCACATCCTCTGTCTCTGGCACCGTGCGGCACCACATGTTGCTCAGGAGCCCAGGACTGATATTGCATCCCTCTCGTGGGTCATCACGGCCAAGGACAAGCGCCTCCCTCCTCTGTTGGTGGAATCTTTTACAAATTTCCATCTGAAATGTATTTATGCCCATTTTCTCCCTTGCCAACTTTCTATTTAAGCATCTGTATCCTTCTCCCTCCACGGTGCTGTTCAGCGTGATATACACAGAGGGAGTGATCCTGTTCCCACTCAACTTCTGTTTTGCTAAGCTTAATAAGCCAAGAGTCTCCGCTGCAAAACATGCTTCTCACTGCTCTGGCCAGCCTTTTTTCTGCTGTGCCAGTTTCTGGATGGATGCCACAAAAATGGTGACCATATTGCGAAAACCTTCAACTAACTGCTTTTAAGTGACCACAACCAAGTCTTTTTTTTTTTTTTTTCTTTTATAGGAATGCTCACGAGACTGTGAGTGCACCCCAGACTTGGATGGACCTGGGAAGGGAGCTGGTTTTGCTGGATTTCCCCTGAGGCTGGGGGAACGCTTGGCTCAGGCTAAATCCAAGCTGTCAGCTGGGCACCTCCTGGCTCCTCCATCTCCTACTTTGCTCCCTCCAGGTTACAGGCTCCTCATGCCCTTCCCCACCCTGTGACTTCATTGTCCTGCATCCTTCAGGAGGCGTTAAGTGGCCTCTGCCCTTCTCAGTGTGTGCACGCACATGGCTGTGCTGGTGACTGTGCTTCCTTGTGCACCTCACGGCTCTTCCAAGCTCCAGGAAACCAGGACCTGGCTTTACCAGGTCACCAAAAGGTCCCCCGTGATCCTTCAGTGCCCCTTCCTAGCAGACATAAGAGCCCAGCTCTAAATCCTGGCCATTTTAAGACAAACCACTTCTTAGCCTCTTTCAGCTGCAACCTTTCCATGCATTTGGGTGTAGCCCTAGTGCTGTGGAGCCTGGAAGCCAATTAGTGCCATTAAGTGTGTTGCCACTGGTTAAAAAGTCATTTGCAATTATAGGTGGGTTTTCTCTCCGAATATATTTAGATAACAGAGCAGCAGTTCAGTGGTTAAGTGCAGAGAATCATCTCCTCAAACAGCCCAGGGAGCTTCCCAGGATGGAGACAGAGTTTCAGCGCCAAAATTAGCATTTGCAATCCCTCTCCTAATGAGAGGCCATAGGCAGTCTGCTGGAACAATCTTTCTTACTGCGCTGTCCCAAGCACAAAGCAGCTCTGGAAAGCAAGAATCTCTTTAGGAAGCAGTAATTGTCAGAATTTGCAAAAACCCATTTGCTTCCATCAGCTCTGCAAATCCATTTTAGAATTTGTAAATTTGTTCTAGGATTAGATTAACAGGTTTCCTGGTTTATAAACCTTTTCTTTAGGAAATGATCACAGACTTCAGCTCAGCCCAGGTTTTAAAAACGATTTCTCAATCGCAGCTGTTGAGATGTCCTGCGTCCAGCTGTGGCCAAAGTTGGCTGCCTGCAAAGGAGAGCACGGGAGGGTGAAGGCGTCGTGGTGCGCTGCGCTATTATCCCGAATATCTCACAAACATCATCATTACTTTGCAGCTCAGGGGCTTTCCAGGCCAGTGGTGTTAAGTTTGCATCCTTTAGCCCTCGAGGGATTTGTCACCTGTGCCTGTGCCCCAGTGGTCTGCCTTGTCCCCAACCTGAGCATCCCTCTCCGCCCTCGTGCAGCTGGGGGAGGCGAGCAGCACGTCAGGATCCTCAGCAAAGCCCAGCACGCCGTGGGACCTGTGCCCAGCAGACCCGCTGAAGCAAATCATCTATCAGGCTGCAATAAAAGGTCCCGCTGGGCAGCCCCAAAGCCACTGCCTCGGCTCCACTCTGCTCGCTGTCCGCATCGCTCCCAGCTTGGGCTGATGTATTCTTAATTAGCATCTTAATGTGAGGAGCATATGCAATGAAGCATGAAAAGAAAATCCCCATCATTTAAATTCATTAACAGTCATCAAAAGTCTTCAATGCAGAGGTGGAATTATCTCTGAACTCCTTCTGAGAGACCAGCTGTGCTCGCTAAACTGTGCTGGATGTCACCGCACTGCCTTATTTATTTAGCTGCCTCCTGCAGGTTTGCCCCCCCCGGGTTATTACAGATCGACACCAGATCGCCCGGGGGCCTGGGCCAGGCTGCACACACGTGTGTGTGACCACAGCCACCACCCCACGTCCTGGTACAGAGGCACCATTCACACGTTGGGCACGGAAACGCTGCCAGTGCATCCCACTGAGGATGCTCACCGGCCGTGTTTACCACACGGCTCACTCTGTCTCCAGTATTTGCTCTTCTTCTTCTATTTGCCACGGGGAATACCTCCAGCAGCTACGGTGTTTAATCGCTCCCCGCCGCTCGTCGCGGTTGTAAGGCGATAGAGGCAGAAGGTGCAAGGAGGCACAGCCTGGGCTGGCAGCGCTCCGACTTTGGGCTGGCAGGAGGCTGGGAGAGCCACTGGGACACCCAGACGTGCCCGCACCCAGACGTGCCCAGGATGATTCAGATGCACGAAGCAGGGACAGGAGAGCACCCAAGAGATGCCACGAGGCTGCCTTGCCATGCCGAAGAGCTGTGCCCTCCCATTCCCAGGACATGAAGTGTGACTGGGTTTGGCCATGCAGAATTCCTGGTGTTGGATCAGCAAGACTTTTCTATGTGCTGGAAAAAGAGAGCACTCATTTTTCAACCCTCCTACCTCGGTCTCCTGTCCTGCCATCCCCTTGACAAAGGCTGGTGGCTGCAGACAGGCGGCTCCACTCCTTGACTCCGTGCTCAGGTAACTGGTGAGGGGACACTGGTTTCGAGCTCACGACTGGGGGTACTGGGCGGGCTCATTTCTCCCACGCAGGGTCCTCCTGACATAGGTGAGGAGCTGGTGAGAGGCAAGATGGGAGCAAAAGAAGGAGCCTGTGCCGGTGAGAGCTGTGCTGCCGAGCATCCCCTGCCTTTCCTTGCATTTTGCCTGACCCAAGTGTTTTGCTGGAGGCAAATTACCTGAACCAAAGAGGCAAAGAAATCAGAATAAGCAGCTCCAGAGCAATTACAGAGAAGGTCTCATTTGCAGGAGGAATCCTGATTTAATGCAAAATGTGCTTATAACCCGGCGTGAACTAGTCTGTTTAAGGGTGTTTGAAGCTTCTTGAATTTCTTTCAGTCAATTAGAGATCGGTTTTATAAGTCAAACCCAAATTAACCATTAAAAAAGAATAAAGCATCCTCAGAGAAGTTTGAGAAAGTTCAAACAAAGTGGATCCGGATCCCATTTGCATTCAGCCCATGCCACATTCTGCGTTCCTGAGGTGGAACTATCTGGGGAAGAAGACAGCAACCAACCAGATAAATCCAGAAAGCCCACGAAAATGTCAAATTGTCCACAAGTATATATTCTTGGAGGTCAGTCTTCATATGCAGGTTACAATCATATCATCTTTCTAGTGACAGAGCTGCAGGAGGAATGACAGGAGCGTTTGAAGAATGTAGCGATCTGAGATTCTTTCAGCCATCTTTAATAAATGGTATAAAGGTTTTTTTTTCCTCTGTGCTGGAGGAGTTTTTCATTGGGTTCCAAAAAGATCTTTTATTCCCAGAACAGGAAAATAAAATCCTTTCTATTCAAAACTCTGCTCTAAGATTACATGAGCCTCGACTTCATGTTGAAAATACTTTCAAAAGGAGAGAAAACGAGCCTAAAACAAAAGGAAGAGAAAACTGTTTTAATTTGGCTCATACATGCTCTCTCATTTCATCTCAAAGATTTTGTGAAAGCGGAGGGCTCATGCGCTTGTGGTCCTCTATGGCACGAAAAAATGGAAAACTTTCTATTTTGGGCTACTCCAAAAAAGCAATCTCATTTTGCATTTTTCCTGGTTAGGCAGGAAAATGAAAAAGCAATTATTCATGCAGTTCTCATTAACCATCCATTTACAAGTTGTTTATAAGTGATTAGTCAATCTCGGATGCATGTCCTAGACAGGAGCAGCATGTGTTTATTAAAACCCTCAGCGGAAGGTGTTGATGGCAGCTCTAAGCTGTGGCTGAAAGAATCGGCTAAACCCTTTAGCTATTGATTAGTGATTTAGCCGGCCCCTATTCATTACAATATCTCCTCGCCTTGTACTAATGAGTGCTTATGAACAGACCTGTAATCTAACGAGTTCTTCAAAGGCTGGTCCGGCTCTGAACCCCTGACAAACCTCAGCGTGTCCCTGCCTGTGTCTCCATGGCACCTGGGACGAAGCTGCTGAGTTTTCCTCCAGTGCTGCACCCATTATTTCTTCCCAGGGACGGAGCCGTGATGCTATTTCTCGTTGTGGTGACTTTGGTGAAATCACCTGGCAGCTCCCGGCACTGACCTCCTGGCCCTGGCCTGAGTGTGTGCGACAGGGCCAGGCTCAGATCCTGCTCTGTAAAAACGGATGGATTTATTCTAGCAAATAATTTAGCCCGGTAATTGTATTCTTCTCTCTCCTACTCTCTTGCCCTGTTTCTTTTTCTTTCTTTCCTAATAAAATAACTAAATGACAAGGACTGAATTCTACCGTAGGAAATTTTTCAACCTGGGCCTCCTCCCAGGATAATCTATTATCTTCACAAATTACTGCAGACAGTTCTTTACTGTTTAAAACCTTTTATCCAAATAAATGCATAAACCTTTAGGAAGGGAGGAAGGGTGGAGGAGATGAAGAGAATCAGCATTTTAAATGGAAACCTACTTCTTGCATTGACTGGTGTAAGCTAAAATAAAATAAGATTATTTTTTTTTTAACTGAAAGAAGAGAAAAAGACTGAGCCCAGGGGAACAGAAATTGGTGATCTGCAATGGATTCCATTAAAGTCTTCCCCCTTTAAATATTACAAGTGTTTGTTCTCCGCAGCCTGACAAATATCTCGCTGTGTTGAGATTGAAAATTGATAAGCCATGCAACATCCATCTCTTTCAGATTCACAGCCTCCCTGCGAACTCATCACTTTGGGACGGGCACCGGTTTAATTAGCTGTTGGGGTAACGCCACGTCGGGCAGCTACCTAACAGCCTGGAAGCATTTCCAGGGTTCTGCTCCATTAGGCCCCTTCGGGCAGATATTTCAGATCCGCCCAAACACAACCAGGGATGCGAGAGGCCAGATGAACGAGCTGCCTCCCCTGCCTCCCCCCAGCCCCGGCGCATTTCGTGTCCCCGTGTCGGCATTAATGCGCTGCCGACGGGTGAGAGGCGGTGGGCAGCAGGCAAGGGCAGAGGGGTGCTCGGAGAGGATGCTTAGGAAGACGAAGGGCAGGAGCTTGGGGAGTTTGTCTCGGTCGGAGGCTGGTTTCTGGCAGCACAAGCAGAAAGGTGATTTTTGGCAGCGCTGCTACACGAGGGCACACCGAGGAGCGCGGCGCCTGCCATCCCATCCCACCGCCATTTACACATCTGGTTGGGTGAGGCTGGGGCACAAGCTTCAAATTTTGCTTCCCCAGAAGTGAGACAAATCCTACTGGCCCCCGTTATACCCCCAGACCTCTTGTTTTACCCGTTTCGGGGGAAGGTTTTCCAGTGTGGGGTGATATCCGAGCCCAGCTGCTCATTTTTGGGGACCTGGCTGGAGGAACCTCTCCAAAGCCAGCCAGTGGGAGCTGAACTTCAGCCTGGGGGGAAATTGGATTCCTCTGCCAAAATCAAGGCTTCCTCCTTTATTCATGAAGTGATGCAGCAATGCTGTGGGTAGAATGGGGGAGACACAGGGGCAGAGGGGAGTGGGGGTGAGCAGTTGGATTCCCACCGCAGCCCATCATCGCCCATCTTGGGGTCGCCTCACTCCTGCCTCTACCCCTTGGGACCTCTCCAAGCAGAGCACAACATTGTCTGGGCACTGAAGAAGCAGCCAGGATTGCACTGGGAGTGTTTTAGAAGCAGAGCCTTATGGCAGGTACCTCTCTCACATCCCCGTGAAGGCAGTGCTGGGGATGTTCATGGAAAAATCACGCAGCCTGCTGCCAAACCTCCACCAAATCCTTGACCTCAGTGATGGAGCCGCTCACATCACCTCTGCTCAGCACGCTGAGGACCAATCCTGCTTAATTTGGGCATCCCAGCTATGGGTACAGCAGCACAGGGGCTGGCTGGGAGGCACACCTGGGTTCTCTCCTCCTCCCAGGCTCAGTGGGGCGGCGGAGTGGAGCCATCGCCTCTCCCCCAGCGCTGGGTTAGGCGAGCACAGCTCCTGCTCCTCGGCAGGAGGAAATGACTCGGAGCTGAACACAATGAAGATGTTGCCCGGGAGAGCAACTCCTCTTGTCGGGCCTCGGCGACTCTTTATCAGGGAAGCCTCGTTCCCTCTGACAAAGCACGGCTAATGTTCTGTTTATTACCTTCGCTGCTGCATTTGGACTGTCAGGAGATGAAGAAATATCCCCAGAATTAACAGCAACATAACACAGGGAGAAGAGCCAGGGGAGAGGTTAAGGCAAGTGCTGTTATCTAAGAAATGGGCTCATAAACCCTCTTCTTTGGAAACGGCTCGTGCAAAGACGGCAGCACCCATCCTGGCACCCCGGTGGGGACCGGGGCTTGGCCCCGTGCTGCAGCACCCACATGCACAGCGGGCTGGCTGCAAGGCACCCCTGCCCCAGGAGAAGCTGGCTTTTCCCTGATTCGGTTTGCTTTTGTGGGTGCTAATGCTCAGATCATGAAAATACGTCTGATCCCATGAAACCAGAGTTAGCATTAAGTCCCTGAAGGCCTGGGCTGTGTTGTGTATGAGCTGAGGGAGGTGCCCCCGAGCTCAGAAGGGATGTAAATGCAGTGGATACAGCAGAGGAAATTAGGACGGGTCAAAATGAAGAGATGGGATGAAGAACTGGACAGCTCAGGAAGATGACACTGGAAAAACCTTCATTTTTGCTGGCTAAGACACCGATATGGCCTTCAGAGAGGGGCTTGTCTGGCTGGGATCAGCAGGAGCACAGAGAGAGGGCGAGATAAGCTCCGTCAAGTATACCCAATCTTAAATAAAATAAAATAAACTCATCGTTGCACACACAGCTGCTGCTATCGTGTCTCAGAGCTTGGGCTGATGAGCTGCCAGCAGCCAGCAGGGCTCCTCCAGTTGTGTCAGAGGGGGCTGCTGGAGAAGCACACACTGAGCACATCTCACGGCGGGTCTTGGAGCCACCCAGCCTCTGCCTGCCGGGCTGCTGGGGAGCCACGAAGCCCCCGCAGCCTCTCCTCGTGGTTTGTGACCTCGTGACACTGCAGGAGGGCTACAAGCCACACTACACAGCCTCAGTGCTGTGGGGATGGAGCTGCTCCATGCAAAGTCTGCCAAGCAGAGCAGCAGGGATAGAGGCAGGCAACGCAGCAGGAACACGACCTCCTCTTGGGTCAACCCAAGAGCGCAGCTCGTCCCAGCCCATGCTGCATCCCCCCAGGCCTCCCAGCAATGTGTCCCAGCACAGCGAGACACGAGCAGCCAGCTCCTGCCCATCTGCTTGGAAAAGGGCACGCCACTTGCGAGCTGCCCCCTTGCAACGCGCTTCGCCAACGCCGTGCAACGTGAAGCAAAGCAAAGCAAAGCGCTCGCCGCCCCCCAGCTCAGCTGCAAAGCGAATCAGCTCCAGGCCGCACTGCACTAATCCTCTGCAAATATGCAGGCTTTCAATTTGCTTTTAAAGTGCTTGCGAGGAAGGAGCTGTCAGAGGAGAGTGCCGCAGTACAGGGAAAGCAAAATGTTTCCCCCAGCCTGGGCCTTCACAGGAGCCCTGCAAGGAGCTACGGGCCAAGCTGCTCACTGCCCACCTGCCACCAAGGGGGACCCGGCCTCAGGGCAGAGGGAGAGCAGAAAAACCACTTCTGGGTCTTGTGGTACCCATCCACAATGGCACGGATTGATCTGGAGATGGGACACGTCCCTGTTGGGAGAGAGGAGCCTGCTGCCAGCACGCGCTCCCTGCAGCCCATCTCAGCAGCTGCCCCTCTCGCCCTGCCCTGGAGCTGGAGCTGATAAGAGCAGTGTGATGATCATCTCCCATCACGGTTCTCCCTGACCCTTTTAGCTTCATCTCCATCCCCAGAGCCTGTGATTGGGCTGGAGTGATGCATCACAAGCCGTGCCCACTGGTACCTGCCTTTTGGACACGCTCATGCCCACACATCCGCAGCTTCAATTTTGCTGTTTGCCTGGGAGGTTGGAGAGCCGCCGCGTGCCCCCTGGGCCCTGCGCACCAGCCCCAGCCTGGAGGAATAGCAATGAGCCATTAGGCTCGTGGGGAGGCTGGAGGGAAAAGCACATCCTGGGCAGGAGGGGACAGGTGGGGTCAACCAGAGAGAAATTTGATTCACGGAAAGGCAAAATGTCCTGTGTGCCCCAAGTGCTGAAATGCCCTTACCGATACGGTGCTCCTCCGGTCTGGGCAAGCTTAAGAAGGGAGCTTTCTGGAGTAAAACACCTCCGACAGCCACCCCCACTCCTCAGCCTCCTCAGGTGCCCCTCAGAAAGAGCCCACCACCTCTGGGGTGCTCCCAAGCCCCCTGATCTTAATCTGAGGCCCCTGCAAATGCAGTTTTTGCTGTCCTAAAGACAAGGAGACAGAAGCACCGCTAGTATGTTAGAAGCCAGCAGCTGAATCCTTTGATACTTCAGAGCTCCTGTTCCCTCCGGCTACTTGGATTCACCTGGAACAGGTAAAGGCTTACGAGGAAATTGGGGAACTCTCCAGAGACACAAATGCCTTTGTGCGGGGAGGTGACTGCTGTGTCCTCTGCCCTCCCCTTTAACTGCTGCTGCTCGGTGTTGACACCACTGCTGGGCTGTGGAGGTGGAGGACACCAGCACGGGGCCAGGAGCTGGCAACAACCCAGCAACACCTGGAGGGACACGAGAGCGAGCCCCTCTGTGCCAGCAGGACCCCCCGGCAGGATGGCCCTCGGTGTCCTCACAGTTGCAGGGATGCTGCCCACGTCTCCTGACTTTGTCCTTCCTTGTGCACGGACAGAAGGACAGGGCCAGGAGCAGCCCCCGGGTCAGAGCCGGGATGCGATGTTCTCCGAACACCACCTTGCTGGGAGGGTGAGCGGCGCTGTCAGAACAGTGCAATTAGCCACTTAATTCTTAATGTTAATTAACTTTCACTTGCTCTAGCACCTTTGTCAAGGTATCGCCCTGCTCTCTGGGGTGCTCTTGGGAAAGCAATTATATGCTAGTTACTTGCAATTAATTACAGCTTTAAGAAGGCTGTGGGAGGGCACCTCTTCCCGTTTGATCTTGTAAATGCTTCATTAAAGGCCCAACAAGGAACAGAATATTTTTGTAGTTTTGCTCACCTGGCAACCCTGTCCGTCTCCCCTTTGAAGAGGCGGTGGCGGTGTGTGCGTACACTTTGCTTTAGAAAAGAAGAAAGAAAGACCAAACCCCATGGAGCTCATTTGGTATGGACACCACACACCACCTCCGCTGCTTTCCCTTGACTACACAGGCTGCTAAAATTAACGCCGAGAGTCTCTGGTATTAATAGGGAAGGATGGGTGACACTTCTCTAATGAAACAGCTTTTCAGTAGGCAGGCTGCAAATGAAACCAAACTTTCCACAGGCGGTGTCTGCACACCTGGAAAATGTTGACTTGTCCAAACCCCGGAGGACGTTTCGACTGAGATGCCTGGGGTCGGATGCTGACCGCATTCGATCACCCAAGAAAAGCTTTTAAGCCAAGAAACGGAAACTTCAGGGTTTACCACTGATTGCTATTTAACGGAAGATGCTGAGGTTTTGATTTTTTTTAATTAAGCCATCGGAAAAAATAATCGTGTTAGAATTTTCTCAGAGCAAGTGCCGTTCTTAAAGCCTGTTCTACCGCACAGATGCGGTTCAATTATCCAACAGCTCCTTTGTTTTCTGCATTCTCACCTGGTTTCACAGTGAACGGAGCAACTCCCATCCAAGAACGTTAAATGAATAATTGACACGGCTGTGACTGCTGCAGCAAGGAGCAGAGCCTGAACTCTCCCCCTCCGAAAAAAGCCACAACGAAGGACAGCTGGGGCAGGCAGGGAGCAGAGCTGCTGTGTGCAGGCGTCCCTCCTTCGAGGCGCTGCCTCCACGTGCCGGTGACCCTCGCCCGGAGCCATCTGCGGGCAGGGTGTCCCGACATCACCACGTCCTTGACTCCAACCGTGCTGCACTGGCCAAAAAGCGGGCCAAGCTGGCCAAGAACTGCAGACCCTCTGCCAACGAGGCCTTCGTCCCACCCTGCTAGCCCCTGCGTGGCCGCCTGCTCCCCCTCCTTCGCCCGAGCGCTGTGCCATACGGCGCGGTTCTGCTCTCCAGCTGGCGCTCGTGCTCAGAGGAGCTCTGCCTTTCCACGAGCATCCTCTCGGGGAGGGGAGAACACAGCAGCTCAGATAAAACTTCTTGCTTGGATTATTTTGGACGCTGTTGGCAGCTGGAGCGTGTCGGAGGTGCTATGAAGCCTGGCAATGAAGCGAGGGAGGGAAAGAGGAAAGAACAGATGAGGAGGGGAAGAAAAGAGCGAGTGTACTCGGGGCTGCCTTTGCTGTTTCTGCATCTTGTAGCTTATCTACTGGATGCTGAAAAATTTACTCTTTGTGATGCTAATACTGCTCTTGTCAGCACAAACGGCACGGCTGTGCCCTCCCTTCCCTCCTCACACGAGTGGAAGCACCAAGTCAGCAGAAGAGACGGGGCCACCGCTCCCCAAGCAGCCTGCAGTTGCAGGGACTTTTTGTCTTGTATCGCAGCTCCCCGCTTCCTCCTCCCTTTGATACGATGCAAGGAAAAACAAAAGGGGTTGAAAGGAGACGCACGTGTGCTGGGGAAGGCTGGGAGGCAGCTGGGGTGCTGCAATATTGCCTCGTCCCTACGGGTGGCATTGCTATCTCCTGCCCTGATGGGATGGAAGGGGAGGGCGCTCCCCACATGGATGTCACAGGATCACAGAATGGTTTGGGATGGAGGAGACCTGAAAGATCATCGAATTGCACCCCCCTGCCATGGGCAGGGACACCTCCCACTAGACCAGGTTACTCAAAGCCCCATCCAGCCTGGTCCTGAACACCTTGAGGGGATGCTCTGCCTGCCACCCCGTGACAGTGGGACATCTCTGGCTGCTTGGAAGCACAACCCCATCGGGAAAACTGAGAGTTTGCAGGCATGGAAGCCTCCCAAAAGACAAGGACGGGTGTTAGGAGGACTCAGGGGATCTGTGGGAAAGACAAAATGAGATGCAGCCTGCTTCCAGCCTTCATTAGGCACCTTGTTCATTTACCCAGCTTCTCCTCTCTGCTGTGGCAGCGCGGGTCAGGACGGCAGGAGACAGACCCAGCACTGCGTTGGGCAATTTGGCTCGGCATCAATCAGCCACCACAACCTAGCCCAGCAGCCTGGTAACACCAGCAGTGCCTGGGCTGACCGAGAGGACCACGGCCACCTCCTCGGCTGGAGCTCCTCCAGCCAGGGCTGCCTGCGCTGGGGAATCCTGCACGCCCACGGCCCGCGTCGCCAGGAGAAATGGGAGCCATCAGTCACCGGCGCCATCAATCTGCCAAGCCGCATCAAATCTGCCATAAAAGACATTTAGAAAGAAAATTGGCATTTTGTTTTATAGCACCGCAATTCAGCAAAGGGGGAAAGAGGGCTGGAGGAGCCGGGCTTCCTCGTGTGGCTGCTGAGTGGCGCTGCGTGGGACTTGTCCTGTTCTCAGCCCCAAGCCCGGTCCCACGGTGCCCACTGGGACTCCGGGGATGAAGGTCGGCCTCTGGGGATGAAGATTATTCCCAACACGGATTCAGGAGCAGCCCAAGGCTTTGCAGCAGCACAGGCAGAGCTGAAAGCACAGCCCTGGCTCTGTCCCGCTAACCAAACCCTGCGTCTGGCCCTGGGGCCACCGCATCACACCCGACCATAACTGGTGAGCAGTGCAGCTGCTGTAGGTGATTTTCCTCCTGCCTGGCCCCAGCGAGGCGGAGATGCTGAGTGAGCCTTTTCTGCCACTTAGGGCAATCAAACGCCTTGCCCCACGTGGGTTCTTTGGTGTCTAATAAAGGCCGAGCACACTTGCAGCCTGACACTGTTGTGGCTCTGCCGTGGTGCTCAGCACCGTGTGGGAGGGGGAATGGGAAGCTTTTCCCTTCTTTCCCTCCTGACTCCATCCTCCTCGCCCCGACCAAGGACAGCCCACGTTCTTGGGCTGACCCTGCTGCACGATTACCGCTTGGATGGAGGGGGAGTCCCTACGAGGCAGGTTGCCATAAATAATAATAAGCCATAAAACCTGGGATTTATGGAGTGCCTTCCGCCAGGATGCTGCCGTGTACTTTATAACCACCGATGAACGAAGCTGTGCAGCGCCCCGCAGAACACGGCCGTCTGCCTGCTGCAGAGGAAACCGAGGCAGGGAGGCAGGCAGCAGTTCCAGCGGGGTCACGCCGCCATCCAGGAGCAGGGCTGGCAGGAGGAGGCACAGCACATCCTGCCCCAGCTCCTGTAGTGAGCTGTAAGCTTGATTGAGGTGTGGGGATGACACGATTTATGGGCCAAACCTGCATCTGCCCTTCTCTGCCTTACCACCCGGGGATACAGGGTGTTCCCCAGTAGTCCCCCCCTCATCCCACAGTGGTCACTTGCTCCAGGAGGTCCAACCACATCCCGTTTCAGGCCTTAGCTCTGATTTCTAGCCTTCAGCTTTTAATTTCTCTCCACTCGGGCTATTAATTAATTCTACAAAGCACGTTGGGGTACATTTATTATGAATGACACGCTAGCAAATAATCACTCTGCTTTTATTACCGTGTGGCTACGGCAGATCGCCCGCTGATTGATGGCTCCTTATCCGAGCAGGACAGTGGCCGGCAGCCGGCGCGCGCTAACCCCTGGCTCACGAGGATGTAGGGCACGTCGGGGAGTCACGACGGGTTAATGGAAACTTGGGTCCCATCCAAGAGGAGCAGACCGGTGCCTTCTCAGCGCTTTGCCTCTTCTCAGGAGCTGATGTGGCTGGGGATGGGGCTCAG
This sequence comes from Netta rufina, assembly GCF_964035555.1. Lineage (NCBI taxonomy): Eukaryota > Metazoa > Chordata > Aves > Anseriformes > Anatidae > Netta > Netta rufina. Next base: position 6,015,817 of record NC_140145.1, on the reverse strand, counting down.
AGGCTCATTGCAGGGCGGATCACCACGCTGCCTCGCTTAACCCGGCAGGCGCTGGGGCTCGTGCCTCTGGCAGCGGGCACTGCACGGGCACTGCCTGGAAATAAAACAGCCGAACGCACTGCGGGGCTGGCCATGAGCTGTCCTGGCACTCGGGGCGAAGGTGATGTTTGTGTAACAGAGCAGGGAAGGTGGTGTGGGCAGGAACCAAATCAAACAAGGGGTGAGCGGCAGCAGAAGAACAAGGGGCAGCTCTGGCTGGGGTTACAGCACAGTGCGGGGCACGAAGGGGCACATGCTACTGTGCATCCAGCTCCCCCCCAGCAGTTCCGTGCAGGAAGGGGTCTGGGGAAAGCTGAGAGCTGCCAAGTCCTGCCAGGGCTGAAGCCACCTCTGGCCCACACCTGGGAACTTTCACGCCGAAAATTAGATATGAGGTAGCTTCGGGGTTAAGCGCTAATTGAGAGGGGTTTAAAGGCTTTACACTTTTAACCTTGCCATCCGCAGTGGAAACCAAGTGCCTCCCTCTCCAACAGATCTAATTCACAGTCTCCTGTATGGCAGCTCTCCATCTATTACACAGACAATATTCACAGGAGTGGGAAGAGGGCAGATGGGCTGAAGTAGCTGGGAGGCTCAGATGCAAATTTTGCAAGCCCGGTAATTATTTCATGGGGCTGAAGACTTCCACATTCCTGTCTTGATCATGAGAGATCAAAATGGGAAGGAAGAAAGGCTCCAAGATTCAAATGAAAAGTTCCATCAGCACAGAAAAAAATGAAGCCAAATGATCGTCATCTTGATGGTAAATCTAATTAGGCTTGTTGCTGCTAGTTTCCTTTTATTTCCTCCAGCACTTTTTCAGGCAGAAGGACAGATGTCAAGACCAGCCTCTTAAATATCATTACCAAAGCAAGCATGGATATCGGGGAGCAAAAACTGTTTATGTTCTTGCTATTTAATGGCATAAAACAATACTCTTTACAGCAACTATTAGCTGCCTAATGGCATCCCATCATTTCTCATATCAGTTAAGTGACAGATGGAGCTGACGGCATAATTAAGCCACTAAGAGTCTCATAAATTACCGAAGTACCACTGAAGCACCAACCACACCGAAGGAACCATTGCAAATATGATGTATGAGGAGCGCGAGCGAGCAGTCTTCATTAAGAGACTGAAACAAAGCCATTACGGGGCTTGGTGGCGCTGTGAGGGACCCCTAAAGTCAGTCACACTGCACTGCTAACGAGGCTCGTTGGGCCCAGCTCCTGCTAACGACCGAGCGAGGGAGGCAGCGGCCTCGTCTCGTCGAGGAACGCATCTGCAGGGCCTCCGCTGGCTGCAGCTTCCCTTCCTTGGAGCTGGAGATGAAGGGATTTCAACAGGGAAAATCCGCACCTGGAGCAGTACCTGCAGACGGGGTTGGCTGTAGCAGAGGGTGGTAAAAACAGCTCTCCTCTCCAGAACCTTCCCATCAAAACCAGGGGGCAGCTCGGTGTCTCCCGCTTGGGTTTAGGAAACGGCCCGGCGCTGAGGGTTGCAGGTCCTGCAGTGCTCCGTGGAAGCAGCTTTTGCACCCGTCGCTTTTGTGTTTCTTGACTCGCAGTAAATAATGAACCCTTTGTATCGCTAGCTGAACAGATTTGGTGGGAGTGGAGCAATTTTTGACAGCAGTAAAATTTCTAGTTCATTACGAACCTAAGTAAAGTTGTTCTCCTCAATCTTTTCACTTCATTCCGGTATATAATAGGAAAATGAAATATTGAACAAAATTATATTGGATACTTTTGACAGAATTTTTTTTTGCTGTTTCGGAGATGTGAGAAAATTTGAAATAACTTTTCATCCATCCCCCAGGAAAAAAAAATCAAGTTTTGTGCTACTGGGAGGCAGCGTACTGGGGAGCAGAGGCCGGTCGTTTGCCTCTGCTTGGGCCCGCAGTGTTGAAGTGGAGGAGATGAGGAGCAAGGGAACCGTGGGAGTCCTGCAGCTGGATTTCCTCTAATTCCCAAAAGCACCACATTAAGAAGTTAAGGCCTTGGGGAAGGGGGAAGCTCAGACAGCAATTCATTGGATTTTAAATCCACTTTGATCATCTTTTGGATGCCCCGGGCCCATGAGGAGTGAACATCTCCCTCTGGGTGTACAGAAATGGACTCCTCTCCTTCCCAGCTTCTCAGGTGGTTCCCTAGCGCCTGGGAGAACACCCCACAAAGGAGAAGTCACAAAGAGTTTTTTCTGTTCCAGTCCAACACTGTGTCCTGCAATGACACAGCAGATTGTTTTATCCGAGCGTTATCCCTTGGAATTTAAACGAATTTAATTTACAAGACCAAGGATAAGGGAGGAGAACGATGCATGGAGATATTATTTCATCAGAAGAAAAATCACAGCGAGAAATCTGTAGCGCAGACAAATAGAAGCACATTAAGGCTGACAGTGAATGATGTGAATTTACCAGGGAATTGTATAGAGAGGGTAAGGGAAGTGGCAGAATTTACATTTGGTGCCTGTGTTTATTGCTTACATCTGAGCATTATAAATAATAAACTGGGCTCGTACTGCCTGTGCTCTCAAGTTGTATTTTTCCCCTTCCTCCCCCTCTTCAGATCTCGTGGATTTTGTGCCATGAACAAAGGACCTTGGAGAAGGAGCCGAAGGAAATGATTTGCTGGGAAGGAGACGAAAGGTGGGGGTAAGGGAAAGGAGAATCACGGAACAGCTGGCAGAGAAGAAACCACATTTTTCCACCCCAGAAATTGCCACAAGTACGGTCTTATCGAGCGGTGCCACTCTGAGACCTGGTTTTCAGGAAAAAGGCTCTGAAAACCCCGTCCTTGTAAAGCTTCCTAGATCAGGCCTAGGGAACGGCTGTTTCTTTTCTACCTCTGGCTCCTCCAGGCGCTGGTCTCAGCCCAAACCTGCAGCTTCTGCACTTCGATCCCCTCCTCTGGGCTCTGCTTTTCCAACCTCGCCCCTCCTTGGGCTCTGCCGTGGCCCCAGCTCTGCCCTTTCATCTCTCCCACCTGTGCCCATCGCAGGGCGCCGCAAGCGAGCCCTCTGCAGAGCTCCTGCGGCAGCTAACGGCAAGTTATTTTCCTTCTTCCCTGTGGCAAGAAAGAAAGAGGAAATTTGATACCAATTTATTCCCAGTTATTGTTTGCGCCTCTAACAGCGGCTCATTGGGGAAGTTTAATCACTAGGTAGCTCGTTCTGCTCCTCACCGAGCATCTTTTGTGCTGCAAGACACGTCGAGCATTGTGTTCAGGCCCTAACATGGGTTTCATGGCGTGAGCTTGAAAAATCATTTTCCTGGCCACTTTTGTTCTTGAATCTTTAAGGCATTTTGTTCTTTGTGAATACCTGGCTCTCCTCCTTCCCAACTGTGCTTTTTGTGATCTGCTGTGACCCTGCATGGTCTGGTCTGAAGTCCCGTGAAGTCAGCTCTCAGAGGCAGCAGATTTTGGGCCACCTCCCGGAGAATCTGTCCACACTCTCCTGGCTACACTAAACACCTTCCAGCCCAGAAGGAGTTAAAATAAGAAACGAAAGAAGACAAAATCAGACACAGCTATGCCTTGATATGTAATAATTAGCCCCTCGGGGAGAAACTACTCCAAAACTAGCGAAGACAACTCTTGCATGAGTTGCTGCACAGGTGATTCGTGCAGGGACAGGAATGCTGGCATACCCAAAAAGCGTCCTGGAAGGCAGGCAGCCCACGAGCTGCAGATCTTGGGATCTCTGGGAGTTCGGGATTCATTGCGTGAGGACAGGGTTCTCTTGGGAAGCCCCAGAAGGGAGCCCTGCCTCTGGAGCAGGTGTACAGGACGGTCCAGATTTCAGTGCTGGGCTTTGTGCATGGCCTCCTTGGGTGTAATGATCTGTTTGTTTGGGCTCTCTGTACCCAGTTAGGTGCACTGGATTTTGGTGATACTCCCAAGGTCTTGGAAATCATTTCATTAATTATCCTGTACCATTTCATCCACATTCGTTTCAGCAGCCTTGGCTATGAAAATAGCCTTCACTCACTGAGATGGGGACAAAGCTGCCCCGTGTGAGGTGTCTTTCATCAGAAAACTTCCTTCTATTTTATCTTCCTTTTGCTTCCGATGATGCTGAGATGCAACAAGGCTCCCTTCAGGTAAGGAATAGGGGAAACTGTCAAGGATGAAACTGTCCGAGCACCAGGGGTGAGAACAAGCTGGCCCAACTCATTCGGGTGCCCTTTCAATCCACCCAGAACAGCTTGTGACACTGAAGCCAGGGATGAGTTAAGCTTCCTTTCTCCCAGCAAGACTAGCAGTGGCTTCTTCCCTGCTCCTGTGGGCCTGGTCACATCTCTCCCTTCTCTCCCTTGGGGCCGAGGGCCCCTGGGCCAGTGCTTTGTGCCCCTGGAGGTGGGTGACATTGGGATGTAGGCTGGGTGAAAAAATCAAATTTATCTGCATTGGCAATATTCAGCTGAAAAAGCTAAAGTGAAAAGCAATATTCCCCCTGCCACACACGCACAAACCAAGACTGAAATATTTTTGTGTGAGTTGTGCCAGGGACCACTCTCATTCTCAGCACACCAGGCTCATTCCCGTTCCACATGGACTCCCATTACACACAGCCATACTCGAAAGGGTATAACCCTCCCACTTTTCATTCGGGGTTGAACAAAGCCTTTCACTTAGTCCCAAATGAAATCAGTGCTGATTTCTCCACGCACTAAAAATTCAAAACTACAAAAGAAAACTACCCGCTCCGACTTCATTGTGAAATGAATTCATTTCCCAGCCTGTTTGGGAACGGCAGGTGTTAGAGCCAGATTGCAATGCAGGTAGCAAATGAGCTCATCAAACTTTAGTTAGCAAGATTTCTACTCTGGACTAAATGAACCCGGTCTCGACTCTCTGTAGTCAGGCGAAAGCAGGGACAATGCTGCAAACAACAGCTCTGTGCGGGGAGCTGTGGCTGCAAGGCTGGAGCATGGCACCCTGGTTGCACCGGGGATTGCTGGTGGCAGGAGATACTTCCCCTAAAAGAGGTTTGGAGGAGGAGGCAGAGCCCAGGGCACAGGAATGATAAATCCCCCCCCAGGCTTCAGCTTAAATCCTTGACTCGTTAATGAGAAATGCAACTGGCACTACTTAACTGCACCGCTCCTCTTTATTAGCAGCCCCAGCCTTCTGCAAGCAGAGAGGAGGAATAAACAAAAGCACTGCTCACAGCTACGCCCGACTGACCTTGGTAAGTCAACCTGACCTCAGCTTGTCTGTCTAATGAGTCAACGACATAATTATGGCTCAGGAAGAGGCTGGTAAGTGCCGGGTATGCAAAGTGTCCCCAGCTGGTGGACGGCCTCTGCCACCGGAGGCGTTGCTCTTGCGCTGGAGGCTGAGGGCTGCACGCAGGAGGGAAGGGCGAGGAGAAAAAAGGTTGAATTTGGGCTGCCTCTGCGTCTGGAACCACGCTGTGCTGGGAGGTCCACTGGGACATGGACTGACTTTGTGCCCAAGGATTGTCATTTAAGGACAAATCCACCTCTCCACCTAAAACCCGTGCATCTGGGCTCCTTCTGCAGCTTAAGGGAAGATGCTTGCTGCAGTGGATTTTTGCTGTACGTGGAGAGGGGTCACAACCTCTGGGGAAGGTGCTCCTGCCTCTTGCTGTCCCTAGAGGAAGCCCAGAGGACTGCCTAGGATTTAAGGCTTGAAGAAAAGGCACATCCAGCTAAGCCTTTCCATACAGCAGCCTCAGATGGAAAATCTCTTAAGAACAGACCTCTTCATGTCCCACAGCCCCTGCTCTCCACCTCGCCCCGCTGTATTCTGAGGCACTGGGGTCAACGCACAGAAATCCTGCTGCAGGGAGAGGCAAAACAACTGAAATACAGACTGAAGCAGCAAGGAGGTTTCCTTGTGCCTTTGTTTCCTTGTGTCTTTGTTCTTGCTGATGGAAGGACTCCGGAATCTGCCCACGATACGATTTATTTGCCTTTTTAAGGAAGACACACTTTTTTCCTCCTCCCTTAATCTCTCCTTCCCTGAGATAACATTGACACCAATATCTATAAAGGGAAATATTAAAACAACCCCTTCCATTACATCCTAATTTAACTACTTCCCCGTGTTGCATGACACACCTGGTTGTCTTTGTCTGTTTGTAATGTGCTCCTTCATTCCTTTCTTGAGAGCCCCTCCATTCCATCAAATTCCTCCTCCTTGCACACTAAGCTGCAGATTACTTTTTCATAAGACGCAATTTCACCTAGATCTCATTACTTACTCTCTTAATGTATTTTCTGTATTTGTTTCATCTACAATTTCTCTTGTGCTCTGTTCTGCTGATAAAACAGGCAGTTGAGGCGCTGTGGAAAGCAACTTGCTGGAGTGCATTAACTAAATTTCTCCGTGTTCCTGATTCGGTGTGCGTTCTCTGGGCCTCCAGCCTGCCAGACAGAATTAGAGCTAGGATCTGCACGGTGCAGAAAGGACCCTGGAATGCAGCCCACTTGATTTATTAGCATCTATCTGATAGTGGCATTTAAGCTAACCGGGAACCAGAAGCAAGAGGAAGGTGGGCAGGGAGATTCACTGGGAATGCTGGATTTTCAAGCCAGCCTCAAGATGCTGAAGTTCCACGAGGATGCTGTAGTACTCCATGAGAGGTGGACTGTGGATGCCCTCTCCTGTGCCATACTGTGATATCCCCTGACCCTTGGTAGCTGGGATTTGCATAGAAATGGTAACTGCAATGCAGCATGGAAGGTGGGAGTCTACTTGGAGCCACTGGCCCAAAAAGGACACGAGGAACGAGCTGCCTCCAGATTGCAGATCTTGTCTGGCACCGTGTCAGCCTACCTAGATGGAAACCGCTCCATTTTGCCTGAATTACAGCTGTTGTGGGCTGGTCATCTCCCGCTTTTCAAGTATTTTGGGATAAAACTGAAGGCAACTTTTCTGGGAAGAGATGACAAAGTTGAGGAAAATAGCTATTATCTGAGAAAAGAAGTCACCAGAGTTTCAGAGGAGCCATCCTCATCACCCTGACACTGCAGACAGGCACTGTCTGTACTGGCCAGAGTTACAGCTGTGGACCACATCTGCCATGCAGCTCCCATACCAAAGCAGAGGTACCCATCTCTATTACATCTGTGCTGCTGAAGGACCTGCTTTCCTTCCAGACTGCATTTTTACGGAGATCGAGGACTAAATGCTCAGCCTGGGGGCCTTCCCTTGGGACAACGCTGCTGGTCTTCAGCCGACAGGTTCTGCTGCTGGAGCCAGCCTCGAGAGGAGGAGATGGTCTGAGCCAGCACTGGCCATTCACCCCCTTCAAGCAGGAGCCTGGGCTAGGTGAACCCTGGGTCCCTCTCAGCCAACTTTGCGAGGTCTACGTCCTGCTGCTGCTGCTTCCACAGGACAGGGAACCTCCTTGCTGAGCACCAACAGTCCTTACACCCATATTCTGGGTCACTGCTTTGGCCCGTCACCTTGACCATCACCAAGTTAATCAAACATCTTCCGGATGCATTTGGATTTTTTAAACCTTGTTGGGCTCGTTTGGAGTCACCGTCAAGCTCCTGTGCCCAGAGCACGTTTAAGCCCAGTGCTGGTTTGCCCCCTTCCCTTCGCCCCCAGCTGCAGGCAGGCAGGGCACGGCGCCTCCGTGTTGAGATGTCTGCCAGGGGAACGCCAAGAACAGCCTGTTCTCAGAAAAGAGGTATTTGCCGTAAGAGGCTTAAAGTGCAAGTTTGGGGTCTGGCCTGAACTCAAGCCAAAAAAAAAAAAAAAAAAGCCACACCAAAACCCCCTGTAATTACAGGCAATATTTTCACTCCGCAGAAGATTAACAGGCCAGGAGAAGAATTTAAGTCTCCTTCTTTCCTGAATTCCAATTTAATAGCAAATAATCCTGCCCCCGAATGCAAAGGAAATATATTACCCTGGAGAATTGTGGTGAAGTTCAAAGGAGGTCAGACAACAAAAAGGTCAAAAATTAAGCAGATGGCATTTTGTGATGGGGTATAGAAAATAAAAAGTGATCTGTCTTCCTTTTCCGTACCTATACTCCTCCCCTACCACCAAATTCTGTACATATCCCCCCTCTTGTTTATTCTGCAGCTAAAATAAGAGTCTGAAGTCGCTAACACTCCCTGTTCTTCAGTGATGTTCAGGCAAGCACACCACTTTTAATGTGTCTGGAGGGAGGAATTTATTAAAGAGGCAGTGCATTAAAAATATGCAAATGTTCCCGGTAACTACACGGGCCCATGAGGAAGCCAGATGAAATGTCATCCCTCCCTTCTCCCCTCCCTGTTTTTATGCACTAAGATGGTTTATGGCTCCTCCTGTTTTACACTGTAACTGGGAGCATGGCAGATATTTAATCTGTTTGGAAATAATTGCAGCAATAATGATTATTTTATTGGGTTTAACTACGTTCTAAAAAAAGGCGATGCTGCAGCAATGACTCGCCCAGGAAGGAAGAAGGAGAAACGATGCTCAGAGTGTGTGTGCGTGGTTTTATAGCCACCAACGTGCATCTGGGCAGGCTTCGGGATGCCCGTGTGCTGCTCGTGGATGCTGTGGTCTTGGGGCCACCAGGCAATGCGGATGGGCCCAGACTGCACCTACCCCACAGCTGAGGAAAGCTGCCTTAAAAATAAGGTTCCTTCTAAGGCCAGAAGTCCTGCACAGCAGGAGCCACTCTCTGCTTCGGTTCAGTCCTTTAGAGCTGAAGAAAGCATCTCGACTGCATCACAAGGCTGGCAGCGTGTCCCTTCCCAGCTCCTGCCTGGACTCCCTGGGGTGCTACACAGGCTGAGGGCAGCTCCTTGAGGACATTGGAGCTGGGAGAGCTGCGAGGGATGCTCTCGGCTGGTGTTTGTTTCTAGCACTCCATCCCCATCCTGGTCTCCCAGGAAGGAAGCTCTCTGCAGGCCCGGTTTGCAGCAGGTTGCTGCACATCGTACACAACAGGAGCCAAGCTGCCTCTGACCTCTAACCAGGGCTGTATTTCTAAAATTAATTGCTCATCCTGAGTTTTGCACAAAATTCTCCCTGTCAGAGTGCAGCGGGACGGCGGGGCTGGGGGGCAAGCAGAGGAAACACCATTCCTTTTCCATTGCTGCAGATTTCCACCTCGAAGCTGCTGTGTTACACAGCCTCCAGGCAGCTAAAACCACAGCGAGATGGACTCTGCGGTCTTAATCCCAGAGAAAACACATCTCTCAAGTTCTTTTTATATCTTCCCAACCTTCCCAAATCCCTGCCTAATACCAAGCTGCAGAGAGCTTTCTGTTTCACGTTTCCCCTGCTTTCCCCATCCTCCCCGTTACCCCCTCCCTTTCAGCTGCTGCAGCAGAGCTGGGCTGTCGGAGGAAGCCAGCACAGCCCCGCGAGGTCTCGGTGATGATGGCACGAAGGAAGGGCAGGCGTTCCTGCACGTTTGTACCCTGCCGTGTTTGGTGGGACCTGTTCCAGACGAGGAGAGATTGCAGAGGGCAGCTCTGGGGGCTGCTCGTGGTGTGCAAGGAGAGGTTTTTGCCAGGGTCATAGCGAGAAGCTGCAGTGGGACTCGAGTTGAGACCAACGCTCCTGAGACCTCGTCGAAGGCAGTGAGCTGTTCTCCTTCATCCCCTGGCTTGTTTATAATGAGCAGCACATCTTAATTAGAGGAGGATTTAGAGAGACCCGATACCCTTTACTGTCCTCTCCCCTCTCCAGGAGCACAGCTCAGCCAGAGTGACCTGGGATTAGCCCAGCAGGCAAGAAACCAGGATGCCTTCTGAAGCCTTCTGCATGACAGCCAGCTGGTGTGAAACACTGCCTCACTCCTCTCCCCACCACTGCCAGTCCTTGCCACGGTGTGCTGCCACGGGCTACCAGGGGAAACAATGGGATGGACAAAATCAGGGCGAGTTTTGGATGGGTGAGATGAGTAGGGATGGGGAAAGCATCCAGGGATCCTGAACTTGATACCCAGCAGGACTCCTGGAAGAGGAGGCAAAGCTTTCCATCATGCAGCCCCGCTGCCAACCCCACCTGGGACCTCGAGGCTTTCAGGACAAGCAGGGAGTGACAGGGACGCCCGACTCTCAGGGTGCCTCGTGCACGAGGCTCCCCTAGCTTCGGGAAATGCCTTTTCTCAACACAGCAGCTCTGTTTTCCCTACCAGAAAAACATTTCCATTTTCAATAGTTCATCCAGCCCTGGGTCGTGAAAGTGTCCTAAGCACCAAGTTCTGCCTCTCCCCGAGGTTTAATGGATAGCTGCAATATGTGAGACCCCAATCACTTCTGCAGCATCTATTTATCTCTCCCAGCCTGCAGTTGTTAAACCTCCATAAATACGTTTTGTGTCAGCAACTGGTGCTTAATTATTATATAATAACTGTCTTAATAAATAGAAATGAGAGTCTTTATTTGAGGCACTTCATTTAACAGATGAGACACCATCTTCCCTCCCATAAATCCCGGAGCAGATCGAAGTGTCAGAAGGTCCTGAAGCTGCGACGTGGGGTAAGGCTGCCACCCTTGTTTACAGGACAGAGCAGGTCCCCGCCACGTCCTACCAGAGCAGCACAACAGCCTCTTGTTTGAGTTTATGACGCCGTTTGGAGCCTATCAGGCTGGAACAGTTTGTCCGATTAAAATTCACACAGCCTAGATGTGAAACTGTGCAATTATCAACCTGGTGCAAAAAAAGAGATGGAGAGCAAAAGCGACCAGATGATCCAACCCCAACAGCCCCTTCCCAAGAGGAGGACCCCTCCCCAAACCCAGGCAGCAGTTTGACACGAGGTGTATGAACAAGACGTGAAAGGTTTGCCATGACCACCATGAACACTCACCCAGGCTCCACCAACACGCATTAACCAGAGTTTGTTGCTTGATGTCATCTCCTTTCATCTCAATTAACTTCTCATCTTCTTTCTCCCTCCTGACACTCAATTAAAAGTGTGACCAAAAGTTAATTACTCTAATTCGATTTAGCTGCAATTCCTGTGGGGGAATTGAGAAGAGAGCGTGGGTGAGGGGCTGGAGAAGGCAGCAAAGCCATGGTGGCTTTTTCCTGAAGAAGCAGTGGGGCTTGTGGAGCTCTGCTTACCCAAAGATGCCCAGCAGGGCTTGCTCGTGATGGGAAACAGCAGCGTGCAGAGCCTGGGGAGCAGGACTTGGTCATGGGGAAAAGCAGGATCCCAACAGTGATCCCACAGGAGAAGCAGTAAGGGCTATCTAGGAACAAGAGCTGAAGAGCAGGACGATGCTGGCTGGCTGGACAGACAGACGCAGGCAGGCAGGTATGGGCTGAGAGAGGGCTGTGTGTGGGGATGGACAGACAGAGGAGCAGACAGAGAAATCAGACTAAGGTGAAGAACAAGCCTGACTTCCCTGGCAAGCTGTCCAAATGGCTTCTGCTAATTAACTTCCTTCTCACAACACCCTGGCAGGGTTGCAGACTAATTAGAAACCCCTCTCCGATGCTGGGAAGCTATCCTGACTTGGCCACTCACGGCCGCAGCCCTCAGATTGGGGCCATATGGCAGCCGAATGTGCCAGACGAAGCAGCACGGCTCGTCGGGAAATGTGGGCAGCTGGGAATGAGCAGCCCGGCTCGGTCGCGAGCCCTCTCCAGTCTGCTTCCCTCGCTGCCTGCAAACAAAAGGGCCTGGAGTGCAAATCACAGGCACTTCTCGGCAGCCAAGCTGGGCCAGCTGAAGTCAGAGGTGGAAATCAGGACACCAGGCTCCCATCCCCGTTAAAGTCACTCTTCACTCCCTTTTCATCTTCAAAACAAATAGAAAAAATGTGTCATCGGCAAGCTCAGCTACCTGTCTAGTCAGCCCTGGCCACAGCCATTAGTAAATAGACTGAGCAATATTCCCATCTGAGGCTGACCTGCCAGAACCCCTCGACAATCACAATTTCCCCTGCTGAGAATTGCCCATTTCTTCCTATTCTCTCCGACCGCATTAATCTATCAGAGGGATTTTAACTCGCACCCCCTGGTCAACACCGTGCCTTGATAGCATTCTGTCAAGGTCTTTATCAAAAAAAGGCTTTTGAAATTCAAAAGGAGGAGTGTGTGTATATATACTCTCTCATTCCCTTTTATCCACTGGTCTCTTAACTCATCCTAAGGATTTAAGTGGGTCGGAGAAACACAATTTTCTACAGCAGAAACCATGCTGACTGTCCCTTATCCTATAGAAAAGCCTAAATATAGACTCTGAAAGTCTCCGCAGCTGGGAACGTGAAAGCTTCAACTGCTTTGAAGCTGTCTGAGACTTGTGCAGTTCCCAGATGAAGGGCTGGCTGGCTCTGCCAAAGGAAGGGAGAAGTCTTTCAAAGATGGTTGGAGATACCAGGGAGGATGTGGCCTGCAGATTCTCCTTCTCTTCCTGCTTTCCTCAGGTTTCCTGCAGCCACTTTTGTGCTTTGTTTGTCGGTTTGTGCTGAGGAGGAGCAAGGCCGTTCTGCAGCCTACACCCACCTGGGGAAGAAATACAGAGAGGGCCTGCAGCCAGGTGGGAAATGGCTAAATATCATGGAAGTGAGAGTTTGTAGCCAGGCACAGCGCATGAGCACGAGGTTTTGCTGTGACCGACAGGTCCCAAGACCAGGATTTTGCCCAGGTCGTGTTGAAACCTGCCGAGAGCAAAGCCCTGATCCAGTTCAGGTGGCTGCAGGCGCTGGGTGTCTCCCAGGGATCCCTCTGAGGCCACTGCTGCCCAGCAGCTCTCCTGAGCAGCGCAGGGGGTCAGCACGTGGGCTCCCGTCCTGCAGCTCCCTTCCTGCTCCGGCTTCCTGCACGTTGCTCTCCCCTCTAACAGCAGGTTATCAGCACCTGCCGTGCCACCAGAGGATAGCTAAGACCGAGAGTTGTCAGCAGATCCTCCAACCAGTCAGTGACACATTTGCCAGCACACTGTACCTGGATTAAGCTTCCTTCTCTGCCCAGAGCTCGGATGTCTCCAGGATCCGCTATCCATTTTCTTAATGCAGCTGCCTGACAGTTAAATCCATGCCTCTGTCTATTAGGGAAACGCATGTGTTATGAGCACTGTGAATTTGGGCAGCCCTGTTAAATCTACTTGATGTATTCACTGCAACCCTAACCCACCCCCCCAAAAAAAAAAGTTACCTATAGGCCGGGCACAAGAGCTGTCAGGCCATGAAGGATAAGAGCATTACGGGACTAACGGGGAGCAAAGCACCAGGGGGAGCGGACTCGCTGCGCGCTGCCTGCATTAGGCACGGGGCAGCTCTGGGAAAACAGCACTTCTGCATCAAGTGCGGGGGAGGCTTTGGAGACATCAGGCTCCACACGCTGAGCTGGAAGCATTTTGGAGACGTTCGCTAATGGAGATTATTGCCCTGAGGGGAAATGGGAAGGCAGGGAAGGTACCGACTTGTGTTTACAGCTGATTTCAGCCCCACGGTGGCTCAGCTGGAGCCAGACCCACAGCGGAGCGGTTGTGCATGCAGGGCCGAGGAGCTCACCCAGAGCTCTGCACGGAGGACCCTCGGTCTTTGACTGGAGACATCACCTCTGCACCACGGACCCAGCCAGGGCAGTTTCACATCTCTCCGTTCAGTCTCTGGGTGCTGGTTCCTCGCTTGATCTCAGACAGATCCTGTAAGGGCTCCGGCAGCGCCTGGGGCAGGTCAGTGTGAGCTCTGAACTGCTCTCCAGGGAGAGCTCTCACCCCTTTGGCCAGCTGCAGGGCGACAAAGTGCAGCTGCTTGCCATTTCTTGCTGAACAGCAAGGTGAGGTGGTGTGAATAGTGCTTCCCGAGACCTGTGCGTATCCAGATAGGTGAGTGGAGGAGAGAGGGAGGTCTACACGGAGGGCACTGTCCCTGGCTGGAGGGCATCCGGATAATGTCTTCATGAGCATGGGCTTCTAGGAGCCATCTACAGACTCTCTGGGCCACCGATGACAACTGTTTCTGCTGTTTTAGCGCCTATATCAGCTCTACAGATCATCACCAAATAGTATCACAGTTAAATGTGGGTGAAATTCCCTTGGGCCCTGGCCTGAATGGGCCAAGATGTGATTTCCACGCAAGTCACGCTGCCTTGGCTCGGCGTGTGGGTTTCCCTCCCACTCCAAGCTGCTACTAGGGCTGGGATTTTTGTTGTTTCTGTTTTTCTTCTTCTTCCTTTAACCTTTCTCTGAGCTCTCACTTGCTTCCTCAGCACCTAGTGTAATTGCTTGCAGTCTCCGAGGATCCTGGTGAGGATTTATGTAACGCACCAGGCAGCAATTTGAAAGGCTGCTTTTGGATATAAGAACTTAATGCTACACCAGCCTTGGGGAAAATGAGCTGAAATCCTTGGGAGGGTTGCGTGGTGGTTGCTGCACGCTGCTTAAGCGAAGGGCTCTGGGGCAGCGCGGGCGCCTCTGAGCTTCCCCCTACCTTGCAGGGCGAGGAGGGGAGGAAAGAAGTGGTGTCTTTAGGCGAGTGGCTCGCTCCTTCCACGTCTCATTATGCTGCGGTTTTGTCTGGAGGGGGATTCAGAGGCAGCCAGCGAACGCTCAGCATTTCTAAGCAGTCGGGAGAGGGGAGCGGAGAGAGAGGAAGTGCGGTTATTTCTCTGCCAGGCAGCGTGGTTTTGCTGGGGTTTCTCTCTTTCCTCTGCATTCTTGCTTGTGTCGGGGCCAGACTCTGGGGGTTCCTTTGCTGCTTTCAGGACTGCCGTGTGAGAAGGGAACCAGAACTTCAGTGCTCTTAATTATTTGGGGCAGGGTGGGATGCAGGCAGGGATGGCAGAGAGGGGACTTCTAGGAGGAGAGAGGAGCAAGGTTTCTGCAAGGCTCCTGGGAGCAGTGGTCATATTTACCTTAATCTATTTTCCAATCATCTTGCTGAAGAAAATAACAGTGGAGCAATCAGCGCGTCTGTCCACCTGTCAGTCTGTCCCTCCCTCAAAGCTGTTGAGCTGATTTCAAGTGCATTCAACAGAGAATTAGGGACCTGAAAACTCGGCGGCGCCGATGAACGAAGTGAAGAGAAGCAGCTGAGCAGAGGAGAAAAGCTCCACTCGTGCCTCCTCTGAACTAGTCATTAGGGAAGCGGCATGGGATGGAGATGCAGGAAACCAGACAGATACATCGTTCAAGGCTCCAATTTCTTCACTTAAAGCTTGATGTCTTTCTAAGTGTTATTTATTTATTTATTACAGTGAAACGGAACAGAAAAGCCTTTAAAATGCCAGGCAACCTGCAACCTGCTCGGCTGGGGAAGCGCCCAGCATCCAGGAGCTGCCCTGCTTCAGTGGGAGGGCTCAGGCTGCTCCCGATTAACCAGCGAGGCCCATCAGATGGTGCTGGCAGGGCTAAATAAGCCCAGGCTCTCCTTGCTTTAATACTAAGCCCAGCAGAAGATCTGCCACGCTTCTGCTTGCCTTGCCCTGCGGTCCCGCGGGGAAGACGAGCTGCATCCCACAGCCCTGAATTTATGTGAGTGTTAACAGCAGCGCCAAACCTTCCCAAACTGTCCTGTTCCCACCCCGCACCCCTCCTGCCCTGGCGCCCCTCCCAGGCACTGAGCCAGGCCTGGCTTTTCTTCTTCTGAGCCCTGGAGCAGCCTTTGCACCTCCACCTCCCTGCCTGCAGCACCGACAGCTGCAGCCTGCCTAGAAATTACCGGCACCAGCGTATCATTTGCAGCATCAAATAAGCATGCTGCCACTTCCCTCTTCTCGTCCTTCTTGGATCTATAAAGAAATTGAAGGGGGGGTAAGAGGGGGAACGGCTAACAACAACAGCAACCAAAAAACCTCGAGTAAATTAACATTACAGCTGAGATTTTACACGCACAAAAGTCAGGAAGTTCAAAGTTATGGTTCCCCCTCCAGCTGTAATTCTGGCACACTGCACATATATATTAAGACATTAAAGTTAGCCCCATAAACTGTAATACAAAATACTACACACACACAAGGGGGCCAATCTACGATGGCCAGGGGAGCCATAATTCTACCTACCCTGACTCCTGTGCGTGCATTTCTCCCTTAAAAAAGGAATAAGTCAGCTCTCATTCACTTGTAATTCAAAGCTGAGGATGCTGAAAGGGAAGAGAAAAGAGAGATTGTTCTGACTGCTTCTTCTTCCTCTTTCTTTCTCTGTTTTTTTTTTTTTTCTTCTTTTTTTTTATTGCACAGGCTGTTGTCTAGTTACTTGCGATCAATGCTCTCCCTCCGCCTGACTTTGATATATCGGGAGAGATCTCAGATTTCTGTTCCCTTCCCCTCTCGCTTTGTAACAGATCCAGCTCTCTGAAGCACCCCGGCAAGGCACACGCAGGCAATAGATAAGGGATAGCCTTTGATTGAATTTACTTAATTTATACAGCTGATGGGACACAAGAGGAATATTAAAATACAAATTAGCAGCTTCGTATTTCACATGCATTGAAATCTCCTCAGCTGATAATGAGCTGCTGAAAACTTATCTGCCAAAGGTCTCCCCCAGCCACACCTCCTGCCTTTTCCCCCCCGAGATCCTTGCCTAAATGCCAGGCAAGTTGGTAACTGAGAGTTAGACTTCAAGTCCTTAAAGGCACCATGACTCTGGTCAGCGTTTTTAAACTATTCTGCCACCGTGGGGGGGCTTTTCAGAGCCTATGCCCACCTTCATGCCCTGCAGAGCAGGATGGAGGGAAGCCTCCAAGCCCAAGGAGCTGCAAGGGGAAGGAGCAAGCTTGTAGCATCATGTAGGACCTCTGCTGCCCTCGTTCAGCAGCTGAGCCACAGAAAGAGGCTCCTTTTGTGAGCTGCATGAGACTCTGGCCACTGTGGGGCTCAGCAGCAAGATCTCCCTGGGGCAGAGAAGGGGCAGAGCAAAAGGACCAGGCACGGTGAGTTGCAGGAAGGAGTTTGACGTGCACGTTTTCCCTCCTAGATGCCCCATGGATGTGGGTAGGGGTGCACGGGTGCAAACAGGGGAGCCCTGAGGAAACTTCTGCAAAGTTGTATTGTGCTTCCAGTAGAGATTGTAAGCTGGGTTTGAACGAGAAACCTGCCAATAGACCTGGCTTTGGAGTGGTCAGTAAAAAAAAAGCCTGCAGGTAAATGAAACCAATAATGCCAACCTGGAGGTCAAGCTGACTTTGGATGATTAAAATAGGTTTCAAAAGGCCCTGATGCTTCTCAGTCCAAGGTCTTTTACTCAAGTAATAGCCAAAGCCAAACAGAAGTGAAGAAATACTCTCCTGTGGGATTCCCAGGAAGACAAATTTTGAAGTTAGGCTGATGTTGCCCAAATTCTGCATGTCAGGCCAGAGCAGCCATTCCTCCTGCAAGGGCTCCCAAGGTATCTTCAGAGCTGAAGGCATCGGTAACATGAGAACTGCTCTGCTTCACCAGAGATGAGGAGCAGCCTGAGCCCTGCTAGTGATGACAAGACAAAAAGCAGGTGACATTCCCTGTAAGCAATGGATGCCCGAGAGCAGGGCATGTCCCTGGCTCCCCAGCTCCTGATCACACCAGGCCCTAGCACAGACGGGGAACAAACACCAGACGACTTTCAGCCAACCTCCCGACTTTCACAAGTACATTTTCCAGTGTCACAACACAGCCAGAGAACCAGGACGCTCTTTCTCCATTAAAAAGCAGTCTGATCCTCTGGCTTTTTCTTCCCATTAGAAAGTAAAATGACCCAGGGAATGACAAAATTATGCTGTCAAAAACAAGGCAGTCACTCTGAAAATCAATAATACCCCAAGGTGTTATTGTGAGTTAACAGCTCTCTTAGGCCCGAGGCGCAGAGCTGGTATTAATGCTGTTCTTGCCACCTTTCCCACCAAACATCCCCGCTGCTGCCGTTGCTTGAGAAAAATCTCTGACAAGGAATTCTACTTACAGCGCTGCAAAGGATGGATTTTTCAGTTCGGTGACCAAACCAAAAATAATCAAGAGAGATGAGAAAAAAAAGAGAGAAAAGAAATGTGCTACAGGCCACCCGAAATGCTTTATGTAAGGCAAACCCAAAATATTAGCTTTTTAGTTTGGGGTGATTTAACAGTTACTGACTGACTCCCACTCGCTTATTTTTATTTGTTTGTTAAAAACAGCATTGGAGGAAAGGTTATTTCAGAATGAGATGTGGAGTTTTTGTAACTGACAGACACTGTTCAGCTCTCTGCTTAACTTTCCTGTCCCCTACTGTCCCCAGCCCAAACCGCAGCACTTGCTGAACTGAGCCCTAACTGGGTCAGCCCGTCCCACAGCTAGGAAAATGCATTTTCCAGCCAACTGAAAAAAGAAAACTAAAAGTGATCAACTCCCAGAGTACGGATGGTTTCACGAGAGATGAAAGAGCTGAGAGGACTGCTGAACCTCCAGGAGTTTTGAGGTCCCGTCCAGATGGCCTTCTGCATTTCCCAGCAGTCAGGGAAATGCACGTCCCTGAGAGCACAACACAGGTATGAGCTACCTTGAATACCTCTTGAGTTGCTACTTTGCTCAGGGAGGACTCAAACAGCAGTGTGCACAGCTGGTGAATCGGGCTGGGGAACGAGAGGCGATGCAGGAGGTGGCGTTCGGTGCTGGGAACACATTAACCCCCCCCTCCTGGGGACGGGCACTCGGGAAGGCAGCGGCGCTTCTTTTCCTGAGGCCTGAATACGAGCAGACAGGGCAGAACCGGCGAGGCGCTCCCGTGCGGCTGTTTTTCACGTGTGACATAAAAACAAGGCCCCGAGCAGCTGTTGTCAGTGAAGCTCCTGCTGCATTTGTGCAGGAATCAAGGCGTTAGATGTGCCGTCCTGGCCAAACGCCGAGCGGGGGTAATTGGCTGCTGCCTAAACCTGCTTCAGGGCCTGGTGCAGTGATGCCCACTGCTGCCAGCTCCTACGGAGGAGAGCACACGGAACGATTTGCCCACACCATCCCTCATCTAGCTGCACGGGCGTTGTGCTATCAGCCACGGAAACGCAGCGGGGTAATGGCTGATACCAGGCGGGGTGAGAGCGCAGAGTTTCCTCAATCACAGCAGGCCAACAGGGCAGGCGAGGGCTGGAAATAACAATCCCTGCCCCACGGCACAGCCTGGCCTGGCCTCTCCTGGGGGGTACCCAGAGATGAGAGGTGAGGAGCCCCATGACCCCAAGGGCTCTGTGCTGGCCAGAATCACATACCCATGTACCCTGCGGGCTCCAGTGGTAGCCAGGCTGCACGAAGGTCTTGGTGAAATTGCACATTAGTCTCATTTCCATCCCCGCCTAGAAAAAAAAAATGTCCAAAAGGGCCTTTTCTCCTCCTCCTGTGACCAAGGCAACAATCGGAGAACATCTCCCGCCTTGGACTCCTTATTAGTTTAATTAGATGATTTTCTGCATGATTTATCCTGAACGCTGCAATTGTGCAATCAAATCACAGATCAGTTGACAACTTCATTTAAAAAATTAGCATTTAGCAGCTTCGCAGGCTCTAAAAGCTCGGAGGACATCTGTCAGCAGTGACCCCTACTGATAATGACAAACAGTCCCAGCCTATGTCCCCACCTCCCGTCCTTCCGACAAGCTGGCAGGCCGAAGAGTCCCCGGAGAACAAAAAAACCACGCCACGGGGCATTCCTGCTCCACATCTGCCCGCGCTGCCTGCTGCTTGGCCTTCCTGCTCACTTCTCAGTCCACAAACGTCAGCGAGTGCCACGGGGCTGGCAGGAGGAGGCTGGATCCCGCGGCTCGGAGCGGGCTTGGCATTTCAGCCACGCTCACATCGGGCCCCGTGCTTTTGCTCTGTGATGTGAGGGTCGGTGCCCGGCACAAAGCGCATCGGGCACGGCCGCAGCCCCAGCGCTCAGCCCCAGGCGCAGGGGAGGTGATGTGTTGTGGCTTCGGAGACAAGATGAAGAACCTGAAGCCGTCGGCGGGGATTTCCCAGTTCCCGGGCCTTCTGAAGGATGGTGGTGAAGGCTGGGTTTGGGTCAGTCCAGCATGGGAAGTGGTGAGTCTTCTTGTGCTTCGTAGGCTGCCACAAGTACTCCCAGTGCTGGGGAGGGCAGTGGCACCCGCTGATGGAGGCGGTGATGCCACGGCCATGGTTCCTCGCAGGCTTGGCTTTCTACAGCGAGAGGACTGCTTGGGCAGATCCCACAGCGAGTGGCGGGAGAAGATGAGCAGCTCAGCAATTTTTCCAGTGGGGTCAGGGAGAGGAAGACATCAGGTGCCTTCTGAGCAGGGAGTGCACGAAGTGTGCCTTTGTGCTACAGAAGCAGATGCCCAAACTGGGCTCCCTGCCCTGCTTTACCTTGTTTGCTGGTCCAAAGAGCCCTGCTCCACAGGGTGCAAGGTCCGTGATGGGTGGACAACTGCTCCTCAAGCTGTCTCAAAGCTTCCTCTGAAGCCTCATGTTCATGGCCAGGCTGAGTCTATGGCATTGCTCCCGAGGGAGCCCGGCTTTCCAAGGGGTCCTGTCCCCGCAGGGGGACACCACGACACCACAAAGGCATCCTGAGTCCTCAAAGACCTCTGGAAACCCCGCTAACACTGAGTGAACCCGGGCCTTGTTAAGAAGCTCAGGAATCAGCCCCCATTCCAGATCTTCAGCAGCCTGAGTGACTGATTATAATGAGCTCCTCTAATTAGACTGTTCTATTTCAAAGGCCAGCAGGCTAAAAGAGATGTGAATCATCGAATCTTTGCGAGGCATCTGCCGGGATTTCCAGCCAGCGTAATTCCTCCAAGCTGCCCACTGACGAGTCCTTTAGCAAATGTCTCCTCTCCCACCTCCCTCTCCAGAACATGACCTTGGCCAGGAAGGGCCAGGAAGGTCTCCAGCCAGCCAGACCCCATTCCCTCCATCCTCCAGCAGCCCCCCTCTGAGGGGTGAAATGACAGCTGCGTCTGCTCAAATGAACCTCCAGCTCTTGTTCCCTCTTTGTATGTTTGCTTCAATTGTTATTCAATTGCACGGCTGAAAAGAACAGCTCAAGGAAGGAGCTAATTACAGGAACAGAACAGAAGCAGCTTCACTGAGGAGGAACCGGGAAAGGAGGTGGTGGATGGCAGAGTTGGGAGTGAAGTCAGTCCTGGAAGGAGCACCAAGCACGTGGAGGTGGTCCACGAGGCACCATGTGGTGGATGCTGAGAGCAGGGAGCGAGGCTGGTGGCTGACCCCAGCTGCCAGCAGCCACCAGGACAAAGGGCTGTGCACTCTGCCCGCTGCTGGTGGTGGGATGCCTGCTCTGCTACGGAACGGCAGAACAGCGCTGGGGTTTCCTAAGGCACCGACAGGAGCAGTCCTCCAGGCTCAGCTTTGTCACACCTGAAGAGCATCACTTGCAGGAAAAGCTTTCTTCCTCCTCAGCAACTTGCCTTACTAAAAACCCTGAGAGAAGCCAAGGTGTGAGAGCGCTGGTGTCTCAGTTCCCATGGCTGCAGCCCTGGACATGAGATTACACGATTCCGTGTCAAGCAGAAATCCTGTCTTGGGGCGAATCCTGTCTCCTGCTCGCAGCAGGTGGGGAAATGCAAAGAGCAGGGCAGTGTTACTGGGACTGAGGAAGCTCCCTGCGTGCTTGGCAGTGCCTGCACAATGCCCCAGCTGCCGTCTGTGGCAGCCCTGCGTTCATATGCCCTTGCTGAAATCATAACAGAAGGCAAACCTCTCTCAGGAGGACGGCATGGGTTTGCAGTGTCACCAAAGCCCTTGCTTCTCGTGGGGTTCCCACAGTACCACCAGCACTTGCAGTGTCCCTGCAGGACATGCCTGTGTTGCATTCCTTGTGTTTGCCCATCCCGGACACAAATCCATATGGGATTGCACTCCTGGTTCAGAGGAATGTTCAAAATGCTTCCCTGGCACCTGGCTGCAGGAGTGCACGACACCAGCTGCAGCCCTGCTTCAGATCCTGCCCCATGACCCGCACCACCCAGCCTCATTGCTTCATCCACCGGAGCGGAGACTGCGCTGCACTGCAGGAGTTGTGCCCGTGCTGGTGGGCCCTTTGCTCAGAGACGCTTTGACTCTCCCAGCAGAGCAGCTCTGGGCAGAGCAGTTGAGGCACGCTGTCCCAGCTCCCATTCTGTAGCTAAATGGAGATCTCCTGAGCTTTCGATCCTTGCAGATGGGATCCGCAGATAAGCCAGCTATCTCCGAGCGCAGTTTGTGCTAACAGAGCTGTGGCTGGCTGGCTGAATGCTGTCCCGCTCCTGCTGGCTAATCCAGCCTGGAGCCACGTCTTCTCAACCCCAAATACAACATAATCCCGAAATGAAGATAAAGAGCACCTAACTGCTGGTGCACCTACCGGCATTGCTAGAAAGTTAAGGAACAGCTGGACACAATTTCATCGGGAAATGTAACATCCTCTGGGGCTTCTGTGTCTATGGGAGGCTCCCACGGTACAGGGGAGACCTGATTTGAATACAATGCCAAAGAAAGAAGAAGGACTGTATAAAAGAAAAAAAGAAGCTGGTTTGCATGGGCATTTGCTGCTGATGTGGCAGACACCTGGCTTTCTGCAGCAGGGGACTGGATAGTGTGGGAGAGCGTGAGCGTAGGGTTTAAAATAGCAACCACAGGGAGCAGTGCTTGGGGGGGGGGTTAATATGACATGACGGCCAGCAAAGCCCCACAGGCAGGGGAGGAAAAGCAAGGATGAGTGTGAGCTACGAGTTGTCAGCCAGCTCTTAACCCTTAGAGTAAAGCAAGACTTGTCATCTGTGCCTCGCTTGTGCCTTCCCAGCCATACGGCCTGGGAACTCCAGGGCAAGTTCTGATCCTCTTTGGGCCTCAGCTTCCCTTTTTGTAAAAGCAAAGTTCATTTCTGTTGGCCTTCAGGAACGATCAGTGATGGATGGAGGAGACATCTTGAGCTGTGCAGACAGAAGGGACTCCCGCAGGATAGGTCCTTCTGCAGTGTTGTTATTTGGGCGAGTTTTTGGCCACGCTGCATGATCCAAGGGAACTCCTGCCACTGAATGCTCTGTTCTTGGCTCTGTACCTGGCACATCTAGAAACTCATCGCCTCCCGCCTCGGATGGCTTGGAGGAGGCAGGTACTGGCCTGTCATGCCAGCGCCTTCCTGTCAGTGGCAATATCTCCTCCTGTCTCCCCTGCTTCTCTTCATTACCAAAATTCCCTAAAGACACCATTGATGATGGAGAGCCATTGGAGAGGCAATTAGAAAGAAGTTAGAGTGAATTACATATGCAGGGTTTATTTTCTGTTTTCTGCTATAGCTGCTGCCAATTATTGTGCAATTAGGCTGCCTTCATTAGCAAATGAGATTAAAATTAACATCGTTAATTACTCGTTCTGTTAAACAGAGGAAAGCAGGCATTTAAGGGAAAGATGCAGAGAAGGTTGTTCTTAGAGCAGATGCAGTAATGTTTTCTGTTTGCAGCACTGTTTCTTCAAGGGTTACGTTGGGTTATTCAATTTCAGCTCATACGGCGGGGAAAAGGAGAATTTAAATGCAAGCCGCTAGTGCAATGCCTTGCAGGAGCACATTACACACTGCTCAAGAAAAATCATCACCACATGCTGCAAAGCACGTTCCGATGGCCACGGCATTAGCCACTGCATTCCTCCTGCCAGGGACCAGAGGGAAACCTCTCTCCTCAGTCTCTTGTGCACTAGGCTGATCATCGAAAGACGTTTCCAACAGGGTCTACAACCCAGCAAGCTGGGAGCATGGCTCACACGGCCAGCGATGCTGCAATGAAGCCATAAAACAGTTACTGCTATCTATAGTAACGTATTCCAAGTGCTGGATGCTTTGCAGACACTCACGGAGACTGCTTTCCTGAGCTCATAGACAAAAGAGGGAGGTCAAGGGCAGCAAAGCTCCAAATTGATAGAGATGTCTTTGCAAGCTGACTCAGTGGTATTGCTTGCTGCAAAACTTAGATGCTGAGTAAGCACAAAGCAATGCCACTGATCTCCGTGGCAGCATGTTGAGGGTCCTGGAATCATGGGGCTGGAAAGGATCCCAAGAAGCCACCTAGCCCAGGCTGCTGCCTGCATACAGAACTGATGTGACTGTATCATTTGTATTTGCTGTCTGTCCAGGTTATTCTTGATGCCCTGCACAAACGCAGGCTCCACCCGTCCTGTGCCATTCTGTCCAGCGTTTTGCTTTCTTTACTCTTGGGAGGGCTTCTCTAAGTGTTTAATTCAAATTGCAGTTGCCTGGTGCTGGCTGCACTGCTCCCAATGGACACGGCAAACTGATTATTCCCATTCTGTTTGCATCAGCCTTCTTCATATTTAAGGAATATTCCCCTCTTGCCTTAGTTCCTCTTCTCTGGACTAAACAATCCCAGTTTACTCAATCTTTCCCGGCAGATCATGTCCACTATTCTTCAGGCTGTCTTCCTTGAGCTGGGCTCCCTTCTATTGCTTTGCAACTCCCTGGACAAGTTGTGCCCCAGACCAGACCCAGGCGCCCAGCTGAGATCTCTGCAGTGCTGGGCAGAGCACAAAGACTGTTCCCTGTATTTTGCTGGTGACACTTCTGCCTAGATTCTCCTGCTCATCATTTTTCACAGCAACTTGACATCACTTACTCCCATTCACATATTGATCAAAAATGAGCCCCTGTCTTTTCAGCAGGATTGCTGCCTAGTCAACTCTGTATTTCTGCATCTCGCATGTGAACAGTTCATTATTCCTGCCTAGATGTAGAATCCTGTACTTATCTCTATTAAATTGCATCCTATTTCTTCCAGACCATTTCTCCAATTCGTCAAAATTATTTTGAGAAAAATAGACAGATTGCTGAGGTTCCTCGGAAAACATGGAGAGCAGTAAGCCAGCCCTGAATTCCTGCTTGAACTTTGCCAGGCTGCATGCTTCCCTTGGTTTATATCAGTCTCACTTTGCTTTGCAACACCTGAAAGCAAAATGTGGCCCCCGTGAAGGACTTTTTCACAAGCTAATACACGGGCTGCCTCTTCAAAGCATGCAGATGTGCAAATCACGTACCGAGCTATGATTGCAGAACCACTGCTCATGCTGCACTCGCTGCACGCAAACCTCAGCTGATGCTGAAGTCCTTGTGTGCCATCACAACATCCCCTTCCAGCCCGGCCCAGCACCAAAACTCGAGTGGTGCAAGCAAAAGCAAGGACTCCAAAGCTGGACCAAAGAGCTCAGAAATAGCTGCTCAAACAGACTCTTAAAATGACAGTGGGGGTCTAGTGAATGGGTTACCTGCCAGCCTGCCTGCTTATCTTGCATGCCAGTACTTCTCCTAATGGGTTCACTTCTCCGTGTGTAACAGGTAGCAGCAGTGCAGCAGCAACCAGGAGCCTTTATGAACATGAGTAAGGCAAAGGAGGGGAGCCTTCATTAGATCTGCTTCGGAGTACACAAGTCTTTGCATCAGGAACAGTAACATCAGACCCCAGGTGAACAAAGACAGATCACTTACTGCCTGTCACCTTGCTTGTACATTCGTCTGCTCTAAAAATGCCCAGTTCCCCCCCGTCACACCGCCCGGCTCATTAGCATGCATTTGAAAATGCACAGGAGCAGCCTGGCTGGAACAGACCAGCCTCTGAAGAAGCACATCGTGCTCCAAAGCTTATCTGCTGTGTTTGGGCCTGCTGGCTGACCAAACAGAAGCCCCTTCCTCTCTCTGTGTTTTCTCACGTGCACGTAAGAAGGTGCAGCAGTTGTGGGCGGCTTCGCCAGCTGCAGTGCCTGCACAGCCCAAGCTGAGCATTTATGGGCTGTGTCCCCTTCCTGGGAGCCTCGGCACGCACCGCAGATTTTTGTTTTCCTGGCACCCCTGTGAAAATGGGAGGAGAAAAAAATCTCATCTGCTAGGCTGGAAAACATGAGCAGAAAGAGATTTAACAATCCACTCATGACCGGTCATGAGCAGGAAGCCGCTTGGGGAAGTAATGCTATTTCTTAGTCAGGGGAGACATTCAGTGTGGATGATCTGTGAAATGTTTGCCTTGAATTTCCTTTGGTCCCAGTGCAGAGCAGTATCTTATTCAAAAGCCATATTTAAGAATGGCAATGAACTTTATTAGCTGTGTGCCGACAGCTTCGCGGACACCTTCAATAAGAAAAGCAATCGGGCTCTGAGCAATAAGATACCTTGTGCATAGCAACAAGCCAGCTGGCTCTGAAAACCATTTCCTCATGCAGACCTCATCAAAAAATGAAATGAGAAAATAAGTAGACATGACTAGGTGGGGAATTCTCCTGCCCTTGTGCCCCAAGGGGAGTATATCCAAATTAATAGGCCTTTTCCACTGCTAATGACTCCGTGAAGATGTGGGACGCAGGGGCCACATCATCAACTGGAATAAACCAGTGTGTACCTAGAGCTAGTGCAGGAACAACATCAGATCACACCCACTGAGAGCACAGCCCAGCTCACTGGGGAGCCCTGGGGAGCACTGGGTTAAGCCACGAGTCCCTGGACCCTGCCTGGAGGTGTGTGGAAGGACAGGGACGCTCTTCAAAGCCTCTGGTTCAAAAGCCACGCTGTTGTATTGCTGCTGGTAAAATTCCTGCCAATGTCAAATCATCCAGCACTGGGACTTCCAGGTTCCTCTCTTGGGTTCAGCAGCTGCCTGGAGAAAAGCAGAACGGACACCAGCAGAGGAGGAGCAAAAGAATGAGATGTACAAGGGAAAAACAAACAGCGTGATGGAATCAGTGGGCTGGAAGGGACTGAGAAAACGTGCAGAGACCCCAAGGGGTGCACAGGGAAACGAAAGATAGATGTAAAGGTGTGGGAGAGAAAGCAGAGATAAACAAGTGAAACGAAGATTTCATGTCAGACTCCTCCGTGAGGGCAGATTTATCTGCCTTCCTTCTCTGGAAAATTCATTAGGCATTTGTGCCTCCCTCTTCTCCCTGGCAATATGCTTTAGCTTTGCCTGGGAATGAAACAGTAATTCATGCCTGCGTGTTCTTCTCTCCCTACACCTGCAAACCAATACAGCATCCTTCTACCCCACCCCTGCTCTTCATCCCAGGCTTTTGGGGGGGCTGATGGGCACCACTGACGGATGCTGGGGGCATCCTGGGAGGCTGGAGATACTCCTCGAGCAACCCGCAGGACAATCAGCAAAACCCTCTGGTCACACCGCAGGGCAGTGTGAGATCTGACCCGGGGGTGAGCAGCACAAATGCTGCCCTGGAACAGGAGGGAAGAGGCTCCCGGAGCAGGGTGTGCGCTCTAGATAGCTTGGATAATTTATCTGTAACTGAAGCTAAAGGAAATTGAAGTGGCCTGGACCAACACTGCTTAATTTGCCATGAACTGGCTATGGGAAGAGATAAGAAATAAATCTTAAAGGAAGCCATTAGGAAAACACAGAAGTGAAGACCAGCCAAAATAAGGCCAAATGCATGCTTGTGAGCCGATAAGATGCTGAACACCTCTTTCAGCAGCTGATAGCCAGAGGTATCAACAAGGTAGACAGATTAAATTCCTACAGGCATTAATTAAAAGAAGTTTGTTGAGAAGAGAAATTAGGGTCCAGACACTGAGCACAAATAACTGCTATTTCTCTTCTTCAGAGAATGTTTAGCTCCAAACAACTGCTGTGGGGAAATAAAGGTGGATGTAAGGTGCAGGATGCAGATGGGAGAGGTGGGAACACAGGAAGGACAGGGGCAGCAAGCTAGCTGAAAAAATACACAACATTGAGATGAACCTGGTGGTGGTGAAGGAAGAAAGATGAGGAGAAACTGGCCTACAGAAATGTGAAGGTAGATAATGTGTGAAATCCCAAAGATTTCAGCGGCCAGGGTACGAGACTCCCATGACAAAAGGCAGTTCAGCGAAGCATCTCCTGGTATTCAGCTCCTCTGTACGAAGAGCTGGAGGAACGGCACAAGCACGGCGTGACTGCAGCTGAAATGAGAACGGGAACCTGCTGCGATCAGTCACGCAGCTCTGTGCATGCAGAGCTCAGGAGAAAAGAGGAAAATCTGTTTATGAATCCTCACCTGTGTATAAAATTGGCTGGAGGCAGCCAGAGCGTGCTTTGTGCATAGCTGGCCAAGAGGGAGGTGTGGAGCAGATGTCCCATGGACCTGAAGACACCCCTGGGCAGTCCTGTCCCATGGATACACAACCAGAGAGACCTGAGAGAAGGAATAACCTTGGGGATTGGGACATCCTGAGCTAACTCCTGTTTCTCCCACAGATGCTGGGTAGAAGAAAGGATTTAGGGTAAGTCATTCATCCTAGCTTCCTTTCCTAGGGAAAGAAGTTCTCCTCTACCCTTCATGCTGCTCTTTTCTTTTGTACCAAATGTTCTCTGTCTCTTATCTGGTGTGTGCACGGTGCCAGGAGTTGTCCGGACCCTCCACTGAAGCATACAGGGTTTGGTACACCTGAAAGATCTGTGCCCACTGAATTCATTGCTCCAGCTGCTGTGCCAGCACAGGAGGGCAGGGGTGTTGTCTCTGCTTCCCTGTAACACCCACACGGGTGAGTGCCTTCCCGACAGAAACCCCAGCTTGTGTGGCAGCATGTGGATTCACGCCTAGCTGCAGCCCTGTTTCCTCTGGAAGTCACATCGAGCTGAAGCCAGCCCAATTCCACCTACCACAACACGGCAGAGCTGACGTCTTGTGGCAGTCCCTCGAGGATACGTCTCCAGAAAAAGAATCACACAGCTGCTCAGCTCAGCTCCCCAAGTCACCACTTCTCTCCCTCTCTCTCTTCTCTTTTTTTTCCTTTTTTTTTTTTTTTTTAAATTTGCTTTGCTTTATTTACGATTCTTTTCCCCCAACAGGTTGACAGAAGAACGAATGCTTCGTGGCAGGGAGGGATGGAACAGCAAAAGACTTGCCAAACGCTCAAGTGTCTCAGAAACACCCGCACATTGCAGCTCCAGCGCTGAACCCGCGATCGCATTATAATGCAGCTGCAATGTGCTACAGATTAAACACCAACTTCGGAGTTCACACAAGTGAAATGTCAGCTCAGAGGTTGATTTCATTCACCTGACATTCCTGTTAATAACAATGCCTAATTAGAAAGGCTTTTAAGCATCCGTTACATTAATTTAACGTGAAAATCTCATGGAGCTTTATTGGAATTTTTTTCCCCTGTAAAATTAACCCTGCAGGCTTGTTACACATGTTTTCATTAGGGACTGTGAGCAGTGGGGATATTTGATGAATTAGAATCAGCCCCTTAGTCTTTGTGCTTAACTTTGCTTTGTATTCCAAGTTCTTTTATGCTGATAAAGCCCTGATTTGACACCCCCCCTCCCCATTAGCTTTAATATGTGCTACAGACTCCTCACACCGCGGCTGAGGGCTCGAAATCCAAATTCACTGCTGCCAATTTCCACGCAAGGCAGGACAAAAGCCCACGGCTCGGATCGTTTCATAGCAGCTGGTGTTAAATTCCGGCCTGCAGACCTGCTCTGCCCCACGGAGCACTCGCCGCTCACACGGCTTTTCTTCCACACACCCCTCCAGCTGCCAAGCCTGCTTTACAGGAGCCCAAAAGCCGTGCTAGGATTGCCCCGGTGTTATTTCCCTTTCTCAGCGCGATAGATGCCATCTTAGCCAGGGCTGAGATTCCCACTGCTAAGGGCAAAAAATGCTCCAGCAGGAGCTCAACTATCAGCCTCCTTTGCCAGGAAGGGAAGAAGAGAGGCTATTAGACATCACAGGCTCTGTGGCTCAGCAGAGGAAGGGACTGGCAGTGCTAATAGGCTCCGCATTACAGAGATCACTCAGGCTCCTGCCACAGCCTCACACTGCCTGCAATTATGCACGGCTTGGCCAGGGGGACAAGTCTAACGCGAGTCCACTTTGAAAGCTCTTCTATAGCTTGAGAGCCTAGATCTTTGAAGAACATCCTGGGTTATTTCCAGCACTAGGATTCATTAAACCGGGCTATTATGGTAAAGGCTGGATCTCCATTGAACCTCCCAGCTTGCTAGGACCCAGAAAATGCTAGAATGATTTTAATGATGGATCCGCTCGGTGATTTGAAGGAGAAAAGTTGGAAGAACAGGAACAAATACTTGACTGGCATAAATCTATGGAATTGTTTGACAGCCAGTGGAAATCTGACACGAAGCTGACTCCGCTGTCACACAGATGGTGTTACTGAAATTGAACCTAAATGGCAAAAGAATAGCATTGTCACACGGATAGACGAGAACATATGCCACACCTTGGCCTCTGGCTGGCCACCGCAGGATGGCTTCCCAAGCAATATTTCATACTGCAGCTTCCCTGGGATACAGTTCCCAGCTGATTTCACCTCTCCTCACAGTAAGCTACCCTATTGCCAAATGCAGCAGATGTAAGAATATTTTCCTGATAACCACCGAGATTTCTCCTCTTGTTAAGACTCTCCCTTGAGTCACTGAACATTAATATTATCCATCCATGGTATTTATTCTATTTCGATATGCAGCCGCTTATCATGTCCTTCCTAGTTGTCACTTTGCCAAGCCGCACATAATTAGATTTTAAAATCTTTTCTCATTAATCAAACCTTTGAACTCCCCCTACCCTCAATAATTTTTGCTGCTCTTTCTTGAACTCCCTGGGTTTGTCAATACCTATCTCATAATGAGGTGTGCAGAGCTGAACGCAGTGCCACAGCTGGCTCACAGAGAAGGGAAGGATGACCCTTGCCTCTATGCACGCAGTGCCACCAGCCTTCCCCTGCAGCTGGGGCACGTCTCATCTTCTCCCCTCGACAGCCCCGGATCCCTTCTGACCACCTCCTGGCTCAGAAGCCCTCCGAGGCTCTGGTGAAGATGACAAAGATATTTTCTGCCAGCTCAGTGCCCTGCTTCCTCCCACTCATCACACGGATCGGGTTATTAACTCAGAAGCCAATCAGCAGAACAAGGGATAGACAGGGATAGGAATGAAAGGCATGCAGAGATTCCGTAAGCAAGTTTAACTCCTCTCCATGCTACTGCATTGGCATTACCTAAGAAACTAGTCCAGTTTGCTCCCTGCTGAGAATTTGTTTCTGGAAGCCTGTCCTGCCTGATTTCCTGGACTTTCTAAGGTTATATCCTTTGAAAAATAGGCTCCTCAGCTCCCCCTCCGACTGCACTCTACTAGCTAGCTTTTCCTCCATCGTTCCCAGCTGCTCGGTACTTGCTGCCCGGGTTAACCTCTTTCTTGCTGCCTTGGGGCAAAATCCACAAAAACTTCCCTACAGGGCAGCTGGCTGGGGCTAAGAACCATCACGCCTGATGTAAAACTTATTTTTAGACCGAGACAGTGAGATGTAAGCTGAATATGATCTAGTCATGATTTCCTATTAGGAAGCTCTTAGCATCTGTTAAGAAACTTTGGAACCCCCTCTCTGCCAAATGGTCTGACGAAGGCAGTGGGACTGGAGCGCCGTCCCTGTAGGGCAGCCAGGGGCTGTGGAAGGATTAGGACTGGTGTGGGAAGTCTGCTGTCAGAGCAGCTTTTGGAGTCTAGAGCTGGATAAAGAGCACTGACGCTGGCGCTGGGCTGGGTTTCCATGTCATTTACATCCTTCTGATGACACCGTCTCTCATCCCCACTGTGGATGCTCTGTGTCGAGATATCTTAGAGGCTGAATCTCACCACCTGAGCTGACAACGTTTTATCTCAGCAGCTCAGCCAAGCAAGAGGACTCAGAGCAGGTGACAAAGGCAGAAATGTGCCTGCTAATTGCGTGCATGCTGCTTTGCCATAGGATGGCAGGGCCTGAAGAGTGACAGAGTAAAAAAAAAGCTTGAACCTAAAAAAAATCCTGGCCCACAAATTACCTAACAAGTCTTCAGTCACTTGGAAAGGAAAGGGAGCCTATTTGTGAAGATTTCCCCAAAATTGGGTTAGAAAGAAGGTGTGGGGGCATGCCAGAAGCAAAAGATGCTGAGAGATGAGACAGCAGGAATAACCCAGAGGCTGGGCTTCTCCATGGGACTTACCCAAACCTCAGAGCTGAACTCCTGGCCCCACCAGTTCCCTGCCTGTCGAACAGGGATGTTGATCCTGCTTTAGTTCCTGGAAATGGTGAGAGGACAAGCCCACCTGGGACGGGAGGAGATAGCAGGACGTCCCACTCACCAGCAGCATAAGGTGGGAAGACATCCTCCCCCCAAGGACCTCCAAAGCCTTCCCAGCTCCTGCAGGGCCAAGCAAGGCTGGCTTTGAGGGAGTCAGAAAGGCAATTCACTGCCTGCTTGTGCAGGGGCTGGGGGTCTGCAAGGAGAAGGGCCCTCCCGGGACCAAGGAGCAGGGGTTTGTGCTGGGTTTGTGCTGTGAGAAGCTCGGTGATGAGCAGTGAGGGGCTGCGCCAGGCTTTGGCACTTGCTGCAGTGGAGCAGAGGGCGATGCCAGAGCAGCTTCTGCGCTGGCAGCGAGCGCAGCGGCAGCCCCAGCCCGGCTGTTCTCAGGCCTGTCTTCTCCCAGCAGGCAAGGAGGGGATTTACATCACACCGTGCCTCCTTTAACTTTGCTTCATTGACTCCTGACAAGATACAATATTTTTGATTAAACAGCTTCCCAGGAAGGAGCTGCTACCTTAAACCACTCGCACTCTCTCTGACCCCACGCTAGCTCGTTAGTGGTCCCCTCAGACACTGTCTGATGGCATCTGAAATTCCTCTTTCCCTTCTTCCTCCAAGTGAGCTCTCGGGGCAGGGCAGAGCTCTCCTGACCGCCAGGCAGTGCCCAGCCCCACAGGACCTGGCCCTGAGCAGGACTTTTTGTTGCCGCAGTGTCAGCGAGTCCCGGGGCCTGCTTCTTCTCCAGCTGCTTCCCTGGCTCAGTCCTTCCTCTCCTCTTTCTTCCCCTATCAATCTTTGATCTGCCTTTGCAGTTTCTCTTTATCTCACACCATCTGTCTCTTTTCTTTGTGCCTTTTTTTTTCCTTCCTCCACTGACCAGCCCAACAGAGACAGATAAATCTCGCAAGCCAAGGAGACCACGTCCTCCATATATATTTGTGCGACAGTCAGATGCTACAGCGACAAAGATCAAATCACCAGCTAGCTCGACAGAGAGATTCAATAAAAGCAGAGAGTTATATTGATAGGAACAAGGCAAATGGATAGTTTTGATTTTAGTAGATTATTGACTGCTCAATAGAGGCAAAAAAAAGGCTTCCCAGCAGCACGGCTTAGAGAGCAACTCTTCTTGATGCACCGCGGCCAAACAAGAGGAGTGAAATATGAGACAGGGAGCACTTTGTGGCATGTCTGACAGTCCCATCATCTGCGTGAGCAATGGTCCTCCCTGCCGGATGAACCTCTCGCAGCACATATCAAGAAAGATGAGATGTGCTTTCAGCTACGCCTGAAGGCAGATGTGCTGTGCGGAGAGCAGGGGTGCACCCCCACGGAGCTGCCCCGTTACATTTGGGCATCAGAGAAATCCTCCCCATCCCTCAGAAGAGTCCCGTTGGCGTCGACACAGCTACTCTAAGCCAGTGCAGAACTATATGGCATGCAGGGCGGTTTTTCTCTTCAATCTGTCTCTATAGTGTGTGCCCGATACTTACACGACGCTCATAAATCGCCATGGTCTGAGTGGCTCACATGCTGCAGCAACACGTCCCGACTGCTCTCTGGCCTGTTTAACGCTGGAAACTGTAAAACTATGGATGCACACATGCTTCCCAGAGGAATCTGGGTCAGGGCAAGAAATCATTTTTGGTTATGGCTCTTTACTGTCCAAATCAGTCAGAGCAGCTAACTCTGCATTCCCCTGTGATCACATTTGGCACACAGATTATTTGCTTATAATCCTGCTGTAAGGGAGGAAGAAATTCAGATGCGAAGCCCAGGCAGCAGGAGGGGGGCAGGCTACCTGCAAATACACGCCTGGAGGAGGCTCGTGCACACAGGGAAAGCTGGGGAGCTGAGGTCTGAATAAGCAGGTATGAGGCTGAAAGGCAGCAACCTCATCTCCAGCCTCATCATAGCTTAGGGATATGGTTTAGTGGGGACTGTTAGCGTTAGGTCAGAGGTTGGACTCGATGATCTTAAGGTCTCTTCCAACCTAGAAAATTCTGTGAAAAGGAAAGGAAAGAAAAATCCCTGAAGAGGCTGCAAATCTGTATCGTGTTTCTGACCAGACACTGGCCCTTCATGTGAGGAACCGGCCCGCAAACAGCAAACTGACAGAAAGATGCGGGCTGACCTCCAGACACAGCGGCTCACCCAGCCCCGAACACAAGCAACCAGAACAGAGGAGCAAGGATCAAATCGCTTCGCCCTGGGAGCCGCAAGGAGCTGCAGCATTTAGGGAATATTAAATAAACAAAAATGACAGGGGGTTGCTAAAAGTATCTCTCTGAGAGCCTGAAACTCTGCAGATGGGGTCAGAAGTGATGCGGAGCCATCTAGCGCATCAAAGAGGCTTAATTGAAGCACTAGCAGGCTGAAAAGCTGGGAAGTGAGTGCGGAGTGTGAGGGGTATGTCAGTGCTTGCTACTTAATTTTTGCCAATTAGCACTCAGCCAAGGAAGCAGGGAACCCTAAGCACAAAATAACAAGGGTGTGAGCTCAAGTGTGAATGGGTACAAGCAGGAACAGAGAGAGACTTTCAGCAGCATCTCCGTCAATATTCAGGAGGGGAAAAACACCATGAAATTATTTCTTCTGCATTACGGGAAAGGAAGGAAATCTTTCGGTACAAACACGCTAATGGGCTACGCGGGGATCTGAAGGAGGATTGCTGAGGTATTAGAGCAGACTGCATTAGGAAGAAAAGAGCAAGAGAAGAAACAGGATTTTCAGGGAGATTTTGTCCAAATCGATTAAGTGGGAAATGTAAAGGGGCAGCTTTCCACAGGGATGGAGCTGGTAATTGGCCCACGCAAGTCCCAACAGAGAAAAGCACTCAAAGGGCATGCTGGGAGGTGAGCACGTGGCTGATGTTTCCCTCACTCAGAGGCCAGAAGAGACCACAGAGAGGAAAGTTTCTCTTACGTTAATCCTCTGCACAAATCTGCGAAGCCTCCCTTACCTAGCTGTAAATCACTGCTACTGCAATGCCCGTAAAACACCGGCCGTGCCCAAGCAGCGGGCACAGCAGGACCAACGCGGAGCGCAGCCATCGGATAGCAGGTACCACTGCTCCCCTGCACAGGCCCCTGTGTGCTTTGTGTTGCTTCACCTGTTGTCTCCAGCTGAACTCTTCGGGATGGAAACTATCTCTGTGTTCCAAATGTGGTACAGGACGAGGGGTCAAGTCCCCACGGTGGGGTGAATTCACAGCGTGATGACAAAACACCGCGCATGAGCTCTCTGCAGTCAAGGGATGTTGCACTCACAATGCATGAATATGGTCAGGAAAACGTGGGTCCAGAGGGGAACGGGCAGCACAGCAAAGCATCAGATAGAGATTGTCACTCAAATTCTGTGTATTTCTCTTGCACCGAGTTATTTCTGATTTCTTCCTCCAGAAAAACAAACACCACTTGTCCTGCTTTTACGTTTCTTCTTTTTTTTTTTTTTTTTTTTTTAGTAAAGAAATGAAAAACTCAAGGCATGAAAGGAAAAAAAAAAAACATCTAAAAAGACCTAATCCAGATTTTTTAAATGCATTATTTAAAAAAAGTGTGTGCAGTAGGGAAGGTTCATTAAATGAAGCTCCTGACTGCTCTCAGCTCTCATCAGTGAACTGACTCTAGAATAAAGCAGGGCAGAGATGAGGAAGCTGAAACTCTGGCTTCATCGGTCTCTATGTGTAACGCTGACTCAGTTTACAGCTTAAAGTCTGGATAAGATTATAATCGTGAGCCTAAAGTAGAGGGGAAAAAATCCCTATATCTTGCTCATTTTCAATACAAGCATGCTCTGAAAAAGTGCGTAACAGACTGGGTAGGAGTCAGCACCCACTGCCCTCTGTCCCGCATTGATCTGCAGAACCAGCATCTCATACAGGGGGGTCGGACCCGCTGAGCTCTTGGGGTCCCTTCCAACCCCTACAGTTCTGTGATTCTGTGATCTCTTATGTGAATACAGCAGCAGGTCAGTGGGGAGCCCAAACCTGTGTACACTCAGCTCACTGCCGTCATGCAGAGTAGCAAGGTCTCTGCGAAGGTGGTGTCAGGATTAGGGTTTTATTTTGGCAGCTCTGGCTCTGAAATCTCCCAGGGCTGACTGTGGAAGAAAGTACTATTTTTACATGCACTATTTTGGGTTGTTTTTTTTCTGTCAAGTGTTCACAAAATAGGTGATAAAAGGTTTTTAAATGATTAATAGGTACCTTAATGAATAACTAATCGATGCTTACAGATTAGTATAAAGCCCGAACAGTCAATAGGTTGCTTATAATATTCCACAATACCTTTTCTAGACATGCTTATAGTCACCTGTTAAATTATGCTTCTCATGTTTATACTGCCTATTAATCATTTATTAATCCTTTATAAGCTATTTGGAAATGAAAGCATCATATAAACCCTGAGATACTTTTCCTTCTGCCATCCACAATCACCACACTTGCTGGGGGCTTAGGGAAGTATCAGTCAAAAAAAGACAGGACTTGAGCCAAAACCTAAGTCTTTGCAACACTGCTGGACTCTGAGTAATTTGTCACCTTCTGCAGGATTTCAGATGAGACCGGGGATGGCAAGGCAGCAGATAGCTTAGTGGTTCAGATGATGCCAAAGTGGTGTTCAGGAAAGATGAAATAGTCACGCACACAAAAGCGCCAGAAAGAAAATCCTCACAGAGAGAGAAGAAGGAATTAACTTCAAGACTTAAAGCAAGGAAAGAAAAAAAAAAAATCATATCTGTAAGGACAGAGGATTGAAGCAAATGGACGATAGGCAGGTAAAAATAATAATAACCCCAAATCATTCCAAGTAATCACACAAAGCAAGGAAAAGAAAGCTGACACAAAGCAAGGAAAAGAAAGGGAATTGATAACACAACAGTCACGTATTTCTCCCTGCAGATAGGACCAATTTTAAAAAACATATATATGCATTCTCAAGAGCTCACCAGGTTCACTGGAGCCTCTGCTGTGTCACTAGATACCCAGGGCTAACAGCTGCAGGCTGCCATTAAATTCGCTTTTCAATTACTTACAACTCCAGTGACTTACAAGAACCAATTTTTAACCACTTCCAGTGCAAAGCTCTACACAGTGTGCTCCAACAGGATTCATCTCAACCCTTCCCAGTCTGCTCGTTCTGCAGATGCTCCCTGCAGGCGCAAGCACGGCTCTGAGCCAGGTAGAGGCTGCTTACCCCCCCAGCCCTGCGGCCAGGGGCTGCAGGCTGGGGCTGGAGATTCATCCAAAGAGTGCTTTGAGCAGGGTCTGGTTGTGAAAGTGCCCGGCCTGGCCTCTTTCTGCCCGAGGACAACCATCGCCTGCTGGCTGTTTCTTGTGCTGACTTTGTACAGCACCTAGTGCCTGACCCCACTGAGCTGGGGCCACCCAGTGCAACCGGGAGGATTAAAGGAGCCTCAGGAAAGGCAGCGGCACAGAAAAATCAGCTGATGGGCAGGAAAAGGTATTGAACCTGGCTTCATGTGGCTCCTCGTCTGCAGATCTTCCAGGGTCTAATAATGTGCTTGAGCTCCACAGCCCGCCAGTTCTTCAGCAGAACTCTAATTTAGCTCTTTCTCTTCTGCCCGTTTTCACCGGACACGTAGGGATTTCTCTTCAGCCCCCAAATTTGTTTGAACAACAGCATGTCTAACAGTGTGTACACGTGGGTGTGCCACACAGACACAGAAGCACACAAAGTTGATTGAAACCCTTCCTTTCCTGCGGGCAATCCCTCCAGCTGCGGGAAGCTGTTCCACCCTCTTAGGCCAGGGCTCTCAAAGCACTGCAAGCGGCCACCAAATCCTCCTATTTCCCACTGGGCAGCAGAGGAGATTCCTTGAGTGCATTGTGTGCCACTCACTCCTTCCTGCTGCAGGAGATGCCCTGATTGACGTGCATTAATTTCATTCCTTCGTTTCGTGCCCCGCTCCCCTCAGTGCCCCTGGCTGTGTTGAGGTGCTGTGTCACCTGCTGGAGGCATCTGCTTGCGGCAGCACGTCACGTGAGCAGGGAAGGAAATGTGAGCGAGTCTAAATTAAAAAAAAATAATAATAAAAAAATAAAAATAAAAAAACACAATCCTCCTGATCAGTATGCCTGTCATTTTAGCAGCATTAAATACATTAAAATGGGATCTGCACACCAGCTTAATTAAATGAGCCAATTGAAAGTTCCTGCCAAGTATTAGTTTAAGGTAGAAAATACACTTATTTTGGAGCTTATGCAGATTGAATTTGTAGGGTCTTGTGGGAAATGCTAAGCATTTTTTTTTTGGAAGACTCACTGTTTGGAAATTTATTGCGGTGATCTGAATTTTGTTTCATTACGAGTGTCAAGCACAATCACAGATAGAAGAAGTCTCTTGGCTGGTTCCCAGGTTACAATATCCCTTCTAAATTGATCTGTTCTTCAAAAGTACTGCTGAAATGTATCCAACTATCTGTGCCCAGGGGCAGATGACTCACATTTGCCCAATGAAGAGGCATTTCAAGCCCTGAAAACAGAGCAATTACGGTATTAAACCTGAGAAGATATTTCGTGTCCGGTATCATTGTTTGATCTTAGCTCTTACTTGGCGATGTGGGGCCAGCTGCAATGTGATTACTGAAATGGAGAGCCTGGAACATGTAGCAAAGCTTATAATTTATTCCGGGCCTTTCTGATCCATGTAACACTGCAATCAAGAATTAGTTGAATAGCAGAACAATTGATTTGAAACTATTTCAGTAAATCAAACTGCCAATTTCAGCCCGCTGTCTATCTTACCCAGTGATGCATCACCTCTCTGGCAGTTGTCTGGAGGCGCGGCAGTAGCAGAGGCTGCCTTGGCTGGGCTTAAAATTTGGGAGAAAAGGTGCAGACCTGTGCAATAGGGGCACCAAGCAAGCCTTTGGCAGACATGCTTTTTTAGCCGAGCTAAGTCTTTTACTCTAACAAAAAGAAACAACTTTACCTCTGTGTTTTCTTACTGAAACATTTATTTGACCCAGAATGGAGCTGGTTATTATTTTTCAATGATAGATTTTAAGATCTGCGTGTGGTTTCTTAACAGGAAATTTAACAAGCCTTTAAATATAAAAGTTGTTGCAAACTGATGAGTGGAAATGTTTCACTTCAAAAATATCAGATGCTTTCATTTTATTTTTCGTATGTTTCATTTCCACCCTGCTCTGGAAAGAATAATTTGGGGTTTTCAACATAGATTCAAGTATCTTACTAGAGTCCTCATCTCATGCATACAGCTGATGGCATTATTCTCAACTTTCAGTATTTTGATCAAATTTCAAAACTGGGAGGCTGAGAGTTGGAAATCAATGAAAAAAATCCCTTTGGTGCTTTCTCTCCCCCTCGTGTGCTATCCCTGTTGCTGAGAGCCGTGAGAGCGCTGCAGGCTGAGGTCTCCACCGATATCCGTGCTCATCTCGATGGATGCTTAAGAGGTCCGCACTGAGCTCCAGATGTCCTCAGAGCAGCCCTGCGGGCACGCAGATCACAGCAAGTGCTGGGCTGAGGGTCACTGCACTCCATTTGCTGTCCCTCAGGCAGACATCGCACTGGGGCATGGCCAGCTCCGAGATCTTGCTGCCTTTGAGCAAACCTCAGGTGCAGCAATCAAGGAAAATCTTTTCCTATATGAATTGTTCGAAACACTTCATTCAATTCTCTCCAAGAGTAAAAGACATCAGGAAGATCCCAAATTACATCAGGAAGATCCCCAAATGAAGTCAAACTGCCACAAAGTTCAATTGAGACATAACCAGATCTCATCAGCACTTGGGTGTTAGCCTAGGAAGCCGAGATGCTGCAGGGAACAGCATTACAGGAAATTCGCCTTTTACTTACAGATGGAGAAGCTGAGTCGCTTCTCACAGCTGTATGAACGAGACACCATCTCCTCTATGAACAAGATACTTAAACTGCCAGGGAGACCCACATCCTTTTGGTTTAATTCCAGACTCCCTGAGCAGCGCTGCCCAGACATTACAGATGATGCAGCAGATGCTCTCTTCTGCTGTCATTTGCCCTTGCAACTCCAGGCTGTTGCTCCCTAACTCTTCGCTTCCACCCCACACGTGGTTTTGTGACATGCTCTTAGGCCAGCACTGACCCTGCTGAAGTCAGTGCCTGTGGATGCCCCAGCACCACACGGCCCCATCGGTCTCACCTGTGGGAGCCAGGGGGAAGCAGATGTCAGCCACGCCGGGCTGCCACCGGGGCGTGCGCTGCTCGTGCAGGGCTGGCTCTGCCAGGGACAAGCCCCCTCCGCAAGGCACACGCTGTCCAGCCGCCTTCCCACAGCTCACCCAAACCTTCACACCACGGCTGCAGAAGTGGCTCTCTACCTCTTTTGCTCTCTGTCTTCCAGCGATCTGTCAGATGCACAGACACCCCATCCATTCACGCCGCAGGACACACTAAATGGAAGCTTTAAGAAACGCCACCTGTGCCCTCCCCCTGTCCCTATCTCCTCAACCATGCATCTCTTCTCCCCAGCTGCAGGGGAGTTATCAGGCTAAACACAGGTTTCTCCAGGGTAAACGTTTACCCTGCTGCAGGTGCCTCGGGAGTCACAAAAGCGCCTGTCTTCGCTAACGGAGGGTGATTGCTCTCTTCTGAAGTGGGCGTCTGCAGCAGGGCACATGAATCAGCCCCTCGCAGTGCCCGTTTTTCTCTCTGGCACGCACAGGGAGTTCAAGCAGCTGGATCAGAGGGAGATGGTGAGTGCAGCTGCCTGAGGTTGTGTGTGATGTGTCCCACAGCCACCCCTACCCGCTCCCACTTCTCTGTGTGCCACCACCTGCCTGGCAAGAAGCGG
This sequence comes from Netta rufina, assembly GCF_964035555.1. Lineage (NCBI taxonomy): Eukaryota > Metazoa > Chordata > Aves > Anseriformes > Anatidae > Netta > Netta rufina. Next base: position 5,975,041 of record NC_140145.1, on the reverse strand, counting down.
CTGGACGCTGTCTTGGAAGACAAAATCTGACGGCATCACAGAGAAGCTCTTCTGGACAAGAAGCTCCTCGGGCCCCTCTTCGGTTAGGGCACATGGAGCCTGCCCCTCGCTGCCTCTGGGAAATGGACATCCTGGACAGCTGCACACAGGGTCTAGACACAGGGTGCTCTGTACTGCTTTATCCCTCCTCTTTTCCCTGCCTACACCCTGTTAGAGACAGACCCTCACAGTGCTGGGAGGGGAGTTCTCTTTACTCCGTTGTCTGCTCAACCCTCAAGGGAAAAGGCAACTTCAAGGGAAGTGTAAAACCAGAAGTGGCTCCCTTGATCCCACGTCTGCTGTCTGGGTTTAGTCCTCCAACCAGCTCAGCACATTTCTTTTAACTACTTACTGCTGATAAATGGTTTCTCTGCTTGCCACGGGTGAGTGAACACCAACCGCTCGTTCCAGGCCCAAAGAAAACGTGCAGAGAAACCCTAAGATTGTGTACTGACCTTTCCGACAATATGCATGCCGGTAAATACCAGCCAGCCTCTCGAATATTAAACAAGCCACAGCCAGCCCTGCATTTCCTATTACCCCAAAGTCCTTCAGACTGCATTTTTAGTCCAGCCGTGCATCTGTAATGACCTGCCTTATCTTCACTCCTCTCCCGTGCTGGAGGGGCTGCCCAGCCCTGCTGCAGTCACTTTCTGAACCAAGTTCTGCTATGAGCGGGGCCAGTCCCACAGAAGGGAACAGCACAGAAGAGCCACCAGCAGCAGAAGCCCGTGGGAGACACCGTCCGTACCGTGCAGGATTGCTGAGCACGGTGCAGTTGTTGAAGACATGCCGTAAAGGCCAGGACTCTGCTCTTTTTCCTGGAGAACCCTGCAATTGCTGCCCAAAATCCTCCCTGCATTTTCCCATAGTTACCTCGGAGAATTCTGTTCATACGGACTCCAGAGCTTCACATGGAGGGGAACTTCACATTTCCCCAACCCTTACACTAGAAGAGCTTTTGACAGCCCTCCCATGCCTGAGCTGTTCCCTTCATTGCGGAGTCACAGTCCACCCCCGGCCATCTGCAGGTGCCTTGCAGAGAGCCGTTTCTAGCCCTGCCTGCTCCCTCTGCAGTGGGCACATGGTGCCCGTGCCATGGCCTGACGCTCACAAACCACGTCTGTTCAGAGAAGAGCTGGCACTGCTTTCTGCTGCAGCTTGTAAAGTCTTGTTAGCCTTTTTTCTCGGCGCACACTGATTCTGCAATTTTTTTGCAATCGGGTAGGCTGGCAAACAGAGCTAGCAGAAATATTAACCTCTGCTTTAAGAGCAGCTGGTCCTGGGCTGAGGAGGAAGAGGCTGAGCAAGGATTTTGCCAGCCTCGGAACTGGGACACGTAGCAGGCTCCCGGGAAAAACAAAAGCAAACACAACTCCCAGCGCCCAGCGCAGCTCTCAGCCACAGACCTCCACTCGTCAATTAGATTTCCTCCACCGATTTGTACGGGGAAAGACGGAGAGGAAATGCCAGATGCTGCTGGGCACGCAGAACAGATTCGGTGTGTGTGTTTAAAGCACTAATAACTCCCTTCCTGCCGAAAGAGGGAGAAGACTTTCTCTTAATCCTTCCTTGCATCAGTAATCAGAGAGAGGAACAGATGGTGCCAGAAGTACAGTAATATGCCCATTAAAATAACCTCACTTGCTGATGAGTTAGCACCAGAGCCCATGCGGCAAGCACCTTTATGAGAGCCCTGCTCCAGCAGAAAGCAGCGGCTCGTGCGATGGGATGGGGGAAAGGAGAACTCGCTAGGAAGGACCCAGCCAAATTTCACCAGGAAGGACACAGCTTTCACCCATAAACTCCTCACTAGCAGATGTGCTCGGCAGGATTTGTCCTGCAGGCACATGGAAACAAGGCATGTGTCCCATTCTCCCCCCACACCGACACCTGTCTGTGATCTGGTGACACTTCGGGGCCAGCTGAGGGCTCCCAGCTGAGCAGTGAGCGGCTCCAGCACTGCTGCTGGGCTTTCCGGAGTCCATTCGTCCCCCAGGAGGAACAAGCAGATGGAGAAGATGCTTTCCAGTGATGGATTTCTCTTCTACAATTCCCAGCATAAGGTCTGTACATAAGCAACTCTCTTTCAATCAGACACAAGTTGTGCCTTTCATTTCACAGTGGATTTACAAGTTTTTGTTCTCCTGTATCTGCCTGGGGATGGTAATCTTCTAAGTGGGCCATCTGAGCAGTTTCCTGCAACTTTTCTGTGGCATTCACGAAGAAAAGCAGACATGTGAGCCATCACCACATGGCTGACATTTAGATTTGCATGGCCAACCTCTCTGCTCCTGGCCACAGTGGTGGAAACCACTTTCTATTCAAGGTCTTCATTTACAGCAGGAGTGCTGCCATCTCCCTGACCAGTATTTGAAAAGCAGTGTCCTACAGCCCAGGTAACGGCCTGCATTCCTCTTTCTCTATCTCTGACCTCATAAATCTTCCCAGCAAGGTTTCCATCCAAATAGATGTGCTTCCACAAACATTTATGCCAAGTCACACTTATGCCAAACAGTCTTTCAACAGAAAAGGACTGCATCCAAAATGTTGCATCAGCTCCGGCTCCATGCCTCTAGAAGGGTGAACCTTTCTTTATCATTAATTAACTCTTTATATGACATGACATTTATTTCATTATCTCACTGAATGTCACTGTCCAATTAGCTCAGCCCCAAGGAATGAGACCTAATTAACCAAGATAAGCAAACTGAACTTTCGCAACCTCCCTCCCTCACAAGCAAGTAGCCAGTATGTAAGTACTTAGCAGTAACGCCCTCGTTAAGGCTTGACTAAAGACTCCTTCTCCTTTCCTTGGCTTTACTCATAAAGAATTTTCTAACTCATCTATTTCCATTTTGCTTGGCACAAAGTCTCAGAAATCCATAGGGTCAAATCATGCTTCCTTCCAGCATCAGCTGTATGGACGTGGTCATAAATAACGATACCTCTCCCTCGGCAGCTAATGGACACTGATTTGCACTTAGGCAAAGGAAGATTTCCACTGGCAGAAGAAAAGGAGTGCTGGCCCAAATCTGTGTTTATAACCCAGGTGACGCCCCGCTCGCCTGCTGGATACACTCACAGCCACTTCACTTCCCTGATCAGCTGAATTCAGCTACGAAAAAAAAAAGCAAGAGGTTTCCATGCAGCTCACAGCCTGTCCCCTGACAGCCTAATTTGGCTGAGCATGTTAGAAATCGGAAAATATCCCTCCTTTCTCTCATTATGGCTTTCCCAGTTGCATTTTTTAGCTTTTTCAGTAGCAAAGGACCCCCTTTGCCCTCACTGAGCAACAGAAGGCCGGGAGCGGAGCCGTGTCCCTACCAGCTGACACAGCCCTGCTCAGAGGCGTGCTGTCGGACACGTAACTGGAGGCCACCCTGGCATGACCACCCATGCGATTACAGAGGATGGAGGGAAGATGAATAACTCTCCCCGAGTTGATGCAATGCTCAGGCCTTCATTTGTGAACGTGTTCTTTTCTTTGGTTTTATTTTTTATTTTTTCTTCCCTCAGGTAGCATGCTCAGAGCTATATTTTACACGGTACCTGATTTGAAACACAGAGATGAAGGGTCGTGAGATGAAAGGGAAGCATTAATCTCGCTTGTTCCCTCAGCATCTCAATAAATTTCATCCCCTGATTGCTTTTGCTCTTGGCTAGAGGTCAGCGTTTTCAGGGAGGAAGCCTCCCAAAAAAGACATTGTACTGGTACAGGAGCACGAACACCCCACAGCCCAAACCTGCATCCTGTCTGCTAGCACAAGGGTTTTTCCTTGCCAGTGCAGAGACCTGTGGGTGACATCCCACAGGCTTTGGAGCAAGCCTCCTACAAATTGAGGCTGCAGATCCCAAATCTCTCCTTATCACGTTTGGCTTTACAGGGAACTGGATTTTTAAGCAGCTTTGCCATGAGCCATCTGAAACCGGCGGCTGCGGGATGAGGAGGATCCCAGGAGGCATCTCTGAGCAGCGCAGCTCAGGCACGGCACGGCTCAGAGCAGTCACTGAACACTGCAGAAATCCCCTCCTGGTGCAACGCGAGGCAGCCTGGAGCCGTCACATAAACACATGGACAGAGCAGTCACAGAAACACAATCACAGAAGCACAGAATTTCTAGGTTGGAAGAGACCTCAAGATCATGGAGTCCAACCTCTGACCTAACACTAACTGTCCCCACTAAACCATATCGCTAAGTTCAACATCTAAACGTCTTTTGAAGACTTCCAGGGATGGTGACTCCGCCACTTCCCTGGGCAGCCTGTTCCAGTGCCTCACAACCCTTTCAGTAAAGAAGTCCTTCCTAACATCTAACCTAAAACTCCCCTGGCTCAACTTAAGCCCATTCCCCCTCGTCCTGTCACCAGGCACGTGGGAGAACAGGCCAACCCCCACCTCGCTACAGCCTCCCTTGAGGTACCTATAGAGAGCGATAAGGTCACCCCTGAGCCTCCTCTTCTCCAGGCTGAACAAGCCCAGCTCCCTCAGCCGCTCCTCATAGGACTTGTTCTCCAGACCCCTCACCAGCTTCGTCGCCCTTCTCTGCACCCGCTCAAGCACCTCGATGTCCTTCTTGTAGCGAGGGGCCCAAAACTGAACACAGTACTCGAGGTGCGGCCTCACCAGAGCCGAGTACAGGGGGACAATCACTGCCCTAGCCCTGCTGGCCACACTAAACATCCCAGCCTTCCTCACCCCGTGCCACGCTGAGCACCTGGAGAACAGGATTCAGAACAAAGCAGCAAAGACCATTTAATACCTGCCTTAAACACCACCTCCCGACCAACCCAAGATCACTTTTTGGGTGTGAAGCAGCCACCCGAGGCAGAGCTGCTGTTAGGAACAGTGCCCCCAGACCACTGCTCGCTGTGGAGGCCGCTGCTTGTCTGCAGCACCCATGTGTGTGACTGCACAACAGGGCCTGCAGAAGACAGAAGGGACAGAGCATTCAGTGCTGCTACCTACCCAGGGCTAATCACAGCCAAATGGTGCTGGACGTGAACCCCGCACGTGGGCAGGGGAACAAAGGGAGGCGGGACCAGTTCCCCTCCCAGTTCCATTTATGAATTATTCTCTTGCTGTATTTTTGCTCCTGGTGGGGAGCACAGAGCCATCCGTGATGATTTAAAGAACGTGCCTGATGGCTGCCAGCATTGCTGGGAAGGCAGGGTCGGCGCGATCAGATCTCTACATATGTTATTTCCTTGTTCTTCAGCTTAATGGGGCGTCCCACTTTATTATTGTATTTTTTTTAATTTTATAAGACATGTTTCATTAAATCTGAATTATGGCAATTCAGGGAAAGAAATTAGCCATTAAAATTACAATGAAAACATCTTATAAAAAGGGCTGTCAACTGCCATTTCTGCTCTGCTGGGCGAGGGAATAAGGAGGAGAGAGAAACACAGCATCTTGGAACGGGCACAGCACCTGCAGAAGTGGGATCTGTCTGCCAGGGGCTCTGGAACAGGAACCCGTGTCAGGGGGAGCTGAAAGGCTCCTGGGAGCTGACTGAGATTCTTCCTTTAAAAGGACTATTTCAGGCCTTTCAAAAGGCTATGAGAAAAGGGGAGCTTCGTCCTGCATTCACATTTGGTCTCACTTCCTTCTGAGCAACCGGGTAGCAGAAACAAGTGGCGAGTTCTCCCTCCTGCAAAGCCCCAGCGAGGCCAGGACCCTGATGCGATGGAGATGCGCACTGCAACTGGCACAACCCTGGCCCTTTCTGGAAGGGAGAGCTAGCACAGGTCTGGATAGACGGGGAATTGGAAGCAAAGAGTATCCCCAAAGCCCCATTGAGGAAGGTGTTGCACTCTTGAAACAGAATGTGCTTCATGTCAGCAGGGACACCTCATACTGCCAGGGCTCAGCTGTCCCCATGCACTGCTTTGCTCCTGCAGCAGTGACATTCTCAGAGGAGGAAAGAGATTTTGTTAGAGATACAAGGGAAAAGAAAGATAAAACCGCTTAAGCTCACTTGTTTCTATAGGCTGGGAAGCCCAGGTCTATTCGCCAGTCCAACTACTGCATGATTCCTGCGGCTGTCCTAAACTCTGCACCCTCTGAGCAAAACGGTGAGCAACGTAGCAAAGGTACTGGCTGGCGAAAAAAATATCTGTCTGCAAGGGAATAAAGGTCAGTTCTGCTGAAATGAAATAGATTTTGAGACTGCATGTCAATTAGATGCATACAAAAGAAACTAATAAAGTTAATCCACTAAACATGAGAACTGCGATAAAACAGCCCTGCAGGATAGAGAGAAAAGAACGTGGGGAGGGGCTGGTAAACAGAAAGGGAAGTGAGAAATGGAATAAAAGAAGGCACAGAAGAAGAAATAGTGAGTTAAAGAGGAAACAGATAACTGTGATAGTATTCTTGAGAAAGTAAAAGCGAATGAAACGATCAGGGTGAAAGGCAGAAGCCCAGGAACCCAAAATACGCAGCTCTGCTGTGTCCAACACAAACACCAGCAGCTGGCAGGCCGGGACGCAGCCAGTGAGCCTGGGGTGCTGCCTGTAGGGACCCTGCGCTGTGTGACGGGCTGCCCAGGACAGCCAAGGCCAGATTCAGCAGCTCAGGTGGTGCTTTCGGAGCGGTGCTGTGCAGACTCCGGTGTCACGGCTGGGCTCTGGTGAAGCAGTGATCTGTACAACACAGGGGCTGTGCGCTGAGCATCGTGACCCATTCAGCAGGGATCGCTGCGGAGCCCAAGGATGGCTGATCTCCACCCGTCCCCAAAAGGGCTGCTGAGGACACCAGGAAATCTAGCCCTAATTGAAATGTTTACACAGGAAGCTGAAAATCTGGCTCTGTTTTTTTTTTTTTTTTTCTTGCTGGTGCCTCTGAAGCCTGACAAACACTTGTTTGAAAATCTGCCCTCCCTCTCACCTTGTCTTCTGATTCTTTGATTTTTTTTAACTGAAGATGACGCACTTAGGCTCTAAGAGCACTTAGTCCTTGAAAGTCTGTTGCACATTGGTAACTGCCTTCGTCCATTTGATCACCAATATGCAATAAAATTCAGCAGCAGTTTACGTGCATTGGGGAAATACGCTTGTAAAAGTCCCATTACAAGTTATTGGATGCTTTTTGCTTCCTTCTGTGGTTGAGGAAGTGTGGAAATTGTTCTGCTTAATGTATACGCAGTGGGCAGGGGGTATGACAAGGCAGCTCAGCCACGTTTGGGAAGCGGTGCCTTGCACACCACCCGTGCAAGAAGACCTTCTACCTCTTGAAATGGCCTGACCTGAGAAAGAGCATGGGCTACACCGGCAAGCAGGAGAAACCTGCCCTGCTCCACTCAAGCATGGCATCAGACTGGAGAGCGATTTAGATGGGTCCCAGCCCAGCCCAGGCACGGATCCGGCACGGATCTTAATGCCATGTGGACAGAGCCTGAAGGAGTGACCAAACGCCTTAGGACAAGTTGTCCCAGAGGAGCTGCTGTTACATGATGCAGCCCTATACAAGTCCTCAGTCTACAGATCACTCCTGAGTGAAGCCACGGAGCTGGATCCAACCAGGAGCTGATCTAAAATGCCTCCCCTTAGGTCAACTTTAAGTTCTTCTGCTAATTTTACCTTCCCACAAAACTGACTGACCCTAAAAAACTCTCTCCATCACTTCCTTTAGAGGAGTCTGGTCCAAGAACTGGGGAGGTATGGGCCTGCAGCCCAGATCCGATCCTTGGTTTGGGAATTCTTCTGGACAGAGCCCAGAGTATGCCGGCTGGAGGTATGGCTCACCCCTCCTGCCTTTCCACTTCTGTTTTGCAATTGTTCCATTGCTGCAGGGCATTTCCTGGGTTTAACGAACATCAGGCGGGCCTTCCGCCTGGCAGTTCATTAGTGCCTTCCAACAGAGAGAGCATCGCGCTCAAGTCATTATTGATTTCTTACATGCACCACTGAAGGATTTCCATATGGAGAGGCAGTCAGCTGAGGTGACCCTGAAAATGTGGAGCCTTACATCAAACGCCGGAAGGATGATGTATGAAGGAACATCAGGGAATCTGGTACCATTAGCCCCTGTCTCTGATCTGGCTTCAAGGGTAGAGGGGAAGCTGTGTGTGGCCCACACTGTCCTGAAATTTCAAGACTGTCATAGAGGCCACCATGCTGAAGCAACTGGTTCTTGGAGATCTTACTGCAGGTCCAGCAGGTACAACCAGGACCCGGCCAGCTGCGGTCAGCAGACTCCTGGGTACGTCATCCCTGCCGTGAGAACTGAGGGGACACGGGATTCTTCAGTCAGATCTTACATGCAGTAAAAAGAGGGAGAGTATAACACTTCGCTGCAAGAGCAAACATATCTCTGAGTGGCTCATTAAGAGAAAAGAAGGTCGATTAAAACTGGAATCAAAGAACTGCAATACTGATGTTATAAATATATGTGCAAAGTGCTCCTCTAGCCTCACTCTCACATTCTCACGCACCGGGTTTCTGTTCTCCCTCGCCTCTTTTAAAAGGAGAGATAGGAACAAGCTGATTAATAAGGCTACAGAAAAACAGAGAACCCTCCCCAGAGAAAGAAATACATTTTGTTTAAAATAATTTCCATATTTTTCTTTCCCCCCTCAAATGAGTTTTGACACTGATCTTTTCCCCTTTTCATGTTTATTGTTTTAAATAGAAAGTTCCTGTTTCCAGAACAACTGCTCTCTGTTCCCCCCCCTCCTCTTTATTAATCTCAGAGCAAGGCAGCGAGCAGGTTCCCAGCTCCTCCAGTAATGGAAATGTTCTGTTTGAATTTTCTCATCAAAACCTGCTAGGTGTTTATCTGATTTTTGTCACACGCACTACTCAGGCCAAAGCGTATCTGAGGAGGCATACGCATGATGTATATCGATACATATTTATTGCAATGGCTTCTTCACCCTTTATTGCTTTGCTCTTCTCAGAAAGAACTTTATTCAGCTTTACCAAGCACTGTGTCATCCCCTAGGTGCAGATCAGAGCAGCAAGGATGTGTAAGAGGAACAGGCTCCAAAGGAGCTCTCCAGGAGCCCTTGGGTACCAAACACCCGTGGCACCTCGTGCCTGGGCAGGAGCATCACGGTTTGGCACAGAGAAGGAGCAGAGCTGGCAGGGAGGGCCTGGGGCAGGAGAAGGGGATGCACCACCCAGCCCCATGAGCAGCAGCACTTCAACATCCACGCAGAGCTGTGCATGCTGCAGGGCCCTGGAAAACCAGAGGGGAACGCAGCTTCTGTTTCTTCCTGGAGAGGCGCGCTGCAAAATTATGGATGCCAGCACTTTGCACTGCCTCTGTGTCTCACAGAGAGCAACGCACACACTTAGTGCTGCACTTACTGCTCGTCATCTGCAAATGGCACCACGGTGTATTAGCAGGCAGCGGCATGCATCCATTTTGTCAGCACTAGGTTAAAGACTGGACTAGACAATCTTAGAGGGCTTTTCCAACCGGAAAGATTCTGTGATTTTATCCTGCTGCAGCATCCAAACATCCCCCTGGCCTGAGGCATCAGGGTGAGACGAGGTCCAGCTGCACTGGGGAGATGCCCCAGAAACACACAGCTACGGCACCTGGCCCATCCTGTACCCCACTCGGGGGGGGGGGGGGCAGTGTCAGGAGGTCCCAATGCTCTTCCCAGCTAACCTGCACCTGGAATGGATGCTCTGGAAAGGCAGCACCTCAGAGTGAATGAGACAGTACTGAAATCTGGAATTTAGCCTGATTGCAAGACATATATATTTAACACTCCAAATGCAAAAGCATGACCCATTATTTACTAACTCAGGCCATGTTAATAAAGATAATACATAATTATTGCCGAAATAGTTCAATGAAAAGGTTCTTTCAGCTATAAACATATCACATTTCTCCTTCCTCTGTTTGATGTCCTAATTACAAGTATCACCGTCCATCTGAGTTAGAACTAGATTAAGGCTCTGCTTGCATTTAAAGTAGCTGTTAGCACTGCTTAATGGTGAGAGATGACTAATTGGCCATCTCACTGGTGATGAATGAAGCTGAGATGCAAGGCAGTGCATGAAAATTACGTGTAATTGTTGCCAAAAATTAGACTGAAGAAAATAAAAACGTGTCCAACCCCCCCCACTCCAACCTGTTTGAACACCAAGCTGGATCTGAGACGCACCAGCAGCACCAAACACAAGTGGAGAGGGGTTAATACTGTACAGGCAGCTGTGTCCCGTGTTCGTTGGACACATGCACCTCTGTCCTCTTCACACGCAGCGGGATGTGCTTGTCACTGCAGGTGTGAAAGCAGCTGTTTGTCACGCTGCAGCCAGCTCCTTCCCCACCATCACCACGGAGAAATAATCGTGTCGCATCTCACAAGTTGAACGTGGCTTCGGCAGCTCTCTGTGTGGCGCTGACAGCGCAGTGGGCATCACTCTTCCCATCCAGGTCGTGGTGAAGCAGCTCCCCTGTGTGCTGTTAGGATGCACGCCTTGTTGGAGGTGCTACTTCTCAGTGGAAACAGAAAAAACAAGGCCCTGACCACATCAGATCATTAAAGACACGGTTGCTGTGGGTGATTAAGAATATTAGCAAAGCCAGGACTGGTGAGAGAAGTAATATCCTTCATTAACCTACTGAGAAAACTAACAAGCTTTCAGGCACGTGAGGCAGACAGGGAGAACCCAGCCTGATTCCGCTCACAGCTGTATCAACTGCTCTGCTGAATTTCATCAGCGTGCTCTGCAAGGGTGGTGGAAAGAGCTTTTAAGGCTATGGTGTGTAAGATACTTAGATTCGCTTTTTTCTAACCTGTTATTTCTAAAGCTGCATCCGTCTCTTCAGTCTCCAGTGGGCAGAGCTTGGCTGTTCAAGCACCTCTGTGTCCAGCCCCAGCGGTGGCCACATTTCAGCTGGGGCTGGGTTCACCTCTGGACAGTTCTGAAGGCTTTTTGCTGTGAACTGTTCACAGCAAATGTTCACAAGTAGTTTTGTCACTGGAGCACATGCTGTGCAATGAATTGGTAATACTAATATACTTTTCCTTCTCACCTACTTGCTCTCCCTCTCCAAACTGAGCAGTAGCACTGCCTCCCCTCTTTCAGCTTACTGATACAAATCTTCAAATTAAACTTGAAGGAGTTGCTGCTGAAGCTAAGAAAAAAAGACTTTGCTCTAGCTGTCTCGCTGCTGGGACACTGGCGATTGCAGATATCCCTGATCCAGGTGGGAGGCCGTGACTGGGCCACTCCGGTGCTATCTGTTCAGAACGTGAGAACAACAAGATCTCCTTGGGAAATTGCTAAGATGACTCCTAGCTTGAATTTTTGTCCAGGAAAATCTGGGATGTGCGATAAGAACAGCCTGAATTTTGTGGGAATTACATGATCTTTAAGGTCCCTTCCAATCCAATCCATTTTATGATTCTGTGATTTTGATCTACTCCAGTGGTTCACGAAGAGAAGTTACCAAAATACATCACAGAGGGTAACGGTTCCGTTGCAGGAGTGTAAATTCTCTCTGGTGTGTTGGTTCAGTCTGACCGAACAGTGGAAACTGGTATTTCTCAAACAAAATTATGGAGACTTGGTTGTTTGTTTTTCTTTGTTTGCTTTTTCCAACCTGATTTTAAGAGATCAGATGTGAGCTTTTGCTGAGGGATATCCTCGCTTTTCATGGTTTTTGGCATCTTTTCACAGCAAACACAACATTCAGAAAGGGGTGAGGAGAGAGGTCGTCATTGTTATCAGAGTTCCTGCTAATACTAGCCACAGGAGAAAGGGCTTTGGGTTGAGAAATCAACAGGTGAGTCCATGAAACATTCCACATGGTGCAGCTGCTGGTATAACAAGCCTTTAGATGCTGGAGACCATCCCGGTGCTCCTCCTCATCCACACCTCACGTTGCTACAGGCTGAGGTCTCGCGTGGCAGAGCACAGGCTGGGGGTGTGTGTTATCCTCCTGCACAGGGTGCTGCTCCTTCTTCAACATACTGAGCCCCTGCCTCGAGGCTCCAGCAGTCTGTCAGCACTGCGGGCATGCCCACGCTGCAGCCCGAGGCACCTGGCTTGTTGTGACCTCCCAGAGCTGATATAAAGAGGACACTGAGATACAGAGGAGTCCCTTGTGCTCCAAGTCTTTGTATCTCTGAGGGGCACTTTTTGCTGGTGTATGCAGGTGGGGAAGAACAGTAGTCCTGCTACCTACAGTCCGTGCTAGATGCCAGCCCACGCAAGATGCACTTAGCAGCCCCTGATCGTCTGAAAATGTCTAAATCTCCAGAATTACCCTATGGACAAATATAAATCTTAAGAAAGCCCTTGCTCCTCACAGTCCTTTCATGCATTGCTTGGCAGTCAGCTTGTCCCCAGGATATGAGGAAGCATCTGTGTTTGTAGGGGATGTGTGGGAGACAACTGGCTTACCCATGAAAATATTGCCAATTGCACCTTTTATTTCACACGTTTAGCCACTGAGATGAAACAAAACTGTGTAGAAAACTAATTTCATCTGCTGCGCAATACCGTTATTACCATAATCTAGTATAAAAGGGTAAACTTCACAGCATTGGTAAATACATTATGAGAGAGGCATTTAAGAGCCTAGCTCAACAGCTGAACATACACAGAGGCTCCAGCTCCTGCTAACATGCCTGCATTTTTGCAAACAAGGGCTTACAAAATCAATGCTTTCTTCCTGCTATGATCTAAAAACTTGGGCTCCAGTTACCTGAGGAATAATGAAACACCTGAGTGCTCAGTTCCTTTTTTCCCACTCTGCATTTTAAATATTTCTGTCCCTCCGCCCCAGCTATAGCCTGGAACTGCATTTTGCTTAGTACAGCAGCGAGGAACCTGCAGGAGGATGACAAAGAAACGCTCATTTATTCCTGCCTTTACCACCAGTTGCCTTGGCAGTCTTGGGAAAATCGCTTCAACGTGTCTGCTTAGCTGCGTGGCACCCCGGGGCTGCCGCTCTGTTTGTACACCTTGCAGCACAGCAGGTGAAGCGCCGCCGAAGGTGCCTGCAGCCCAAGCCGTGCCTGTAATTAGCAGCAGCCCGTGCCTCTCGGCTCCGCAGCTCAGCAGCTGTCAGCTCAGCAGCAGCGTGCACTGCTGCAGCCAGCCAGCCCTGCTTCCAGGACAAGAGCCAGCACTGCAAAACGCGGACGGCGCTGTGACAGCAGGGCAGTAAGCACGCACTGCTTTGTCCAAGCCCTACAGTTTTTCTCTTGGCTCCAAAGGAAATAGTAAGTTTCTAGCCAATGCCTGTATACAGACACGTTTTTTCACTGCCCTTCACAGCCAGCACCACACCGTATTTTCCTTTTCCTTTGCACTGCATCCAGGTGGTGTTTGCTGCACGTCCTGAGCTCAGCCGGGGTTATGCCTCCATGCACCCCAGACTGACGGGTGAACTGTGCGTGTCTGGTACCTTGCACCTCACTCCAAGTCTCTGGTTTCCCTGTGGCTTCCCTGCATCCTTTCTCCAACTCGTTAGGGAACCCTTATCAATCATACCTTCTGCCAGGGCCAGTCCCTGACCCAGCTGACCTCAGCCACCCGCCACGTGTTAATGCATTAACACCAGAAGGGCTCCCGGGAGCGAAGCAGACTCGCGTGCTCACCAGAGCAGCTCTCAGATTAAAAGCAGAATTCAAACTAGCTGGATTTGGGCCCGTTTACAGACACTGGCCATTCCTGCAGAATGCATTAAAGATATGATGGCCTGGTGGACTTAAACTTTTTGCCCTTAGCTCAGAATCTTACAGGAGAGGTGTGAACTCCTCTCCAAAAGTCATATCTGGAGGCTGCTGCCCAGCACAGGTGAACTCACTTTTCCAAAGCGCTTTTTGTGTACTCTGTAGAAGTACAGAGCCCTCTGGGAGCTGCAGCACACGCAGAAAGCCACTGGGTCTTAGTCACTGCCTTGGCTGAACGCTGTCCCTAGTTAATCTTGTGCTAAAGACGATCTCTGAAGAACCAATCATGCAAAAATCGACTTTATGTTTGAAGGACAAATGCAAAGTCTCTCTTACTGTCCTTTTATAACACACACTCCATCACACCTGACACAACCACTCCTGTCAAATACTGCTGTTTAAATAGCTCTGTTGGTAAATGATAAATATCAGGCCATACATTTGGATAACCTTACACCCTGGGGAGAGGAGGGCACCCTGGATTTATTGTTACAATGCTTAATATTGGTTCATTTTGTCCAAAGAGAAATACTGGAGTTGTTCATAAAGCTGAACCCTGTAAATCAATAAAGACTTTCTTGGTAAATCTGGTCTTTTGCGGAGAAAGATCTTAGCTGTATCGCTGAGAGGGGCAGAGTGGGGGAAGCTGTGTTTTCCAGAACTAAGAAAAGAGCACGGAGCGGAAAGAAGTGCTTTCTGCTCCGAGTGCCGAGCGACAGAAAGCCTGCTGGTCTGGAATATCTTCCCACAGGTTGTCAACCCCCCGTGCTGTTCAGCCGCAGCAATGCGCAATGAAAAGCACCGGCGGCAGGGGAATCCTTCCAGAACACAGCTCCGAGCTTGCCTGAATCTCTAACAGCAGCGCTGAGCATCACTGCTCCAGGCTCAGGGCCAGACTCACTTGTGGCAGCGATGCTTTAACACCAGTGCAGTGCCCAGGTCCTGCTTTCCAAACGCCTCTCGTTGGCTGCTTTAATGTAAGAGGCTGCAGGCCAGCCTTGTCGGCAGGCAGGCTGCAGGAGATGTGCTGGTTACAAGGAGAAGCACTCACACACTGCCTGCTTCTCAAGAGGAAGGTCGCTGGTCGATGGGAGGACCCAGGATCTGGCCCTGGGCAAGCAGTGGGAAGCATCTCACAAGCTGAGCCTTCCACCCCGATTCCACAGGCAGGGAAGGCCGTCCTTTGCTGTTCAGGGGGTGAAGATATGGATGTAAACCCAGATTGCAGCATCTGATAACGGAGAGCAGAGGGCATTGATAAATCAATCCCGAAAGGTAGTGGGAGAGTTTCTAATTGTACTCCTACAGCTTGTTTATGGAGGGCTTCACTGCTTGCTTCTTTGAACCTCCCTGATTTTGAAGGTTTGTTTGCGGCGGGTTTTGTTGTTGTTGTTTTTCTAATAAGCTATGTACTGCAATTTACTCTGTATCACAGAAAACAGAAACATCTCTGAAAGAAAGACAACTCATGCAAAGAATGACTCAGGCGTACGTCCCATCCTGCAGAGAAGAACAATGCTTGTGCCAGCACAGCAGAGCCTGCTCAAATCTGTAACAAGGTTGCTGGAAAGCAAGAAGAAGGTTGGACGAGTTATAGAAACAAAATCCAAACCCTCTGATCAAAGAATCAAATTAGAGACAAGAAAGGAAGACAGAACTGGCTGACAGTCAACCAGGCTCCCTGGGGGACTTGGAGAACACAATTTAATCTCTCTTTTGCTTCAATTCCCCGTCTGTATGATGGCTATTAGCCACCTTATCCGTTTAGCCTGCGGGAGGCTGGGGTCAGGGACGGTCTCTCGCTGTATGCCTGCACACTTTCTAGCCAAGTGGATCCCCTGTTGCTGTCAAGGCAAACAAAGCAGAAATTCACAAACACCAGGACAGCTAAAGCAGAGGGTGTGTTTCACCGTTAATTGCCTGTGAGCTCTTAATGAAGCTTTTTCAGCTGGGGAGACATTCAGGACCTTCTTCTCCCGTGGGACACAAGGAGGACGTTGGAGCTGGGGCTTTTTCTCACCGTGAGCCTTGCAGAGCCCCCTCCCTCTGCCTCATCACTGTTCCTGTGTTACCTGTACGAGCATCGATCCTCTGAAGACCATTTCCCCTCCACTGAAGTGGCTGAAGCTGGTCAAGATGTGCAGAAGTTGGTGACTTGAAGGACATGCAGCTACACAACCCATTTCCAGGGGGAACAGATTCAAAAACTTGGCTGGAGCAAAGCCAAACCTCTCCAATCTCAATCAGCAGATCAGTTTGTATTCTCTAAACAGCCCTGTCTCCTTTCTCATTCAGCTGAAGTTTCAAGGGGAACTTTATCACCAGGCAAATGAGAAGACAATCTGTTTCTGATTTTCACTCGGTCTCCATTGCCTTCCTGTCTTAATGCACTGAGGACCCACTGATGGTAAGATGAGCCTAAAATATTTAATCAGCAGCTGGACACAAATACTAACAGGGAGAGGAGCTATCCCCTGCAAGAGCTGCCCAAAGAGCCGTGCTAATTCTCTGTCATTTAAGGGTCTTTGGATCCAGACCAGGAGAGCACAGGAGGAACCACAGCTTATTAGAGCCAACGCAGAGGTCAGTCACCGAGCTTTTCTGAGCAACACACAGGCTCTTTCTGACCAAAAAACCTAGGGAACTGACTCATACTGAGAGAGTCTCTGCTGCACTCCTATCAGTCCCGAGAGATGAACTAGCTCCGCTCTTGGAGCTCACCGGAGAAACAGGCAGTGGAATAGCACATGAGAACCACAACTAGGTTTTTGAGCCCAAACTGCATCATTCACAGCAACGCATCCCATGCTCCTACAGAGCTCATCCTCGCCAGGCTGGCCAGCTTTCCCGGGCTGCCTCCTCAGGTGGGCAGCCCATTGCAGGGCTCCAGAAGCCACATGTCCCTGGCCACTCTCTCAGAAAATTGTTTCCATCTCTGACGCGGGGGTGTTTGGTCTCACGCAGCTGCTGCACTCACAACAGAGCCCGGCACTCGACGTGTTAATGCAGATCCCTGCTGGAGCCCATTCATCGATGTTGATAGCAGTCCACGAGATTCTTAACCTCTGTCTAATACTGTCACGCTGAATAGATGGCTTGCCCTCATGTTTGCAGCTTTCACTGCCTTGTCACGTAATACCTTCAGGGGCCAGAGGCCACACCACTGCTTCTATCAATCCAGCTGCGTGCCTTGCCTTATTGCATTAGTTCTTTGCATCTCTGTCAGGCTCTGGTAGGCAGTCAAGGATGTTTACTGATATCCACCGCACAGTCAATCTCAGAGTGATCTTGGTAGCTATGACCCCTCTCCTTACAAATCACACTGGTTGAAGGCTATAATTATGGGATATAATTAGAAGTGGAGTTGCATTTAATGGAGGCAGCGACGTGTCAAGCACCCCAAGAGTCCACCAAGCTGCAGGCTATGATTTCCCCGCGCTCCCCTCTGCTGCTGCTGCTGTTCTGGAGCACATCAAATGCCTGTTGCACCGAGGACGACCTAGATGCTGCTGCTGATCTTGCTTCAGATGTTGTATCTCCACCTAATGAGTAAAGCTCTGCGCGTGCATTTAGCCCATCACTGCACCTGTGAGATCACACAGCACAGCAACAGATCGTACAGGGCAATGGGCTGACTCTGCTGGCTTTCAGCTGCTGCCATGGTAGGATCTTCCCCTTTTCCAGCCATGCCTGTCCAACCCAATGTGCAGTCAGTGCACACGCTTTCACTCCCTTCCCAGATCATGAATTCAAGCACAAACAAATACGATCATAGAGAACAGCCCCCTGTATATGAAGGCATGGAGAATGATCCAGTCTTGGTTGTATTCATTGCCCCGAGAGAGCGTTTGTTCTACCTCTTGACAATCAATCATCCAGTAGCAAACAAAGCACAGAATGTCCAGGGTACCTGTGTCTTCAGAAAGAGGGAGTGTAGTCTCTAAGTCTTGATCAACCTCAATCTTTTAAGTCCTGGTAGCTTCTAAAGCCAACCTCTTCTGGCCTACCAGCTCTACAAAAAGAAATCATTACCACAGAGCAGGAGTAAAATCCAAAGCAGAAAGGCACAGAAAGGTTCTGTGAGAAAGATGAGGACAAACAACCCAGTCAGGATATATTCCTCGTACACTGCACTGAGTGCCCAGCCCTGCATCAACAGGGCACAGTGAAGGGCACAGCAGCCTTTTGGGTCTAGTCCAGCTTTGGCTTTGCTGCTGCAGCCAACAGCAATGAGCTCTACACTGACTGAGGTGTGAGCTCACGGCAGCCGCTGGGATGAGGGCACCCATGGCTCTTGCAGCACCTGGGAACGAGCAGCGAGTGCTTCTGACAGCACTGCTGGAGAAGTGAAGAAGTGAAGAGCGTGTTCCTAATTCATCTGGTGTGAACAGGAATTCAGTTCCCTTGCAGGCATTCAGAGGGGTGAAATTGTACCAGGAACATGTTTGGCAGCCTGGGCATGGAGCAGACGGACGTGACGTGCTTAAGTTTCCAGTGCAGCAATGAAGGGCATGCCAATACTGTTAGTTGTTTGGAAAGCTTTCAGGTTTCTTTGGAGGAAGTCAATGAAAAAAATTAAAAACACAGCACTGACTGCACCTCCCAGTGGCATTTGTTTACCTTTGTGCCTCCAAATAAAACCCACAAAGAATGCAAGGGAAGAAACACAACCACCACTGCCAGTGAGAGATTCCCAAGTGCTGTCTCATCAGGAGTTTGAGCAGTTTAACCTGAAAAGGAGAACACTGCACTGGAAGAACCAACCCCAGCTAAGATGTTTCTCCAGAAACCTGACTTGCCCTCCAAGTGGAGTTCAGGAAGCAGCTTCCCAACCATCCTGTGTGATAATCCAGTTCTCCTTCCTGCATCCTGACAGAGCAGACATTGGAGAAAATGATGAGGATTTTATAGCTCTCTGCGGCAAGCAGTTAATAACTCTTTAAGGCTATAGATCTGGGCTCCACTGCAGAGCTGCAATAATTCACAATAACATATGACTTCGCATTTATCACTCTGGCACTTCATATACACTTCCTGGTGAAACCTAGGAAAGAGGAAGAGGAGGGAGGATGATATTCCATGCGTGTGGTCAGCAGGTGCTTTCAATGAACATGGCATATGGTGGAGGATGGTGAGAGACCAACCAAGAAACACAGGCCTGGGAACTGTTAGAGGAATGGATGGAGACACTGAAAGAGGTGAGGTCTCAGCTTTGTGGGGACTTTTCTTGTCCAAAACCATCCCAAAAGCCCCCTTCTAAGCTCAGGCAAGGCCCCTGTAGACGCTGACCTTGTATAATACTGATAATGAAGGGCCCAAATGCCACCATAAAATGGTGTGTGCCCCCTTTTCCCTTGTGCTACCACCTCAGTGCCAGCACACGAGGAGTGCTGGTGTGTCCCATGGTCCGTGTGCTGACGGCCCTGTGCACCAAACAGTACCTTAGCTTGGGTATGGAAGCGCCTCACGGACATCCATCGGCACATCTCCACAGAGACGCAGGAAAATGTTGTCTGTGTTCCTCAGGAAAAGAAACAAACCTGTGGCAGAGACTTGCCCTGAGAGAACCAAAGGCAGTTTGCCTGGGGCACGGCTCAGAAGCTCGTGGAGCAGACTAGCGAGCCTTGCCAAGCACGTGGCTCTGCTTCCCCTGCGGCGTTAGCATCTCCCCCCGCTGTGCAGCCTGAGCTGGGCAGGAATCAGATCCTGGTGCCTCCAAAACCCACCTAGTCCCTGAAAGAAGAGGGAGATCACCCTCAGGGAAGGAAAAGTAAGCCAGTAAATAATTCTGGCAGGAGTCTGCAGGCAGCAGCAGCTCACTCAGAACTCCCATCTGCCTGCGAGGGGAGCAGCAGTGCTCCCACACCACCCGGATGCCGCGGGGCTGCTGGCGGCTCTGCTCCCAGGGCAGGTGCTTGCTACACGGGAGAAGCCTGCATCCACTTGTACTTCTCTGCTGGATTCCCTGTGCCTTGAGCTGTCGGTGGAAACATCGCAGACACAGCCTCTGCAAGTCTGATAGCAAAGCATGGCACAATGGAACTTGAAACGCACAGGAGATTGGTGAGAACTGGGTTTGCTCCTGGCCTTTTATGTGGTCACATTGCACGTGGTTTGTCCACTGCATCCCGTCTCTTGAAGGCCTTTTTATCTACATAGATGTGATTTCCCTTTCAGTTCCTTGCACTTACACACTTCATCAGCTGACCAATGGAAGAAACGGGTCCCTGAAGCCTTCCCTGAAGAGGCCTGCAGCACCAAACCCAAGGGCCCCCAGAGCTGTGGAGCTCCCTGGCTCCCTCTCCCCCTCCTGGGCTCAGGGCAGCGGCGTCCCGGCGTTGCTGGAGAGCTCAGCCTTACGGGGGGGTGAGGATTTTGCTGTATTGCTCTAAACACTCTGGAAGTGTTTTAGCAACAGAGGCAAACAACAAACATTATCCTGTGCACAATATCGACTCAGTTAATTGGCAAGTGAGGTGTTGGACTGGCCTCCTGCTTGGCTTAAATTGTATATGCACCGAACACTGTCTCTGCTCATCACGCTGTCAGTGGGAAAGGCTCCATACAGGGTAATCACATGCTGCTGCAAACACAGCGCTCGGTAAAGCTGCAAATCAAAAGAAAATAGCAGACAAACAAAGATGGGAGATAGGAGGAGGAGTGGAGGGGGCCGAACTGGAGACCACACGCAAACCTGCAGCCCACAGCCATAGCTGGGAGCTGAAGGGTGCACGAGGAGCTTTTTTTGGATTGATCTGAGGCACATACGGTGGCTACAGGCACAGCAGCTGACATGAACAGAAAGGAGAGAGCTGGGCAGCTGCAGGAGTGACCCTCACATCTTTCAGCCACGGTGCCAGTGAGAGAGGGGAGAGCTGGCCCTGGGGATTGGCATCATGGAAGAAAGAGGCTGCTCTGCCACTGCCTTCTCACACAGCCCTGGGAAAGTTGCTGGTACCTCCTTTGCCACAAGTCCCCCACGGCTGAGCGTTGCCGTCCTTCCTGCTGCTTACTGCTTAAGGACCAGGTTTTCTAAGACAACACAGACCCTAAAGGATGCGTGTGTATGCCCAGAAGTATTTAAAATTGTTCTAAGCAATTATGTGCCTTACTCACTTGGGTCTTGTCCCATTTCAGTGCAGCCTCAGGCATCCCAAATGCCTTTCAAATCTGGCCCTTAGACATTTTGAGGCAGCAAATTGTCTCTTACTGTAACTATCTGTACAAATAAAACTGACTGTGTATGCACGCACACACACATTACTGTCTCATTTTAAGGCACAAGTAAACAAAAGGCTACAGAGGTCTAAAACTAAAAGCTGTCTCCCAGGAGGGCTCTGGCTTGCAATTATCCCACAGGTTCTTATTGCAGGTGGGAACACACTGGCTACAAAACTGTGGGTCTGATTCTCTTCTCTCTTTGTACCCAGGCCACTTGAGACCTCTCCTGTTCCTCCTAGCTAGCTGGGCAGAGTCACGGCGATGGCCCCAGTGGCTGCAGACTATGCAGGTTTGCTGAGTGCTCTCAGCTGCTGGACACTTCCAGGAGCTAACGAGTCACGCAGCCACACAAACAAATCGAGGGAAGGCAAATGAGCTTGTAACTTCTTTAGCCATGAACTGGGAGAAACCAAATCAAACCCCCACAAAACCCACATGCATTAGCAGCAAGGAAGGTGGCTGTCAGAGAGGGTTAATGAACCAGCTGCTCAATTTCCTTGGAGACAGGCATTTAATTTGTAGCTGCCAGGAAATCCCACACATTTGGAGCTCACATCCTTGGTGGAAGTGGTGTCACATTGAAGAAGCACAGGGCAATCCTGCCACGGGGGACAAGTGCAGCTCTCCACGATATCAACTCCATTAAACTCGTCTCCCCCAGCCCCGTACATGCCAGAAAGAGTAGAGAGGTCAGGGCACTGCAAATTTACACTCCCAGCTCTGACAGCCGCTTTGGTTAGGGTTTAGGCGTGTTTGCTAGGGAGGCACTTGGACAAGGATGTTAGCCTTTCTGCTCAGCTCTTGCTCAGAAAGCATGACAAAGAGGGGGGAAGGATGTGGGTGAGAGCAATCCATAATGCTCGAGTCAGGCCACATGGCCAGCAGGCAAATTTAATGTACAGATTAGTTCTTCACTCAAAAGCTGCAAACTTAATTTGTTAGTACAGGACTTACTCTCTGCCTCTGTGTATACTGTGCCTAACCTCGCTTCCCGAGATCATCTGGAAAGCAGACATTTCCATTAGCAGTGCTTAAAACTCGGCTCTGTCAGCACTTCCACTCCAAGTTTGGAGGAGTTGTTTTAACTTCCCATAAAGCATCCGCTCCCAGCTGGAACGCAGCACACAAGAGGGGGAGATATATCTGCATAAGTCCCATTACCACTTAGCGTTTGTTATCTCTTGGGCCCTGTAGTTGGAAAACGCCTCCTGAGCTCAGTGCAGAAGCCAACATCCTTCCCAGATTTACTCTACAGACATTTGGCTGGGGATTTTACTTAAGGTTTAACTCGATTGGCAGACATTGTTTTTATGGGTGGCTTCTGTTTCAGCTCTAGGTTTCTGTAAAGCAAATATGAGATGCATTGGCAGAGTTTGCTGGGTGTTAATTACCAGCTACAAGCACACCCTCAAATGCAGTAAGATTTTTCATTCACAATCTGGAATGGAATAGCGTTGCAAACAAAGTGCCAGGTTGTAGAAAGGGGTGTTTTTTTCATACCCGTCATCAAATTGGATGAGAGTTTGGGAGCCAGGCGGGGAGAATAGAAAAAAAAAGGCTATTGAGCGTCAGGAGAGCAGGGAGGGATAGATTTAGGGGAACACCATGAGTCAAACTAAACACACAGCTTCATGCGTCTGAACATCTGCTGCGGAATGAGGTACATGCTGGTACCCTACCAACTCCTGTCCAGGGATACGGGAGATGCTACAAATGCACGCAGGCTCACTGCAGATGTGCTAAGATCCTGCTGTTGCTCACAGTTCTTTATCTTGTTTTGCTTCGTGTTTTTCAATTTGATGAGGAACGGAGACCTGAGCTACAGCCCACAACACATCCATTCCTCAGATTCACTGCCTGCCAGCCAGGCCAATTGGGTAGGTCACTGCCTTAGATGAACTTCTGGGTGAAGAAACAGGGAACCCATCCACACAGGAGCAAGGTGAAAGCTCGGACTGGTTTGCAGCAGAGAGGAAGCTGCTTCAGTTCCAGGCAGAGAGGAAAGCAAGGCACAGCCGCAGCACTTTATCTACCAAACATCTCTGTGTCTCACATTAAGCTGCATTTTTGCAGAGTCTGCAACTCCCTCCCCAGGAGTCAAGGCTGGAAACATCCCTCTGAGAAATGCCCACGGAGGCAAAGAGAAGTGCAGAGATATTTCAGCATCACTGGTGGGGTCTCAAGGCTGCAGCACAATTTCCCTCTCCTCTCCCTCCTGCCCTAAGGCGCTGCATGTTGCCTGCCAGCACAGAGGGCAGCCTTTCCTTCAGATCCCTGGTGCGATGCTCAGCTTCTCCTCCCTTTGCCAGTGCCATTACTGCTTGAGGGTAGGGATCACACTCCTCTCTGCCTCGTTTTTGGGAGGTGTCTTCCCAAGGGCAACAGGGGAGACAGGGAGAGAGGCAGAATTGGCTGTCTATATTGGTTCATGTGAAGCCTCTCAAAGCTTTTGATCAGGCTGGAGGGAATGAGATTGCCAGGGTCTTGCTCAGTACTGGGCTAAGTTTGAGGTCTTGGTGCTTCGAGCAGGACATTAAGTAACCACAGCAATCAGACAGGCCACTTCAGTGCCATAGAGCATGCCACAAGCCTTTGAATAAATCCATTCCAGCCATGCATGCAGGGTTACTTGCAAGCCAAGAAAGAATTGAACCAGTCCACTACAAGGAAGAGAAACCTTGAAGACGAAACCCAGCAATTGCTGCTAGTCCATTAGGTGAGCCACTCTGAGAGCCAGGTTTTAGAGGATGCAAATTATCTTTTTTGGAGTAGAAATCAACTCAGTCCCTGCCATCAGTAACTGCCTCTGTGATGGGTTTTTCTTCCTGCAGCTCCAGGTATCCTGAACTTTGCTAGAGATGCTGCCTATTTTTACCCTGCCTTGGCACTTACGTTATCATTCCTGTCAGAATGAGGCCAGGCATTAAATATAACTTTCCACCAAAAACTTCCCAGATTTTGTTAATTTAGGCATTCTAGTGTGATGCCTACCACACTTAGGGGAGCACTCTGAAAGGAATGTCGCAGCCCTGCGCTGAGACCTGCCTCCTGCTGCTGAAGCGAGGGGCGGTTTCCTGCCCGCACACGGCACAGCATGTGCTGTCGGGAGGGACGCTGCTGTTCCCAATGAGGACAATTGCTGCTGCCCTCACAAGTCCCACCCCTGAACCGTGTTTCAGGGGTGTCAATATATTTACGTGTCAGCAATTTGTCAGCTGCCCTGTAACATCTGCTACAGGTAGTAAATCAATACAGGGTATTAGCACAGCCCAGTAGGACATCTTTTCATATTAAAACCTCTCCAGATTTCAAGGCTGAGGGACTGAGAGCTTCCAAGGAAATTCCAGGGGTCTTGTACAATACTTACCAGCCTGACAGACTAATTACCCTATAATTCACACACAATTGCAATCTATACTGGAAGCGATTACATGTAAATGACTGGGGTGACTCTCATTTCCTCTACGATCTCTTCTAAGCCTTTTTTTCCGGTATCAATTCCATTGAAAAAAAAAAAAAAAAAAAAAAAAAAAAAGATCTTGGAAGTTATTAACACCCAAACCCACATTTCATTAAAGCTTATTTTAGGAGCTGCATGTTAAATCCACATACAGATACAAAGGCTCACAAGGCATCGCTCCTCCCGTTTAAGGTCTCAATACAAAAGCCTGCCTGCACTGCCTTCTGGGAATCATGCCAGCCCAGAGCCTGAGAAATGGTGTAGTAATAAAAATGTAACACGCTGTATCGTAAATTATACACAGGATGGGACTGAGGAGGGAGGCGGTGAGTGGATTTGTCTTTCACCCCTTGCAATAAGCTCAAACACTGCCTGAGGTCTCTTGCCACGGGAACTTGGTCTGCTCCATCCCTGCGAGGCTCCGGGGCTGAGTCTTCCCCTTGTAACCAGGAGCAGCTTTTGCTGGAAATCCCCTCCAGAGGGAACAGAGCCAAGCACCAGCATGTGACGGAGCGCTGGGAGTGCTGCTCGTCTCCCGTGCCACCTCCTGCGTGTCACCTGCAGCAGGTCCCGAGGGGAGACGCCTTGGCCCAGCAGCCCTGCTCCAGCATTCGGCCTGGCTGAGCACCGCCGTGCACCGGCCGCACGTGGAAGCCTCCCCCGGTGTGACCCGGGGAGAAGGCTGGCAGAGCCCCCCCGCCACGCTCACGCACGCACATGCCTGCCTATTTGCAAGAGAATTGCTCAGCAGAGATAACCCAGCTGTATTCAGAAAGGAGACAATTAGAAAAGCCTGGCAAAAAGGATTTTTCTCTAAATTATTATTTACAAAATATGCCAATCTCTTGCAGCTTAATTTCATTCTTCTATTTATTTTGCAGAAAAGATGAGGCTCTAGCATAGTCAGCAGTCCTGTAATGAGGATGTTTGCTTACTCCCTCGCAAGTGGGAGAAAAGCTAAGGAGGGATTTAAGGCTCTTCCTTCTCCCTACAA
The DNA here is from genome assembly GCF_964035555.1 of Netta rufina. Lineage (NCBI taxonomy): Eukaryota > Metazoa > Chordata > Aves > Anseriformes > Anatidae > Netta > Netta rufina. The sequence continues at coordinate 5,949,678 of NC_140145.1, read as the reverse complement.
CTTCTCTTCCCCAGACTCTCCCAGGCTCACTCCCTCTCATTTTTTAGAGAGCAGCTTCTGTATCATAGTTACAGCCATAAGGAAATCAGGAATTCTCAATATTTCAGCTATTTTGGAGGATGGAAAGGAAATTTCTCTCCTCCTGCCTCCCAGCCTGGCCCACAGCCCCCTGAACGTGCCCACACCCCTCCTTCTCTGCCTGCTGATGCAGGGGGGCAGCTGAGCAGACCTGCCCCGTGCATGAGGCTATGGCCTCCCGCGTTGTGCATCTTCCCAGATTCCCATCCTCACATTTCCTCAAGCTCCTTGGCATTCCCATTCTGGGAAGCAGTTTATTGCCAGCACCATCCACAAGTGCCCTGGGACCACAGCCGGCAGAGACCAGCCAGGAGAAAGGCAGACAAACTCACCAGGAAGGAGCCTGCAGAACCCGATGCCCAGGGGTTGCAGTGGGATGCGAGCAGCTCGTTGCAGGGTGAGTGCTGAGGCTGGAAACCACGTGCATGTCAGTGACCTGAGGACAGGGAAACACATCATCGTTTTGCAAAGGTGTGCCTGGGGCAAAGGGGACACTAGGTCTGGCTGCGTGGTCTGACAGAGGGATGGGAAGGGTTTTTAATCAGATCTCAGCACACAGAAAGCAGAAATGGACCGTATTTTTGGAAGAAAGAGAAAAGCTGTAGAAAGCCAGATCTTTGGGGATACTACCCCTCTCCCAGGTGTGAGAAAGGTCATTTCTTTTTGTTTTTGAAATGTCAAACCTTTTTATTGCAGCAGTTCCTAAAAACACCTCAGCGCTTCACTTTGAGGCAGCCATCCTCAGTGTTCCTGAACTGCCCAAGGAAGGTTCCATGGAGAGAAATCTTCTTAAGACTTCCGATCTTGGCTCAAATGAAAGGTTTGTGCTTTGAACCCCATACAAAAAGTGTTGTTCTCCTTGTGTCCAACAGGAGCCAGTTCCTTTATTATTATTTTTTGACTCCTGAAGTACCTCCTAACCCCGTTGCAAAGATAAAAGCAAAGACAGAGATCGGGATTTAGTGGAAACTTGGCTCTGTGGCCTCTAATGCAAATCATACATGCGATGAGGAGCAGCAGCTGAGCGCTCAGGCCAGGTGGCCAGCAGATACCACCACTTTCCACAGGCTGAAATTTCCCTGCCCCCTGTATGTGATTCATCCTCCTGGAGCCACCCCTCTAACTCCCTGCCTTCCACTCCCGCACTCCAGGAGCCAGCCCCCAGCTGACCACCGGGACCCCTGCACCCCTGGGGCTGGGTGGCACAAAGCCCTCCCGCTGGAGCGAGTTGAGTGAACCAACCTGCACAGGCAGCCTTCAGGATACTGGGATTTAATATTTTTGTTCTTTTTATAATCATGCCCTCGGTTTATTCACTTGAGAAACACGGAAAGACAAAGCAATAAGACAAGCTGCTTGGGGAACCGGTCACATCCTGACTTGTTACGTTGTCCTGCTTTGGCTTTTATGCACTGCAGCTCTGCTCTTTCATGTCCATCTTAAAATGCTTGTGCTGAATCTCTATTAAAAAGCATCAGCTCTAAATGGAGCATTAGGAGAAAAGCTGCTGCCTGCAGCTGGCAGGGACTGCAGCCCGGCTTGTTTCTGCCTGCAGGGTCTGTGCCTGCTCCTCTGGTGGACAGAAATCCCTGCAGCCTGGCATGGAAGAGCTTCTGGAAGGGAGCAGGTGGATGGCAGTCTGGGATGAGCTGGCACCCAGAAGTCAAAGGAGGTGGACCAGATAAATGCAGCATCAAACGAGGGAGAAGTGAAGGACGGAAGGCAACTCGAGTGCAGCTCACCTCCAGCGACTTGGGGAAGGCTCTTCCAGACCTCCACTTCCCTTGCTGGTAATGGAAGCGAAAGGTAATTCTCCTGCCTTCTCAGGAGGTTACGGGAAAGCTATCTTGCATCATGATAGTGGAATTGGTTTCAGCTCCTGCTTTTATATCTCCCCTGCAGGAAGGGCATTCTGCACTGTTTTTTGCAATATTCACACCACATAACTTTCCATGAAAAGGGTGTTTTTTTTGCTCAAGGCTCCTTTTAAGTCATTAAATCGATCAGCAGGAGCTGAATTTAAGAGCTCCACATCATTCCCTGAAGAAATCTCTCTCTAGCCTAGATGTCAAACACCTATGGTGAGTGGTACAAACACCCCTTCCCTCTAAGAGCCACCCATCTGCTTCAGGTGGAAGGAGAACACAGAGCAGAAATGCCGAGCCGTTCTGCAGACCCATGCTGCATGGCAGGATGGGTTTCCCCACACAAGGATTATTTCTCCCAAGACAAAAGAGTTGGGGAAGCAGCCCCACGATCTGGTAAGAAACAAGAATCAGCCCTGCCAGCTTGGACTGGGATTGCTCTTCACAAGCAGCGTAGGGGCCTGGCAATTACAACCAAAGGCAAATCCCCTAGCGTGGGCAAGGCTTTGCACGCTGCCCAACGATGCCAGCAGGGCAGGGCCAGCCCTGGTGTTCACCTGGTCCTTCCCCGTGCTGCAGAGGAGGCTGCTGGCTGCTGCTGGCATGCAGCAGGCACCCAGGGAGGCCGTTGCAGCTGCTCGGTAAGGCAGAGCCACACCACATCCAAGCTCAGGACGGACGTGAGGAAAGAAACTGTCTCCTGCTGCAGCGGCAGTAAAAGTCCTTCGTAATTGTTAAAGCCAGACGGAAACTAATTTTTCTCTCTAATTTTTTTTTTTTTTTTTTTTTTTTACAGCCTCTCATCCTCTCCCTTCCTTCCCTGGCTGGTAAAAGACTACAAGGCTGAGAAAAGCCAATTGCAATTAAATGTTTCACTCCTAAATGAACGGCTTGGTTTGTAAACAACAATAGCGACAAAAAAAAAAATGCAGCTCTCAGCAAAAGCAGCCCAGCTTTCTTTGCAAAATATCCCAGGTCTCCAATGAGAAAATTGCTCATCCCAACATCATTCTGAACTCTCTGGGGGTGCTCCTTTGCCCCTCCAACCCCTCATCACCCCAGATTTAGAGCCTGTCAAAGGTAGTATGAAGAAGTGGATGAGGCACGGAGACACACTAGCCTGGAAGCTGTTCTTCTGTAAAAGCACTGCAAACCTGCTCCTTTAGATAAATAAATAGCACGTCCCCTGTGAGACATCATCTGCAAAGCACTATCGTACGATGCCTCCACAGTCATAATTCCCCATGTCCTTATTGCCCGACAGCCTCCATAAAGAGCCGGCAGGTTTATGTGCCACTTAAAACCAACCTATTACCAGCAGCAAACTTCTTTCAACAAGTTCCTGTGTGCTTTGACTCAAAAGCAAAAGAATCGCATCCCAGTGTGACGAGTCAGCACTGCTCAGGCACCCTGCTAGGTCCCCTGAGACAGGGGGTTACCGGTCCCCGAAGACAGCGTGAGCCTCCAGCGCTGTGGCCTGGGGCAGTCACACAGAGCTGAGTACAGTTACACTGGAAGATCGAACCCAGCACGCACAATTTATATACTGCAAGACATAAATGATGCTTCCCTATAGGCTATGCATGAAGGGAAGCAGGTTTTCTGGAGATGGAAACAGACACTGCTATCAATGCGGTAAATGGATGTTGCATCCCTCCAGGATTTGATTCAGTGGGCACGTTCAGGGACTGCTGTGTCTGAGGGCCACGAGGGATGCCTGTGTGGCTTGCAGCCCTACAGACGCAGGTTTCAACCTTTGGCTGGGATGAAAGTGGAGGAGCTGAACTGATTTTCATGGTTCTTTTGCAGTAGCTGGCAAATACAAGCAGGTCCTGCAATATGCAGGGATCTCTGAACAGGAAGGGGAAAAGGAACCTCGAATCTCCTGAACCTTTCCCGTATGTAGGTCTGCAGTCAAACACAGTGGTTTTTATTTTAAGGTACTGAGATACGTTTTTTTCCTGTCAAATGAAATTAAAACACAAAACACAGGGGCAAGCCAGTCGCCCCAAACTGCCCCATCTGCTTCATGATCAGATTTTATGTGATGAAGGCTAACGTATTTGTTTCATTTTCAAATAGCATATGGTTTGATTTTTAAAAGCTCAGCCACTCACCACCAGGGCCAGCCTTCCAGAAAAGCCTGATGCACAGCAGCTCCTCTGGTGACACATGGGAGTTTTTGAAAGAGCTCAGCACCCAAGCTGCCCATCTGAAGTCCCTGGAAAAGCTGTCCTTGTTTGGGAGAGTTGAACAGCAGAGAAGCAAGCTGCCTGCTGTGGGAATGTAATCCATCTACCTAAAAGCAAGGAAGACTTTAAACCACAAGAAAAAAAAAGTCAAAAATACAATAAAACAGAAAGGGGAGGAAAAAGAAAGGCATGAAAGGGTTGAATAAATTTCCCCTTTGGTTTTAGACTACTAACACCATAAACGCTACTGAATAAATCACCAACAGACCAGAGAGCTGAAATAATGCAGGGGAAAACCTGACTTCCCATTCATCACACTCCCCCTGACATATAATAAATGCTTCTCATTCAACCAAAATGAATTAGCATAGTCGACACAGCACGCTTACATACCCATGCCCACAGATTACTCTGTTCTTTGCTCTCTGACTGAAGCCTCCTTTCCCATTGCCTCCTGCCTTTTGCCACTTTCCTGCAGGGAAAGCAAATCAGCCTCACCTAGACCGAGGGGTCCTCGCTGCCACCAGTCCCCAGGACACCAGGGGCTCGCTGCTGGCGTCTGGAGCACCTGTAAGCCCCAGTGAGTATGATCCATAAAGTCAAGTATGAAAATATAGGCCACGAGAGATGCTCGTCACCTCTTCCCCTCCCACCCTTTCTCAGGGATCTGTCAGCTTAGCAGCAGAACTGGCAATGGCATTTCAGAGTCCCATGACAGCATTTCAGCCCCCAGGTGGTGATGGCTCTCTGGCACACTACCTTGCAAGAGCCAAAGATGAGCCCCTCGCTTGGTACCACAATTTACAGGTCTAAGAGAGCCCTGAGAGGCGTGAGTGTGCATCTGTGGGGTAGAATTGCCACCACACAACCCAGAGGGAGCCCTGCAGACTGACCGCACGCAAGCTGCAGTCCTGGCACCAGCCTGGAAGGATGTTCAGGAGCTTGGGACACAGCAGGAGAGTTACAGGAAGCCACGTTTATCCAACAGGATGGCACCTGCATGGATGTTATCACAGAAACATTGCTATTCTGTGATGGAAACTGGCTCCAGTCAGCATGGATCCAACTTTGGCTACAGAAGGGCAGACACCTGGGGGCAACACTGGGGCTGAGACACGATGGGCAACCTCTGTCGGCAGAGGCTCTGTCCCTGGACCACCCGTGTGCAGGCACAGGGGGTAGGGGTGCACTGGGAAGTGTCCCTCTGGTCTCAGAGCCAAAGGAGAGAGCCTGTGCTGGGAAACAAGCCCAGTCCACAGCAAACTGCACGTGGCAGGGGCAGGTGGGGGGCAGCCGTGGGCTGAAGTCACAGGGCCACGGTAAAGCCAAGTGGGAACAACCTTTGGCAACGCTTTTTAGGTTTGATAACACCACTGGAGGATTAAAGCCACTTCAGGAGGAAATATCATGCCAGGTCTGAGTGATTGCCCAGAGTAAGGCTAGAGTGATGTGAAAATGGGTGATAAATATTAAGAGACGGAGATGAGAGACGTATAATGGAACGTCTGACAAAACCTTAATTAGAGTCTTGTATATACTCTGAGAAAATATATTTAGCCGATAGCAGCACTGGGGGTTTGAAGCTTTCTACAATGTGCTTAGGTTTAAAATAAACATTTATTTTAAGCACAAGTAAGTCATTCAACTAGCTAGTTTAAAGTCAAGGTAGGTGAACAGCTAACAGTAAATGATCTACTACATGCATTTATTCAAGCTTCTTTTTAGCCTGGATTTCCTAAGGGGGGGAAAAAAGAAGAAAAAGAAAAAAAGAAAGCAGTCTGTTATTGCTTTGTGTTAGTTATTTCCTCCTAATAACTCTTGAATCTCCTGGCCAATTTCTCAGATTCACCACAGGAATAAAGGGCTTGGAAATGCTACATTCCTCCAAGAGTGCTGGAAACGAGTGGCTGATGATCCCCACTCATGGAACAGCTGCTAGAAAATCCAGATCAGACGCTCGCAGGTTTCTTACTCATCTTTGCTTGTTTATAACTCTCCTGAATCCTAACACAAATAGCTGCTCCCACAGAAAGGCCAGCACTGATCCTAGATGAATTGGGTCAAGATGTTATTTTCATGACGGTTTCTCGTGGCTCCTTCTCCCCCTCGCGCTTGAATATTTAAAGCCAGCAACTCCTAGGAATGATCCTTGACTCCAATATTTCCCACATACCCAAATACTTTCCCCCAACAACCTTTGCTGTAAATTATCCATACCGCTAGCTCTCCCCATCACAGCCTCTGCAGACAAAAAGGAGGGAGCTCTGCGTGTAACTGGTCCCTGCTCTGAATCACAGGGTCGGATTTGTCTCTTCAATAGCAGACAGCAGCATCAAATGGTTCATATAATGGCTTCAACAGCTCCTCACCCATCCCTGCCTCTGAAATGACCCACAGTGCGGTCCATGTCACGACAGTGGATGTGGGATCTCCCTCAAAGAGCAGTCAGCCAAAGGAGCCAGGCTCCACTCTGGGCAAAAAAAAATGCCCTCAATAATTTATTGCCCTGGATGAATTCATCTCCCGGAGGGCTGAGCAAGGGCTTTGGGGTGCAAGTGCCCACTCCTGCAATGCTGAGCATGGGCAGGAAGTGCTGGGTAGGACTTGAGAGACATCTTGTCCATTCCCCTTGCTCCAAGGCAGGAGTCTAACACCTCGCTTGTTTCTGTCAGAGCTGTCTATTCTGTTCTTAAATACCTCCGGTGACAGAGCTGCCACAGCGCCCTTACGTGTCCTCATCCTGTCATTCACAGTGTCACCTGCTGCCAGGGTCCTGTAAGACTAACGGTGTTTGTCCTAGGGAATGAGTCAATCCATGATGGGGTTTTCAGTCCTCTAGTTTGTCAGGAAAGGTCACACTCAATTCGTCGGCCCATGCTGCTCCACCTATGATTTCCTCCAGGCTATGAGCTCTCAGAGCCCAACCATGTCCACCATGGGCCCCAACTACTCCTTTTTAGTTCCCTCCAGACTTTCAGGGCTTTTATGGATGCCTGGAGAGACCACCGTGCTCCTCTGCACACCACCAAAGCAGCTAAGGCAGGGAATTCCCTTCTCTCCTTCCCCACAAAGCCTCTCACCCAGCCCCTTGATGCAACAGGTTTTGCAAGAGGTCCTCCCAAAGCTCGGGGCCTGGGGAGATGCCCAGGGCACTCAGCCACACGCTGGTGTTCAGCGGGGCCACCAGCAGCACAGGCAGCTCGGGAGTGCAGAGAGCTTGGGATTGATTGCGTTGTCACCTTTGCCTACTGCTCCTTGGTTGCCAACCAGCAGAAGGGATGTCCTGCTTTGCATAATGCTTGTACTGCGAATATTATTAACCTCATATATCACCGGGGAGTGCGCACAGCTCCCGTTCGCAGGGAGCACTAGGGCCAGCCCTATTCAATCTACTTCGATAAACAGCAACAAGGACCATTTAATAAGCAGGAGGCAGCTGGTGTCTTCAGAAGTTAGGCTTTTGTGTTGATTTTTTTCTCTTTTACGAAAGACAAATAGGCCCAGGAAATTTTTTGCTCTGGATTTACATCTTGTCGACCTCTCATAAACTAAGCAGGGTCAAGCATTGGTCAGTACTTGGGCGGGAGATCTCAAGGGAAAACAAAATCCACAGTACATTAGGAAGAGAAATGCTTGTGACTTGGCTTTTCAGTGAGTAATGCTATGCTCCTTGAGCCAACGCTGAATCCCCATCGCAGGCAGGGTTAAGAAGGCAATCACAGCTGCAGAAGGCTCCTTCTTCCTATGGGACGTGAGCGTGGGCTGGGCTGGCACCTTCAAAGGAACCAAAGGGAGGAACCAGAATTACACGACAGTCGAGCCTCCTTTGAGGGCCTGTATGAAAATACCAGCCCCGATCATAAACCCTCCTGTCTCTTTCCAACAGCAGGTATTAGCTGAGGGATAACTGTTTAATACCTCAAGCAAAAGGCATTCTAGCCCGCTTCCTCCTCTAAATCCGGGCAGCAAATCTGTTTGAATTCAGTATGTTTGCTCCCCCTACTGAACTGTCCCACACGCTCAATGTATGTTTTTCAACAGTTCCCCAGCTACCTCTCCTGCACTGGCTGCATTTCCCTGGTGAGTAAAACGATTTCTATGTTCAGTAGCCTGTAAAGCACTTCAAAATCTTTCAGATGAAAGGCCCTCATTGAAAAGTGTATAGTAAGATTTCATTATTGTATCATTTATTCTCATTATCGCTAATAGCAGTGGTTGTATAAAATGTTCTTCCTGTGATCAGGACTGACTACCTAGCAAACAGCCCAGCCTGCAGAAGCTAAGGACAAAGAAGGCACCGGGGAATAGGCATCCAGAGTTCACTTGGCTGTTTGCAGCCCATACATCTTCTCCGTTTCTTTGAAGATTTTAATTAGAAACCTACAGAACAGTGTTGCTGGACCTGGGAGAGATCCAGAGGTATAAAGGACAACAAGCAAACTGCGAGCCTCCCTTCGTCACAGGCGTAAGGCTTTTTAGAACTGAAACGCACGAGGTGCTCACAAAGGGGGCTAGAGACCAAGCAGTGCTGAGGTCTGGGGACACACGGTGTGCTTGGCAAGGAAAAGGGGAAGGTTTGGATAAAGCAGACTCTGTTTTCAGGGGACAGGTTGCCAACAGGCCCTGCAATGAGCAAACAGGCTATCTACCCTCTCGGGGGGGTGGGAAGGCGGGGGGGACAGTGTTTCAGCGGGAACTTGAGGGTGTACGAAAAAGAAGATTCCTGATTTAGCATCTCAAACAGACCAGAAAGAAAACTGGGGAACAAAGCGTGGAGAGGAAATGCAAAAAGAAAAGAGGTGTGAAAGAGAATGAAAAGCACTGCTAACTCGCTCTGACCTAGGCAGCAGCGTTCAAAGCTGTAGAACTCATTGCCCTAAATAAATAAATGAACTAAGGGTAGGATTTATAAGCAAGAGAGATACAAGGAACAGCTGGTCGAATAGGCGTTCAGATGGGTAATGGAAAGTATTTACAATGTTGGCCAAGCAACTTGACAGGCAAGAGAAGCCTAGTCATCAGTTAGGGCAAGAAATAAAAGAGGTGACAGCTGTAAGATCTCCTACTGCCTAGAGAGCTTGAGAATGAGGGATTTCTGCACCACTCCTGCTCTTCCCCTGCGTGCCCCAGATGCTGTAACTTCAGTGACCTGTGTTTCCATTCAGACACCGGAGCCTTAGACGTCAAACGGTGCAGTGACAAAGAAGAGAACTTCTTCATCCAGGGGCTGCAGAAACAGATGGGCAGGACGGCATCTCGGACCTTTGTCATTGCAGGATGATGAAGTAAAATTGCAGGATGATGACCAGTAAAAAGCAATTAGGGCTGGATTTGATGCTGAAGCCTGGGGACCCTTCAGGCAGTTAAAATGTTTGGAGATAATCCAGTATGAATGGAGAAGCCAGTCTTCAGATTGAAGGGTAAAAAAGACAGGAGAAGTGACAGCATGTCCAAGGGCACAATAAACAGACAAGAGCGGTTCTGTGGAACAGCATATTTAGTGAGATCAACAGGAAAACTAATATCCAATTTCACTACTTGCTGAAAATTTGTTTTACTTGAAAATTAAGTGGTAGCAAAGAGCATGGGTTGTGGTTTTGTTCCAGGTCACTGATGATCTCCAAATGAAAGAGGAAACTGTCAGACTTAGGCTTGGGTGATACAGGGATTTCTTATCAATTTCCCCTTCACCAGAATCATTCAAAGAAAACCCACTTTCAAGGCTTAGCTCCAGCTCAAGTAGCCAGATGAAAGGCACCATTTACAAGGCATCCCCACCATTACCCAGATAAGATCTGGTTCTCAGGGACTCGGAGAAAGTGGAGGATGCTGGCAGGTGTCCTCCTTCCAGCGTGACAGATCTGAGCACCCCAATGGAAATATAAAAAAAATATATTCTCAAGGTGTCAGAGCTGTTCATCAGAACTGCTCTGATTATCTAGCATTACTGAACAGCAGCTACTTTGTCCCTTTGATCACGGCTGGTCTTCAAGTCATGGATGAATTAAATTTTTAACAGCCTGTGTGACAGCTCAGGACAGCTGTTGTGTCAAAATGGTCCTGAAGGCCCCCGTATACCTCGGAGCAGTCAGCAGATACAGGGCTGCAGCAGTGGGGAGTTAGCAGCATCCTTGGCTCATCTCCAGAGAACTGCAGCCAAAAGCTGTGCGGCTGGAAGAAGCACGACCTTGCAGCCCCAGAGATGGATCTAAGCAGAACAGGAAGATTTTAACCCCAGGACTTGTGTTTTTCCAGAATGCACAGTATTATTTTCTGGACCGATACACTGCCAAAAGAAGTTCTTGCAGGACTCACCCAGTATTTCTTCCATCGTGTGTGTCTCCATACAGTCCTGGACCATGTGAGCTCAGGGCCACCAGAAACAATTTCAAGACTGTAAGTCACATGGAAGAACTAGCACGGTGCCTAAATCCCCACTCACACATGAAGAAACGCTGCACTGCACAAGCAAAAAACCACCCTGCTTTGTGCAAGCAAGGAGTTGTCTTGCTTATACTGCTAACTCTGCTCCATAGGCACAGCACACGTTGGAAATGTCTGGTGCTGAACCTTCGATGTTGAGCCTTGGGGTGCTGAGCTTTGGAGAAGTCCAAGGGAAGGAAGCACAGGTGGTTGGGGAGGATTTGTGAAGCTGACAATCTCCTGAAATCCCTTCAGTACCTGCTGCTTGACAGCTCTGCAATTCTGAATATGGTTTTCTGGCTCACCCTCAAAAACTGAACAAATGACAGTGACTTTGGTTACAAAACAGCAGCTCTTTAATTGCAACAAGGGCCCCTGCTAATTTAGCAGAAACCTTTTTAGCTCATATAACCGCTCTGCTAATGAAATCACAGCCATCACCACTTCTGGCTCCCCATGGTAAAACCTCTGTCCTTTCCAGGGAGTGAATCTCACCATAGCTTCAGACGGAAGTTTTAATGGGCTTTAGCAGCCTTCGAGAGAAAGCGCTTGAAGGACAAAATAAATCATCTGTCTTACTGTACTGTCATAAAATCCCCCTTCCCCTTAATATTCTTCTTGCATCACCTTCTAGTTCTGCCACCATCCCTCCTTCAAAGCTCAGACTTAACTTGGAAAAGCATCTCTATCCAAGCGGAACAATAAAGATCCCCAAAGTTTCCGTATTTCAGGTGCAGGATTCGGGAGATCAAAATAACCCCAAAGCTCTAATCAACAAACTCATCTTTCCTAATACCACGGGGTGCGTTTAGCAAAACCCTCTTCCTCTCCTCATCTTAAAGCTCTGATGCTTTGGTGGCACACTGGGTTATTTTGAATTGGCTTTGCAAAGGTTGCAGACTTTCATGACGGAGGAAGGAAGGTCTCCAGCCAACACAGAGTCAGCACAGTCAGGTGTTTAACAGTGTTCTGCACAGGTCCTCTTCAGGACAAGTCTTCAGAAGGATCTCACTGGGCTGCTCCTAGACCTCGAGTGTTGCAAGGCAAAGGAAAAGCTGCAGATATCCTGGGTGGTCCCTGCCAGACTGTAGCAAAGGCAAGAATAAGGCAGCAAAGCCGCCTCTGCTTCCCAGCTTTTCTTCCAGCACCAACAACAGAGCTAAACTGGATCCTAAGTGTTGATTCATATTTCCAAACACTTTCTAACCATTGCAAAGAAGTGCTTAAGGGCTTGGCTGTATTTATGCTTTTGCTTGTCTTTAATAAAAGCTGTATTTATAATGCATGATTAATTATTTTGCACAAGCCTCCCTTTTATGGGAACCTGTGAAATGTAAGTGATTTTTAATACCACCTCGCAGACATGACGCCTTCTTCCCACCCCCATTACCATTAATCCACGTTGTAGAAAGATGTAACATTTGTCACTGGTTTATTATGAAGTGCAATGTTGCGAGTTATTTATGAGCTTGCTATTTATTGAAATATTTGCGGGTAGTTTTAGCACTTCAACTCTAGGGTGAGAATCAGCCATGTTTTACCCACTGCCTGGCAAAACCCGCTCCTGTTTAACCACTTCACTGCCACTCTCTGGCTGAGCCATCACAGCACATCTCCCAGGGCTGTGTTTTAGGGCAGCCTCTCAGCCTTGTGACTGCCAAGGGACTGGACAAGCAAGCTCAGTTATATCTTGTTCTCATTAGGTGGAAGGGGATGGTTGAGAAGGTCCCAGGGGCCATAATGGACAGAAACAGGCAAGGAACGGACATATTACTGGACTGGAAAGAAGGCAGTCTGGGTGTCTAGCAGCATAGAAGTGAAGCAGCTGGACAGACAGATCAAGCCAGTCCACTACTCAGTGCCTAATAGCCAACAAAGCCAAGGAAGAGCATTAGAACATGACAAACACACAGCGACCCTTCCCCAGAGCATTCCCCTGCTCTCAGCAACCTGCCACACAGGAACTTTCCAGGTGAGAGTTTTGCATCTGTCTTTAACAGCTCTCAAGAGATTCTTCTTCCTTGGCTTTGCCCAATTCCTCCCCAAATCCACGTAAGATTTTTTTTGTACCACAATGCCCTGATGGCTAGGAGTACTGCAGCTTAAATTCCACATTGCATAAATATTTCCTTTTGCTTGGTTTGACCCTACCATCACCTCTTTTCACTTGAAGCCTCCCTGTATATCTCAAAGTGCCTCTGTACCCTAAGTCCAACAGGACAATCCTCACCTCCATTCAAGCCTAAAGCTGCTGGATATGTCAAACAGATGAAGAAGGAGGGTATGACGTGATGATTAGGAGACAGCAGTAACAGCAGTCAAAGAGCATCTGTAGGCCCCAGCGTTCCTGTCACTGTAGATCAATTCTCTCCCAGCTCATGCTCTGTTCTGACCTGGGTGTGCTTTGTGCCTAATTGCAAGAGAGCCCCTAAAACTGCTGAGACTTGTCTCTCATGCCTAGCTGGGATCTCTGTCTGCTCCTGGCTAGCACAACCCAGGAGATCAAGAGGCCAGGAAGCCCTAAGTGGTCTGTACAGAGCCACTCTCAGGAGAATGTCAGTGCTGCTTGGCCTTGCAAGTTGCTGTGTCTGTCTCTGTTGGGAGCAGTACAATGTGGGGAACCAAATTTAAGCAAAAACCTGGAATAAAATTGTTCTGTGGCAGCCTAGCCCCATGTCTGAAAGTACGCACTGAATTTAACTAGATGTGAACGCAGTGTCATTGCTGGGGGCCTTGGTTAAAGTAGCTGGCCTCTATGTTTTCAGCTACTGCTTCTTAAAAGCTTAGGGTAGCTTGACTATGCCAGCAGTGAGCATGCTCATATAGCCATATGGCCATAGTCTTAACCTCTGTTGCCCTTCTCAGCTTCCCACTTCAGCACAAAAATGAAAAGTGCAAGACCTAGAGCGCTTACCCCACCCCAACCGGTCCCATGAGAGCAGATGTGAACAAGAACCAAAAACATACTTCTGACACCTTGTGAAACTCTGTCTTCTGCTCTGAACGTGCTCTGCTGTCTTTCATCACCCATCTGACCTTAGCATTGAAGGATTAACACTTTAGGAAAATGGCCACATAGTAAAATCAAGAGCAACACTAATCACTGCTTCTTTTCAATAGCCCAAATAATACATAACTGTAGTGTATAGCAAACAGCTGCTTCAGCCAGAACAGCTAGTCCTAGGAAGGCAGTCCCTGTTTTTTTCCTCTATACTGCATATTGTTTCAGTAAGAGAAAAGAGAGAACAGGAACCAGCACACAGCACTATGGCTGTTCATAAAGGAATACAAATGAATCCCTTTCATGTAAAAGTGCAGAGAAAAAAAAAAGAAAAAGAAAAAACCATATAGAAGTGTTTGGCTGCTGGGTTTAGACATGCGAGCCCTGGACAATTAACCAGTCAGTTACCCTGCACCATCCAAGCCACACTCATCATCTACAGAGACACCCCTAGACCATGACAAACAGGGAACAAACTCCTGTTACTCCATGACGAATGGAAGAAATTCATCAAATCTCGCACTGCCAACAAAGTGTGCTGAGCAAAGAGACCTCATGCTTACGGCTGAATGCTCAAAAGACAACTGTCAACTTACGGACACAGCTCTGAGACAGACCACGAGCTCAGGTCCCCCGTCACACAGCAGATGGTGGTCAGCCAGAAGCAGCTCAGCAGAAAACGTCATGGAAAGCAGAACATTGCCTTTACCGAGCTCAGGGACAGGGCTTCTGGTTTGCCGTTTGCTTTTTAGCAATTGCAGCTACCAAAGTTGTCAGTTTGCAGCACCTGAAATGTCTCGCTGAAAACTGTTTACAACACTTAGCACTTTGTGCTGAGATCACTTGCTGCAATGAAAGCCTGTATTTCATTGAAAAGAGCAGCACTTTGCAGGCACAGATTTATTTTGCTCCAACACTCGGAGCTCCCTGGCGCTAGCTGGATACAGAGATGCTGCACAGGTACGCAGTTTGCTGCAGGTAGAGCATTTGAAGAGTGTGAATTAGAGGGACACGAAGTATATTTGAAATGTTTAGCAGCCAGATGGAAGGCATTTCCTCTTGTTCCATACATTTTTATTCTAATCCTGCTCTCTGTGTACGTGTTTCTGTTGTGCTAGCTACAGTCAGATTTCCATACAACATCTTTTCCAGCAGAAAACACTATTTCATCAGAATAAGCCAACTTGATTTTGACAAAATTTCCATGTTTTATGAGCAGTCTGCTCACTGAAAGCATTTTCTAAAATCAAAACAAATCTTGGAACTTTGAAGTTTGCCTTACAACTCTTTATTATAAATAACTTGTGGGGTAAGGAACCACACTCCTACTGCATTTTGAGAGCAAAGCACAGTCACCTGTAATTTCTGAACACTAAATGCTCCGAAATGCTGTGGCAGGGCATTTTGATATTGCTCAGTGATTGCTCCAAAAAGAAAGTGAGACAGAAAATCACTCAAGGTCTTTTAACTAGCTTTTAGCAGACCTGTTCCCACTTGATCCAGCTGTTTCTAAGACCCCCTTCAAAGGGTCAAACAGGATGAAGCCTTCACTCACTAGTATTTTATACTGCACCACACACCAGGCCTGATTCTGCTGATGTAAAGCCAGGGTAATTTTAAATCATCAGAGCTAGTACAGATCTACCAAGGCATGAATGCAGAAAGAAGACTTTTGATTCTGGCTCTGACAGCAGAGCCTCCAGTTGGGGTTGAGTAAAGCAAGGGTTTTCCACGGTGAAAGTAAGGGTCAGCTTCTCTGCACCAAAAGGTGGGTGTCAGTCCTGCTTCCGCTGTTCCATCGCAGTCACTTTTTCTGTCACACCGTGTCTCAGTTTCCCTCCACATCACAGCTCACTGCCCTAAGCACTGCCCCAGCTTGCTGGTGTAGCCAAGGTCCCAAGCCAAATCACCAGCTCCAGGGGCTCTTTCCCCATTTCTCCTAGGAGCCCAAGTGGAGAGGCAGGACAGGGAGCCAGGCACACTGCTGCACTTCAGAGCTTCTGAGACATTTTTTTGCCAGCCAAGGACAGACTGTATTATTTAGGAGCTGGTCAGACTGGGGTGATGGGGTGAACAGCTCTGCAAAGAACAAACAGGATAATAAACCCATCTTAATGCCTATAAAGGAACACAATCTGACCTTATCTATATGCAAATTGTGGTGCCTTCTTCCTTCTCTTTGAGGGCGGGTAAGCTGGCTATAATGTGCCTGGTAACACCAGTGCATTTGCATTCCACCAGATGCTGTTAGGAACTTCTCTCTGCTTTGTTCAGTGACTTAGGCTGTACTTAAAAAAACATAGAAAAAAAAAATCACAAAACAGTCCCTTCTGATTAGAAAGCAGTTCCATTTGGCTGCCACCTGTTACAGATTCACCAGAGCCTCAGGAAAGTTTCAGACACCAGCAGTTCCCACACCCTTTATCAGCAGCATTTGCCTCCTTGTTCTTTGTCACCGAGCTGTATTTGCATGGAAACCAGCCTCTGGTGCTGAGGAATCCATCTGTTCCTGCTGTTCCCTCCTCACCTGAAAAGTCAGGCAGCCCTGCTTACAGTGTTTTGGGTGCCTGTGAGTTAAAAACACCTGAGAAGTTAGAGACTAGGAGGGAAAAAAAAAAAAAAGAAAAAAAGAAAAAAGAAAAAGCGAACACTGGATCTGCCCGTACCAACTACTATTTTTTCCATGATTCTGCAGAAATCAGCCTGTTCACATAGGCATATGCTTATCAACCCACAGTAAAATCCATTTCCTTCATAACTCTGCATAGCTCCCTTGTACACCACCACTTTCCTAATTTATCTGAAGCTACTCAAGCTCCTGCTGAGGACCCATTGCCCTGTCCCAAACGCCACCAGGGCTGTAATCGTGCTTGCTCCTATCTCAAGCAGCCTGCAGTTACACGAAGTTTGGATGAACTTCCAAATCCGAGGCATTCTGCTCCTCCAGTGCCTGACACCAGTCTTAGGCACCGGTCCACAGTTTTCAGGGGAAGAAATTAAAGACAAAGAGTAGCTACATTTTTGGAAGAAAAAATAATAATAATAATATTGTTTTTATGCAAATAGCCTTAAACTTCGGATAGGAGCAAGAGAAAAAAAAGGGGGAAAAATCCATTTAAAAACCTTTCTCCCTCTATTCTTTTTTCCTCTTTATGTTTTCAATGTGGCTTTAGTGGCTCTTTAAAGATGTACTACAAAGCTTTTAATAAAAGCCAGAATGAAAGGCAGAATCCTCTTTAAGATCCTAAATCAGTCTTGCAATACGTGTCTAGACTCACACGTTGCTAATACATTAACTTTTTAGGAGTGAGATATTGTAACACCCAGTAATCCCTTCAGCTTCTGCTAAATTCCCTGTCAAGAAAGCTGTGTGTTTCTGTTTAGATGGGAAGCAGCAACATTAACAATGACCCCTTCCAGAGAACATTTAATAGGCAAGTAGATCACTCAAAGTACATTTCATTTCTGCCTCTCATTCATTTAGCAGTCCTTTCCACCACTCTGTGAGCACTGAGGGTATGATTGCCTTGCATCAAGCAACCACTGCACTTGCTGAACAAAATATACAGGGGTTTGGTCCTAACGTTGGGAGCAATATGCTGGTTTTGGCATTGATCCCACCAAATCTAGGGTTACACGTTTACAGCAATAGCCGCTCCATCTCCACCAAGCACTAGCAATTTCCTCTGGTCACAACTACCCAGTTTCTCTTCCCCAGGAATTCAATTTTCCGTGCTGTTGGCTTCAAAAACGTGAGAGCAAGCAAGCTCCTGTCAGCCACAGTAAGCATGTGCTTCTACAGCTTGCAGTTATGAGTCACAGATTTTTGCGTGAGACAGAAATTGGTGGTTTGCTTCCTGGCCTAAATGTGGCATCTACAAGTTGTCCGCTGAGCAAAGGTAACAAGCAAGCTCTAAGTGAAGTGGGATTTTTTTTCTTAAAAAATCCAACGTTCCTTAGTCCCAAGCAGTGGCCTTACTGCATCTATTTTCGGTGGAAACGCTAACCCGCTGATTCTTTGACTGGAGAATGCCAAGGGCAAAAACAACAGGTCATTGAAAAATCACCTGGTTTGTCTGGAGCTACAAAAATAAGCCGGTTTTGAACTCAGATCTCCTGAGACCCAGCTCCGTGCCCTGCCTCCCCATCTCCTGCGCAACCACAGGCAAATCACTTCATCTCACCCAGCTGCGAAGTGAGGATAAGAAGTGCTTTGTTCACCCAGGCTTGTTTGACTTTGCCGTGCAGACTGCAGGCCCTGCAGGGCGCGAGCTCTCTATCTTCCCACGTATGTAGAACAGCCATTTTTTGAAATAACCAGCCAATGCACCACATGAATTTGTGAGCCCCAAAGATGTGAGAGAGAGGTATTTGGAAACACAACAGAGCAAGTGTGTTGCTATCCTGTGATGCTTGCAGCCTTTGGATGCAGAATCAGCTTCTAACCTGCACAATGCTGCGAGCAACTGCCCCAGCAGTCACAAACCTCAGGAGCCTCAGGCAAGCTGCAGCTAAATTTAGATCCTCTCTTCCGTGCTTCAGCTGGAGTTTTCACAGATAGATTATATTCCCCCAGTGCAGTCAGTGTGCTCAGAGGGATCCCTTGTTTCTCTAGTTAGTTATTACCCTCCTGCAGGGAGAAGGGGCCCTGTTTGCACTAGGAATGCCAGACAAGCTGTTCTGAGCAAAACGCTGAATGCCAAGTCTCTTCATCAATGTGTCAAGGCTAGAAACTCCTCTGAGTGACAGGGACTCTGAGGAACCACACACAGCAGTCACCTCTGCTGCCGCTGCTGAGAGAAGCCTTTGCAGGGCAAAGGGAAGGGCCCAGGAGAGCAGAAATCCCGATCCAGCAATGGGAGAACTCCCCAGGCCCTCTGGGGTGTTGTGGAAAATTGCCTTCCCTCCCCAGGGTCACTCCAGCCATTCATAATCCACACACACGCACAACCCAATCCTTTCCTCAAGGTCTGCCAGCAGCGCTGCTTTCTGGAGGACTCAAAATTATCAAACAAAATACTTGTCCCTTACCAGATCAAGAAGAGCTCGATGATACTGAAACATCTTTGCCCTGGGGCCACTTGATGCTTGCTTTAACTGTGTTACCCCATTAAGGATGATATGATTTAAGTCTGACTGTCTGGTTTGCATGGTGATTAATAGCAGCTGGTTAGCCATATTCCTTGGATATTAGCGGCAGAGCTTTCCTCTGTTGATTTCTCATTGCTCCTAACAAGACGAAGGACTCCAGTCTCAGCTAACAGAGAAGTCTGACTATTAGCAGAGATGAAACGGTCAAAAAAGGAAAAAGATAACCCTGAATCATGGCTAAGCAGCCAGACACCAATTAGATGCATTGCTTCTCAGGATCACCATGCACATCACTTTACCCAGGTTTGAACCTAAGCTGTGAAACAACATTTCAAAGACAATTAAAACATCATAAGCAATCATGTGTGAATACTCCTAAATGCAGCTACTAAATAAGATACAACGACAGATCAGCAACAGGAGAAATCATAGTTTAATCTAACCCTTAATGGTTGTTTATTATCTAAATGATTACCCCAATTTAGAACTAGCCACTTGTTACAGACTGGAACTATATCACAGCTTTTTCCACGTTGAATTCAAGGCTCAGTGGAGATGGTATTCCACAAGTTCATGGTCAGTGAACATAGGATAGAGACTTACAGACTGAACACACTTGATCCTACTAGACCCTCCTATGCCCACTAAGTGATTTGGATGGAAGGCCACTGGTGTATCCCGAAAACTGGTTAATATCAGAGCCTCGGAGTGAAAAAGCTTCATCTGGCCCCAGGACTGCTGCAGAACTGACAGAAGCATGTAAACAAGCATGAAGGAGGCAGAAGGGTGGCTGTCTCTGAGAGGGGACCGAAGGAGCCCAGGTTCTGTGGGATGCTGGCAATGGGTTCAAGAAGGTAGAGTAGTAGAGGAACTACTGGATGGGAGTGAGGCACATTTGTTGAAGAAACAGTGAAAAACATTCACCGGGATAGTCAGGGTAGCATCAGTACAAGCTAGTACAAGCTCTCCACTCCTGGCTGGCAGATGGAAGCCCATGCAGCTGTCAGACACCTCCAACCAGTCCTACAGCCCCTGGGACAACCAGGGTGGCTTCTCTGCCCTCAGACGTATACACACAAGGCCCTACTCAGTGACGGAGTTCATTAGCTTCAATTTAGCTGCAACAAAGATATAAGCAGAGAAGCACAGCAATGGCTCTAGCAGGTCTGGCCAGTTCTGGAGTCTGCTCTCTAATTATAGCCATGAGCACCGGCCTGGGAGGGGCTATATGGCAGTGCCTCATTTTATATTAGAGCAGGTAAGGGCAAAATAGCAAAGGGTCTGATCTTACATCCAGACCCCCCAGTAATAGGAGAGTAATTCAGTGGAAGAAAAAGGGCAGTGTTCACCCACCTTTCACCCTCCTCTAATATTCTCTGTCTTCCCAGACAACTCATTCTGTTCTCTCAGGGATAAGTCAACATCTTGTTCAGCTATTTTTTCTCATATTCAGCTGCCAGGGTGGACTCCTGTATTTGCAGCTAGTTCCCCGACGGTCTGAAACTTACTCAATTACCAAATCCTTAGGTCTTGGACTCTGCTGCTTGCTTCTTCAGAGGGAACCCCATCGTTCTTCCCTCAGGGCCCCTGACCTGACACACATTTCTTCTTAGTGAAGCTCACTTCATTAACCGAGCGGTACCTAACTCCCGCTTTATTGCTTCCATCCGCTTTATTGCTTCCGTCTTTGCTTCTTTGGCTTTAAGGTTTTCTAACGCAAAGGGTTTTATCAAAGCAGATAGTCTGCAGCTGATGTTAGTGCTGCAACAAAACGGTCGACTAATTGCCCAGCCATGTGGAATTAAGCTTTCCAGCTCAGACCTGTCCAGCAGTGTCTCTGCACAAAGCAAAGTCAGCTCCTCCATGTCATTGTCTTGATGTTGGCCTGAGTCTGAGATGGGGGAGCTGAGCCCTGTTGTCTGTTGGTGGAAGAGAGGTAGAAGGCAGACGCATCTCATTTGCATGAGTAACCACCCACCATGCCAGGCCAAATATTGTCATTGTTTCCATTAAAATATTCATTTGTGCTTGGAAAGAAAAGATTAAATTGAGTTGCCTTTACTGCGCAGATAGAGGGAGAAGCAAATTACATTTGTTGTGTCTTCTGCAATGGATTCATGCTCCCCATGCCACAGTGGTACACCACTAACTCATTGTTCTTGGACACAGACAGGACAAGCTGGGATGCCAAACAGTCCCAGCCGGTCTGTTTTTGCAATATACCTCACATCAGAAGTCAATGGATTGTTTTCCACTCAGGTTTGTCTCCCCAAAGGAAAACAGTTAAAATGTAATATTCTGGTTTTGTTTTGTTTTTTAATTTCAAGAGTGATTTATATTAGGGAATAAGTCTGGAAAGGCACTGGTTTCTTTTTTATGGTCATACATCCAGGGAGCTGAGCAAGCACTGGTGCAGGCAGTGGTTGAGGCAGTGAGGCTGCTCCCACAGCCAGCAGTCCTGCAGCACAGCAGACACCTAGAGCTGCTTCCAGGCCACTCCAGCCTGAGGGAGTCACTGCAGGGTTCGTGTATGCTGCCTTTATCCTCTCAAGCAAGTGGGTGGCATACACATTAAAATCTCTGTCCCCATCTCCTGTTTCAGAAAGTTAAGGTACAGATGTGTGGAGGAATGGAAACTAATGTCTTGTATTTAGCACTAACTACCAGGGAGGGCTACCCATGTATGTTTTCATTTTGTTTCCCCTCCCTTGTTAATACAGAATCCCAGTAGTCGTATACTACCTACAGGGATACTCCAGACCCTAAACTGATCTAATCCATGCATCCTCCATCAGTCAAGATGACCTCAGGTCTCAATGGTTTGTTTCAGCCCCCTGAATTCCAAAGCCCCTTCCATCGAGCTGATCACCACTACAAAAGTTGTTTAGCCTCTGCTTCCTTCCGAGAGGGAAGGTAGGTGATCTGTGTGTTTATTTGGAGTCAGAGGTTGTTTTTTTTTGGTAGGTACATCTGACAGGCTCCAAGAGACACTCTCACTACTCAGCACAGAAGGTGGAGAACTTTGCATCAATCTTTTGGTTGTGGGGGAGTTCAGCATAAATCCTAGCTTATGGCATGAGCTGTAAGATGCTCCACCTCAAGGCCAGTGTCACATGTGGCACTGTGACCCCTGCCCTTACTGTGCATATTAGCATGTCCTGCGTTGCCTTTCTAAATGGCTACTAAGAACTAAAGCACATCTGAAACTGCTGTACAGCAAGAAGCACAAGTTTGCTGGTACGTGACTTGCAATGCATTCTGACAATCACATAATTATAGCTACAATCCATTCACCCAGCCAGAGACAAGAGGTGGAATTGTTTAAGAGAATTCTCTTGCTGAGGATTGTCGCAGCCACCCGTGATACCACAACGCGACTCCCGGTGCCAGCAGAGGGCCTGGGGGTGCTCAGGAATAGCTGCTGGTGTTCACAAACAACTAAAACATCACCAAGCACAAGTGAGGGGCAGATGCCCATGGATGAGACCCTCTCTGATGGCACTGGGCTGTCAGAGGAATGTCTCTGAGCTAAGTCCTCAACCTAGGTACCTCTTAGGAAAATAGAAGGAAAACCAGCACTTAATATGAGCTTCTAGGAGCTAAATGTCAGGTTTATTGCCAATTGTTTTTCTTGGTCTCATGCTTTCCTTCCTGCTGCACTCCCAGTATTGCTGGGAGAACTGTAACCCTTTCACTTACTGGAAAAGGTTGCTTTGCCCTTTTCCCCAGCAACTGCAGCAAGAACAAGGCAATGTAAAGCCCATATAACTCTCTGGGCAGCCTCAGCCCATGGCCAGTTTGGAACGCTCAAGATTCAGAAGATGCTTTCAATGAAGGGAGCAATGTGAGTTGAGAGATAGGCAGGATCAACCGTCAGGACATAGGGAGAAGTGACACACACCTCTATTCTGGAAGTATGAAGAACAGCGTGCTGCAGTCTCTACTGGCAGAGCAGACAGACAGACTTCTGCAGTGCAGCGTGAAATGGGAAAGCTGAACATTAACATGTAGCATTTGGACACTGAGGGGACAGGATCTTCAGTTTGTCTCATCAGAAGGTTCTTAAAAGCTAAAATCTGCTTTGCAAATGACACACAAGTACAAATTGTAGACAGGGTGACAGTCTATTGCACAGACTCCTGTGCTGCCAAAGGATCTTAGCCACTTCTCAGGGTCTTCGTTTTTTTAGATGTGTTCTAGATACCCCAGGTGTGAGCTCAGACAACAGCAAGAAGACCGGGACTGATATGAACTTGAACATGATTCAAATTGCATGGGAGGCCAGCCTGGAAAGTAAGGGGAGAGAAAGCTGCCGAGCCGATGAACTCTGAGTAGCCCATGTTGCTAAGGAGACGCATTACAGCATCCTTTAGCTGGAATTTCCTAAGTGATGAAGGGCTCCATGCCCAGGAACATCACTGCAGCTCAGCCCAGAAGGGATATAGATACCAATAACCAAGGTCAGATCATCATCTGCCAGGTTGGAGCAGAATCTCCCAGCCAACTGGACACAGCAGAGCAAGCCTTCAGATGGCATCAAACCCAATCAAGAACACTAGTTTGTTACGGTCCCTCTGCTAGATGGCTTCAGAGCAGGATGTAGTCATATGGCATCTTCTTTAGTGCTGAAGGTCACAAGTTCAAGTCCTTGGCAGCTTGGTTATCACTCCTGGAGATAGGATGGAGATGATGGTAGAAGGGGTGTGCACAAGGCAGCACTGGCCAGATGGTGGGGCAGTTTTATGTGACATTTCCACTGGCACAGCACACTGTGAATCTGTAAGGCTTCTTCCACCTCCTTCATGGCTGTACACAGCTGGTTACTAACGCTGCTGCCAGATCAGCTTCTCAGAGGATTTGCTTATCTCCTGCAGTGGATGCTTTGTGAAAGGCTGACAGCTTTTAGGATTGCAAATGGAGACTTCCAGGATGAAGACAAAAGGTAGAATCAGGCTGAAATGTTCCCCTCTTTACACAGCAACTTCAGATCTCCCCCATCAGAAGCAGGAGATTATGGATTGACGGACAACACCCCCCTCACAAGCCTCAGTGGTGCCTCAGAGGGCAATTCTCCCAGGGGACACACCACACCTATGACCAAAGTCTGCCTCAATTGCCCCTCAGCCTGTAGTCAATATGCTCATGATTGAAAAGAAAAGCACTGGGGGACAGGGCTACTGTGTGCAACAAGTCAGCCATGAGGACATGTAGCAAAGGCTGCCTCCCATCTGACCTGTGCCACCCTGGGCTCTCCCAGGTGAAAAACTTCTGGGCCACACTGCCTCTCTGCAGCAGTACCCAACCGCCCTGGAGAGGGGCTGGACCCCTCGTGGAGCTGCACAAACACAACAAACAGGCAGCTCTCCAAGCTGGTGGTTGCCAAACTCTGCCTCACGACTCCAAGCAGGAGACTAAACTGCCATCCGCTTTTCCTGGGCTTAGTTGGGTGCTACAGATCGCTCGCACTCCATCTCACCCCGAGATGATGCTTCAGTACACCCAGCATGGAGGCTTTGCCAGCCAAAGGGCATGAGGACTTCATCCCTACCAATCCCAGCCCCCTCCCAGATGCCTCCATCACTGACTTCCACAAGCAGAGAAGCCAACAAACCACAGGTGGGCCACAGGTGGCTGTAAAGTCCTCTGGAACTTGGCAGCTGCTAGGAAAGGAGGGTTCCCCTGGATGTCTTTAAAAAGTACTCTTAATGAGGACGGCCTCAGCATTACAAAATGCAGTATTTTCGTGTTGTTGGTTCCTATTTCATCTATTATTTACAGGAAAAGACCTATCTGAGAAAAGAAAAAAAAAAAAGCACTCTTCTGAACTCTTTCCATGACTGACTCAGCAATTCAGTTTTTGTGCTGGCTACTTTTTTTGCTTCTCTTCTTTTTATTGCTAATTTCTTCAATTTTCCACTTAAAATCCTTATTTGCATGATAGCTCTGTCCAGCCTTAAGCAGATTTTTCCTGTCTTTGACTTTTATCTCATTTTCATTTCTTTTTTTTTTTTTTTTTTAATTAAAACAAGCTTTTTTTTAATTAAAACCAGGTCAAGGAAACATTCTTTCCCCCATCTTCCTCTCCCTCCACAGAGCTTCTCCCACTGTAATCCTGCTGGACCCTCTGTCAGTCTCGGCATACTGCCACCACGAGAGCAAGCCTTCAGCATGGAAAAGGTGATCCTGATGCACCCCTGGGTGTTGGCTGCTGACAGATCCCAAAGTAGATCCTAGCTGCACAGGGGTGTCTTATGCTGGTCACTCCCAGAGGAACTCTGCTTTGGCTGTGACCCCGCTCCAGGTCTCATCTGAGCTGGATGGTAGTTGTAGCGTGTTGGAGTAAATCCCTTTAACACGTAACAGCATAAACGCTTCGTGCCCCTTTTTCACATCTGCAGGCATTTTCACATCTGCAGGACTAGACAGAATCAAACCCTCGTGGGAGAGACGTCCTAGTCCAAAAGGATGTCTATACTTCGTGGAAGGACAAATTTAACACGAGGCATGAGCCTTTCCATTTCCACTACCCATTCTGCCCTGGCACAGCCATTTAGATGACTGGGAGGAAAGCAAAATCACTGTCAGGATGGCTCAGCTGGCATTTGCTACGATCCTAATGAGGCCCAGTTTCACGCCTACTCTGACACGGCCTAAAGTGTTGCTGCAGAGACTGTTAGCGGAAGGGAGAGTGCAAATGCCTCAGGAAAACATGTGCAAGCTGAGATGCCAGTAGCTACAAATCAAACTGGCACAAATCTGGGTAATGATACTAATTTCAAGTGAGTTGCTCCCTGTTCACATTAGAATGAGCCAGCTCATGGTAAGACTTTTTACAGGTAGTTGTAGAAAAATGAAGAAAGAATCTACATTGGTAATTATTTTCTTTGCCTAATCCTGGCCTGCTGTAGAGACCCACCACATCTTGGGAAAGGAGGGAACAAAGGGTTACACAGTTCATTTATAAACTGAAGTATCAGTGGTGTTCATTCACTTGTTCCCACTCCTGAATTAGCTACTGTTTCACAGCAAGACCCATATTTTTCAGCTCCATTTAATGCTTAGCAGGATCACGTTGCATTGAGGTCACAGAAACGACTGCCATGTGTTGGAGAGGGAGACCCATGTTAGTTTTAGTTGGCTGTCGTGTGTACCTGCATCATCCTAGCTGCTGCAGTGGAGAAAGCCACACAGACTAAAATTGATCTTGCTTTTCCTAACATCTCTGAAATCCTGCTGCTGCTGCAGTGAGATTACTACCGCTAGAACACTGGAACAGGAAAACATACAGGCAGAAAGAGCAGTTAGGTCAGCACAAACATCTATGTAGCTATCTCTGACAGCAGCCCAAAATAGGTACATGGAAAAACTGTAAGAATTAATAGCAAGTATATATATTCTTTCCCCAGATAGTCTCTCAGACCCCAACCTTTGTGGCTCAGGGACGTTCAGAGTTGGATATCACTTCCACGTGTTTAGTATTCCTGAGCAGATTTCTCTTCCATTAATCAGCCTCATATCCCCTCTGCATTGTGTAAATCAGGCCACAGCAAGGAGTTCCTGAGTTAAACTACCAGTGCAAGGAACAACCTCCTCTTGTTTCTTTTGATCCTGTGACCCACAACTGGATGCTTCACTCGGTGTTTTCTTGTTCAGGAAGCAGTAGTGCACATTCAGTCCCTCCCCATCCTCTCAGGCCTCTCAGGACTTCCCAGACCTTTCTCTTACATGCCTGCAATCAGCAGTCTTTCGGATGCAGGTGTCCCGTCACTCCTTACCCTGAGGCCATCACAGACTTTTGATCGTTTCTGTCACCCTCCTCTGAACCTCTCCCAGTTTTGCTAGATCCTTTGTGAAACTAGAAGACCAAAAATGCACAGTGCAGGTGGGCTGCCAAAGTTAACTCAGCAGTAGTTGCCACATCCCTGCTGTGTACTGCAATCATTTCTAGCACAGCTCCTGATGTGTCTTTACTGAGAAGAGAAGGTATGAAAGTGGAGGATCTCTGCCAACTGCTGCTATTCGGGAAAAGGGGATGAGCGAGATCTTCCTAAGCAAAGGCTGAAAAATCAGTGTCCCAGACACAAAATGTTCCCGTGCAGTCCTGGGCCCATCCCCAGACTCCATCATTTGGTGGCAGGAGAGAAAAAAAGGAGACAGAAAAGGATTAGCTATGCTCCACAGAGTAACCAGTGTGATCCAATTAGTGGCCTGTGCTACAAACATGGCCACAGCTAAGATGTGAAGCCAATTGAACCCTGTCATCGCTCGCTTTTCCTAACAGCTGCCAGGTCTGGACTCCTCAGCACAGCTGTCCATCACTTAGTTCCCCACCAGGCACAACTGAGCGTAAAATCCTGGCCAGAAAGAGAAGCACAATCATTCAGCAGGCACCACAAGCAGCAAGGAGCAGATGGACAAAACCAAGCCTTTCCTCCCACCCCCTTTCCACAGCAGACAAGTGCACACACGCTGACAGGCGGCCGTGCAACAGCGGTGCAGAGCAGGCACTTGGCTACCAGTCTCCTGTGTAGCCCACTGCCTTCAGCTCCCCCTCTCACCCTACCGCCTCTGCAGCACTTGGTGGGAAGTTGGTGTTCGGCCAAATGCGAGAGGCTCTCAGAAGAGAATCAGACACACAGCATTATCAGCTGACATCCGCAGGCTTATCTAGTCGCTTTGTAAAGCTCCTCAACTCAGGGCAACCTCCACCTTTTTAATTTCTAAAAGCCTGATGCTAAGTAATTGTTTAATATCTCCACAGCATTCGCTCCCCTTTATCTTGGAATCCCTGCTGTAATTCACTGACGGAGCTGTCTTTTCTCTTTTCTCTTTCTCTATTCCATCGTGTATGTACTTGAATATGCTTTCATTGTAAGCAGAGATACTTGCTGCTAATTGATGCTTATTATTCCTTTTAAGCCTGTAATTGCTTTTGTCTAAATTTATTTCTTTCTCTCCCCCCACCTCCCCCAAATGCCTAAAATTTGGTTTTCTCTTCTGATCAGCCCAAATCCTGGTGTTAGAAAGATTATTTGAATGCGTGCCAAAGGTTTTACTGTTGCTTTGACATACTGGCTTTTCACATCTGTGGAGTTTACTTCAACTTCTTGAATGTTTACAGGCAAACTGGGTGGCCCGCAACTGGTAATCTCTCAACTGTCTTCATGAGGACAGATTTTAGGTGTCAGCTTCCACGCAGACTTTAGATTAGAAAGCTACAAAGGCTCCTTAGATTATCTCATTTCTTTCTTACACAGCAAAGGATTCTGAGTCAATTCTCTCAGTGGATGACAAAACAAATGGAATAAAACACAGTTCTGTTCAGAACTGACAGAGCACCAGTTCTTTCTGATGATCTCTGTTACTTCTTCCGTAAGTGTTGCTGGACTGACCCAAAGGAGTTTCCAGCCCATCACTCCCCGGAGGACTGCTCTCCCCTTCATACACACCCTTCCAGAGCTCACCATGAAGACTATTCATATCCACCCTCACATGAGACAGGGCCACAGGCCTGTTTGGGCACCAAATCTGCACAGGGAAGAAACCTGATCAGACAGGCAACACACCACGGTTTGCCATCTCAGACTTACGCTGTTCTTGGCAGCTGATTCAAGGTACCATGAGAAATGAACCCTGCCAGCTGGCATTCACCTCTGCTGGGTAAGGGCAGTCCTCTCGCCTTCCTTTGCTCATCACCAAGCAGCAAGGACTTGCACCCAGGATACACTGCCTTAGAGTCACAAGGGAAAACAGGACTTCTATTTGGGCTGCTGAAAATATGAGAGATCTTCTCACCTGCATCACCCAGTGATGTCCAGAAAGGCCAAACAGTTTTGGGAGGCAGTGCTTGTAATGCCAGCTCGAGGACTGACCACCTTGTGCCATTTTTAGGAAGCTTATGTGCCTTTGTTTTCTCTTCCCCTTCACTTCAGCTGTGACTGCTCCAGCTGTGTTTATGCTATCTTACTCCTATAAAGTTCTACAAACTCTATGGAGGTCTCCAGATTTGCTCCTTAGCACAGCTACCATGCTGTATGTACTTGTTATTTAGGGGGGGAACCTCACCAGATGCTTTGAAGCACACAAGTCATTCTTCCCAGCCTATTCGATTCCCTGCAGCCAGCATGAGAGCTGCCCCGACTGCCTGGACGGGATGTGAAGTAAAGCCTTCCCAGCAGTAAGACTCCACTCTCCATCTGGGCTTGCCTCCAGTAACTGAAAATAAGAGGAAGGGCTGCAGAAGTTCTGGAAGGAATGGTGGAGATGATGAGCATGGGAAATCTTCGACTGGCTTTATAGGGTTGAGCTCTGAACATCTTCGATTGGGAAAGAGGGACACGGCTGAACTCAGACCCATTCAGCAGCACTCCTATCTACAGCAGAGGTTTGCCATCAGAATGGTTTACTGCAGTGTTTTAAATACTTCCCTCCTGGGAACACCATCTACCTGATTTTGCTATCTCAGCACCAGGACAACACAGCCCACCCAGATCTCCGTGGGAAGGAAGCTGGAGTAACCACGATTGTGCCTGGACTTGGGTAGAACCTGTTGAGCAGCTGAATCTATGCCATTTTAGACAATCAGCCACCAGCACAGACATCACGTAAATATTCCCCACATCTCAAAGTACCAAGGAGGAACAAGAGCACTTACTATCACACAAGAACATTTACTGCAGAGAGTTTGCTGCATTTCATTTTAAACAAGTTTCTTTTGCAGCTCTAGTGACCTGGGGAGCCCAGAATATGAACATTAACAAAAGAAACAAATAAATAACGCATTCCAATTACACCTTTAATAAGATGCAATGTGCTAGAAGTCTATGTGGATGCAACAGCAATTTCTAATTAAAAACATGTAATTAATTATTAACATGAAAAAGTTCTAGTATTATTCCAGTGCGTTCAAATCCAAGTGTGCTATCAGTGTATTCAAGATAATGACTGCTAATGCTTTGGGGTGTTTTCCTGTTTATTACTATTCTTATCAAGGGAAAAGGTTATTTTTTCAGACAGCTACACTGCCATCAATAGGAGGCCATTAGGAGTTGCTCTGATGGCAAATCACCCCCACTTGCTAAAATGACCTCCTGCACAACAACCTCATCCTTTTTTGAAGGACTGTGTCTGCCCTCTGTTCCGAGTGATACCTCCTTCAAACCCTCTCAGACTCCTTCGTGGGCTGCAGTCAACAGACCAAGGACCCTGCAGGTGGAGGAAGCCCTTTCAGCCAGCAGCATCCACTGAACAGCTCAGAGGAGTCCAAGAGTGGCTGGGGGACAGGAGCTCTTCCAGCCAGCTGGTGAGACAATCAACAGCCCAAGACCAGCATGTCATGCCGAGTGAGAACTTGCTTCTTCTCAGCTACCTTTTCATGGAAAGGAAAGAAGACACCAAATTTAAACCAAGCCAAACCCAGTAAGATACAGACACCAGAGGTAAGGAAGAAGATCGGTCATGTAATCAGTAAAGAAATCTGCAATTTAGGCCCGTCCACAAAGCTCCACTACCTGGCAGGATGTTTACCCTTGGAGTATGAATCTGGCAGCAGAGAGTCAAGTGGATTCTTCTGACTTGTATAAAATGTGTATGAAAAAATAAATATGGTGGGTTTAGGATGCTAGAACAGAAAACTGCCTCAGGAGAGGCCTGAGGCAATGAAAGTTTGGAGTAAGACATCAAGAGCTTTACGTTTAATTGTAGGGGGGCAGATTTGGCCCTCGTGGAAGTGAGCAATTTCAAACCAAAAAAGAGCATAGCTTGGTGGATCAAAGATTGCGTTGAGCTTAGGAAACCAAAGCTGATTTTTCAGCTCTCACGAGTAATCTGGCTTCTCTCTCTGCTTTTGCTCCAAGTGTAATGGAACAATGTTCTCCCTCACTATTCACACAGCACAGCGCCTGGCAGCTTGGTCCATAACATAGAGCGTATTAATAGAGGAACTACACTTCTGTATTTAGCTCCCAGTTTTGGATGGAGATGAAAATGAGCTGAACTATGAATCCAGCTAACAATGGACAAAAACTCCCTGGGTGGAAGTCTGAGGGATGACAATCCTCAAAATGCCTGAAGAGTTTTCCTGCCAGCTGAACGGCTTTTCTGAAAGAAAAAGGATAGCTTTAGGGAAAAAAAAAAAAAAAAGAGAAACGTAAGCAGAAAGAAAGGCTGTGAGTAAAGAAGCTGAAAAAAAAAGCTGAGGGAGTGGCTTGGAAGCCACTAAGAAGCCTGTCAAAACTATACACAGTGAAAAAGCAGAAGTAAAGGAGGAAACTCAACGTGCCCTTTATTGATTATGGTTCTGTTCATCCTGTATCTCTACTTTTGGGGTCAGGTGGACACGCGATCTGGAGAACTCCTGGAAATGCCTTAAGCTGAGAGCTTGAGCTCACGAGGCATAAACGAGCCATCCCGAGCCTCCTTCCTTTCCTTCGGCTACGGAGGAATAACAAATCATTTGTTTTCCAGTATTTGGGTCTGAGTCTCTGGGCCAGGTTTAGCAGTGATTAATGTGAGAGTGTATGTGACAACCAAAGTGCTAATGAGTAGGACTTCTAATGAATTAGCTACCCTAGAAAGCAAGTGGAGGAAAATAAAAAAGCAAATGACAAGAATACATAGGACAAAAAAATGCAATCTATGAAAAAAGTTTCCATATCACCTCTCCTATGATGAAGAAATATGCACAGCAGAAACACAACAAAAAAAAAAGAGAGATACCTGAAGGTATCCCAGAGGGAAATTACTTTAGGTAAGAACATGTTTTCTATAGCAGTTCGGTATTAAGTTCATAGAAATCCAAACATTTAAACCTTTACACGTTTGCCCTCCCTAGACACTGCCAAACATATCACAAGCCTAGGTGAGCTCAATGCCCCCCCTAGGGAGCTTGCAGGGCTCACCAGTGTGCTCTAGCTCCCCGAGAAGTCTCCTAGGAAACTCTTGAGGCCTCCCAAGGGGCCCTGGACCACCCTTGTATGAACTGCAACATTCCTGGAAATCCCCAGTGCACCACTGGGTGCGCTATGGGCCTCCAGCTCACACCTAGAGGCTGCACCCTGAATGCCAGTTCTGTATGGGTCATTCTAGAAAACCTGTAGGGCTCACCAGGGAGACTGAATAAAACATAGGGGCACTGCCGGGCTCTCCAGTGTCTCCTATCAAAAAGTGCTCCCAATGGAAGCCTTTGGGTAAACCTGAACTCCCCTGGGGAGCCTTTACGCAACCTAACACCCAACAGGACTCTGTACTTTCTCTCAAGTCTTAACCTTCACCCCAATTATCAGCCTCTTCAGCCAGAGTCCATAGAATTCTCTGGTTCTATGCACTGAACACTCCCCAGTGCACACTACAGGCCTCCCATCGCCCCCTGCTCTATTCTGTTGCCTCCAAAGTTGTACCAGCCCCCCCCCCCCAGCGCCCTCTAGTTCCCCCTGAACAGCTCCCAGTGCTCCCCAGTATCTTCCAGCATGTCCTGGAGTTTTCCCAGTGTAGCCTTGAGGCTTCTCACGGCCCTCTTGTGTGCTCTACCTTCTGGAAGCCTCACACGGCCTCCTTCTGTATTCTAGAGCCCCCTGAATGCTTCCCAGGACTCTCTGGTGCTCTCTAGAGTACCCTACAGACATCTTAATGACCCTTGGTGTGCTCTTGTACTCCCTTGAGGTCTCCCAATCCTCCCAGTGCACTCCCAGGCACAGAAACTGCAGGAGAGCAAGGCTAGCTTTACACCAGCAGAAAATACAGCCAGGAACAGAGTCCAAGACACACTAGTGGGTGTTTACAGCACGGCTACCTTTGGCTTGCTAGTGGCACTTAAACTGCAACCAGTTTGGTTTGCTTGTATTTTTGAACCTGTACATAATCACCTTCACCTCTGCTGCCTGGTACCTGTCATTCAAATTTGGCACATGAGATAAATCCAGATGTTTCATCACTGTAAAAAGGGAATGCACAAAGCAAAGCAAGAACTGGTTTAAATAAAAAATACTTATCTTAGATGCCTCAGATCTACTTGTTTTTAAGAAGCTTTACTTATTTCGAAAGCAAGGCTCCTTCTCCCCATCTTCTCTTACCACATGTGGCAACCACTCAAAAACACAAGGAGAAAAAAAGCAGCTATGTTTAACAGAACAGAAACAAGCAGTTGCCAGTTCCCCCTGTGCAAACTAAAGTCTGTGAGGGATTTCAGAGGGAAGCAGGGATGTACGGGGTCGGCAGGTGCTCAGAGCAGCACTAACACGTTCTGACACCCTCGCTTCTGTCTCCCATATGACTGTCTTGCTTTACACTGAGATTTAAACCACTCAGGCCATTCCCCACATGAAGAGACACTAACATGCGTGGCTCTCAAGCTTTCCAAAGGGCCCTGAGGTTCTGTGCAGAGGCACCTCACCACAAAGAGCTCATTTGGGATCTATCACCTTGATCGAGACAGGACGGGCTCGATGGAAAGCATCCCCATGTGCCTTGAGGGAGATGCAAACCGATGAGCTTTGCTGGGGTCCCACTACCTTTGGGGATAAACCAAGGAGAAAGGGATGAGGAGATGGTAAGTAAAAGGAGATTTCTGCTCATCCTTCTCATTTTTGTCCCTGAATAAGACTGAGTGGCTATGAAGGAAGCAGTCATCACAAGCCACATACATTACAGCAAGAACACGCAAGTCCAGGGTATGTTCATTATAACAACCCATATCACAAGCAGCAGTAGAGTTTATTAGTGCAGGTACATAGATACATGAAAGAAAAGCCTTTCTTCATACCCATGGGCCTCACCATCCAAACAATTCCCCCTTTTCCGAGTACAGTGTTCTTAAGACGATTTAAACCCTTGTCATTTGTTATGCACCATTATAATCCGCTTCTTTAACTCTGCATTATTGGCAGGGATTTGAAGTCTGAGCATGCAGCACAGACTGCAATCCCTTGCTAAGAGACCTGGCTATGTATTGAGTAAAGACAGCAGAGCTGCTTGGCCCACGCGTGGCTACGAAGAGCCCAGTTTGGTGACCTGGACCAGGAGATAGAGAGCTGGGACCATGCACGGCCCCCAAAGGAAGCAGCAGCTCCACACTGCTGGAGCCAGCCCTTCCCATGGCACTGTGGTGTCACAGCTCCTGGGAGACAGCGTGGGCCCAGCTCGTTAAAAAGTCCTGTTTGATTACTTCTGAAAATTAATAATTTTTTTCCCAAGAAAAAAAAAAAACACAAACTGACAGCAGTACAGTGTCCATGCCTTGCTGCTGGGCTTGCAGCAGGGAAGGAAGGACAAATGCAAAAAGTATCTTTGTGCATTCCTGTCCGTCCTGATTTGGCTTAGAAATCAGTCCAAGTCATTAAGGGCCAAGCAGCAGTACTTAGTCTACCTGTGCTACTCGGATAGGTACTCACCAGAGGTAAGAGAGCAGTATATTGTTTCTTTTTAGCAGTTGTTTTTATTTCCTTTTAATGAAAGCAAATTTTTAACACACACAAGCCCAAAGTTTCCTATGCAAACAAACAAAACACTGGGCTCTGAGTCTACAGACGCTTGTGTGTACAATGAGGCTCGCACTGTTGACAAAGGTGTTGGAAGGGGAGTTTCCCAAAGAAGCTGTGCATGCTGTCTTTGATTCTGCATTTATGATTTATACTCAATCAATCTAGATGCTTTCCTGGAAAGATCTCAAGCAACACACTACCGGTCATTTCCTGTTACCGCAATACTGTGATATGAGTGGATCTGACTTTGTAATCTCAGCACTGTTAATACTGATTAAAAACAAATTATTTCATATTTATATCAACACTGGCAGCAGAGTCTCTCTTGTCCTTCAGTATTAGCAAGCAAAGCTCTGAAGCAGCTGATGGCCAGAGAAGCAGATGATCTCCCTGGAGAAGATAAAGCAAAGAAGCCCCCTACGAAGGAGGTGTGGTAGGAGGGCAGAATTGCTCCTGAAGACACCAGTTTTTCAGGGTGGGCAGTATTTGAACTCCTGCAGAGCTTATCTGTGCCTGTTGCTCACTCCTCTCCCAAGGTGCTTTATCCTTTGGATGCAGTCATCACTGTATCACCCCGGTACCACGCGCAGCGGATTACAGTAATTAAAAAGTCTGCCACGCTCTTTGCTGGACTAGGTAGCAAGGCACAGAGATGCTGTCACATACAATTCAGTCTAGAGCGAAGTGATTGCTGTCTACAAAACTAACACAACAATATGAAAGGTGCTTTGTGCAGGCTAGGGATTATCTCCTACTACTCAAATCCAGCGCAATTTGTTCAAATCCCCAGACCTTCTCTTCTTAGCATATCCTGGGCTATTTACATTATATTTAGGAAAACAAAAATTGTCCTGCAAAAGCCAAATAAAATCCCAATTCCAGTGTAATTACAAGACCAGGTTAAAAACAAAACAAGGGATTTTATACCAGCATTGGTGTATGCTACTCTTGATTGCAGCCCTGTCGTGTTAGATGCTAAACAAATGTGGAGTAAGACATCCCTTGTCTCAGCGGCACAGACATCTCCTAGATCTTTTAATCCTCCCTTTGACGAGACACAATGCAGCTTGACTGGAAGCCCTGGGATTTAAAGTCCTGCAGAGGGGCCTAGCCAGTAAGAGCAACAGAAGGGCCCAGATACCACCTATAAAGCAATTCATTACTGAGGAAATACTTTTAAATTGCTTGGTTGAACTGGTTTAGGATATTTCAAGTTTACAGAAGAAAAATAATTTTCAGAGAATAAAACTGCTGGGAAGTGATATCATTTTACCAACCAGGAGAAGTCCAGCAAAACATCCAGTCAAATAGATTCCTAAAGAGAATCGTAATTTTTTCAGAGCTGTCATTTTTCTCCTTAGAAAGCAGATTATGGATGAAAAAAATACGCGAGTACGTTTCTAATTATACGAAAGAGGGAAAGGCTGTATTTTGACCATTCTGAGATTCAACATTCCCTGAGAAGTCACTATCTCCTGTCATCGCTGCTTCACCGGTAACAGTCAGAGCTAACTAAAATATAAGAATTGTGTTTCTGAAAGAGTTATCATTTCTTCCACTGAAATTTTGATTTAAAAAGATATTACACATTTCAAAGCTGGGAACAGTTCTAATAACCTTTCCCCTACTCTATTTTGTTAAATAGATAATTCTTCAAGCCAGTGACTTCTGTCTATGTACAGACTTTAGCACAAGAGAATTCCAATTTCCAATAGCAAATTAATGTTCCAGAAGTAATTAGAAAAAGTTTTGGTTTTTTTAAATCCTGATTTAGGATTGTATGCTGCTAGAGAAGCTTCAACACAATCAAGAACAAACTGCATCTTATTCCTCAAAAGAAGCCCAACAGCAGAATTTTTGTCCACCCCAAGGTCAGTGGCTCTCTAATTACAAAAGGCTGCCTGTACTACAGACAGCCCAGTAACCCAGCTAACCCAGCCTAACCCCCAAACAGCCTGAACTCTGCCCAGAGTGATGGCAGTCCCTTGCTTTCTGTAGCTGTGGAGGGAACTGAAACGCAGATCACAAAGATCTGCTGCATGCTTCTCTGGGACACAAGCACAAGGCCCTCGGGGGACACTGCTCTTTCCATGCTGTGCCCACCCCACACCTTCCCCTCCCAGAGAGGGTCTTGCATCACTTGAAACCCAACCTCTGCTCCCAGTGACCAGGGAGGCCCTGTGCCCAGGGTGGGACAAGAGCCAGCCTTCAGGAGGTTGGCATTTCACCAGGCCCTAGTAAGTGGCTGTTTTTTCCTCAGGTGGCAGAGGAAGCTAAGGTACACACGAGCAAAATAGATAACTGAGCAAAATACACAGACCACTCTGCGGGAAGGGGAGCTGAAGGGATTACTTTGTCTCCTTGTTCCCAGCCGTTGTCAGCTCAGCTTTGGTCTGGGGGTAAAGAGAGGTTGTTCCAATCCCATTAGGTGGTGTTTTGCTCAGCTCGGTGCTGGTAGGTTTCCTTACGCTCAGCACTCAGTGGCAGTCACATCATCACAAGCCAGAACACCGTGGAGCTCGAAACCAAGGAAAAGGGCAGGGAGATCTAGGAGAAATGAAGAGGTCTGATGAGGTGCAACATTATCAACTCCTGTTGTGCACACTCCAGACAGAACAGTCTTTGACATACGATCTCTGGGCACCTCACTTGGTTGACTTGACAAATGACTCCCTCCGATTCTTAGAGGGGAAGAAAAATAATAAAAAAAACTACCCTTGGGTCATGCTACCCATCCAACTTATAGAAATCATTTATCATTTATCTGATAGCTTAAACATATCTGCATAATAAGTTAAACGCAACCAGAGAAGCTCTCTATATTTCACAAATCCTTAGCAATGCATTTTTTAATAGAAAACATCAATCCCAAGTAGCCTGAAGGAACAATCCCTCTTTAATCATCCACCACACTAAGGACTAATTTTAGACAAAGGCTTGATGCTCCAAGTCACCTATACCATGTAATAATGCAGATGATTCCTAAATTCACAGGGAAAGGTTCAGTTGCCTTTTGAAAGCGGGATTGCAGATCCTGCATTAATTACTACAGGAAATTACATCTACAGTAATACTCAGCAAGGCTTTACAATAAATGCCGTCTGATCTATTCCTGCTCAGCCTTGAACTCTTTGTGGAATATTTGTAAATGTAATGGGTACTTCATTTCCACCACTCCTCCTGAATAATTCATACAGTGGAAGATCCTTGCATGGTTCCGTGAATCAAGAGACTTGGGGTATTTTGTTCTCTATAGTTAATGGATTAAAACAGTTTTCTTCAGCTATGAAACCAGGTAATTTATCACTACAGAAAGAAGCGTAGTTCATACATCGCTGGCTCAACCTAGAAACTCATCTGAGTGTACAGATAGCAGAACCTAACAACCAACAATTTTTAAATCATCCTACTTTGTCCGAAAAGCCAGAGAAGTTGCGAAATTCAATGCTGAAGAACTGCCTTGGATCAGTCAAAACATTTGATTTCCTTTTTTTCAGGCATTTCATTCAGACTTATCCAGACTCAAGACTTTTTTCCCCCTCATGAAACAGTGCATTTTGAAACATCATTCTGAAAAGAGAAAAAGAAATAAATCAAAACTCCTTTCCATTCAGGAAATGTCACAACTGCGAGCTCCGGCACTTTCAAGATATTCCTCCCCAGCTCCCTTCCAAGCAGGATTGTCAAAATCAGTAAGATTTCCCGAGCAATTTCTGTTTTATCAAAATGACATTTTTCAAGAGAAAACTGTTGTGACACGAAGAAAACCAAACCCTAAACCCAACAAAACCAAACAACTCTGATCCAATTGTCTCTGACAAAAGGAGATGTCTTAAAGATGCAAACCCTTTGTTTGGGGGAGTCCCAGAACGTTGGCATGACACATCCAGGTTGAGCATGTAAGCTCCTCTTAGGTAATATCAAAAGAGAAATGAAAACAACCTGAAGCCCAGAGTCCAAAGATACCTTCAAAGATGTTCAGAGCCAAGCAGGGGCTTTCGTAGAACACAGCTCTTACGCCTTCTAACTTAGGAAATTCCAGGTTCCAGCTTTAAATTGCATGGACAGTAATACTGACACCTTGTCAGCGTCCCTCTCTGGAGCTGTGCAGTGACCTGCACTGATGCAGGATTTGGTGTTGCAGCTCCTTCTGTGGGTGTTTGTGTAATCTGCATTTAAATCTCGGGGTCCCTGCCTGCTCTCATGACAGCAGTTTTATACCTCACCAGGCACTAACTCTCAGTCCCCAACAGATCACTTCAATTAGGAGCGAGGAGATGTGCCCAGCCATAAAAACAGCTGCATTGCTTCTTGCAAATGAAGCCAATTCATCAGAAGAAAGTTTAGAGCTGTCACATGTTGCTGGAGTCTTTCAAAGCTGTGTTTCCAAAGTTTCATTGTGAGGCACCACCTCCATTTTCTCAGTATCAGCAACACATCTCAAATTGTACGTTAAAAATGGCTCCTCATGCCACTCTGCCATGTGAAAATGTCTGTGAACTCACCTGGTGAGATCGAGTCATGTTCTCTTTGGCTCAGTCATCATCGGCAGCTGTGAAAAGATTCCCTGGGGCCAAATGCTGCTTGTGTTGGACACTTCCATAACCCTTCCTCTGTAAAAGGATTGCAGAGCTGTAGCTCAGGGCACAGGCAAAGTTACTCAGGATACGGACACAGCCCTCAGTTGGAGGAAAGTTCATAGTTCTTTGGATTCACAAGGCAAAGGCTGCTGTGCTCTCCCAGAGCAAAGTTGATTCTGCAGGGTAAGAGCAGTAAAAATAGTGGAAACCACCTCTTATTTTTCTTTCCTCCAGCAAAGCAGATATGACTCAGATGCTCACTGTTTTCAGAGGAATGAAGTGTCATTTCTATGCAGTCACTCCACTGACCTTCATCTCTCCAATGGTACGACCTGGGCTTGGGTTTTAAAAGCGATGCTGTGCATGCTGGTGCAGGACGGATGCTTGACCACCAAATCTCAGTTCAAGGAGGAAGCTCAGAAATAACTGGCATATCACTGCAAAAGGCCTGTCAAGGCAAAAGGTGCTGCAGAGAGCATATTTTCCACGCTGAGCTGGAGAGGTCACCAGTATCACAGATACCTGTGATCAAGTGAAACAGCCACAGGTTGATTTTACCCTTTTAACCAAATTCAAAGCACTGATCTTTGCCAAGAAAAAAAAAAATATCTTTTTTTTGTCCCACGCACGCGGAGTTCAGGGGCAAAGTGGGGCCTGCTGTAGTATCAAACTTCATTCCTTCATATCACAGACACCACATTTTTCTTGCTAAGCCCTGAGACAATCCTTCCCCAAACTGATGCAGCAGGTCCTTAATTCACGGCACCCAGCCTGAGCAGCATGTCTGTGAGCAGCCATCTTCCCATCAGAAGAGAACATCCTTGCAAATCCCAAAACCTGTGCAGAAAACACCCAATTTTGTCAGTGCTAAACAGCATAACACCTTCCCAGCAGAAACAAGACCCTTACTGAGACAGACAGCCCTGAAAAATTGAGTGCTCTGCTACAATTTTAATTAAAAAGGTGTTCGGGAAAATGATAAGTGCATCATGGAGCTCAGTACTACCTGCGGTAGACATGGAGCTTTGCAAGCTTTAAAAAGCAATTAAGACAAGACAAAAATCACCATCAGCCTAGAGGCCAACACATCGGAAGGAAAAGAAAAAGAAAAAAAAAAAAAAAGAAAAACAACTCAAGACATTTTCAGCCTGCAGGCAAGAAAAACAGAAGAGAAATGCCACCCTTCCACCCAGCAGTCAGAGCAGCTGCCGGAGCATCCTCCTCTTTGAAGCTCAGGCTTAGCCTGCATCCTCCAAGGCAGAGCTGCTTAATGCACAGGAACATGCACAGGGACCGGCTTTTTAGGATCAAGCTCAGTCATGCTCTGCTCTCCGTGGACAGCTCAGTCCATTGTGTGCTGGGAATGTGATTTATTTACACAGCCTTGAAATTCCGGGGCCTGAAGTGAATGAATGCAGAAACAGGTTGCTTGAAAAAAGCCAGCAAACAGCAGGGCCTCCCTCCTCTGCCAGCCTCATCAGATGTCTCCAACTCACCGATTCATTTACCAGGAAGGGATGTGCATGAAGAAGGACATGCCAGCCCTCTCTCGGAGGCACCAAAGATGACTTCTGTGTGGCTCCACTCCAGAAGCAGGAATCCGACTTCCCAGCCCATTCTGCTTCAGTCAGCAAGGACACAAGGTACATGGGGTGCTCTGCACTGGTTGCCCCCTTTGCCCGAGAACTGTTTAACAGGTAGAGGGAAGATACTATTTTCCTTTTGTTTCACTCCTTTTCTGCTTTCCCCTCACACAATTTCACCTTTGCCCTCCAGGTGGGAACTTCGAATTAGGCAGCAAAATCATCAGACCAATCTGGAAATAGAGGTTTCCCAAGAGGTCTGCCCCACTGCCCCACCACCCGCCCACCTGAGCAACCCTGTTCACAGTCTGGGTGTTCACTTCAAACAAGAGGTCAGGAGGTTATTGCAGTCCAGGCCCCAGACTAAGCACACCTCTGCCCACAATAAAGGAAGAGAAGATCCTTCAGCTGGTACAGTCTATCCCACTCCAGGCTTTTGCACCAAAGCTGCTACCATTGCTGGAGCTGCCCTCCCAGGCTGTAGGGACAGCAACCTCTTTTGGACAGAGACCAGAGTACAGCATGAGATCCCAGACCACTGGACAAAAAGGCAGAACCATGGGCACAATCAGATCAGACTCACTTAGCAAACCAATGGCAAAAGGAACTGCAAAGTCCAACATCCTGTGTTCGTTTCAGCAATGTTTTCACAACAGCCTCTCTGCTTGGCTGGGAAGACCTAAGAACAGTGGTGGTTAAGGTTATCATCAATTCTGAGGAGCAAAACGTGCCATGCTTGGCTGTGGCAACTTAACCCAGCCATTGCAGAGCTGGCAGGCAGAAGAGAAGGACAAAGTGTTCCCCCTCTCTGAAGGAAAGACACAAGCTCGAGGTGGAACCAGAGGACTGATCTGCCACACCAAGATGCCAGAGTCATTACTTGACTCTTGTTTGCACCCCCGTGCCTTTGTTTTGGACTATCACTTAAACCTTTGGCTTAATATTTGGTTGTTCAGAATACACTTGAATTTTGCAAAAATACTCTCCACTTATAATAAAGTGAATTGTGGCTTTCGGCTTTCTATCTCACCACCATTAAAGACCCTGAGCAGCCTAAAGCAGACTAAGATGACCCCTCCACATGTTCCACACAACGAGGCTGCAGCTGAAAAAAACAGCTAACGGCCAGAGGCAAGAATCTGAAACATTTTTTACCTGTGGGTAGTTCTGGCCGTACATCCACATCTGCTTTCCCCATGTACAAGAAATTGAAAATCTCTGAATAGAAATGCCAAGAATTCACTTTGGAAGCCTGCAGTTCCTGGTTTCTGATAATTATCCAAAAAGCAGAGACATAAATAAAAATACAGTAAATGTGGTTTTTCCTTACTGCAATATAAGTAAAAATTATAAGCATCTCACTAAAATCAAAATAAAAGCATTTGTTTTGACACATTCCAGTTTTAAATGATGCTGGAAGAGACATGTTTCCATGCAATGTTTTGATTTTGATAAAATTGGTTTTTTAAACATAAAAGTTTTCCTACGTATTTTCCACCAGCTCCCAGAGGGATCAGTCAAAGCCTCCGAAGCTCAGAGTCATTAGCAAGCTGTCACATAGCTGAGACCCTAAAATGCATTTGACACATCAGATCACAGTTCTATCAGCCCTGGCAAGCGTGCCAGTGCTGGATTGTTGCGTCTAACTCTTGGATCAGAGTCCATTAAGATTCACTCTCTTTCCTGACAGAGAAAGAGCAAGGAAATTAGTCTAGTTCATCCCACCCAGCAAAAAACACAGGCTCCTCTGCTCTGCAAGAGAATAACTTTATGGATGATCCCAAGGCATTCCCATTGCACAAAAAGCATAGTCAGGCCCAGATATTCAAGCCTTTAAGGCAAGGGAGAGCAGCAGTACACAAGACCTCAAAAAAAAAAAGAGAGAAAGAGAGCAAATTGTTACCTTTATAAGCATGAGGCTTCTAAAGACACGGACTCTTGGGGATCTAGAGGGCACACTGCACCAAAAGGGCATCTACCTGATAACGTCATATCCCAACAATCCCATGGAAAAGCCACAGAGTGCAAAACATACTGGTCCTGGCAGAGCAAAGGGAGTTGACCCATCTGGAAGTTGACCTCAGGTTTCCTACGGAGCCGAGTTACTTTCATGTTGGCTACTTAGATCACAAACCTCTCCGGCTGCTCTCTCTGAGTACCAAGACAATGACTTTCTGGGGAGAAGATTGTTCCTGCTCCAGTAAGCAAACCAAGGCCTTAACAACATGACCCCGCACTGAGTTTTCTTGCTGTAATCGAAATAAACAAACAGCACTGAGGCAAGGCTAAGTCCAGGTGGTCATCCAGAGCTGTTGGTGTAGGCAGATGTCCCCCTTTATACACAAGTAGTTTTAGGGTCTGGCCTGTTTGCCTTTTTCAGACAGATAATCCCATCGGTGCTTTGTGTGGATTTCTTGCTGCTCTCATGGCCACAATATGGAGCTTTTCTGTACGCTGTGGAAAATTTGCTTATATCCACCCTAGAAAAACATGTGCCTTTTTCTGGCTTTTCCTTCCCTGATGGGCTTTGGGACCCTTACAAATGACAGCGCTCTCACAGAGCTCCCAGTGATGTCCGAAAGTGAGAGCCTTACAACAGTGAAATGGCAGGGCTTCCATGCCATATGGCAGTGTTCAGGAGCACTGGGAGTCCAGCAGGATTGAAAATGCAATCTCTTATTATTACCACTATGATTGCCCCCCCAAAAAAGAGGCTACATTCTCCTCAGGCAGGAAGCAGCACAAGGAGCACAACACTCTGCACCTCAGAAATTAGACTAAGAGCTCAGAGTTCCAGCTCCTCACATTGACCTTGCACTCAATGATCTGCAGAAACTTTGGCTTTTCAGCATGTAGACTTCTGCGTCCTCTCTGGGAACACCCAGCCTTCTTCTGTCCCAGCTTCAGCTGAGACTGGGGTTTTATTAACACGTGTCTCAGATCTGACTAAAGCTCTCTTTTTCCATGCAGTGTCATTTACTTTTCTCTCGCTCCCTATGGAAACTTGCTCCCTATGAAGAAAAAATGGAGTAAAACACAAATGAAGAATTGACATTCACTAGCTTACGTAGCAATAGAAGAACTTACAGTTGCATCACCCAGATCCTCTGGATCATCATTAGATAGCAGGGTATTTCAGTCAAGTTTGCAGCATGCTTTATATCCACCAGGAGAGACTTTCTAATCAACGAACACAGTTTAAAGTATTTTGGATGGGGAAGCACGTACGTAGGAACGTGAGCCCGAGCACAGATGTATAAAATTGTAGGTGATCAAAGGTAGTGCATCCAAGGCAGGATTAAAAGACGTTTAATACAGCTTTTCCGAATAAGCCTGAGAGATGAAAGAACTGCCACAAGGCCTTGCTGGAGGCTTAGAAATTGCTCTGTGAAATCAGCTGCAATTGGTAATTAAATGGAAACCTTGGGGGTGTTCTGAAGACTCTTTTCATAGCCTGGCATAAGGGAACTCATCTTTAAATTACGCAGACTTTTACCTTCCATGGAGAGGTGAAGGTAAAACACCATCCTGCTGTTCCTACATGTCTTGCTTCAGAGCAGCTGGCTTCACTCACAAGTAGAGGCGGCTCCTCTGACTTCTTTCCAAGAGGATTGGGGTGCACGATCCAACAGTCCAAGCCCTTCAGAAGACCCTTGTCTTACCAGTGCCTGCTCTCAACCTACCTAGCTGGAAAATGGGTAATTGCCATTCACTCTGAGTCTGCAGGTGCGGGCAGGTGCCCCAGCAGCTGTGACCCTGCAGTGTGCAACACCAGCCACAGAATAACGGCGGTGCTCTGGAGGTCTCCCAGCAGGCCCCTGAGAACTTCCTCCTTCTTGGAAGTGCGCACAACTCCAATTCAATTTGTTCTGCTACAGGGAGAGCCCAAGGCAGGCAGGAGACCCCCCTTGGTTGATTGAGATGTGGGGAAGAAAAGGGAAGTCCTGGTCCTGATAAGAGACAGGGGAAAGACTGTTTTATTTGAGTATGATAGATGGGAAGTTCTGAGCGTGCACAGGAAGTCCAGGGAGGAAGAACAGATCAAAGCAGAAAGCACAGCCTTGTGGCTGGAGTACCCAACCAGACCTCAGGAGACTTCGGCCCAACTCTCAGCAATGCTAATAGCTTTCCTCAGCACAGCCCTCAACATGGCCCATTTCCCTTCTCTTTTCAATAAAAGGTGCCGCTCTTTTTCTCTCTGCTTACAAGAACGGATTATTTGCTGTGTGCTTGCAAAGCTCCTAGGCTAATAAGGGCCATACACAAAGCAAACCTACTACTTTGCATTGCAGCTCTACATGTTTAAAATGCCTGATTGATGCAAAGTGCTTTGTTTCTCATTGCAGCCTTTCATCTCTAGATGCCAAGACACTTGTACTCTGTGGCAAAGTGCTCCTTTAGAGAAAGCTGAATCTGCCAAAAGGTAGCACTGGATACCTCATTTCCAGCAGAACAACAAGTATTCAGCGGGTGCAGCCTACACCTGGACAGCTCATCAGCTGCTGAAAAACAAACTAAGACCAAAAAAAATTGAAA
The DNA here is from genome assembly GCF_964035555.1 of Netta rufina. NCBI lineage: Eukaryota > Metazoa > Chordata > Aves > Anseriformes > Anatidae > Netta > Netta rufina. Next base: position 5,904,853 of record NC_140145.1, on the reverse strand, counting down.
AAATTTAAAAGGAGGTTCAATTAAAAAAAAAAGAAAAGTGCTAAATCTCCACTGAATACAAGACAGGTAGCCAGAAATAGCTGCCCACTGGGAGAGATCAGCAGCTGATATAAATAGGAGTGACTTATGGTGCAACAGGGATTCAGTCCGGGGAACAAATTTCTATCACTTGCTCAGACAAAGCCTCCTACAGCCAATGCCTCTGAGCAGTGCAGGTCTAAATACCCCTAGGGATCTGGAAATCCCAAGGTTGGGATAATACCACTGCTGTGGGTGACTTTGGTTTGTGGCCCTGGACAGAAGGATTTATGCAGAGCATAAGGATACTTTCTCAGACAGATGTCAGAAAAAATCTCTATGCATCAACCGTACTCAGCTGTGTTCTCTCCCAGGAGCTCCTCCTTGAGGGCCTCACACTCACACACACGTTCTTTAAGGTGAATATGACCACAGATGCATGCAGGGTTTGGGAAACGGGTATGTTTCCTTTAATTTGCCCATCTTACAGCTGTTAGCACAATTGTGTGCAACCACTACAAGACTTTTGCCAGCTGTATTTGGCCCTGTAAGCTGGTGGAGACTGAAGTTCTCCAGCACACGTCACGCAGCCCCCAGTGTTCAGTGCTCAGCATTCCCAGAGAAAGGAGGTGGCCATCACACACACACAGTGATCCTTGCTGCTGCCTGCCTGCTGTCAGCCCTCAGGCAAAGCCAAACTGACCAGAGAGGAAGGAGACAAGGGAGAGATGGAGTTAGTGACCATGGGCAGACATCCACTGACAGCTAGAAGCATCCCTGGGACGGCAGGTGAAATGTTGACTATCTGGTACTTGTAAATCCTTTGACTTCCTTTTGTTTTTAGAGTCCTGATAGCTAGCCCTGAAGGAGACGCCAGCTCTTGCATCCAGCACATCCAGGCACTGAAACCACTTCCTGCCCTGTGCTGATGAAGCCAATCCCAGAGGCAGAGCAAGTCTGAGAAATAAAGAAGCATGAGCCAGCATGGGCAGGCCAGCAGCTGGGATATTGCATGGATATGGCAGTCTCTCCAACACAGGGATGCTTTTCTTTCAACTGTTTTAATATTTTTGCCCCATCCATATAATTCTCTAATAATCACCCTATTAACAATGTTCCATTTGCCACACAACTCAGGATATTAATCCTATTAGTTGGTGCTAATCCTCTGCAAAACAAAATAGAAATATTCACTCCGTCATTTTCTCAGGGTAAAAAAAAAAGGAAAGAGGTGGGGAAAAAAAAAGACAAAGATGCTTTCAGAGGTTTGCCGTTTTGTACGTTAATTGAATGGAACTGGGTCTCCTGCGGTCTCTATATAGGATTCCATTATCAAGTAATGGGGTGTCACATACTGCCTGTTGATAAGAGAGACTCTGTCAGATTAAGCATTAACTATCATATTTGGAAATCGTGCGTTTTTCTACCTTTTGGGGCATCAAAACACAATATTCCATTTCCCTTTTCTTCCCCCAACACCTTCTTCCTTTACTACACACTAATTAAAGAGAGTCGGGGGACAGGGGGAACTGGTCTGTGCTGCAGAGCCCAAGAGAAACTTTGCTGAGTAGGGAGAAAGAAATGAAGCGAGCATCCCAGAGAACAGAGGTCTTTCCTATAGGCTTTCCTTTTTTCTCTCACCCCCTCTTTTACTGTATTTTTCTTACTTCTGTGAAGAATTGCTAGCAGTTTCCATTCTCCCCTGCTCCACAAGGTGAGACTGGCACCTACTGGAACCTGACTGGAAAGGCTGAGACTGAGAAGGAAAAAAACCTGTTCTCAGCCTACTTTCATCTCCAGCTTCACATTGGCTTATTTTTCCCCCTTCATTAGACAAACAAACAGCTCAGCAGACACAGCAACACTGATTTGAGGCAGTGACACACTGTAGTAACAAACTGACAAAGCTCCATTTTTTTTAAAAGCTGCTCAGTTTTTATGCTGTTTTGTGGTAACTGGGGGTAACCAACATTAGTCACTTCGTTTCTGTCAGCCCCTAAGGAGTGAACCACAATCACAGGTCCTGCTAAAGCTCTCAAGGTTATTCTGGGTCTTTGAGGCTATTCACTCTTCTCAGATGTCTGAGTACCTAATGGAAACAAGAGCAAACATCCCTCCAGGTACAACATCTATCTTCATTAGTTTCATCTCTCCCATACACACTAGGCTGAAGCAACAAGACTTGTGAACACATGTGATGTGTTCGTACGCTGGTCCGTTTTCTAGGATCTAGATTCAAACCCCAAAACTCTGTTCCTCCATGCTCTTCCCCTGGCCTCATTCTTTGCTGTCTGTCTCTGAAACCCACTGGCTGACTTCAGTCAAGCAGCAGCTTGGCTTCGTTCTGCCTCTCTCCCTCCTCACACCTCCCCTCCCAGCCCCTCTCCCAGCTGTGACAGCAGCCCTGGGCCTGCTCGGGGCCAGCTCCCAGACTTCCAGCAAAGCCCAGGCACCCGCTGCTGGACTCCGAGCTTGTGGGAGCCCTGGGAACACACCCCAAAGCCATCACCATCTGATCTCCTAAGAGAGCAGCTCTTTCACAGAGATTCCCTGACAGTTTTGCTCTGTACCACGCTGTGTATTTTACCATTAAGTTGAATACACAAAGCAACAAGCCTCCCAGCTCAGAGGTCATCACGCCAAAAGCCACGGCAGATTATGTGTAGGCAGATAAAACAGGGGAGAGAAAGGGCTACATGTCACAGCATGATGTGGAAATATCAAGGGAGGATCAGAGAAGGAAAGGCAGAGAACAAAGCAAATCCAGCAGATTTTTAGCTGAACAAAGTGCAGCTGCAGGCTGGGAACATCTCATGGAGTGGAGCTGCCTCGATTATAGGGCTGCACCTCTTTATTAAGGGGAAGTCTTCTCTCTATTTACACTCTGCCTGCCCCCGAGGCTGCTAACCTGAATGCATATGACTCATCGTTATGGCTAAAGCTGTCCCAACACAGGGCACCAGACACCTCCTGATTAGCAAGTCTAATGCTCCCTCTCCCAAGCACTCCTTTAAGGAGCTCTGGCTCAGCAGACTCCCCCTCAGCCTGAGGAGCTTGTCAGAGACCTGGCAGCAACAACAGACGAGGCCTGCTGGACGAGCTGACTCCCTTCCCCTGGCCGGGTTTGTTTCAAGCAGCTCTCTGTCCTCCGGAGCAGCACGCCCCTGCTTCGAAAAATACGGAGTTGAGCATGTCGCAACTGCAACGGCTGCACAAACAAACAGAGGTTTGTTTGCACAACAGCTCTCCAGAGCAGCCTCGGCAGCTCTGCATGCGCAAGGTGGGGTGAGAAATTCTTCTCCATCTCCCAGACTGAGCTGCTCTCAGCCAGGAAGGAAGCAGAGAGCTCAGCAGGCTGCCCTCGCTGCGCGTGTCTGGGGGTGGCAGAAGGCAGCGGAGCCTCAGCCTTCCAACTGAGCTTCAAGATGTCCTGCTGCCTTAAGGAGCACACTGATAATGACCAGGAATTGCATGTACTCAACAGAAAAGGGGGCTCCATTACACTGATGAGAGCCTGAAAGGGCTGTTAGAGCATCTGCGAAACTGCCCTGGATTTGCACTGGGGTAAAATGGGGTAAATGGTGTAGATTCACCACTCAGCTGGACTGAGTGATAGCACCTATGCACACTGATGGCAACTGGGACTGGGGAGAGGAATTGGGTCCAGGGGGGTATGTAAGGGTTCAGGGACCAGCCAGCTCATTGCCTGGCAGCAATTCATAGCCTGGTTCTGAAATCAATAGAGGCTGAGTGCACTCAGCAGACAGACTAAGCCAGGTCTGTAATTTACTGTAATTCTGAGCTGCTACATTACTTTCTTCAGGTTTTCCAGGAGGAACAGTTAGTCACAGTGGCAACTTACCCCCCTTTGTAGGCTCCACCTCCCGTTTTCCCCCTTCCTAATTGTCACCCCAACTTCCTTTCAAGTACTGGGGAGCAAAGAGGTTCCAGCCTCACGTTATGGCCTGAGCTGTCTTTCTGGGGGAGAAGAGAAAGAAGGCTTTGCCAGTTTGAAGGATGTCATTCCTGACCCCTCCAGGAGCTACACAGATATCTTCAGATATCTTCTTTTCAAAGGAGCCAGCTCTACTGATGCTTCCAGGAACAACTACATCACAACCACCACTAGTCTTCTTGTGAGATCCCTGCAGGTTCAGTCAAGGAGGACTGAGTGCTCTAGTAGAGCATTTAGTGTCTTGGAGCATTGCCTCGCATCTGTTTGACAGCGCATGCTTAGGAGACCCACCTATAGGCAGCAAATAAATAAGAGCTGCTCTGCAGAAGCCTAAGACAGACTTGATGGGACACTGGGATCCCCCCTTGTGATTGACATTCGGGATTTATTGCTCCAAATACCAACACAGGCTACAGGCTCTCCCTTTCTGCAAAAATGACATACATGAGGGTAGAAGACTCCAACCAGCCACCAGTACTGAGTTCTGTCATCGCTCAAAGGGAACAACCTGTGTAGCTGGTGACAGAGTCCACTTAGGCTTCTGTTAGGAAGGAGAACTATCCCCAGCACAGTTCTGGATTTGCACTGCCAGCAAACAGTAGCTAGCTATCTCGCTGCTAGGAACAGCCTGGGAAAGAAAGATTTTGACCTCTTTCATCTTGACTGGGTCAAGGGAACACTGACTCCGGTGATGGATGGTTGACTGTAATTCCTGCCTACTCATTTAATCAGCGTGAACAGACAGAAGCATGAGCATGCTCGAAAGAGAAAACAGCAGTGGTGGAAATCCCAGAGGCACTGCAGAGCAGGGAGGTGTGAAGGGGAGATGCTGAGGGTAGAGCTCTGATATGAGGGACCATGGGGAGGAACCTGGGGCGCATCCTTGGATGAGAGCTGAAAAACTAAAATTACCTCTGCTAGCTGTGCCATTTCAGAGGCTGAAACCATGCTGCATGAAAAAACAGCCCCTGGAGTAGCATAAACCACAGCATGTGCCGCATCCTGCTTGCCTGCTCACCGGCAGCCTGCCTGCCAGCCATAAACACATCGGGGCGTTCAGGCATGGAGGAGGAAGGAGGGGGTCCCGCCATACCCAAAGCTACTCTGACAGCCTCACAACACAAAAGCCAAACAAATCTGCTCTTAAGGGAGCCTCCTGTGCACCAACAGCCAACACCGGCCGAGTTTCAGGCCAGAATAGCTGGCTTTGTCTGACCTCCTGCCTTAAAATAGTGGCCAGTAAAATTTCCCCATTTCTTGACCCCAGTAACATGCTCCAAACACAGCAGCACCCACACTCTACCCCTCAGCTCAGCAGCCGTCCTGTTTCCACAGAACCACCCAGCCATTAAGGGCGTTTTCAAATCCAAACCTGGTAGCGTGGCATACACTAACCTTGCCCTAACTTAAAGCAAACCATCTCCGCTCCCAGAGGAACAGAGTGTTGTATAGCCAACAGGCTGGAAACACAGGAGGCCAGAATAGGCAGCACAGCATCTCCGGGCCCCTGCACAACTAACAACAAGGCAGCTCCACAGCTGCTGAAGCAGGGAAGCAGCACGGCTGAACACATCCAGGTTGTGCTGCCAATGAACAGCCTGCTCCAAAGAAGAGGGGAGCAGTGCGAACCGAGTGCAGGCCCGAATGCCTATTTCTGATGTAGCAGGAGTACCCCCTAGTGGGAAAATGGCTTGGAGAAAGCCTTTAAAACAGTAACATACACACACAAACACAGGATTTTACATCTCCCAGAAAATGCAGAGGGTGAGCTTGAAAATGCTACAGAATGTTCTTGAAAACAGAGAGAACCATCACATCGTGGGGAAATAGAGGAATAAAGTCTGATCATCGCTTAGACTGTTAGTTTTTACTTTTTCAATAAATCCATCTAAAAACATAGTCAAATCCACCGTTTCAGGTATTTCTGTGCAGAGAGAGTGCTGGATTGGAAACCAAATAGAGCTCTGCTCGTATTCATGAAGCCAGGCCAAGACTGTTTAAATACCCAAAGGTCACAGAAAAGCCTACGGCTGTGTGTCTTAATCCTGCTTACTGCTTGAAAGCTTCTGGGTGTGGAAGGAGTCTCTGCACTCGTGGCAGAAGCCCAACACATTTCCTGAGGACATCAGAGCTGGTGAAACCGTTTTGCTTTGGCTCACGGATTAAAGATTTTGCTGTTAGGGGAGGGGGGAAAACTGGGCAAGGACTTGATGCGCTGGACATAAAGGATGCTGAGGATGCTGTAAACTGTATACAGATGGGATCAATACGCTCTCCCCAGTGACCCACTCTAATATCACACTGACACCGCAGTGACAGGTGCAGTATTAGAACCTCAATAGAGTGGAATTATGTAGTACCTTCGGGACCCTTCCGTGCAAAAGCCTATCTAACCTGAATGTTATATATAGATCCCTTCATCCACTATTGAAATGCACCAACCTCTAGGGAAACGTTTGTGGTGTCTAAGCCTCCAACCCTTCTGATTTGGGCAAAGATAAATACAGTTAGGGAGTCTGAGCTCTTTTGTTTTCAGATTAAAGATCTAAGCACTGTTTCCTGAAAAACAGCAAAGCAGGGAGAGGATTTAAAGAAACACAGTCGACTTGTGCATCTGGGGATTTGACTAAAAAAAATTCATGCCAGACTCAAGGTGATCTTTTCTATAGAGACGTAGCCCAGTGAAGCATCTCCGAGAAATCCATGCTGGTAGTCACGCAATCAAGGTGAAGCAGCAGTGAGGGTAGGAATGCTTTGCAGATCAATTTAGAAAAGGCAGGAGAGGTGACAGGCAGAGGAAAATGGTGGGTTAAGCCCAGCATCTTTTGTGAGAGATGGCATAGTGCTTCCTCTGAATAACTATCAGGCGCAACCCACAAATTCCCTACTTTCAGAAAGTGCCAGTTACTCCTCATAAATTTGTCTAGGGCCTCAGTCATGGTTCCTGCTCATAAGCATTGAACTCCCCTTTGATCCCACCTCCAGTGCAAACATCCTTCCCAAAACGGGATGTTGACCACAGCAGAGCTCACTGCAACCTTCCTGGCTCACTCTCCATCTGGCTGCTTCAGTCTGTGCAGATTTCCCAGCCAAGCACTGACCCAGCAAGGCGCAACGTGAAAATCACAGTAAGATAAAAAGATGCCAGTCCTAGGCACTGATTCCACCCCAGATCCTGCTTATTTCACTGGGAAGCCTCCTGAAAAAATATTTGCTCACCGTGCAGAAGGGAGGAGCCTGGCCCAAGGTGACTGGGCTGCAGAACTGGACCAGAGCCCAGACCTCTCCCAGAGGTTTTCCTCTACCACAGGCAGTGGGAGGGAGGGAGGCCTTGGCTCTTTGGAGAGCAGAAGGCTGCAAATTCCCCTTCCCTAGTCTGTACACTCAGTTAAACTGACAGATGACTGTATGTGTGCATGAGCCTCTATCACTGCTGAAAGGATGGTATAGATGATGTCTTGGAGACAAAGAAGTACAGGGGGACAAAAAAAATGAAGAGGAGAGAAATTTGAAGTAGATGAGAAAAGAAGGAAGGAGAGATTCTCCAGATATGAAACATGCCACTGCAGAACCAGTGACATGCCTAGGGAAATTTTAAAAAAGTTTAAAGGAAAAGCAAAGCACAAAAAAAAGAAAAAGGATCCTATTAAGATTAATGCTTTTTGGCTTACCATCTCCCTCCAGCATGGCTCTTCCATTTCCATAAACCCATTATCCTCACTGCTGTTTCACTTAATTGGAAAATGTCTATTGCAACCTAGCTTGTTCCAAGACAAACCTTGGATGTATATATAACAGGCACTTAAAAGCTTTCAAATATTTCAAATTTGCTCAACACAATTATGTTAACAAAAACCCTGTGGGACTTTTTTTTTTTTTTAACAAAACAAAAAAAAAATACCAAAAAAACAAAATGCACAAGAATCGTAAAGCATGTGTTCACAGGGCTAGAAATGCCGTTACATTTATCCTGATTAGCATTCACTAAGCTTTTATGTGCACACGCAGTTATTGCCAGGGTAGGGAAGAGGGGAGAGTGGGAAATGACAGTAAATTATTTGGCTAGTGAAGGTCAGGGAACTGAAACAAGGATATCGGTTTCACTGCAGTTGCACAGCGACAGCAGGCTGAACACAGAGGTTGTGCCAAGCCCCATGAGCAGCACCCTTGGGGGAAGCCCGAGCTGTGCTTGGGGAGGGCTGGAGGGAACAGAGGAGCTGTAAGGGCAGAGCTCCAAGCTCAGGAACTGACTCAGAGGAATGGGACTTCTGGTGGGTCCTGTTGGTTCTACAGCACAGAGCAGCAGAGGGGCTCCTTTGCACCCACTTCTCTCACTCCTCCTTCCCCTCGCCCCCTCTGACATCCCACAGAGCAGCTGGGAGCACTGCTCTGAGGTGACCAAGGCATCAAAACAACTTCTATGTATTCAGATGCTCACTGTGAGAATTGCCTTGGTGCTGGGCACATCAGCCCGACAAGCACTCCAGGACCTGGCTTCCATCAGTAGCTGGCTACAGGACAGCAGGCGTTGTGGGAAGCAGAGCAGGAATCAGTTTTCTATCCTGAGAAGTGATAGCTCTACTGGCTTTTAGCTGCTCGTATGATCTCGATAATGAATAAACTCTGCTATTCTTGTCTTATAAACTAATCTCCATTCCATCACGCCAATACCACACATCAATATTAAAACAGAGTGACAAAGATTTCCGTGAGCTTTATTAAGCACTTTGGGAATGAACCCCGCTATACTCAAGGTAAGTGCCAGCCCTGGCCCTGAGAAGCTGTGTCAGGGCACAAATCTCTCAAATGTTTGCTCTGTTCTCCTTTCCAGCATCACTGTCCTGCTGACCTGCCCACTGTGTAATGACACCACACCACTTACAAACACCAGATTTCCCCTTGCTATCTGTGCATCTGGCTCAGACCAGAAATGCCTGTGAGAGGAATGCCAGAAATGCTTCCCATCTGCAAGAAATGCAGGAAAATCCCCTTGACAGTACCTTGAATGCATCAAGAGAACTGCCAGCGGTGTTCCTGGCCCCGTGCCTTCACCCTGCCTGTTCCGTGAAGGATAAAGAACTGAACAAACGCACCAGGACGTGTATCAAGTATATCATCACAGCGTCTTCCCCTCCAAACTCCTCCTCCCTACTCCTCAACACCTCTCCTCGGACTTGCCTTTCTGGGGGAATCCTGAGAGCATGCAATCTACAGCACAGGCTGATAGTAAGAGGCAAACTGCCCTCAGGCAGCAGTAACCAAGCTGTCTCCTGCAGAATGGCATTGCCTGTGCCAGGCTGGGCTCTGTGTCCTCAGCTGGACATTTTCTGAGATGGCTAGCTGAGCCTCTTCCAGCACTGTTCAATAGGCACTAACCCGGCATGTACAAAGTGCCTGTGCTGCCTACCGGGCCTCATAACACAAGGGGTAACTGCTAGCTCCTGAAGTCTTTCTGCATGAAGAATCATTAGGCCTGATCAAAGAAAAAGCAGCTACAGCAGTGGAGATAGTAGTGGATAGTGGCTGCTGCTTGCAGACAGATCTGGGCATCCAAAGGAGTGTCTGGACTTTGATGATGGCTCCTGCGGGGGAGTGAAATGACCGTATACCTTGGGCTCGCTGCATTGCAATCGAGTGGGAAGGCTGAGGTGGGGAGGCGGCTACCCACACTCAGGGTGTCCAGGCTGAACTGAGAATCCCTCTGCTGTAAGAGAACAAAGAACAAGAGAGCTGTCAGAGGCAGCTGTTACCCCAGACTGACTATTTCCAAAGCAGCACAGCACCTACAGTCTGGCCTTGGGTGGTGCATCTGGCAGCTGGAGCTGAAAGGAAAAGTCTGTGCTGAAGTTAAGTGTGATGCAGTCCTAAAGCAGGCTGTGGAGCATTAGCAAAATCTGACTGCGGGGCCAAATTTCACGTGAGAAACCCATGATTAGCAAGCAGCCTGTTGCTCTGTGTCAAAGGAAAGCACACATGAGATGTGGAAGATGGCACGTGGAAATGTAGTGTGAACAGAGCCTGAAACACCATCACGTTCTTTCTCCTCCCCAAGCATCAGGTGCCAGCTGCAGCCTCCTCCAGACAGTGGAGACACAGGGAAAAGTCACTTCTGTTTTATTGGTAATTCACACAGGGAAGAAGAGGTTCAAATCCCACTGACTACCCAAAAGCCAGGCAGGGAGCCGTAGTGAAGAGCAAATGAGGAGAAGACAAACAGAAATATCTCCCAAGAATTCACAAACTCACTGTTCCTTCCCCCCACACTGCGGTTCTGCTTAACCCACAAGACAAATTTATTGCTCGGCACAGATGTCCAGACAGCGCAATTAATTTTTTCAAGACAGAGGCCAAAGATGATAGGTCACTACACCTAGATATTTTTTTTAAGTGCCAAGTCAAAGGGTTACAATATGGCCATGTTGGGAACATGAGGAATGAGCAGGAAAAGACAGAAATTTTGGAACATAACTGGAGAAAGCAGCAACTTAAGTGACATCTGTTTTGGCAGCACAAGTGCTTTGCAGGGCTTTGGACTACAGAAGCAACTAATTTCTTCATTTAAACCAGGACTAATTCTTAGGTGTACCTTCTCACCTGCTAGTTTTAAGATTACTGTCCTATCTACATGGATTTCAAACATCTGTTAATCTACTATTCCAAATGCAAGCCTAAGTCTTTTTAAGTCCAGCACTTTGTTTCCAGGGGAGAGCTCATGTACCCAAAGCAACAAGGTGCTTTTCCAGTCTGTAGAAGAGCAGAAGTTGAGGGCTGACCTGCCTCGCCCCTGCATAGTGCAACATGCCTGTGGGGTGTGGATGTCCCAGCTCAGTCATGTATCTCGTTTTTTTTGCACTGCCTGCTCTTACCCTGCTGGTCCATCCCGCTGGCAGAGCAGTGACTCCAGGATCTATTGCCCTAGGACCGTTCTTCCCTTCCCCACCCTGCTCAGGGTTCAAACACTATTTCCCAACATGACTTCCCCCTTCCCCATCAAAAGAAGAAAAAAGCTTCTCTGCTTTCTCCTCTAATGGAGGCTGCACTTGAGGAAGCAGCACCATTATTAGGGGAATGGGCTGTTAACAGCACTTGGGCATTTCTTAGTAATGAGGGCAGTGAGATGGAAGGGGGGAAGTAATCAAAAGGCACGGACCAGATGGGCTATTTCAGACACATTTTTCTCCCTTAGCACCTGTGAAGGGCATTGGCTTTCAGCAGGGACACTTTTTGTAATGAAGTTAAACCCATGGAGCATGGTGGGACAATTTGTATCTGCTCACACACATGAGGAGGGAGGGAAAAGCTTTGTCATCAGAGTTTTCTGGCACTAGAAGGATTCTGGCCTGGCTTGGCCCAGGGGAGGGAGCTGAGAGCCCCATTTCTCTACCTGCCTCACCACAAGCAAAGGCTGATTCAGACGCCACCAGCTTGTCAATTCTTTCTCTGTTACAAGGGCAACAATGAAGGGGGACAGAGAACAGATGGAGAACCTTGAGGCAGATGCAATTGCAGATAGCATGACACCGTCACGCTGTTTCTCAGGCCGAGATGCCAAAACCTGTACAGAGCTCTACCACCGCGATGTTAACTGCTGTGTTACCTCAAACTTCGTTCCCTCGAACTCCACAGTGGTGAAACATCCTTAGGAAACAACTCTTTCACTTCAGAGAAATCCAGAAATTCCAAACACAGGCCAGAATGAACCTCTCTCCAGGTCCCTAGGAAGAGCAGCCGCTGCTCTGGCAAAGCCATGACTCCAGCCACTTGTAGAGGACAGACTGCTGTGAGAAGGAGCTGCTTAAGGGCACTGCTTAAGACAGGGAGAAAAGATGGCAGAACAGCACTGAGCATCTCTGAATACAGAGAAGCTTTGCAAAAAAATGTCTGCAAAAGGATGAAAAGGTTAAGTCTTGTGGTGGGCTACGGGCTTGGAGAGTGGCACGTACCTCATCAGTGAATCAGTGCATCCTTGGGTAAACCAGGTAACTCAGCCAAAGGCCACCGTACAAACCCGTCTCCACTCAACTCAGCAGCATCTGTCTGAGTGCCGGGCACCACAGTGCTGTATTTGTCTGCTGCACAGATCAGGAAAATACTGTGTGCAGATTTAGCACAACTGCCAGGACTGAGGCAGGAACCATAACGAGCTCACCAACGTCGGATTTCTCCCAGACAACTTGAAGGTTTCGATGCCACAAGTTCGCAGCTTTCCATTACTTGTTGAACTGAGTGCATCTTCAGCCTTCAAAAAGGAAGGGCTATAATTCCAACTCTTGCTGCTGAGAGCAGAGCATAATAAGATGGTAATCCTACCATTAGCATATGAGCTTTATTTACCAAGCTGCTACCTGCAGAAATGACAAGTAACTAAAGGGAGCAGGGTGGAACATGCAGAGCTCAGGGATGTCAGCATGAGAAGATGTTTTATTATCTTCAAAGCCAACACAGTGCAAATGAAGCTTTTACATTTGTCTTCCAGACTCTGCTGCAAAGGCACCCCCCCCTCACCTGATGTTTGAAAAGCACCTCTTAGACAACAGGTGCTCTGAAGTAAAATAACAAAAGCCAGCTATCAACATACCGTTTGTATGAAACAGGCAGCAGGAAATTGTGGCTAACACCTTCCTGAGGCATTTGGCTTTGCAGGACAGCAAAAAAGGAAACTTGCATGCATTCAAAGAGAAGGACTCGAAGCCACATGGCTGCCAACAACACAACAGATCACCAGAGGACTGTTTAGTGCTCAGCTTGTTTTGCATTTATACTGTGATAAAGTAGCAGGAGTTCCTCAAGCAGGAAATGGCAGCATCAGATTCAGCTTTTCTTAAAAGGGAATTTGAGGTGAGGCTCAGGAAAAGGTTGGTGCTTGCTTTATTTATTTGAATCCCCTTTCTGGTCCTGTTTGCTTTCCAGTCAAGAACTCTATGCTTCTTCAGTGTGCATTCAGTATTAAATTGCCTCTTAATGTACTAACAGCCAGACTTCTCTTGAAGAATAAGCTCCAGCACAGAGAATTCATAGCATTTGTCAAGGAGAAAAGGATTAAGTGAATAGGGACTCCAGCCAAGTTTTCTTGGTATTCTTTTTTTCAGGTACTGGTAGGTAAAAAAAATTACAAAACTTCCTAGGTTATTTATTTATTTTTCCTATGCCTACATAAGCATTTTTGTTGATGGAAATGTCTTGAGCTCTCATCTCAGCCACCCCCATCACAAGCACATCTTACCCAAGGTCAGAGTCACTGGCAGAGCAGGGAACCAGACTCCACCTCTCGAATTCTTGCAAATCTGGCAGCTGCCAGATTCTTTTTGTCAGCAATAATAACCTTATCCCTCAACTCACTACCCGAGAGATGATTTGGAAAGAGTCTGAAATACCACCGTGATGTTCAGGAGGAGCTTTGAGCCCTGAATTTCATTGCAAGCACTTTCCCTGAGGAAGACGCCTCACTGAAGGGGCTGGCACAGGCACTGGAAGGCAGCGGTTCCCTGCCAGCAGCAGCTCCAGTGCTGAGTGTTGCGAAGACGTTTCTCCTCATGGAGGAAACGAAGGACCTCCCCGTTGCTGCTGATAGGGAAGGGGCCTATTTTCCAGGACCACAAGGACTGTCACCTCCAGGCTCATCTTGTGGCAGAGGAGATATTTTCCTCCCTCTATGCCAGAGACAGCAGTTGGGAAAAGCTACCTTTAAACTCAGTTTTTGAACACACGTGAGCAGCACCCAGGGGAGGGATGACATGCACATTCAGAAACATGGCACATCCTTTGCAATCACTCTGCACGGCCTTGACTCCTTAAAACACCATGGGCCCCAGCAGCACTTCACAGACAGTTCAGGTGCTTGCATGTAGCACTCCAACTCCCGCTTCCTGGAATCTGGAGGGCTTTGGCTACATTTCTGATGAGAACCACATCAGCTGGTTCAGCAAATGTGGCTGTAAGGTTCCACATTAACATCACTTGGTGCTGCCAGAGGTCAAGATACTCAGACTGAGAGCAGGAGAGCATAAAGCCCCTCTCAGACAAGCTCACGGTAAAGGTCTGGCTAGCTAGATCCTAAATGTCTCAGCAGAAACGGCAAAATGAGCTCCCTGATCTACAGAGGATGTGGTGGAGGCCTTCTGCAAAGCAAAGCTCCTGCCTCCCATCCATCTCTGCAGGAAGTGAGGAAAGTTACTGCGGTGGCTGCAGCCCTCCTCCAAGATGCTGGAGCAGTCTGGAGAGGGAGGAAGACGGGTATTATCAATACAAAGCTCTGTTTAAAGCAAACATCTGACACCCTGACTGCCTCTCTGAACTAGGGCCCCTCTTATGGCCCTCCGCAACAGGGAAAAAAAGATTGAGAGGGCTCAATCTGGAAACCCAAGAACTGCCTGCAAAGAAGAATGGGGCTGGGAAGTGCAGGTATGCTTACCCTCCCACGTGTCACACGGCTGCCCCGCAGGTGAGACAACTTATCCTAGGGAATGAAGTCCACCCGTCCACTGATCAAACAACACCGTGGCAAAAGCCTTCCCCATTCCTATCCTCACAGTCAGGAAAGCTTTAATCACATTTAAAAGCCCTTCAGGGCAGCCTGGTTTCCCACCAGCTTTTCCAGCAGCAAGGCAAATCCCAAGTGCTTTTAACTCCATTGCACTGCAAACATGCAAGCACTAAAGACTCCTCAGAAGCACATTTCTGAGCAAGCTTCAGGGACATTGGGAAGAGTAAATAAAGTAGCGGAAAGCCTTTCTAGAGGCTTCACACTCTCTAATTTCCTCACCCAAGAGTCACAAGTGCAGCAGCTGTCAAGTAAGGCCCTCAGCAATTCACACATGCCAATCCAGCTCTTGCTGTTCAATGTTTAGAGAAACATTCAAAGCCACCTCCTCAATTTTCCCCAGAGTAAATAAAGTTCAAGGCAGTGTGACAAGAAAATTAGAGGCTGCAAGGTCTCAAGAAGCAGTTGTAAGGTAAACTGTCTTGCCCAGTGCAAGGTGCAGTAACTTACAGCCCCTTGTAAGTCATTTCTCCCTGCCCCGAGCTCTCTTAGAACAGCTCACTACTCTCCAGTAATACAGCCAGCTGAGCAAACCCAAGCGGGCAGTGCCACCCTGCTGGGTGGGCACTCAAAGGACAGAGAGCTTGGGTGTCCATCAGGGGGATTTCTCTAGTCCTAAGAGGAGAGCAGAGGTGGCTCAGAGGATGGCCAAGAACCATCAAGGGTGTTCTGTGGTGCCAAGGGGTTGCACGCAGTTGTCACAACAATGCAGAAAGGGCTGAAATAACTGAGTGACCTTGAACACCAGAGATGCAGAAGAAAGACTGAATGCCCTAGAACTGACGAGTTTTTGTCATGCATTCACTGCCTGCAAATGTCCCAGGATCTAGACGAGTTTGGTGCCTCAGTCCTTCAAAGACCAGCTACATGAGCTAACAGTGACAGCAGCGTGTCCTCCAGAGCATGGAAGTGAGACATCCCACCAGAGAATCTTATTTACAGCACACACCACACAGGCAGAGGACCACCATGAGGCCATTCAGTGGCACAGAAGGTTTAATGACTGGAGGGTGCGATTTGCAACACCCCCGCGTAGATGCGCGCAGAGCCCCCAGCTTCTCCCCTCTCTTCCCAGCAAGGCTGCCCAGGAGCTGGCAAGCTGCCCTGGCACGGCACGAGGCCTGGCTTAACACATCTCCCCAGCAAACAGCCAAGAGGCTGAACTTGCTGTAACCTTGGCAAGAGAGCTCTGCCTTTAATCATGCTTTGCGGCTCAGCTTCTGGGCTCCCTCCCTGATGCAGAGACGCGGCAGAAAAAATTGCAGCCCAAAAGTTGAGCTTTTAAAGGAAAAAAGCTTTCTCTGCTATAGACATCATTACCCAACAATACAGAGTACCTACTTTGAGTATCTCTACATTCCTTGAGTAAGAGACCTGATTTTAAAAGCCAGCAGCTTTATCCATGGAGTAATGTATCAAGTGCAAGCTGAATTGACACTTATGCAAGTCAAAGCAAATGTTTTTAAGATGTGACAGCAGAGCCATTACCAGCTTCATATATTTCATTCTACTTTTGTGCACACAACCAAGCATATTATTGGCTTTTTATTTCCCTTCGTGTTTGCTTCAGGATTCTGATTAAAGGAAGGAAATATTTCATGAACTGCCAGGTTGTGCTTAAACCATTAGGTACATCTATGAGAAATATTTATTGTTTTAGGAAATGTGAGAAAAGGGAAATGGGAGCGCTGGTGATACATCTCTTCCACTTAGAAAACCGAACAAATGCTTCTCAGATTCTCGCTAGCCAGAGCTGTGATTCGTGAGAGGCTGAAGCTGGCTCTGTGTCAAAAGCTGTAATGGCCAGATGATACAGAGCCCTGATCTGGTCTAAAGCTCCTGGATCTGTTCAGCTTTGTTCTGAAAATGTTAATGATAGTAGCAGAATATATGCTTGGCTAATGTCTCATTGTACTGAAATCCCACAGGCCTTTGCAACAATCCTTTTTTTGCACTCTCCCACCCGCTAATGCTGTTCGAGGTCACCGTGCGTGACTGCACAGCCCCCTTAGCCATAAGACTGAAGCACTGAATCCCCTTTGGCACGAACCAGTGGGCTTTCTTGGCTAGGATTCCTGAAAAAAACGCTTGTTTTACCTGACACGAGATGGCAGAAAGGCAAGAAGCGAGGCTGAGTGCTGTTTATAGCACGGTCAAGGAGACTTGGGCGCAAATGCTTCACCTAGAGTCACA
Organism: Netta rufina; assembly: GCF_964035555.1. Lineage (NCBI taxonomy): Eukaryota > Metazoa > Chordata > Aves > Anseriformes > Anatidae > Netta > Netta rufina. Next base: position 5,888,147 of record NC_140145.1, on the reverse strand, counting down.
GAATCACAAAATACTCCGAGTTGGAAGGGACCCACAAGGATCATCGAGTCCAACTCCTGGCTCTGCACAGGACCACCCATAAATCAGACTGTGTCTGAGAGCACGCTCCAAATGCTTCTTGAACACTCCAGCAGGCTCGGTGCCGTGACTACTGCCCTGGGGAGCTTGTTTCAGTGCCTGACAACCTTCTCGGTGAAGAGCTTTATCCTAACACCCAGCCTGAACCTCCCCTGACACAGCCTCATGCTGTTCTCTCAGGTCCTACTGCTTGGTCTCCTGTGAAAAAAAAAGACCAGAGAGTGCAGCAGCCCTGCATGGGAATACAAGGGGATGGTGCCCCACGACACTGCAGCACTGACCATCCCACGGTCTGGGATTGTGTGCAGAGCAGTGCTGTGGTGAAGCTCTGAAAAGGGCTCACCAGAGGGCCAGGGATTGCCAGCAGGCACTTAGCAATACCTGTGCCAGGCATTCGACCTCCAAACGCGCAGCTGCAGGGAGTCACGACTGAATGTGAGAGCAGAAAGCAGGGCCAGCAGATACCTGTCTCCAGAAGTCCCACTAGGCAACACCATCCAGTAAAATACAAGAACAAGTGAGATGCACACGGCAGCACGGCGTCACTGCTGTGCCACCCCGGTGACCTGCCTGCGCAATTCTGTTTGCACCCAGACCCAGAGCAACTCTGTGACATCACAAACAGAAAGACCTGTCCTACAGACAACTAAATAGATGGGGGGGCATGCACGTTCTCTCATTACCCGGTATGAAATGAAGCAGAGACAGGAGGCACATTGTTTCTAGACTTGCTTGGAATAACAAGACACTCTGGGGTAATTAGGGCACTTTTCCAACCATGTTGGAACGAGAACCTGCACAGTTTCACTGTATCTTAAAGCTGGAGGCAATCTGAAAGCCTGAATAGCCACAATTAACATACCCAGCTCAAGGGCAGACAAAAGCCAACCTTCACAATGGGAACACATTGTCTTCCCTTTTCATTCTGCGGTGAAAGATGGCACAACAGGAGCTGATCTGTGATGGAGCCAATACACACCAGCACGTAAAGTTGTTGCTGTTCAAGCTTCTACAGAGGTGCGGGGAGGCACAGCTGAGATCAGGGCGGTGCACAATGCCCCATCCCCAGCTCCAGGGCAGGTACAGAGCTGAATGAGTAATGGGCAGGGGGACAGAAAGAGGTGATTTATTTAAGAGGCTCCTAAATCAGTTCACCGAGACAGCTGACCTTCTGACAGTGACTTAATCAGCACAAAACATTTTCTTGATTTGTCACCAGGGAACAGCAAAATATTCTCGGAAGAGCTTCATCTTTTATCTTAAGAACTATTTACATCAAGGAGGTTAAGACACAGCCTTAACCACACATATAGCATAACCTTTGGAGCACAATCAGATTTGCTGTTCTTAAGAAACACTATTTGGGAACACAGTCTTTCTTGTCTTGACTTATATCTGCTTATCCACAAAAGAAAGAGCTCTGCGTCGCATCATTTTTATTCATGAAGATAAATCCATTGTGTATTATTCTAATGATCTCTTAAGTCTGCAATCTGTGCTATTTTATGGCACTAAAAGTTAGAGAGGCAGTAAGCCATGTATTTAAGCCTGGTAACTTAACGGGAACAGCATTAACAACTATTTCAGAATTTTAGTTATGTCCCCCTCCTCATCCTATGTAATTACCTTGTTACTTAACAGCAGCATCAGCAATTTTATTGATGTGCTTTTAGCACAGGCCACTACTAGAGGACAAGTGTGCTGGAGCATGCTACGGACTCCAGAGTAAATTTTATCTCCCACTTTGTTTTGTGAAAAGTGTGAGAGAATTATCACCTCTCTCCACCCTTAAATAGCTGCATGCATCAGCAAGGCCTGTTCCACAGACAATTTTAGCTAGCCGTCTTTTAAAACATGAAAGATCACTTTCAGCCCCCAAATCAGAACCTCTGTTACTCTAAAAGGCCACATTTTCTTCCCTCTAATAAGCTTGAATTTCATGTTTCTCTTATATCCTTTTTGGGGTGAAGGGATGGGGGGAACCCTGCAAGACTATTATGATGAAGTCCAATTTACGATGGAAATCCTTTTGAATAGGTAAACAGAACGAAAAAGATATTAAAAAAAAAAATATATCACTGCAATCTTCCACTTCTTTCTGACCAGGGTGACACTTGCCTGTGAACATGCACACAGACCCTGCCTGCCCTGCCTCTTGTTCCTCAAACAAAGCAGCACCTGACTCTGTGGGACCCCCGTGAGCATCCCTCCCAGCCAGTCAAGCTTTCCAGGAGCCTGGAAACACCGTGCTTACTGAGGCAACACACTGTGCTCTCAGCCAGCTGGTGTTGGCACCTGGCAGCTCTCCTGCCCTCCTAATCTGCCTCTCACCCTGTCGAGGTTGCCTTACGCAGCACATCATTCCACGTAGGGCAGTGTCCAACCACCCTCTTCACTACTCAATTTCTGTACATCCCCACAGCTGCTGGGGAGAACGAGCACTGCCTGGTATCAGCGGTTATATGGCTGGCAGTGGATCTGGGGAGTTGTATCCACTATTTCATCGTGCACTGTGTCCTGTACACATGCACCAGAAGAAGACAAAAGGACTAGCACAGAGCTTATCAGCACGTGGCAGGCATGTTAAGCCATCTAGCAAAGAAAAAGCATGTTCTGCATGTAAGAGAAAGAAATCCCTAATTGGAAACACAATTGTCGCATAAGAAAGGCACCAAAATCAACAGCCACTCCAATTTATATGGTGTTTTATCAAGCCAAATAGCACCCAGGAGCCTTCCACATGAAACTCTAATCAGGCTTATAAAACTAGCCCTCTACAACAGAGGGTAGGGAAGGGGGGAGGAAGTAAAAGGCCTTTAAGCGTGTGAATTGTAAAAGAAATGGAAGCCTGTCCATCTTCAGCTAATAGAGGAAGCTCAGAGGGGATCTGCAGGAGCACAGCTGGCATCCAGCCACCCAGACCAGGCAGGCAGGGCAGACCTGGGTGGAACCAGGCAGCACCCCGCTCCGTGACTTGTCACTCTGCCCAGGGGACACAGCTTCAGTGCATCAGCTCAGGTGACCACGCATGTCCCCAGATGTTGATCCCAGCTTTCCTGTCTCACCAACACCAGACTTCAATGGGGTTTTGAGAAGAAAGCTGTGTGCTTCCATCCTATGACATAATGCAGCAGAATATAGTGCTAAGGCTTTTTGATTTCTTTTTTGCCCCTCCAACCAGATAAGAGGACAGATTGAAGGAAAAACAGAAGGGCATTCTGATTCTAGCCTTTATGGTGCATCTGGAAGGCCCTGAGATGCCACAGCAATGAGCGTGTGATAAAAAACCTGAAAAGGATGGAGAGCACTGGTTCTGAAACGTGCACGTAACATCACCTGCAGGAGTCTGTCCTTTGGGTGCCGTCACTCCAGCATCACTGCCTATCCGAGTGATAATACACAAGTCAAGGAAAGCAAAACCAGGCTGCATACAAGCCACACTTCACTGCACAGCTCTGCAAATTGCACTGAAAAACCCTCAGAGGAAAGAACAGTTGCTACAACTAGTTTCAAACCTATTTTGAGCAACACTGAACTTTTCAATACCTTCATTCTGGCAGTTCTACGGTAGTTTTAAAAGACAGAAATTAACCATGGAAAACTCCAAACATAAATGTGCTGGAGAAAGAAACTTCTTCCTTTTGAAACAAAGAGAGCAAGTGCTATAATAAGGTTAATATTTTCTGTTTTGCGCTATTTTGTAAGCAAGTCCATGATGGCAGATCTGTATTTTGTGGTGAGGACTCCAACAGGACGTACCCTGCCTTGCTGTGCAGTGGAAGGCTGCACAGTCCCATTTTTTTTAACCACCACATGCGTATCTATCAGTGAGGTGACATATTAAGTAAGACTGTTACTGGTTTCAACATCTTTATGATCATCTTGCTGAAGTCTGGGTTAAAAAAAAATCTTAACATTTTCTTAGACTTATAAATAAGCATCACATGAAAGTCATCATAGTTGCAAGGCTACAAAGGACACCCACAGCAAGGAAAAGCATAATTTAGGTTAAGCAGCTCTACACCGTGGGATCTGCTGTAAGCATTGAGCTCCCGCAGTCCCCTGCTGCACCTCCAGCAGGCTGCTGGGAGACACAGCCCGGGAATCCCTAAAGGGCACAGCCCTGGGGACAGCACAGCACGCACACCTCAGCACCTGCCTCTGCCCGAACATGACCTGCAGATGTAACCTCCTGGCTTGGCCTGGGCCCAGCCTTGGCACTGCGAACTTGCCGAGCGATTGCCGGGCTGCAGCTCACCCTGGTTTCTGCCCACGGACCTGCTCTGCTCCTCTTGTGAGGGTACCGTGGGATTGCTGCTCCTATCAGCAAGGCCACGGCCTCTGCTCGTCCTGCTGTCAGCCCCGTTGCCCTCGCTGCGGGCTGACAACATCAGCCTACAATGATGCCTAGAGTCAGCAACCCTGCTGCTACAGAGGAAGAGAAGCAGCCAGACAGGCAAGTAACCGGCCTAAGTAAGAGACAGATTCCTCCAAAAAACACAACTCAGGTATGACTAATGCACAGCAGAAAGCTCATGTCTCAAGTAATCCCCTGCTCAAGACTTTATCAATAATGCAAAATTGGATTGTGGAATACAAAACCCCTGAAACTTAATAAAAGAACTAGCTTAAGCACCACGTTAACATCATTGAAATTGATGAGTAAGGAAGGACAGCTTCAAACAAATTACACCTCCAAGTCAGATAAGACCCGTCTCCAGGGGCTGGAGGGAAGACAAGGAGCTCCGAGTAGCTTCCATCACATCCACAGTGAAGAGGCTCTGAGTGGAAAACAGCGGGTGTAAGAATTAAACACACTCCAAACAGATTCTTCAGAACAAAAGTGCCATAAATCAGGGCTGACCTCTACCCCGGGGGGGCTGTCTAAGGCTGTTTTAGACATCCTAGCACTTAGCAAAAATTCATCCAAGCACGGGGATGGGGATGTCGGTGCTATGCTTATAGTTTGAACGTCACCCAAAGGGCCACAAATTCAGCTAACACACAATTCAGTTTTTCCCATCTGTAGATACCCGTGCTGAAGTCTCCCAGCCCAAACGTCCCATGTCACAGGCATGTGCTCAATGTCATCCTGCAGGCAGTAGCAGTGCCAGCCACAGCCCTGCACACTGACCCCAGACTTAGTTTGGCCCTGGAGCAAGCACAAGAGGGAAACTGGATGAGAACAGCACAATGTAGCCTACACAGAGGAAACTTCAGAGGCAGCAGGCATGAGCTGAGAGAATGAGGAATGTACACTGGGTAGGGGTGGAATGGAGCCAGGACTGGAAGAGGTAATGTTTGAAACTGAGGGTGGTGCAGGAAGAGGGGAAGAAAATCTAAAAGTGAGTACTTAAGAAAAGCTGAGAATTTGAGGTGAACACACACCATCACTTTACACAGACTGTGCAAAATGGCAAACTGCGGGTGTAAAGCATGCACAGCACAGCCCAGAGAGCTGACACCCACACCCCACTTTCTGAGGCTTATGGATGGAGCACACAGCATGAGATTCCTCCTTTGGATTAAGGCTATGCATGATCTCTGTTAGCGAGTCTGTGAGAGGCCCCTTCAGTGGTTATGACCCTCCCTGGTTAGCTGAACACCAAGGCTGGTGTTCGGGTTGCACGTTCCTCATAGGATCCACCCCACACCATGCCTCCCACTCACTGAACCTACTCTGAGGTTGCAAAACTGTTCTGCAGTGACCTCTAAAGACAGTGAAGGCATCAGCACTTCACAGCAGTTCCACCCACCCTGCACTCAGCACCCACAATCAGGCGCAGCAGGCTCCAAAGGTGCAAGCATCAGCAGAGCACCACAGGGGCTTGTCGAGAGGAATTAACCCTGTCCCTCTCCCCGTGATGCTAGCACAAGCTAACTGAATAGCACGGCTAAGCCTGGCACTTCTCAAGAATGTTATATACGTTGCAATTCAGGGTGAGAACTGGTCTGGAGCCAGGCTCCAATCCAGCTGTGAGTACCAACTGCAGGGAGACTGCTGGAATGAGAAGAGCGTAATTTCAATATCCTCACAGAGGTAAATGTGCTCAGTTGCCTCGAGGCCTCTGTAATCATTAATTATTAACTTAATGTCTGTCTTCCCTGAGGTATCCATTATCCAGTGTATTAATGGCCCTTCCAATAAGGCAGGGGGTAAACAGCTTGCAGATTACCTGATAGTATTAATGAAAGTTTGCAAATTGATTTGGTTGGATTAGAAAGCGCTTGGCAGTTAACTGATTTCAGAATTTGGAAAAACAGCAGTATACGATGAAAAATGTTTTCCTTCCTCTCAGCTTTATCTGCTCAGAAAAGAAGAGGAGCCAGGAATGGTAGCGCTGTTCTTTTGGATGCTTCTTCCCTGTCTCCCGTCCAAAGTGTAATTAAGGAAAGCCTCGGGCAGAAAACACAGTTGTAGCATGAGGTAACACTAACGCTGCCATGTTCCAAATGCCCTTTCAAAACAGTTAAGCCAACCCTATTCCTAAAACCTGGACGTATTCTCCAGGCTTCCATATTTTCATTGCCAAGCTATGGGATAAGCCCGAGGAGTCATATTCACAAAATGATCTCAGTGAACAAACTCCAATCCAATCCACCACTGAGATCCTCTGAGCTGCCTGCCTAATCCGTTAAATACCTCCAGATCTGCAACCACAGAGCACCTGGTGAGGGAAGGGTGAACGTACAGGCGGAATGTACAGACATTTACAAATTGTGCTTTCTTCTTGCATAAGCTGCTGCTCAGCTTATTTTCTGACTCCCAGAAAGCTTTTATAACCCTCCGAAACATCTCATTTAACTGACAGAGTATTTGCTCATTAGCGTTACTTGCAGCAGGATGCACATGTCAGTGTGGGAGTTCAGTCCCCGAGGAAATGACAAGACAATTCATACCACAACACACAGACTCCAGAGATGTTTCTGCTCGGAGTTTGCAGCTCAGCTTTCACTCCCACCCCACTGGCGGCCATCTCCACCCAGGCCAAAGTATCACGGTCAATTCTCAAGCAGGACGACCACATCCGCAGGCTGTTCAGGATAAGACTGATCAACTTTAAAAGGCAGCATCTCGCCCTTCTGAAGATAAGGCAAGCTGAAGCAGATTAATATTTGTCACCCAGAATACCGCATGCTTTTAATAGTTGCATGCACAACAAGCAGCAGTCACGTTTCCAATTTGCCGTGCACTTTGCTGGGCCTCTTGTGCTCGCACAGAGATCTCTATCCTCTGATTCTATCGGAATCGGAATGGCAGAGAGGGATTTAAAGTGAGGCCAAGTAACAGTCTTTTCTTGATAGATTTTTGGATATGCTGCAGTTTGCTGTTTAGTCAGGTAGCATCTGTTCTTTAAGCAGAGCAACACGATAATGCTCTTTTATGTAAATTTATGGAAGAAGTGATGATTTTATCCTATATCCTAATACGGACTCAAACTCAGCTTTTAAAAGGAAAGCCTTCCCCATGCTGGAATTTTGTGCCTGTTATTTTATCATAATTTAAAATCTAACTCGTCAGACACCAAATTATTTCCTGCTGAGAAATGTGTAAAAGCTCTCTTTATTCCTATATCCTCTTTACCGCTGGCATCTTGTATTTATAGAGTGTAGATGGAGAACTTAACATCCATGTTTTCTCCTTTTAAAGTCTGTCCTTTGATCTAGTCCTCCTTCCAGGAGATTGCTTTGATCCTCGCAGTTTTGCTAATTCCAAATATGCAATTATGCTTATCTAGTCCTGGAGGATCTGAATGTTTCAAGCTGTCCCTCACACACTCTCAGTTTACCAACACACCGCAGTTTTAATCAAAAATAACTTGTTCTTGCCTACAGCCCTAGAGGCTACAGACTCCTCACGGGCCATCCTGAAAAATGCAGGAGAGGAGAGCTCCTTGCTCCCTGCCTGGCCGTGTTACAGGATAGCAGGGCCCTGCACAGGAGGCACGATGGAGAAGAAGCTGACCTAGTGCCTGCAAACAATGGGCATCTCATCATGGGCATCTCACCGGCAGGGAGCCTGTAAGGTCACCTGGTCTGACCGTCATCCCACCTCTTTTCCCACTTCAGTCATTCAAAAGTCACTGCTTACAGAACTGGCATTTGCTGCCAGGAACCAAGGGGTTATAACAAACTGTCCTTCGTGGCCCATGAAGGGACCGAAGTTAGTAGGGAAGGCAGCAAAATGTTACGGGCAGCACCTCCCCAAAAAAGCAACCATATCCCCCCTCCCACCAACCACAAGGAGGGTGGGCTGAGGCTGACTCCAGGCCTGTTTGGGGCTTGTTTTTAAATATCTTCTCTCTTGTAATGTCATTATGCCACATGAATGAAGGCTCTGGTTATCCAAAGCTGCCTGATGTCTCCCCGGGGGGACGGAGAGGGAGGCAGAAGAGGAAGGAGGGCATGATGCCGTTATTTCATGATAGGATCTGAAGTAGTAGATTTCCTTCTGGGTTCTAGAGGACTGAAACAAATTGAGATGCATCACCCCAATGCTTCATTGCTTGGTATTTTGACACCACGTTATTGCTTGGCACCTGAAACTGATTTGATGGAAGACGTGACCACAGCCACGTTTTCCTCTCTACTACTAACCTTCTACTTGCCTGCCCCCCTTCTCATACTCAGAAAGAAATAAGAATGTTTTCTAGCATGAAAGGAGTGACAGGAAAAATAAAAAAGGAGAGAGATAAGACGAGAAGCTGGTGAGACAGCAAGTGGCCACAATCATGGTACAGCATTTACATAATTTTCCACTTACATGAGTCCAGACAAGCTTTCTGGAGGTGCAGATCTCTGCCCTCAAAAGATAAGAGCAGGTTCCCTTCCCTCCCTGTGTAAAGGCTACAATTTCTGTTCTTACAAATTGAAGGTCAGAGCGGCACTTTCCGTACAAAAGCTTCTCCTGCCAACAGGACAAGGAAGAAAAATTATCTACTATGGTTTAGCACCACCCTGGTGCTACCAGCAGCTTTTCAAGTGGCAGATTACCACGGAAGGTAGGGAGCTGAGCCGCTAAATCACCACTCTCAATCCAGCACCCCCGTCAGCAGCAAGGCAAAGCACATTTTTCATGCTTTGCATCAAAACTAGACTGACAACACCAGAGCAGCCCCAACAACACCTTGTATTTAATAAGCCAGCTGACAGATTAAAGAGGACTTGATTTTGTGGTCTGCCCTAATGAGACCTGCTTTTGAGGAGCTTTCAGTAGTTCAGACAGGTACATGACTGAGGCTTAGCGTCTGCCCTCGCTGAGTGGATCTCGATGCCACAAGGGGGTGCAAAAATGAGGCCTGCAGCTGGGAAAAGGCAATTGTTACATGATGCTGTGCACAAAATCCCATTACCCTGCTTTAGTGAAAACCCTTCCAGGGCTGTTATATCAGTGAAAAATGAAATTAGGAGCCTGAGATGCAGCTTTCGTGAAGTCAGCCTTCCCTGCCATACCACAGAGCAGTCATGCAGGCAGGGTTTGCTTCCTTACAGAACTTCAGTGGCCACCATTACCTCAAGTTTCAGGTTGGGGCCGCTGAAATCTCCGCAGAGTTGTGCTTTGCTTCAAAGCTGCAGCTTCTGAACCAGCTTTTCCAAGTTGAATTATTTGCCTTACATCTGATAAATCCCAGTTAACTCCCTTTCTTTGCAAGGCAGTGCCTCTAAAATCCCTTCCTTTTTGTATTATAGGAATTCCCAGCTTGTCTTCCTCCTGAAAAGCTTAATACTCTGCTTATGCTGCAACACAACTTCCTGCCCCAATAGATTTTAGAGTAGCAGTCCTAAAAATCAGATACTCCTGTTACAGCTTTCTCAGCGTTACATATCACAAGTGTTTTGCCTGAAAGAGGCTGGTTAATCACAAGACTGTGTGTTAATTTGGGGTGTTGTGGGGGGAGAGGTGTGAGGTACCAAAATTATTAAGCACTTCAGAAAGCTTTCTAGTAGTTTTAAAATAGAGATTCAGTAACAAAGTTACACTTTGTGACTGCCAGTTCAAAAAACCCTCATATCAACCCACTACTTGTACCTTCAATCTCAAAAATATTTGTTCTACTCTAACACCTGGCCTCAGTGGGTGAGGGCAGATGTATGCCACTCTTTGCTAAAAAAGAGGCTCAACTTTCTCTGGAGAAAGATGACTCACGAGGTAATTCAACAGACATTGAACTGAAACATGTTTAAAACTTGGAATTACAGTAATTCACCTTCCTGTCCTCAAAGAAGCTTTTCTCTGCATAGGTGGTGTAACCTTAGGCAGCTTGGGGCAGAAACAGAAGGAAAAGGGGAGTATATAGGGGCCCTATCTTAGAAATCAAAGAGGAAAAAAAATAAAGGAAAAAAAAAACAGTACCATGGGAACACCAATTGTTCATATCTCATTCCTTGTGCATAAAGTATAAGCATCAGACGTACGTAACACAGTCCAACATAACACAAGCCCCTACCACACCGGCTGCACAAGCAGTAAACAACCCAAGCATATTTGGAATGACAGAAGTGAGACTGGCAAATATTAACCACTTATCTAGAGATTTGACCGTCAGGTAAGTGAGGAAGCAGTTAAACAGGATCTGCCTCACAGCCCAGAAATCCAGAAGCTCATACTCTTCAGGTTGCCCAGATTCACAAACCGCTAGATTTGACTTCCGTGCTTGCTTTCCCCTCAGAAGATAGATGGCTCGAAGTCACCTGACGTTTGCTCTAGGAAGCCAGAGCAAACAGAGCAAGCTGGATAACGGCTTCCCTGCTCCGTGTGCTAACAAAGAGATGGACAAACATGTCAAACCAAAAGCCAGAGGCTCTGGGAAGCATGTTCAGCAAGGCTGCAGCTCTTAATAGATCTGGAGAGAGGCTATAAGCACTTCAGTGTGGACTGCGGCACTGGAGGTGAAGCTAATTATCATCCTACGTGGGTGCAGTTGGCATTGGTTGTTTAAGAAGCCTCCTATCGCCTGAGGGACAGCCCCAGAGGTAAAGGAAGGAAGAGGAATAGAGGAAAAACTGGAAACTTGGCCTGCCATAGCATCTAACTGCCTCACGAAGATGTGACATGATCTATAGGGCCGCTGCATGCGCAGTTACCCTCTTACAAATCAGCAGCTCCCAAGCTTGATTAGACTGCAGAGCTGGATAACATAGGGTTTATATTAGAGATCAGAGACTTCTCGCAGCTGTTTTTTAAAATGCAGTCTGACCTCTGTTCTAAAGCACTTTAGGGAATCTTTGTCCCAGAGCTTGAGGAAAAGGTAGAGCTATAAATTAAAATTGCATTAGAAGTTTCTTCAGTGGTCTAAAGAACAGGAAGGGGAGCAGTGGGGAATTTTTGTGGCGTTCGTAAGAAGTTACGCCCCAAAATTATACACAGGGCTTTAGCATGAAAACACAGACCTACTAGAAAGAAAAAAAGAAAGTTTAAGAACTATGTAGCACAACAGAAAGGAAATGGCATTACTGAAAGCCCTAGTACATTAATTGCTGTTTCTAGCAGTCTCATAACCCTGTACGTCTTTGTAATATCTACATATAGTTGCCTGATATAACCTTTTCTGTGCAGTTTCATACACATGAAATGGATGAAATTTGGACACTTTTATTTGCAGTTGGCACTACTTTAGGTGATTTCTTGTTAGCGCTTAGAGAACTTTGATCCAGTTTTACCTAAAAATCAAGCTATATTCCACACATTGGTTTTTATACTTAAAGGGTAGACTGAAATTAATCCACAGACATACTGTTTTATTGCTTTTGCACTGTATTTCCTGTTTTAATGCTAGATCTTTTGATGGAAGGTAGCAATCATTTAAACATTAAGAACAGTCATCTTGGGGACATAGTTGTCAGATTTAAAGATCAGAAATTATACAGGCAGCTATAAAAGGATAGGAAGTGAATAGATCAATATTATGAGGTCCAGTAACTCTTTGAAGTATTAAAATGAAATGGAAGAACTGTTTGCAAGAATAACTTGGTGATTTAAGTTATGCAGCAACTCCAGGGGCAGGTTAGAAAGTAACTAGCAACCTCCGTACCAGCGTCTGAAAGAGTTAAGGACGTGCTTGTCAACAAGGTTTTCATTCTGAAGCAAGTGCAGGTTAAGCAGGACTTGCAGCACGACTATATTCTAAAGGCTGGCAAACAGAAAGCCTTGACAATTCCAGTGCACAGCACAGCACCGGCAGCCACTTCATCTGTAGCAAGTGGCTGGGGGAGCATTTGTATTGAACAGATCTGTCTACAATACACGATCCCTTTAGAGGGTCCTGTCAGCACCCTCCGGTTCCCTATTTACATGCAGAAAGGGAGCAACCACTCACTGAATTAAGCATCCATTTCCATTACACAGAAGGTTAAACATGTTTATGAGCGAAGCCCTGAAAGGAGAGTAGTAATATACTGCTTCATGGCATCAATCCTAGGAGAATCCAGCATCATTTGGAAGCACTGGGTTGGTGACTTTTAGGTGCTCGTTCTGCATGCAGAGGACGAAGGACTGTCCCATCACATTAGCTACAACATGGGTTCCCCGTAAGGATGTGGGTATGTGAAAGCAAGCCCAGGACGCAGCAATCCCGCCCATTTGAATATCCACTCAGAATTCACATTAATTCAGGAAGAGGTACTCAGCTCACAGGAAAATGCAGCGAGTCAGAGCAAGGCTCAGCTAAAAAAGGAGAGGATGAAGCTGAGTATCCTATTCCACTCTGAATTTCAGACAGATATACGTGCTACTTGTTGTGTGGGAAAAGTGATCCAGAGCATGTCACTATTCATCCCATCTGACACTAAGCATGCAGTAAAGGTGAGTTGAACTCTTAATCTAAGATGACTTTATGCGTTTCGCTGGGATTTCAGAATTCAGCCTGTACACCTAAGCACTTCAGACAGGCCCAAAAAGTAGCTACTTGGTTTAGTGATTTTTCCAGGACACTGATGTTAAAAGTTGCAGCATGAAAATTTGGAACCTTTAATATTTTGGCGCTTCTTTGAACATGACAAAATTCCCCCCTGCCATGCAGGTCCAAACCAACAATTCTAGTTTCTCCTCCAGTCCCATTTGAGGATAAATCTAGCTGGAAACTCCCTCTTATCCAATTTTGTAGGTAACTTTTTATCAGAAAAAAAAAATAGTAAGTTTATTTAATTCTGATTTTGGTTCATTTTCCTGGTCCTATTATTTCCCATCCTTTGTCAAATAAGCCTTTGCTGACAGACCCTTACAGGCTTTAGCTGTTTAGAAGAATCCAAGCAAAGCTTCATTCTGAGCAACACACTTCTAGCAAAACAGCCACCCTGGTTATCTCACTGAACTCCAGAGGCAGGATCATTCGCTCTATTTGTTTAGGCATAACGACTTTCAGTGCTCGAGTGCCTTGGGGACATCTGAGATTCACACTGGAAGCCTCTGATTTCAAAGTTTTGTCAGTCTTGGTCTGATTCTCAGCAGTGATATTAGCTCACGTCATATTTAAGCTAGCATTAGCAATTCAAAGCATCTCAAAGCGAGGACATAATCCTTACAAGGAATGGAAACCTGCTTTTCCTCCATTTTCTAGCAGCAAGAAGTAGAACCCTAAATGAGAAAAATAGGACAAGTTGCGGAAGGTTCCCATGAGAGAGAGGTTAACCCACTTGTTTCAAATTTCAGGTAGGTTTCAGCGCCTGGGCTTTTTATGTAGTGAACACAGCAAGCATACCTCAGCAACTGGCTTACAGCAATAACTCCACACACACATTGCATAATGAAGTCTCATCTATAGCCCCAGAAGTTGTTTAACCCTCAAAAGTGACTTATTCCAGGCTATCAGCCAAGTGAATGCTTAAGTAGAATATATGTAGCTATGATCTTCACAGGCTGGTATTCATCTTGTCTCAGAAATTGTTTAGGGCAAAGAGGTTAAGAAGAATAGAGTGCAGGTTTAAAAAAGATTTGTTTCTAAGAGACACTTCAGTAGATTCATTCAATTTAGTAAAGAAACTAAGGTTAGGGAATGCCTTTTAGAAACTATTGTCTCATAGTAATTTAATACATAGGTTTTCAAAAGAAGGCAGAAAGCAGTTAGGAAACGTTGCAGTTCAGTTAGATAAGCTATCTCATTAGTATGGATTAGATCTAAACACCTTTAAACACCTTAGAAATAGCTGGCAGCCTCCTTGCAAGGCAAATCCCCTTCCCTTTTAGACTTTACAAGCCGAGCTTCCCAGAGCTTTAAGGAGTCCTGTCATATCACAGACTTACTGACTAGTCTAAAAATATCCCTGAAATTAAGGAGGAAAAGACACAGATCTAGATAAGGCAATTAGACCTGGTTTAAAGAAAATTTCCTTATCACACAGGCAACATTCTCTAACACTGCTATTCAGCACTACATCTCCTATCACAAGAGGAAGGAGTCTTCAGAAAGACATATGAGAGAAAAACTCCTAGCTCTGAGCCTGAACACAGCCCACACATCTCTCCCCCCAGGCAAAGACCAGAAGAGCTGTTGCTTGGGGTTTTTATAACAGCATGAGGCCAGTTAATTGGGTTTCATCTGCAGCAGGTGGGTGTTTCTAACACTGTCAGCATCTGCTCAAACAGTTAACATGACCTTGCACGTAAAGGTAATGGTGTAACTGCAAGCAGGCTGGCTTTCTCCAAAATACCAAGGACAGATGATAAGCAAGATGGAAAAGTTTTTTTTAACGTTGTTCGAAATGTACTTGCTTCAATGCACAGGTGTTTTCACTCGTGCATGTTTATTTCAATGAGATCCCAGGTTTGGGATGATGAATGGCAATAATTGGGAGCCAGGAAGGAATGAGCAGAGAAGCCAGATGGACAGAAAAACCTGAACTTTACCGAGGGCCTACAACTAGCTGCAGAAAGGGGCCAGCAGGAACCTCATGAATTCAGCACAGAGATGCAAAGCTCCTCTGCCTGGGACAGCTGAGCCCCCGTGCATCGGTACAGGTTGGGGCCCAGCTCCCTGAGCAGCAGCCTGGCAGGGAAGGAGCTGGTAGCAACAAAGGCAACGCGTAGTTATTGGCTGCAGATACACAGAAGGAAACTGGCAGCTCCTCAGTTCATCTTAAGTCATCTGCAGAGCCCTTAAGATAGGAAAAAGCAGTTGCATTTTACTGAGAGCAAAGCAGTCAGATAGCCCAGGAAGGAATAAACCAGCACCCCACCATGTGCTCTGAAGATACACAGAAACAAAGAGTCCCAAATGCAACATCTGAAGATGGGTCAGATATTTTGCATTTGCTTTGGCTTTGTTTTTATGCTGTTCTCGTGCCCCAGGGTGCTACAAGTGAGATAGAGGAATTGTGACAACCCACCCGCTCTCCAGAGAGCAGAACGAGGCACTTTGCAACCCTCAGGAGAGCACGCTGTTCAGACAGGAACCCCAAATGCCTGGTTCCAGGGCTGGAATCTAGGTGTGGGGTCTTTGGAGCAAAAGCAGCAGCAAATACCCATCCCTGGTGAGCTATTCTCTGCATAAACAGCTGCATAAACAGCTCTGCAGTGAAAGTCACAAGGAGACTTTTATGTCTCCAGATCCTAATGAGGATCAGTTTAAATTATTTTTTTAACATCCTGTCTCCCTAATAAAAGTCAGTTTCAATGTGGAACCAGCTCTAAGAATTGCAGTCTTCAGGTCATAAATGCTTTCAAGAAATGTGGCAGGGTGATCAGTGCAAAGGATGGATTAAGGTTTAGACTGCAGCTTTTGGGAGCCATACAAGTCACTAATTACACATACAGCCCTTAGCACAGCAACGTGTAACACTTCATACTACTTTGGGGGAGATGCAAAGAGAAATAACTCAGTTTGGCTCTAAAGTTAAAAAAAAAAAAAAAGTTCCCTGCAACATTAAACAGCAGAACTTCCCTCCAAGCAGAGGTTTTGTCTATGCCTCCTTAGCAGGTGGCACCCCAAGGCTCTGTTAAAGCCCAACTTGTACACATGCTGAATGTGACGGGACAAGAGCTGGGGTCTCCAGAGGACACCTTGAACCTGAATTTCCATCCGCCTTCTCAAAGACGGTCTTGGCTGTGGAAAGCCTAAGGAGTGTTAATATTTCGTACAGCTAAAGGCACCTCACAGCCTACTTGGGCAGGACGAAATGGAGCAACTGTCGTTATTACTGCTCAGGTATCACAGTGAGATTAAAAGTGATAGATCTCCAGATCAGACGTACCTCAGCCCACGATCTATACTTAATTTATTTAGGAGTTTCTTTTATTTAACTCTCTGTTCTTTGAATGTACAACACCCATGCAGACCAGCTGCTGAGTAAAGATTTGACAGATGCAGCTTGAAAGAACACGGGAAAGTGTGCAGCAGCCTCAGGACTACTTTGTATTAAAGCAGAGAACACAGACTACCTGAAACACAAAGAGAAGTTAAAACTGCCTCGGCCCTGTCTGCTCTGTAATGGTGCACAACTCCCACTTAGTGTAATGAAGAAACACAGAAGAGAAATTGGGAATTTGAAACCTGCAAGATTCCTGGCTGTTGAGATAACGAGCAATGCTTTGCACGCATGTGCTTTTAACACAACCAACCGCAGATCTGACGGGGACAATGAAAGGTAGGCACTGATTAAATTGCACCATTTTCTTTCTGGTCACAAGTGTTACTTTGCAGGAGAGCTGGTCAAAGTGTTTCAATAAAAGGCTGTTTGCATTCAAAAATAGGCTTTTTATCAGAAAATGTTTAAAAGGACTTTTTCAAAAGACAAAAAAGTTTGAATTTTTATAGCCATTCTTGAAAGTGTTCAAGTATTTCCTGAAATTAATTTTAGATGTCTCAAAGAACGGTATCAAAATGATGTCTAGGCTTTAGCAGCAGTTATACCCTAACAAGATCAATTAACGAAAACTTCAGCCATGCTTTCAATCTTCCTCTCAAGGATTTTAAAAATTTAATTTACAATAAAAATTTTGATAAAAAAATCTTTTCCAAGCATGCAGAAATGCACATGACAAATGAATTTGGTAAATGCTTTGAAACAAATCAAAAAAATTGCCAAGCTTTTATTCTAGCTTTCCTTTGTTTTCCAAAAGTAGGTGTCATCTTTCAACCAGCTCCAACATATAGTACAAGAGATTTGTGTTCACTATACTTGCATGTGTAATGATGCTGGTATAATTTGCAGCAGATGTACATTTGGGGAGAAATTATTTTCTTCAGAATCTATTTGTGTGGGAGGATGAAGTATGGTTATAAGGAAGGTGCTGTGGGAGCTGAATGACTTTGCATCTCAAGTACAGGTGCATTTGGGTGTAACTTAAACATAGTTTGCAATCTCTGTAAACGGAGCATTTAGAGCCAATTACACTTGTCATTCACCTTGCAAATACGTCTATCTAATTTAACAGCATATGCAGTAAGCAGAAAAATAAAGGATATTATATTAGCTGACAGCAGAATAGAGGTGTGGATATCAGCATCTGTATCTATTGCACATTTGGCAGACTTCTGAACCAAAATACAATGAATTCAAATAGCGGCCTCCAATGCCCTTCCTCCCGCTGCATCAGAAGCCTCCTGTCAGATGTAATTTTCTCCAGGAAGAAATGCATCTAGCTGAGACTTTCCCAAACCCGTCCAAGTGATTTGGACGCTCACTTCTCATTAGCATTAACAGCAAATGGGCATCAGCATCTCCTAAATGCCTTTGGAAATATCTGACACATTTTTCATGGCTGTTAAATGACTCTTTGGGCAACCCACACTAGAAATGACAAATTTCATATTTTTTTCCCCATACTCAGATATTCATAATGTCCATGTAACAAACATCATGATTTTCCCTCAAAAAGACAGCTGAGATGTGGTAAGGAGAGACAGGCTTTGGCTATGTCTGGATTAAAGGACAAAGTTCACATTCCAAAACTGTCTCCTCAGCAGAGGGCTGTATATACGGATTTCAGGATAATACCACATTCGTTGTCATCTTTTTGTCACAGCTCTAGGCAGACATGTCACTGCAATGGGAACAGGGATGCAGAGGAGTTACGTGGCTCTGTGTCATATGCACTGAATCACTCACGTTGTCCTGGAGAGCGCTAACATGCAGGGAAAGGAAAGGTGAACTTCTGTCCATACACCTGATAACATGCCCTACGGAAGGGAACAGCAATTCTTTTGAGATCAAAATTCTCAGCATTATATCTTGGATCATGCTTGGTCCACTTACGTTTCCAGAAAATACACTTCCAGTCCATAAGAAGAAAACATGAGCTGAAGACGAGCACACTTTTATAAACTGACAATGGATTATATTTTCCCCTCTCCCCCCCAAACTGAGGGCCTGAAAGAGGCTTCTAAGAGATTTCATTCCTGTTCCATCCAGTATCAAGCGAAACCTAAGTGGTGAGCAACCACTGGGGCACTTGACCGGTACATGGAAAATTGCATCCGTGTGAATCTGACCACGAAAATAAGTCAGTCAGGTAGAAACTCTTCAAACCTTAACAAGGCAGAAAGCCTTGTAAGCCACTTCTCAAACCAAAGGCATTGTGAATCCTTTCAGACTGAGCTGCCATCTACCAGTCTGGCTGACTTCACCATTACGCCTGCAGCAGCTTCTCCTTTTGAAGCCCTAACAAAGTCAGTCTCACCAACAAATACATATGCAAATAAGTCATATTGAGATCTGTAACTTCCTTACACAGCTTCTCAATCTGTTATTTAACTGACATCACTTCCCTTTTCTTCAAATACATTTCATGTATATATGCCTGTTTTCTATAATCTTCTCCATTTCTCTTATCTCTTATATTTTAATAAACCACATGTCCAGATTCAGTATCTTCTTTAGCAGCCATATGGGAAGATACACTTGTTCATTGCAGTTATTAAAATTCTAAACCTCTTCCTCTCTTTATTTGATTTCAGTGCGATTTTGGATATTTTCTCAATACCAAGAAGATTAGATTCATTGGAATGTAACTTTGAAAGAAGTCTTGCATCAAGATTTTTATTTCAGTTCAAAACCACATCAATTTAAGGTATCCCCGGAAGATCTGGACAAGGCAAGCCTTTTTTCATGAACTATTTTCAACACTGGTTTAAGATGAAACAACTAAAAGTTATTTTTTCTTCTTAACATTAAGAAAAAAAATAATAAAAAAACATAACCTCGAGACCATTAATTCACTTTCACATAGAATTTTGGCTCCTGATGGCCACTTTGCTTAAGCAAGGACAGACTTTAACTTTTATATCCTGCTTTTTTGGCATTATCTTCCCTGTATGAATGGAATAAACTACTAATAACAGAGTTCTACTCTCCTAGGGTTTCTCTACTAGTCTCTCATTGATGACTGACACACAGAGGCTCATCTGAGCAATTTCAGTATTAGCTACCAAGAGAGACAGGCAGTGATTCCTCACTGGTCCTTTGAGAAACAGCACTCATTTGTCTCCCGGTTTTCTCTGGGCTTCCTGTGAAATCAGTGTCGTGTAGTTCTGTGGAAAGGTGCTCACCAGATATATTGCTCTATTCACAGCCGTTTAAAAATACATCTTAGCCAAACTGGGAGTTGGAGTTTATCCAAATAAACTGTAAAACCAAAAGTAATTTTAATTCTTCCCCCAGCAAAAGTACTTTCCCGCTCAGAAGAACAGCAGATGCACATTGCAACTTCAGGGAAATAAAGTTTCTACATGGAAAACTTAAGAGCAGCGACCAAAACGAGACACCTTCAGTACCATGCCAGTTTAAATGTTTCTTCCACCTCCTAATGTCATCCCATGCCCGCCAGTCCCAAGCAGCTCAGAAGACACAGTTTCAGCTTTTCATGAATTCCTTTGGTGACAATGCAGATGAACACCAAAACTTCAGCAACACTGTTCCGGAGAAAGAGAGCTGGAAATAAGAGTATTCTGGCTTTGTTACTGTTATTCCCAGGCATTTCAAAAGCAACCAAACATCAGTTGTGCTGGCTTCCCACAGAAGAAATTAATATGAAGCTCACACTTTGTCCCTGCAGCATTCTGCCACCTACCTGTGCTTACTGCTTTTCATCATGCGCTGGGGCATCCATCTTCTGTCTCAGCACGGCGCCCTGGAGGGGAGCCCTCCTCCTTCACTTACCTGTCCGCAACGCCACCTGAACCCCTGCAGACTGAGGAGAGCCAGAAGGCAATTCATCTCACCCTAACGCATGTCTCTGAAATGCCCTCTGCAGGTTCCTATACTGATCAGAGACATGGCTTATTTTAGATCATGTTGCTGACTTTTAAACAGTAAAAGTTAGGGAAGCAAATCCTACCGCTGAGAGGTTGCTCAGCAGCCTTATTTAAACCAGATAATGACGCACTGCAATTATTGGGGGCCCAAATTCATCTTCTTTCCATCTCTTTTACCAGGCTCAAAACCACAGTGACTGAGAGAGGACACCAAAGGGAACGATGCCATGAACACCACATTGTGCTTTGGGCTCCCTGCAAGCTGTCTCAGAACAGCGTACTCATGTGTCTTCCAGAGCTTGATGTGTTTCTTCACTGATAAGAGATCACTGTTATGCAAACTGTTACACCAAACACCATTGATTCTGTAAATCATTTCTCAATGGCACATCTTTTCACACAACACCCGCTGACCGACGCCCAGCCTAACCCCGAGCAGTCCGGCCCCCTCCCCCCGGCTAGCCACCCCTATATATTGTTTAGCATGACCCCAGATGGTATGGAATACCCCTTTGGCTAGTTTGGGTCACCTGTCCTGGGTCTGTCCCCTCCCAGCTCTTGCTGCACCCCCAGCCTGCCTGTTGGCAGGGCAGAGCGAAAGGCTGAGATGTCCTTGGCTTGGTATAAGCACTGCTCTGCAACAATTGAAACATCGGGGTGTTATCAGCACTCTTCTCATCCTAAGCCAAAACACAGCATTCCACCGGCTACTAGGAAGAAAATTAATTCTGTTCTAACTGAAACCAGGACAACCCCAAACACCAAAACCCTCCCAGGGGACCCGTTTAGGAGCCCCGGCGACCCGGCAGCACCTCAGAACCGGCACGAAGGCGGCGCAGCGCTCTCAGCAGGCTCAGCGGGCCGGGGGGCATCGCCTCAGACCCGCACCAAGATGGCGCCGGGCCCCCGCCAGCCGCCCGCGTGGCGGCATCGCCTCAGCGCCAGCAGCGGCGGGAAACGCGAGGCGGCACGAGGCGGGGCCGAGGGCGGGAACGGGCGCGAGGCGGGGCCGGAGGCGGGAAGCGGCGCGAGGCGGAGGGGCGGGGCCCGCTGCTGGGGGGCGTGGCCAAGCGCCGGGAGCCTCTCAGGGGCTGTCGGTAGCGGCGGGGCGCATGCGCGCTGCGCCCTACGGAAGCCCGGCGGCGGCGGCGGCGGTTGTGGGGCCCTGAGGCGCGGCGGGTGCGGGGCCCGTGAGGGGAGCGCCGGGCACCGAGCTCGGCCCCGGGCGCCCCCCGCCCCTCGCAGCGCCGCCGGCGGGGCCCGGATGCCCGTTGGCGGCAGGGCTCTGGTCCAGGCTGCCCGGCTGCTCGCTCGCGGCGCGGCCCTCGGCCTCTGCCGGCCGCCGCTCTCCTCAGCCGGCAGCCCCCGGGGCCGGTTAGCGGCGAGCGGGGCCTCCGGAGGCCTCCCGGGGGCCGAGAGGGGCGGCGGGGCCCGAGGGGGGCTCCCGGAGGTGACCGCGGGGCCGGCGGGGGGCTGGCCGGCCCCGGGAGGGGGGGGGATGGCGGAGCAGCGGTACTGCGTGGACTACGCCAAGCGAGGCACGGCCGGCTGCAAGAAGTGCAAGGAGAAGCTGGTGAAGGGCACGGTGCGCATCGGGAAGATCGTGCCCAACCCCTTCACCGAGTCCGGCGGGGAGATGAAGGAGTGGTACCACGTCAGGTGCATGTTCGAGAAGCTGGAGAAGGCCCGCGCCACCACCAAGAAGATCGAGGACATCACGGACCTGGAGGGCTGGGAGGAGCTGCAGGACGAGGAGAAGGAGCTGATCCAGAAGCACATCGCAGGTGAGGCACGAGGCAGGGCCTGCGCCGCTTTTCAGCCCTGCTCGGTTTTAAAACGTGCCACCGACTGCCACACGGCCGTGCATTTACCCTGTAATCCTTGCTGATTTGCTGGTATGATCTTATAAAAAGGTGGGTAGTGCGCTGTGTCTGATCTGTGCCATAGTCCCAAAGCAAAGGAAGAAGTAGACACTTCAGGAATCGCACTTTGTAATTTCTTTTGTCACAACTGACTGTGCAGAAGGTCTAAGTGACTTATTCCACATATAGACGCTTAAAGGTTCAGATAAATGTCACAAGAAAGCATCAGTTTTGATCCAGTTTTATCTTTTTTCATCTTTTTAGTAAGTTTTGTAGTTTTTTAACTTCTGCTGTCTGTGAAATGCTCCTCCATCCCCAGTTGTTTTAGGACATGTTTATACTCGTTATACAAGTATATCTTTTATAGGTTGAGGGATGTACGAGATTATTTCTGACTGCTGGATCAAACCCTTACATTGCTGTTTTACAGAAGCTACTTCTAAGGCTGCAACTACACCGAAGAAAAAAGCAACAGTCCAAGCTAAGCTCACTCCCACAGGACAAATAACCAGTCCCTCAAAGGATCCATTAGCTGCTGTCAATCCGAAGAAGTTCTCTGGCTTCACAGGTAGGACTTAAAAGAAACTGACTCTGAGAAATATTTTTCTTCCAATACCAGTGTCAGAAGTTTTTTAACTTGACTTAGTTCAGTCACTTTTTGCTTTGTAGAAGGTGGTTTAGTTTTAAATGTTTTTTATCAAGTTTGCCAAAAATTCTGACTGCCTTTGTAGGCTGTCAGATTTAAAAGGACCGATGCTTGCATTTCTAATATTCCCAAGGAAACACAGTTAATGCAATAACCCACATCATCAGACTGACTCCAGCACTATTTCTGCACTGGCTAATTTCAGTCGAATTGTGAGGGTACAGACTAAAGATAGCCCAGGTAGAAGAAGAGTTGGAGGTATGGGGAATATAAACCTGTGGGGAACCAGGCTCAGCTCTATTGCTAGTGGACTAAATTGTTTTGCGATTGTTTATTTTGATCACCAGCTTATTTTTGACAAGTGCTTGACAGATGTCAACAAAAGAGTTCTTGAAATTTTTTCCTGCGTTTTAGCAGTGATCTTAGGCAAACATGCTTCTGTGAAGGGGGAAGACCTATAAGATAGAAATCAAATAGAAGCGTCTGCCAGCAGGAATTCCTTTTCACCAAGGCCTAATAGTGTTTGGTAGAATTAAGGTCCAGAAAAGTCTGGTGTACTGTGAAGAGTATGAACAGTGGGGAAAAAAATGTGGATTTTTTAACATAAATAAAATTTAAGGTCACAAATTTTGATGCAGCACCTCATTATTCAGTTCCAAAGCTTTGTCACCGTATTGGGATAGTTCTTTTCAGATTGCCTGGCATAGGTGCCCTCATCTTCAAAGTCCTCCCCATGTACATTTAAAAAAAAAATAAAATAAAATTTGTCTTTCATCCAGCCAAGCCAAAGAATTCAGAAGATGTCCCCGCAAACTCTTCCCACAAGTCTAGCCTGTCTGCAAAAAAAAGTGATCCGAAGCACAAGGACTGCTTGCTGCGAGAGTTCAGGAAGCTCTGCGCCATGGTTGCTGACAAGCCTAGCTACAATGTGAAAACGCAGATCATCCAGGACTTCCTGCGGAAGGGAACTGGAGGAGGTATGATTATTGCGTGTCATTTTCCGCATCTGAAAGCCCTCTCAAAATTAAACTTCCAAGTATTATTGCAAAAGCAAGGGTGAATTAAAATCTGATTACTCTGTAGTCCAAGCTGTTAGCTGTGATGACTTCTGAACTGATGCAGATTAAGTTTTCAATGTGAACTGTTTTTTGAAAAGCAAATTCAGATCAGATAAGAATGACTCAGGCCAGGACAGTGGCAAATGTTTGTAAGTGCCATCAAATTTAGTGCTGAAATCAGATTTGGAGGGAAACTGTGGGTGTTTCTCCTGAGAAATGACCTTTCATGTAAAGCAGAACAACGTGGTGGAACAGGTAAGCCCCAGCTGTGTTGTTTTTTCCCCAGACGTGCTAATGAGCACAACCAACTGTAGATGAATATAAATTGTGACAGTTTCTAATGGTGTGTGCTTTTTTCCAGATGGTTTTCATGGTGACGTGTACCTGACCATTAAGCTGCTGTTACCAGGCGTCATTAAAATTGTTTACAACTTGAACGATAAGCAGATTGTAAAGCTGTTTAGTAGGATTTTTAACTGCAGCCAAGAGGAAATGATCCGGGACCTGGAGCAGGTGAGTACAGGCAGCGGTTCTCTTCATTTGTGCTGTTCAGTCCCCTGGTTTGGAAATTGTATTCTTCCCCCCCTCCCCCACATGAAAGATTGTTAGCTTAACTGCTAGAGTGGGAGACAGTAAATCTTTTCTGGTTTGTTTGTTTTAGCAGTTTTCATAGAGCTTTCTGCCACCTGGAAGCTTTAGAAAATAACGTTTGAACAGAAAGCAAGACTTGAACTCACCTGCAAGTTCTTTAAAAAGCAAGACTAAAAAATCTAGGCAAATCAGGCTGCACCTGCTTTGTCTAGTATATTTCTCTTTTTAAATGTTTTATATTGCTTTTGTTAATATCACATATATCAAAAACTGACTCAATTAACAGACCTGTTCCTATGAGCTCAAGTTGGCTTATGGGATTAGGCTAGGTTTGTACTATCGCCAGTGCTTGGATGTGTGCATTTAATTCCCGTGCATAGGAATTGGTAATTGATTATACATGCTTCTGATTCCATTGCAAGATGAAAAAAGTTGGTTAATTAGCTAATGAATATAATTTTTTCTCTTATCTTTATTGCCTTGGTATATACCGCCTTCTAGAGACTTCGCTAGACTGATAGAGATTCTTTGCTTTACAAGAGGATTTATCCTGAGGAAATACAGGGTCTGCGGTGCTGCAGCAGTGTAAATTTAAAAAAAAAAAAAAAAAAGGCAGCAATGAGGTGATACTGGTGCTCTTTCGTAACTTTTTTTGCAAGTGAAATAGCTGAAAAGATGTACCCTGTGTTGTGGCAACTTCATTCCAATGTTTGGTTACAATTCCTTCATGCAATTGGAGCGTCATGTACGTGCCCTTTTCTACTTACTGGTGGTGTCTTAACTGTTCTCTACGTGTAGCTCTGACCCTCATTTTCTTTTTGGAGATAGGGAGATGTCTCTGAGACCATACGCCTCTTCTTTGAACAGAGCAAGTCTTGTCCTCCAGCAGCTAAAAGTCTCCTGACTATCCAAGAGGTAGATGAGTTCCTAATCCAGCTATCAAAGCTTACTAAGGAAGATGACCAGCAAAGTGTGCTGCACGATATCACTCGCAGGTAAGGAAAATAAACAGCCTCTGAAGGTTTAGACTAAAACTAGTAGTGGTTATCAATACATCACAGACTAGAACAGATGAAAAACTAGTCATAACCCACAGAAACTGAACTTCACATCTGTAAGCCACTATCTGTGGTTTGATTGACTCCTTGATCTCTGAACAGCATGGAGAAACTTGTATGGCTCCTGTTCATCACAGAGAGAATTTCATCCTTGTCTGTCAAGACATTGTATCGGTACTAAACAAATGGCTTGCAAAACTGCCTTAATGGTACTTAGCTGTAAA
Organism: Netta rufina; assembly: GCF_964035555.1. NCBI lineage: Eukaryota > Metazoa > Chordata > Aves > Anseriformes > Anatidae > Netta > Netta rufina. Next base: position 5,862,444 of record NC_140145.1, on the reverse strand, counting down.
TTAAATTGCTGTTCCTAAGTAAGTTGGGAAAAGTCTTTGAGCCATTTGGACAGGTTGAAGATTCTTGGTCTGACATAGCTTGTGTTGATTTGAAGCTGAGGGTATTACTAAACTTACTCTTGATACGTTAACTAACAACTTTGGAAAGCATTTCAACACAGAGGCAAAATTAATATTGGCATTCAAATGTGAAGATGCCTTTTGTGTACTCTTGTGCCTCTGTGTCACTAATGAAATACTTACTCCTTTGAGCTTAAACTCTGCAGAAGGGAAGGACCTCTTTCTGTGGAGGCCTTGCCCAGTTTCCTTTTTTCAGCTGGAAAGTAGTGCAGATAAATGTCTACTATCTCTGAATCTTCTCTCTCACTTCAGATGTACTGGCAACGACCTGAAATGCATCATCAGGCTAATTAAGCATGACCTGAAAATGAATGCTGGTGCAAAGCACGTGTAAGTCCCACCTTTTGTTGTGAGATAAAAAGCAGAAGTGGGCATCAGCCTCATAAGCCATGAGCAGCAGACCTAAGATTGATATGTTTTGTTCCTGTCCTTGATTTGTTAAAGGTTGGATGCTTTGGATCCAAATGCTTACGAGGCATTCAAAGCATCACGCAACCTCCAGGATGTGGTAGAGCGAGTCCTGAAGAACCAGCAGGAGGCTGAGAAGATGCCAGGGCTGAAGCGAACCCTCAGCGTGCAGGCCTCCCTGATGACCCCAGTGCAGCCCATGCTGGTAATGTTGGCTCCCCCGCAATGGTGACCTACTGCAGAGGAAGAGATGGAGTTCTCATAGACTCTGTCAGAGACTGTCACCTTTGGGAATCAGTAGACAAGCGATTAAGTGTAGCGCGAGCTAATGGTGTAATGCTGATTTTTAGGGATAATGACATTTTTAAAGTGTTTTCTACCATGGAGCCAGTATTTAGTGCAGTTTCAGTGATGCTGCAGAAGCTAAATCTTGACTTGATTTCAGTCCACAAGTGACTTTCCTTTGTTGGTTTCTTTGCTATCATCTCAGAAGTTGGTCCTTTCTTCTGAAATGCTGTAAGCTTTTTGTTGGATTGGAGATTTGTTTATTTTTTGTTTGAACAAATAGGAGTTGAATATTCTACTTCTGAGCTAAGCACACTCCTACCTAAAGGTGCAAGTTCTGTGCCTTTCGTATGTGGAGGAGATAAACACTGAAAAGCTATAATTACTGAGCATATTCAGACAACGTAAAGTAAATGACTAATTAAGAAAAGGAAAATCTGGACTGGATATCAGAAACCCTGAACAGAAAGATGTAAAAAGGACTTGACCGTTCATTCATGAAATTAGGTAAGAATTGCTTTGTTTCTAAACATGTCAGCCAAATTTATTTTGAACTTCTCTCTCCATATTTCTAAGGCTGAAGCCTGCAAGTCAATTGAGTACGCCATGAAGAAGTGCCCAAATGGCATGTATGCGGAGATCAAATACGATGGAGAGCGAGTGCAGGTCCATAAAAATGGAGATCACTTCAGCTACTTCAGCCGGAGCCTCAAACCTGTCCTTCCTCACAAAGTAAGCACCTATAAATTGCCCCATCTTTTGTGCCAGATTTTACCCTTCTCCTCCATAAACATGACTGAATTTCACAAGTACCTATAGGCAAGGAAGATACCTTTTGTTGTAGGATTTCTTGTTTAATTTTGCAGATACTTGAATCTGGAAAAGTAACATTTAATAGAACTGTAATCAATTTGTTTTGGTGGCCGTTAAGCCTTGAAACTACAGTTAACTTACCTGCTTTCAAGTCCTCTTTGTGCAGTGCATTTGGGTTGACTTGATGCCAGCTGAATGACTTTGTTATATTTGTTCGTCTCCTTTTTCTATTTATAGACTGCGCTAGTAGTCCGTGCTGTAGTAGAAAGTAAAGTTAGTGCAGATATGCATACACATGCTTCAGACACTTCTGGAGAGAACATCTGCATTGGAGTGAGTCCATCTCTTCAGTCAGTAGACATCTTTTTTTTTTTTTTTCTCTCTCTTTTTCTCCCTCAAGGTAGCACATTTTAAGGACTTCATCCCCCAGGCTTTCCCTGGCGGGCAAAGTATGATCCTGGATTCGGAAGTTCTTCTAATTGATAACAAAACTGGCAAGCCACTTCCTTTTGGGACTCTTGGTGTGCATAAGGTAAAAAATAAATGTAAAATGAATCCTTTTTTGTAGTTGGAGGCTGTAAGGCTGTTATTCTGCTGACTTAAACACACTAGCATGTGTTCTGTTATCACAGGCTAATTTAAGAGATCTGGTGCTTACTAGAGAATTTGGAAAAAAATAAGATCCATGAGAAGCCTGATATTAAAGAAAAGGTACTGTTATAATACAATAGATTTGATATTAACTTAATCACAAGCAAGATAGCAAGAAACTTCAGCTCAAGATTTAAAAAAAAGAAAAAAATAAATAAAAAAAAACTTGGAAGATCTTGCAATTCTGTCATTGTTTATAGTTGCCTGTAGCAATATATAGCAGATGAGAGGACAGAATGATGCAGATATATGTGTAGTCCATATAAGAACGTCTAGATTAAATAGCATTTAGGATGAGGACAGTAAAGTGACAATTAAACTGTAAGTATTTCAAGTTAAAGGAGACATTAATCTGAAGTCTCTGGAATGCTTGTTTTGTTGTTGTTGTTATTGCAGCAGTAGTGATGGATGTTAGCTTGCCCGAAGTCATTTGTATTTGTTATTTCTCTGTCAATAGGAGATTAATATGTTTTATTTTCTTTGTGCTCTAATTCATTTGGTCTAAATCTGAAGCCTATGCTTATTATAAATAAAAGATTATAAGATTATGGGGATAAAAATACATCTTTTTTTGTTTCTGTGATTTTTTAAAACTCCATGCTGCTACGAGTGCAGATTTCTTTTAATTGATCTTAATTGTCTTGCAGAAAGCTGCTTTCCAAGACGCCAATGTTTGCTTGTTTGTATTTGACTGCATCTATTTCAATGACATCAGCCTGATGGACAGGTACGTGTCTGGCACAGTGTGAGAGTAAGTAGCCTGACAAGTTTCCCAGCATGAACTTGCTGGAATATGCTACCACTGCAGAAGCAGCAGTTCACTTCATGTGTTAAGGCTGCCCATTTACCCCTGTAAATTCAAGACAGCATGGGGTAATCCTTGCTGTGCTAAGGAACATCGCTATAGTAACTGTATTTCAGCTGAGCTCAGTGGGGTTCAGTACTCAGCTCATCTCATGTCCTCTGAAACTAAGCACACTCTTCTTATAGATTTCTATTTTTATATTTTTTCCTGGAGGAATGTTAAAAGAATTGATTGTCTGTTCTAGAACTCTGCAGGATAAATCATTTAGTTATTTAAATAACTTTTCTCACTGTTCATGCGACTGGTACTTCATGTTGAAATTCATTGCATATCCTTAATTATCTATCTCTGTGTTCTAGGCCTCTGCGCGAGCGTCGCAAGTTTCTACATGATAACATGGTTGAAATCCCCAACCGGATCCTCTTCTCAGAGATGAAGCATGTCACAGTGAGTCTGTTAATTAAGACAGTACATATGGTGATCTCATAGGCTGTAGTCTTAGTACTTCACTGCCTATCAGTACAGAGTATTTTCTGTTCATGCATCTTCACATTTTCCAAGTAGAAAGCCTGATGACCACAGCAATTTGACAGTCTTGGTCTTTCTGTAATTCCTTTCCTTTATAGAAAGCTTCGGATCTGGCAGATATGATCACCCGAGTCATCCGTGAAGGACTGGAAGGACTGGTGTTGAAAGATATAAAGGCAAGTGCATATTTATTCTTTACTGGTGTATGCTGGGAATCGGGGAGTAAAAACAGAGTGCTCCGTACTTAATTTAGGTTTGATCTGAGCCTTTTTCTGCTTTTAAGAGGTTTTAAACAATGCTTGAGGGAACATGCAGTAACTTTACCTGAATCTCAGTTACTGTCATTTCTTTCCTGAATTTTGGTATTGCTTTTTCTTTGTTCTTCTCTTAGCTGTCTTCTGTCATTAGACAGAACTCCACCTCTCTGAATTTCCTGATGTCCCTGAAATTTCTTGAAGCATCATGTCTGTTTGTATGCACCTGTAGTGATATGGTCCAGCAGGCAGATCACTGAGCTGGTGAATAGAACTGCATTTTAATTACAGCTCTGCTGCTAGTCCCTCATGTGACTGCACTGAGCAAAGCAGAGAATCACCACTTCTGTGAAGTGCTTGGAGGTCTATGGATGAATCATACAAGGCTGGGCATCCTTGAAACATTTCTGGATACTTGTATGTGCTGACATCCAGTCCAAGTTGCTCCTTATATATCTGAGCACTTCAGTGCTCTGGTACTGCTAAGTTGAATAAAAGCAGGGGCCATCTGAGGAGACAGGACATCATTGTTTGATGGGTAGCTTTCTGAGTGAGGGGTTCTTGCCTTGTTTTGCACAGGGTAATTATGAACCAGGAAAACGTCACTGGCTGAAAGTGAAAAAGGACTACCTAAATGAGGGTGCAATGGCTGACACAGCAGACTTGGTGGTGCTGGGAGCTTTCTATGGGCAAGGCAGTAAAGGTAAGTCTCTGGAGTTAGTTAAAGTCAGAGATCTGTCAGTTCAGAAGAATCTCAAGCTTTTTCCTACTCCAGGCTTCCTGTAGCATTTGGACTCTTACCATAAGACTGGCTCTCACAGTTACTGTCTGCCACAGCCCATCGTGTCCCAGGCTACTGCAAGCTGCCTGACTTCACCGTGGCATAGTTTGCACAGAAAAGCATTAGATCTTGGGTTGGTCTTTTATGCAGCGCAAAGTCTCTCTGTTCAGCTTTGTGTATGTCCTGATGCTTTGAAGCCATCACAAACCCAAGGTCCTTCAGTTCCAAAAGATGAAAAAGAGTTTTGGTTCTTTACTTTTCTCTTTAAAAAGCTGTGGCTTATCCTGTAGAAGATGTGAACTACTGCGCTCTCCCCTCCTACAGGTGGGATGATGTCCATTTTCCTCATGGGTTGCTATGATCCCAAGAGTGAGAAGTGGTGTACTGTGACCAAGTGTGCTGGTGGCCATGATGATGCCACCTTGGCCCGTCTGCAAACAGAGCTGGATATGGTGAAGATCAGCAAGGTGAGATGGTCTCTGGCATGGAGGCGATCAAAGGCATGCTCGGCAAGGGACTTAGTAAAAACCTTCCTCCTGCAGAGCTGCAATTGAGGTGCTGATTAAATTCAGAACTGAAGTGCTCTGCCAGGACTGAATGGTGTCTCAATTACAGCTCAACTGGGTAAATTGCTCTAAAAACCTCCATGAGAACTGAGATGTAGGTGCAGCCATCTCCTGAAGATGATGCACTGCCTGAGATTTGTACTCAGACACTGAGTGGGAAGCCAGGCACCATCTGGTTCCTGCCCAAAGTTTTATTGGGAAGAGTAGCGCAAGTACCATTTTTTTGGCATACTGCAATCGGTGAAGACAGTCACTAGATGGGGCTGCAAGTGAGAGATGCTTGTCAGGCTGTTGTCTTGCGGCTAGATAACCTGAAACGTTGGGGTTAGACTTCTTTTGTGAGTGACTGATAAAGGTGACAAATCTTATTTGTCGAGACCTGACATACAAACAGATGAATTTTAATATTTATTTGACATGTTGAAGGCCGTTTGCATCAAGGTTGTAGAATTCTGAAAATGTCTGGTTTTATATGAATTACAATTGGAGAGTAACATGGTAGTGGTTTTATGTTTGGGATGACAGTAGTTGACAGATGTGTTGCAAGAAATTTTTGTGATCCTCTAGATGAAAGGAACTACTGCAGCTCCATGCACCTTGCACTGCACGCTACAGCAAGTTTCATCCATACAAAAGCAATGAAATACATGTTTGCCAATTTGCTATCACATTTTCTTTCAGGAACCTCCTCTGTAGGACTAGGTTCGTACATGATCATAAGTGCTATCATTTTGTGTTCTTAATAGGATCCCAGTAAAATTCCAAGCTGGCTAAAAATTAACAAAATCTACTACCCAGACTTCATTGTCCCAGATCCAAAGGTAAGTGCTGACATTAAATGACTGTTTTCCATCCCTGATATATCAACTTACTTTTTGTAAGTGTACAGATTGTCACTGTGAGACTTCAAGCTTGGAACAGGAAATTAAGCACAACTTTTTATCTGAATCTTGCATGTGCATTTGATGCTAAGAGCTTCATGAGGAAATCATACCTCCAGCACCTCTGGGAAACACTTGTGCATCAAATCCTTCCCAGAAGCGAACTAACTTACTTTAAATAAGCAATTAAAGCACAGTTAAAACGCATGAAGCACAATTGTAACCCAGAAGTTGCTATTGTTTTTTTTTGTTTGTTTGTTTGTTTTTGTTTTTTTTTTTTTTTTACTAAATTTACCAGTATGCTTTGGGCTATGTATGTCTGACAGAAAACGTGCTATTTATAAATTGGATTATGTATTGGGTGAGGATCTCTGAGTCATTGGAAGAAAGAAAATAGAAGTTTTTCTAAACAAGGTGCCCAGAGGGTGCTTAAAGAACTCTGTTGTTTTGGGAGGGGAGTAAAACCTTTTTTTTTTGGGGGGGGGAGAGGGTTGGTTTTTTTGTTTGTTTTTTTTTTTTTTTTTTTTTTTTGGAAGTATTGGAACACAAATTCATGAGAGAGCGCAAGAATGTGACATGACTTTCTTCCTTAATACTGTGTTTAGAAAGCCCCAGTATGGGAGATCACAGGAGCTGAATTCTCTAAAGCAGAAGCCCACACTGCAGATGGGATCTCCATTCGTTTCCCTCGCTGCACCCGCATTCGAGATGACAAGGACTGGAAGACAGCCACCAACCTCCCACAGCTTAAGGTGAGTTGATGTGGTGTGCTTGTCTGCAGCATGTCCACAAATAAGTTCTGGCAGCAGTCTATATTTTAAAACACAAATTCTGATAGGACATGTCATGAAAATACCTGTTAACTAGTGTCTCCAAAGGCATGGTACATTCTCTTATTTGTTCTAGGCTCAGCCTGCTTCCTGGACTATTTTGATGTGAATCTTATATTTTCTTGGGGCCTCTTGAGTCTCTTGAGTGTATGGGTTGTGTTGTGCACTTTTAGGAAAGTTCTGCTGGCAGATAGGTGTATCAGCTCTTATAACAGCCTTCATGGTGAGGAATTTCCTTCCTTGAAGAGTTGATCTTACTCTCTGAAGTGGTTATGGTCATTCCATTTCCCGTTAATTGCCTACACTGGGGGAGGCACCTGGGAAGTGACTAAGGGTAGCCTGGCCCAGTTCCATGGCAGAGGGGCCAAACGGCAGCCTGCCTGGATCCCTGCTGCAGCACCCACCCCACACGGCTCCTGTACCTCCTTTAGTGATAGGAACCGGTTGGCTTGTTGCCATCCCCAGCAGTAAGTCAGCTGTTGATGAGCTCTGTTCTCAGTCTAGTTATTGTCATTTGGGCTGTCTTCACACTGCCTACAGGGATACTGACAGCAGATGCAAGTGCTTGTTACGCCACTGAAGGAAGGAGTGATTCAGCCCATCTGCTGTCCAGCAATCTTTTTGGCTCTCTGTGCAGGTAGGGGAGAGAAAGGTAAAATACCCTCAGCCAGACTGTTGCCTGAGTGTTGGGCAATGGGTGTTGTGTGTTTTTCAGTACAGGGAGCCAGGCACTGAAGAGTTAGTCTGACTTGCTCTGTAACAGGTGGTGAAAATATGTATGGCTTCCCTTAATGGCAAGTAGCTGGGTGGAAAGCAGAGAGTTTGAACATAGTTGACAGAAAAATGGCTACAAAGAGGTGCTGGAAGAAAAAAACATAAGCACAAACACTTCAGGGGGGTTAAAAAAAAAAAAAAGGGAAACAAGAGGATCAGGTGCATTACTGCTTGTGTCCAGTATCTGAGATTTCACTATGGCTTAAAGGTAATGCTTTGTTTCTGGTGGGACAGGAGCTGTACCAACTCTCCAAAGAAAAGGCTGACTTCAGTGTTGTTGCTGGGGAGGAAGAAGAGTCCACGGCTGGCAGCAGTGGAGAGAATGAGGGAAATTCCAGGTCTTCCACACCACACAAGGCTACTAAAACTCCCCCGAGCAAGTCACCTGCAAAAGCCAAGAAGCCAGAAGGTAAGACAGTACTTCCCAGGGAGAGGAGCCTCAGGATATATTATTTGCCTTCTGTGAGATGCTTGCGGATCCCACGGCAGCTTTTACGTGCATGTCAGGGTTAATAAGCAAAGCTGATTCGACCCCTGGTTTGGCCGGTGTTATTCATAGCATGGGCTGAATAGCCACAGCTTTGAGTTGTGCTGAGACTGGGAAAAGATGCAACAGGACTGATAGGACTGATGATGCTGTTTAAAAGGTTGGTGCTCAGGCAACTCATTCAGACAATTAAAGCTCTCTGAAATAATGCTGTAAAGAAAAGGTATCTTGACCTTTGTAGAGCCTCAGTTATAGTTAGTATCAGAATTACTTTGGTGTAATTTCTTTAGGACTGCAGTCCCTTTTAATCTTTAGATTAAGGTCCTTAACAGAATGTATAAGACTGGTCTGAACAGCAAACCTGCTGCTCCTGTTCCTGCAGATCACGTGCCTTTTGGTTAGACATTTTTGGCCAAGAAACAGTATTTAATTTTATTTGAAGTTCATACATATAACAGGACACCTGGAGGGGATTTCCAGGTATTAGACTGCAAAGACATGAAACGAATTTGCTTCACCGGTGTGCTCACTGGGAAATAACTTGTATCAAATTTATGAGCAGTCTTAGAAAGAAAGTGTGGTGACAGCAAGACAGAAAGCTGAACAACAGTGTAGTCTTTTGGTGCTGAGGGCAGGAAGGTGCCCTGGGCAATTTGCAGCAGATAAACATGTCTTACTAGCTATGGTTTAATTCACAGATTTCCCAGAAAGGGGGGGAAATTTGCCTTTTATGTTTTTCTATCCTCGTTCTTTTCTGCCTACTGTTAATATACAGACAGTATCTAAACAAGATCACAAGACAATTTTTTGTTTTTAGGCACTAAAGCAATCACTGAATCCCCTCAAAAGCCAGAGGAGAAACGAGGAGAGAAGCGAAAAGCATCTGAGATGGATGACAACGGAAAGAAGGTAGGGACAGCTAGGAAGCAAACACGTTGGGGTGGGAAGAAGTTGAAGCTGTTTCGATTGTCTGTTCACTTTTGCCTTCCATCTGGCAAGTCTGAAATCTTTCCAAAGCAGCACCCTAAATTAAAAGGAAACGTTAAGGCAGAAATAGCAACAATGCACCCTCTTGTAGAGGAAAGTGATTTCTGCAGCTGTTCTTCCCTACCTGCAAAGTTGACACAACTGGGTTTGTTACGCTAAAGGTTCTGTTCATCACCCAACAATGTCCTGCTCTACAGAGGCAATGTGCTGTGATTGCTGAGTGGCTGCTCTAGAGTACTACATACAGAAGAGATGGGAGCTGTAAAGGGAGAACCGTCCTTTCTAGCTCATTGTGCAGCAAATGGTGGGAGTGGATTAAGAATCACAAGAGCTGTAATTATCTGATAAGCTTGGAGTAGCTATTTGCTACTTGATGTAAACAGCAAGTCCACTCCTAGGGTTGTTATGTTCTCCCACTTTAACTAAGAAGCATCAGCTTGTAAGGGCAAAGGCATTAAGATCATGCTTACTGGACCACATCAACATCATCACTAAAGGCAGCATTTGCAAGGGCTGCTAATGGGGTAATAATTCCCCTTTGCAAGGGAAGCACTACTCAGTTGCAGCATCCAGCTTTCAGAGGAGCTGTATGGGTGTTTAGTCTTCTGTATGATTCAACAGCAGGCCAAAGTCTAATTTATAGACATCGTTCTAATCCCAGGCCTGTCCTTGGGGACTGCAAGTGGACTTCTTCATGCCTCAAAGAATTCAGTGTAACTTCCAGACCAATCTAGTGTTTTATCAACCTTTGTTTCTCCATCCTCTTCCCCAATACACAGACACTGCTGGACATATTCACTGGTGTGAAGCTGTACCTATCGCCCTCGGTGAAGGATTTCAACAAAATCCGTCGCTACTTCATAGCCTACGATGGTGATCTTGTGCCAGAGTTTGACACAGCCTCAGCAACGCATGTTATAGGGGACATTGATGAGAATCCTGGTGCTAAGCGTGTATCTCCCAAATGGATCTGGGAATGCATCCGCAAACGGAGACTGGTAGCCCCATGCTAGCAATCTGGGGCAGCTGACTGGTCTTAACACTGCTACACTTCAGGAACTCCCTGAAGGGAACAGCTGAGAACTAGGTAGGTGGAAGAAAGGGTGAGATTCCTCTGTGGGGATGTAATGGAAATGAAATGCTCAAGTCCATCAGAGGTAATTCTCAAGATCCATAGCAGCTATATGGAATTAATTAAAACAACTCTGAGGGACACTACTGCTGAATCCATTTTTCTGCCCATAATGTAGACCAATGCACTTAATATCTAGGTGCTGGTTTCATTTCCGTGGGTTTTTAAAGTTTGGGTATTTTTATAAATAAAGCAATAAAACTGAAATAGCTTCTTTGCTGTCAGGACATCTTTTCTAAAGGTTCTCCTCTTATCAGGACAGGATACCAGACCACCAAATATTTGAAACTGTACGTTGTAGTGCCAGGATAGTTGTGCTGCATGGCTACAACTTACACAAAGGACACATCCTTCAGCTGGTCTTTTATTTTTCCCCGTCTTGTAACATTCAGCACAGATCTGTAATACAGTAGCAGTTTATACTTCTGCATGGGTTTCCTATTAAAAAATGAGGTACCAAATAAGCTTTCCTTACAACACTTGGTGCAACGTTATCTGATCATCCTCTTGGAGTATTTGTTTTTTAGAACAAGTTACTTGAATTTTGCTCTTCAAGTTTCAATTAATAAAATTGAGACAGGAATTCTACCATCTGGATGTCAGAATAGTTGAGACCTTCTTAACTGAAGCTGTTTAGAACTACTCTAAGTACTTGAATATTAATTATCAATAAATTAAAATCAATTTTTAAAGCCTGTTTTGCATATGATGATGTGCACTTGCTGGATAAATATGCATGAGCTCCGAAGATGTAGGCTCAGACTGCGTGTGTATGTATAGTAGATGTAAGTTGACCAGCTTATTTCCTCTCCATTGCCTTAGTTTTGAGGGTTCAGAGACAACTTTATGAATATTACAAAAGAGAAAGCGAAGATGAAGTTAGGGTTCTCAGTTATTTTTCTCCCCTTCAATATCTACGTACTTGTTTGTATCCCACTCTATAATGGTATTTAATCATAGTGTATCCCAAGCTTTTTCTGGTTAAAAATCAGAAGTAACTCTGCTTTGTCCTAGCTTGTTGGCAAGAGAAGCAGAAAACAAAGTTAACTAAATCACATTTCAAGTTTATTATAAAATTATAAAGCAAACTTCTGTACCAAAACTAGTAGGTTTAACCATTGTAGTACCAAGAGGATTTTTTTTTAATAGAGAAAAACATGCCATTTCAAGTAGCATATTAACTTTAAAATATTTCAACCATGTACAGTGTACATAAAGGACATAAATATTTCCATTTACTTTATTAGTTTAGATCATTATATTCCTTTGGATTATTAATCACTTTCTTCCAGATTTTGATTTCCCTTTAAAAACAAGTCAGTCATATCCATGAAATAGAAAGCATTTTTGCAAGGGAAAGAATGTAGTCCAAAAAAAAAGTTTTTCCCTTCAGAAAGCACACTTCAGACTCAGGGTGGGTATATCTTATCTTCTCATTGCTAAAATTTCAACCACTGATGTGCAACTTGATTTATCTGTTGTAGAAAATAAACCTACTCTCTACAATAAAAGTAGATCTGTCCACAGGAGAATAATCTTCCTGTTAAATACCCCCCAGTCCTGAGTTTATTGAAAAAGGACGTGAATCTTCACAGTGAATTTACTAATGAGGCTGTTCAAAGCTTTGTATGTATATTACTGTACCTCTTAAAGAGTAAATACAGTTAATGCTTACCTGCATTTTTTTTTAAACCATGATGCATTGAACTGTATCAGTTCTCTTCTCATGCTGGAAGCTGTTAAACCTTAAGCCAAAGGTTAGAGAACAACCTGAACAGGGGAAGAGGTAAAACTCAGCATTTTCATTTAAATAAGCCTCAGCAGCTCTTATTTTTATCAAGTTTAGAGGCCACCTCAATAGCACAGAGGTTCTGTTAACTACTGAGTGACAGACTTCTTTGTCTTAAGTGCTTAACTTCTACTTGCAAAGTAGAGACCCTCCACTCTGTGCCTGTTGAGAAGTGAGTTGCTACTCCTGATATTCATGTTAAATATTACAACAGTTTAATTTACTGTTAACTCATTCCCACTTACTGCAAAAGTAGAGGGCTTTGGTGATCATTTCTATAACTGCACTTCCCAGGATTCCAGAGGCTTTAAGTCAACACTTGTTTTTATGCTCTGTTGACACCCATGCAGTGTGTTTGAATGCTCAATGATCATCAGAGCATAAAGGGGAAAGTTGGATAGGAAAGAACTGCAGCAGAAGGTACTCAACTTCACACATTGCTTGAACTGAGTATGTAGTGCCACAGTGGCTGAAAAATTAAGGCATCAAGATTCTGAAACTTACACATTACCAGCCACAGAGACAGGCTACTTGCACTGAGGGAAAATAGGTTAGTTACAGTTTGCTTTAGTAAGGCTTCCAAAGAAACATGCTTTTCACAAGGATAGCTCTAATATTTTGTGATTGTCACCTGTCAGACCACAAAGTCTCTTATCCACCCTCACAAACAAAGATCACAAAATAAATTGTTCTTGCTAAGCAGGCTTAATGCAAGAGAACTAAAACTGAAAAAAGGGAAACTGATTAATACACAGAAGCCTCTGCAGTTCACTTCTGCTCATTTTATTGACTCAGGGAAAATAAAGTTTGCCTCTGCTTTTTTCCAGGTCTCTTCTAAAAAGAAAGTCACCTGTACTTAAATATGATTGTGTAGCAATAGAACTCATACACTTCAGCTGTATGTTTTCCTCACAAAACCAGAAAGACACAAGCCTTAGCTTCTTAACTCCTTAATCACAGGAATTCAGTTCAATTTTAAAGCAACTACTGGCTTATATTGTAAGGAAGCCTATGAATCCAACAAATCAACAGCAGGCAAACGAGATATTCCCATCCTAGTGGCACAAAAAAAAAAAACAAAAAAAAACACCAGGCAAGATAAGGCTGTATGTTTCACAGTCTCAGTCCCCTTACATTTTTCAGTAATACAGAGCCCACCTTCAAATAAAATGGTACATTTTTCCACGATCCCACTAGGCTGGAATTAAGTTCATTCTGAATACGGAAATTGGAGGCAGGCTGCCTGTCCTGCAAGCGTAAGTTAAATTGAAAAAAAATGTATTCATTGAAAATTAAATTGACAGTGAATAGTATGTTGCATAAACACAACATGGGGGAAGTAGAATCAGAATTCAGTAGCAGCTAAACACATCACTTTTTGAGTCCCCAGTCTATTTTGTTTATTATTCAGGGGGAAAATCAGAAGCTTCAGTATCTAATATTTGTGGTGGAAAGACAGGCATCTGTTTATCTCCCACCAGTGGATCACGTTACTCTAGAATGTTGGTTGTTAATTATTTCTGTCTGCTGCTGGCAATAACGTCCAGGGAGTCCAGGCACTGTGGTGTAAAACGGTACAGTGGAAAGGGCACAGCCAAACATAGCTTGAGTAAGAGCAATTTTCCCCAAGCTTCATTCATCCCTCACTTCAGCTTCCAGTACAGTCCACATCCTAATCTCTGACCTAACTATTTGTCATAGTTCTGACCATTTCCCTAACAGCAGATGAGGCTTTAAGGCATCACCAGTCTTCCACTTAGGACCTAAAGACATGAACAGCCCTTACAACGTACTGCCTGCATATGGGACATTCGCTCATTCGCTTTCCACACTTGGTGCAGGTGACCAAGTGGCCGCATTCTAGCAGGACACAGTCAGCGGGTAAGTCCATGCAGATTTTGCAGAGGTTGTCCTCCGTGCCAGAGCGCCCAGCACCACCTAAGTAAACAAGAGACCACAGTTTGCATGAGACAAAGAAAGGTATGTCATTGTGCAATCTGTGAGTTGTCTTTAGCAAAGGGCTTCTAATGTACTTTGCACGCTGAAGATTTGGAAAAAGTCCCCTTTGCGTCTGCATTACTGTAGGTATACCTGCTCCATCAAATGGCAAGGAGTAGAAGGCTTTAGCTTTTACACGGTACTTTCTGTATGATGAAAAGTACCACTGAGATTCTTAGCAATGACAAAACAACCCAACATTAAGAATATCACTTACCCGTTTGATCGTCAGTGTCAGAAACTGCAACATAAAAAGAAAAAGTTATTTGGTGGGAATAAGAGAAGCTGGGAAAAAAATTGCTCCAGCAGTACTATTAAGCAGAAGGTGAAAGCCTTGAAGGGAGATTACTAAACCAAAACAAACAAGGCTCCTTTTTCCTGATCCCCATGCAGAGGTTCACACATTCTGTGATTAGGACAGGTTGTTCAGCGAGCAAGAAACTTTCTCTTCTACTGAGCTTACGTAACAGCTACTGCTTCACAGAGATAAGCGACTATCTAGAGTGATATCTCAATCTTTAAGACAGTCGGAATTTATGCGATGTAGCTTCCTAGAGCTACTCTTTCAGTAGCCCCTTCTGCCAGTTTCTTTGATGTTACACAAGCTCACCAATATTGTTGAACACAGCTGAGACACATGCACACACTGGGTAACTAATCAAGAAAAATATTAAAAATTCTATCAAAAGCGTGAAATGCAACGAAAGAAGAACACAAAAATGAGGTGGTTGTCTTAAATCTTTTATCATATGTGTAGGACAAAGCTTGGCGAGATGTTTAAAAAACAGCACTGCTTTGGACAACAGCAAGAAACAAACCTCTCTCTAAAGTCAGAGCATTAAAATACACTTCTAAATGTACTTCTGTAAACAACTTGCAAATTGGGGGGGAAGAGGGAGGGGTGTTTTTTAAACTAATCATCAAGAATTGCACACTGGGACCTGAAAGTCAAGCAAGATGCATCCTCTCTGCACTTCTGGCACACCACTATCTCTTCATCAGTCAACCGTGCAGGCGCAGCAGGTGCAGGTCATGCACAGGAAGGTTCCCCTTGTGATTAAAAGGACAGAACCAAGGGACAGATAACCATAGCTGTTCAGAAGCGGAAGCCACAGTCACTGACTATATGTCTCTTCTCTACAGACCAGCTACTAGTCATTGCCTTAGCTAAGGCATTTTCTGGCTCACTTTTTGCCAGTTACCACAAGTCAAGTGATGAAAGCTCACTCTAGCTCTCGCAGTCCTGTCTGTAGCCATACATCAGCTGTTTTGTGGGTGCTGCAGCAACCAGCACGATCTGCCACAGCTGTACAAAGTCCTGAGTTGGATGGCACATGGTTCTCCTTTATTGCTACTATGGGGAAGTCACTCTCCACAGCTTGCATAATGCTCTCCTCTTAAACACATACAAACAGTGGCAAATAGTGTGCTACTTTCACTCTAATTCGAGCTTGATACAGTACCTCTACTCTCACTTGCAAGAAAAAGAAACAAGGTAAGTTCTACTCCCTTCTGCAACTGTCTGCAGAAAGGGAGAACAGGTACATGCTTGCTAAATTTCTTACCTAGATGCTGAAGGTCTTTCTCTTTGTAAAGACGAGCCACCCTCTCTAACAGCTCCCACTTTTCACAGCAGCCTTTGTAGTTGACAAAGTTGCGAGCAAGAATTTCCTTCAGCTGTCGCACAGACAGTGCATTGATGTCTCCAATGCTTGTTAGATCAGAAAGAGAAGCCTTCCTCCCCAGCACCAGGTTATCTCCCGAGTGAGTAGACTGAAAGGGAACAAAGACGGAACAATTCTTGCTCTCAGCAACCACCAATGCAATTTAAGTAAGCTTTCAACACAGGAATTATCAGGAAGTAATGTTTGGACGTACACGTAACTTCAATTATTCTGTGAATCCCTCCATTTATCAGAAATACAAATCCTAAGATGGAAATAAATCATTCCTATAGTGTCCAAGTGACACCAGTTCTTTCTGTATGTGGAGGACAGGATGATGCTATAGAAGGGGGTTGGTTGCGCCTGCAGATGGTCAGGCTGAATTTCTGTTTAGTCACCCATCTCTGTAGTAATGATTCTGTGGTGGCAAATACAGCATAGGAAACTTGGTGTTTCTTGTTATCTAATTCCAGGTCACAAACCTGTGTCTCCTCCTCTGTTGGTGCTTCTGGTGCATTCTCAACTCCTGTCATATCAGCTTGGCTTGGAGACACATACCCAGTTGCCTAAAAGAGGGAATAAAGCTTTCACCAACAGTGTATCTCTGTCCAGAGGGAAATAAGCTTGATAGTTTAGATCAACCGCAAACCCCACCCACTGGAATGGCAAACTGCAGCACGAGGTAAAAGCTAGGCACACTGGCAGAAGATACTTCCTGTGCAGCGCTTAAAAACAATTTTAAAATGAGTAAAACAATTTTTAAAAATGGAAGCGCAGCATCTGACCCTCTGAAGTCCCACTTAATTTAAACCCTGGTAGAGTGCTTTTACAATAAGCTCCCACATGATGTTCTTGTGAGGCTGGGTCAGCAAGAGAACAAAATCTACATGGACATAAGACAGTAGCAGGGCTCCCGACAAGGTCACGGTGCAAGTCCTGGCACTGCTGTGCAATCCTTCAGTATGAAGTGGCTGCAGCATGTGACCCCTGTGATATCACAGCCTGACTGCACACCAAGTATCAGTGCAAGACTCCTTATAAGACCCCTCCACAAAAATACTCAGAGACATCATCAAAGGTCACCTTCAGAGTAACCACACAGAAGTACCTCCTCGGCTGGGTGCTGGATTGGACAAACAGGAGACACTACGTGAAGGACCAGCAGAACCAAAGCTGGAAAAGGGGCAGTTGCTCAGAGCACTCAATAAAGTGAGAGGAACTGCAGTGTAATTCCAGCTGACTACCCTCAGCAGCTATCGTCCCCCTCTGGTTTCCCTACTGAGGAAGGAGACTGCAGCGTTACCATCCTAGAGAGGTGATAACTGGTTGATATTTACAAAATTGAGGAATAAAAATGAAAGGAAATGAATAGTAGAGTGTCCTGTGAGTCGAGAAAAGAATCTGTAATATATTACAGGACAGTATGGGAAGACTACAGAACTGAATGTGCAGGTAAAAAATCGGGATGACAATATCCAGAAAACAAGAAGGCCCTTAAACGACAATGTAAATAATAATAATGTAAATAATAATGTAGAATAAAAAAGGAGAAAAAAAAATAATGAACCTCTTTATTTTGCATTAGATATATTTGCTGAGGAAGCAGAAGGTACAGACACTTCCACAGCTCCAGTCCACAAGGAACTAAACATACCTATTAACTTATGTAATAGGACTGGGAGCAGATGTCAGACACTGAGTAAACTTCCCATACGAGATAGCAGAAAGACAAACAAAGCAAAATCAATAAAAACAATTCAATTCAAATGCCCTTTACAAGGTTCCTCATAACAGCATTCATCGTCAGCTGAAGACTGACAACAGACTTGGGGTTTTGTTTTCTATTGATCTGGGTGCAGGAGGTACCAAAAACTTTGCCCAAATCCCAGTAGGCTTTCCCAGCAGTTTTAGTTGCAGGATTGCTTTAAACTGTGCTTGCTGTCTCGCACATGAATTCAAAAGTAACAACAACTAATACCTACGTACAGTTGTCAACATCAACACACAAAGATCTGTGCACCAACACAGACATCGCATGCCAAAGGAACCATTAGTGACAGGAAGTAGCTAGTGGCAAAAAAAACATATGTCTCAAAGGACTTCAAAATCTTGCTGTTCCCAGAGTGAGTGCTCACTATACCACTATACTTAGCCCTGCCCACCAAATTAAATGCCGCTAGTGCAGAAATTCCACAGAAGCAGCACATTCCACTTCAGTGCAGCAGCATGGCAGTGTAAAACAACTCTAATTATTCTGTAAAAAAAAAAAAAAAAAAAAGCGAACTCCTCACTCCAAATTTATTAATATTAAAAAAAACACCACAACTGAGAAAGGCATGTATAAAATGCAATTGAAGCATTTTGTCAGCTGCTCTAAACAGAAGCCCTCTTGCTTTTTAAGCAGGCATCCATAGCGTTAAACTTGTATGGCACGTTACCTACTTGGAAACCTCATGCAGCATCTTAGTAGTTAATCCAAAAATAGAGATGGACAAGTGTGCGAAAGATGCTTCTGGTTAAAGACCGTACCTGTTGATGTTCCTGAGCTCGTGAACTTGAGATGGAATCTGCAGACGCTGGAGACGCATCACGTGAGGTAGATGATGTCGTGCTGGTTGACGGGTGAGTCACAAAGTCTTGCTGTCCAGAGGCACTAGTATTAAATGGGCTTGTTCTTATTTGATCTTCCTGGTTAATTACTGGATGCTGGCTAAGAATCAGAAATACCAGGTCCTCCTTTTCACGACACAACTCTGTGGAAATCTCATGGAGTGCCAAATAGTCTCGCAGTTCCTTCACCTTCATCTTTATCAGCTCTTCCCGCTGAAAACCTGTGGCTCGGAAACGCTGACAGAGGTGGCAGAGGAGGGGACCATCTTCAGTCTGGTTTGAGCAGGACGTACAAAAATGTTTCTTACAGTCCACGCAGATATGCTGGGGAAGAGAAGGGAACAGAATTAAACTGGAGCATGATGAGACAGCAGGGCACAGCAGCCACAGGCAGTGCTCCCACGGCACCTGGAAGCCAAGGTAAGCCATGATCCCTATTAGGGCATAATCAAAACCTTCTAATTTACAAAAAAGAGCCAAGTATGTACACACGCTCCTAGGTAAGGTAAAGGACTGACCCTAGGAGCAGGCCACTAGATTCCTCACAGATGTTAGAGAAGCACTACGTACACCAGAGAGCTACCCAGAATGAAATATATCCGGAAACAATTCCCTCAAGTGACAGGAGATTTCTGCCCCGCAGTCTGGACCCGTTCACCCAGTTTAAGCCACAGATGAAACCAAGAGATATTTAGGAGGCAGCAGACTGCAGAGTGCATCACAGCCAGCTGTACGTTGCTTCATAAAACAGCAAAGCACTGCTCTGTGCAGTCAGAAAGTTCCAGCATCAAAGGGAACCACTTACAAACATTTCTTTTTTGCTTCGTATATGCTACAAGCAACCCCCCCCTTTTTTTCCTCTCCAGATTGCTGCAGTCACTAAATGAATCTTCTTTTCACCATAAGAGCAACTGCACGACAAACAGGAAAAAAAAATTAACATTTATTCATCAAAACCAACTACTTGATTTTAAAAATAACACGAACACTGTGTGGCAATGAGGTACTAGACAGAAAGTGTTGGAAGTTTTGGAAATATTAGGCCCCAGATGTTTTAAAACTTTTCAGATCAAGTTCCGTTATTTAATGTTTGTATTTTAGTCTGTTCTGATATCACTCAGGGCTCGATTTTCAGAAGTTCCAAGCACTCACAGTCCATGTTGACTTCTGCAGAAAGTGTTCAACACTTGGGGAAGTCAAATCCTGCACTTTCCAATAGGAAGAGCAGCACAGCAGCCACATTACGCACCCTTAAAAAAGTCCTGAGGGGAAAGAAAAGAACTGGATTATTTCAGTGCTGGTTAAGGAATGCTAACTCACAGTTTCAGAGAAGACCAGCAGCCCTATGAAACGGAGCTCAACAGGCAGCACCTACAGATGGCATTTCCTTTCTTGTCCTGACAGGGCACATCATTTCTACCCTGAAACGGTCACCTCTGGAACGAGCCAAGTAGGCTCGCGTTTTCTTTCCTTTGAGATTCCTCGTTCTGAAAGGGTTTGTGTGTATGTTTGCTTGTCCCAGCAGGAGCTAGAGCAAAATCAAAAAGGCTTCAGAAAGACCAGTCAGCAACAGTCACCTTGTATCACTGGAGTTTTAGGCTGTGGTTAGATATTTATGATTTATACCCTTCTACATCTGCTTGGGGGAGAGAAAGAGTTTTCCCTGTTTGATTTATGAGTCACCATAAATTTTCCTGGTTATCCTAACATCCCAATCCTTCAGAGCTGTATGAGGAAAAATACCCATGAAGACTTGGAGAAGCAACAAATACGAACTCATAGACAAAAAAAGCTTCATGAATTGCTCCTGGTGATTAAAGAACATTGCTAATTTCACAGTTCAAAGAAAGTAGATGTTTCTCATATGTTTTAAAGGTGTAATACACTACTTGCTTACATAAGTTCCTTCTGACCCCTTTATAGCCTGGCAGCCCCCTTGCCCACACCACCCATACAATTATAACCACCAGACTCCTCATTTAGCCCCTGTGATAGACTTAAATTGACAGTTAGTGGGGAAGGTCCCAGCTTCCTGCCTAAGCACATTAAGACATGAACATTTTTACCACAGAGAGAATCTCATGCGGACTTGAAACCTCATCTCAAAATTGCTGTTTATTTGGGGGCACGCCACGTAGAAGTGCCTTTCCTGTCTTGCTCTGTTGCTGATGGAAGTCAATCCCCATATACCATCCAGTTTTGAAAAGTTTTCCATAACTTGGCCATTATTAAAAGAAGCATTGGTGACTTCTTTGACCCCAATACCGTAGGAAAAATTCATTAATTTGAAAAGATTTGGGGCAGGCACATGCCTGGAGTGGGGACACAAAGGCAGATTAATGGAAAATAACCACATTAACAGCGCTTTCCTTCTGTCAATTGTCATCCTGTCTCCTGACAGGAGAGCAACCAGAAAAACTGAGAAAAAAAAACATATATACATATGTGTGTGTATATATTCTGCTTTACTCTGGCTATAGGGTAGCCTTCCCCGCGCTCTGCAGACTGCCACTTCGGCTCCCAAGGGAACTGTATGGCCAAGGACCTCCTAACCCAGAAAACGCCTACTTGAGTGCTTCTGTGTTCAGATATCACATGAGCGAGCACAGCACAAGGGCTGCATTATCCAGCGTACTTTTTGCAAGCCATTAACAGCAATAACACAAGTTTGCTTTAGTTATCAAATGATACACTTGAGAAGTCAAAATAAAAGCAGGCTGATAAGTCTCTGACTTATCGGCTCGCCACTAGGATTCATCTTCATTCCCAGCCTGTATCAAAGTGTCAGGTATTTGAACACACACACAAGCTGCTTGCTGCACCTTAGTATTAAGCAGCTTTTACAGTTTTTGATACATTTGTTGAGCTCTGAAAAGGCAGTGACTGAAGACCACGTTCTTTTCAGAACGATGCATTTCAGACGTGGCAGTAAATTAAAGCCTGTTACTAAAAGGTCAGACCACGTCTGAACGCTGCTTACTATTTCTAACTGGTAGCACAATCACAGGGTGGTCAAGCAGAAGCAAAATACTTTAAATCAGAAGTCTGTCCTGAACGTAAGCTGCTGCGGGTGGTGTGCTCTGACAGCTAGTCTCCCTGAGATACCAGGATGGGGCTTTGATACACTTGGCTCTTCTCCGTATGCAGGATAAAAGGAAGAAATGCCAATATTCAAGCTTTCAGCACAGCTAGTGTTGTTTTTTTTTTTTTTTTTTTCCTCCCCTCAGATCTTACACTCCAGCTTGCCAGGAGCTTTTTCTGGAAGTATGCAAAGAAAAGCATCTTCCTGAAATGTCAGCCAATTTAAGCCACTGAAATCAGAAAACAGGGAAGGAACAACAATCTGACATATCCCCCAGAAACGCCTGCCATAGCTTTCCATTGGTGGAGAAGGAAATTAAGAATGCTTGTTTCAAATTTAAAAGATCGTGGGGATTTTGCTGCAGAACACCAAGATCAAAGAAGTCAGCTAAGTACGAAAAACAAAAACAAAACAAAAAATTGAGATTATTTTTGCTTCCAAAATTAAGCTTTACATCTTTTAAAGATGTTCCAACAGTTACTTAAAAGCATTTTACAAGTCCATGCTCATTCATATGTTCCTTACCCCAGTCCTTTTAGTTGGTGCCATGTTATATGAAAATTAAAAATACAATTATGATGAAAATTCAAGAACTTAAAATACAGTCTTTCTGCCTTTGTTTTTGAAGGCAAATTAAGTTATCCATACGGTCTGCAATGTGGAAAGAATTTGTTTTAATCCACTGTATTTCAATATAAACATCAGCTGGAGTTTAGAGTTCAAAGGTACTGCCTCTCCTGGGACAAAACACAGTTTTCTGGGGTCTTGTTGCATCGAAGTAAGATTTCCTGCCTTTCTCCATCCACATCAACAGAATTAAAGAATTAACATGGCTTACAAACATGTCAGTTTTTCTATAACTGATGTATGCAGTTCTTTACATCAAATCCCCCTCTGGAGGCCAAGGGCTGATGGCTGAGCTCTAGCAGACCTTCCTGCAGCTGTTTAAGCTTTACCACCTGTAGCCACCCAGCTCCTGTCAGTCCCAGGGACTGCAGTGGTTGCGGTGGCAGAAGAAAGGTGGCCTGTGAGTTAGGAACCCCCCTTCACAATACAGAACATAAGCCTCAAACTCATCTTCATTGATAGCCTGCGCTGAATGGGAGCAGCTGAGACAGAAGCACGCCTTGTACTCCGCTGTCCCAGTTACGCAGCCAGCCAGCTCCAGCAGGAAAACGGGGAAATCTGCTGGGGGCAGAAACATCTTACACTGCTTCAGCAGATCCTCCACAACTTGCACACCGGAGCTGTACCTAGCCCCCATCAGTCCCTGTGTTCTCAGATACCTGGACAGGCATCAATAACTCATACACAAGACACTGCTTTGAAAGCAGCTTACACTGGAACGTGCATTTTAGAAGATAACAGGAGAAAATAGGCCTAGCACTGGGTATAGTGTAACTCACACATACCTTCATGATTTATTTACATTTCAAAGCAGAATCACCTACATCCACTACTTGCTAGTATGCAGAGGAGTTAACATTGGATTCAGAATAATTCTTTTTGCAAGTATTTGCAAAGACTCTGCAGTGTAAAGACAATACTATGCACACTCACACGCAGTGATTGTACCATTTATTCCCAGCTGACCCAGAATCTGCCTGCTGTCAAAAGACATCCAAGCATATTTACATACCCAAACCTACACTAAGGGGAGTAACACCTCAATACATATTACCAAAATTCCAATTTGTAAGGATTTCTGGAGCAGTAACTCTTCTCAGCGCAAAAGTAAACATCCCTGTTGTTCAATGAGTAGAAAGCAACAGCTCTACCAAGACTTACACTTTCTCAGCAAAAATACCTCAAAAAATACCTCAAAGATATTTGCCAACAGGCATAAATATATCAGACGCTTCTTAAGCCATGGAGTTTGGACTCTGAACAGCTTTCCTCATAAGAAGATTTTAAAAGCAGCATTATAGGAACCACCACGCCTAAATAACGTCCCAGGCGGGGTTTACTGTCTCATTGAAGATCTCACAGCAGCAATTATTTTGGCATCTATATGCTTGCAAGTGAAGTCTATAGACAAGATAAAATGGATTTGTTTTCCGGTTGGCTTGTTATTTGTTTTGGCACCAAGCTTCAGCAATTCAACACGCCCTCAATAAACTTGTATGGCTTTTTAGTTTGCAAGAGATAAGTAGATCTTCCTTTCCTGGAAGCACAGATAGACTACTAAACTTACCACGACTTTTTGTTAAAGAGCATTAGACATTTTAAAATAACAAATGAAAAAACTAATGTTCAAGTTAATGCTCCTTTAAATGGTTATAAGCAGTTCAGCCACCTTCTTTTAGCATCTGTGAGAGCCAAGTCTAAGGCTAACTACCACATCTCTAATCATCTTTAACTGCGCCTGCTAATTGCGAAAGAATGACTAAGGGATACAGAAGCAAAGGCAAGCTGTCTTACTCCATATGGTATCCTCAAATCAGATGCCTCTAACGTGCACCCCTTTCTCTTCAAATCAGCTCTTGGTAATTAAGCAGACATCAGGCAGCACGCTGCGAAGTGAGCAGTCAGCGGCACCAGGGCAGATGTTCACAACTCACCTTTCTGGAGGAATTGTCGAAGTGCACCCCACACGCTTTACAGCTCTCCTCAGAAGCAGTGGGAGAGGGGTAGGAGCTGTACCCAGGGTTGGAGTAGGCCTGGGCTCTGGCTCCCTGCTCTGGCTGCGACTGCATCTCTTCAGCTGAGCCATCCAGGCAAAACCAGTTACAACAGCCTGCCCACATAGTAACTGGAAAGGGAAAAAAATATACATTAGACATGGCACAAGGAGCAACCTGTCAGGTAAAGCAAGGACAAATCATACAATGCACATTTAAATTTCCCACCATCAATTCATTTTCTGGCAGCGTTTGTAAGCTTTGAGCTTTCCTCTAACTTAAACGTGCACACACAAAAACCATGCATCCAGTCGTATGTGTTTGATGAGAAAGGCCAAAGTTCGGGACTGCTGTTAGTGGAATTTCTTAAGTGTCAAGAGATCCCAGTGATAAGATAAATTTTATGTTCCAGTTGGCTGAAACTCTATGATTAGTTTGCTGTAACAGTCTGTCTCTACTCCATGTAAGCAAAACACACTTTCTTTCTTTGTGTATCAGGAAAAGATAACAAGCTTGCTTTTTATTTAAGTAATACATAAAAGACGTAATTAACACCTAGATTGCAAACGAGTATTCTTCAACTGCATTCTTAAACTCTCCACAAATTTACAGGTATAAACCTAAGAGGACAAGGAAAGGGGAGCCACTGATCTCACATTGCCAGTTCTCAATCAAATCTGCAGCATTTAAACACTAAATCATCACGCAGCAAGTAATGTTAGTCATTCAAGAGAATTCAGATACTAGCTCCCACTAAGTAACTTGGGAAAACAATTGCATATGAGACACATAATCGCTTGTTTATTTTCTTGTGAGCCAAACAGTGACGTATACACACGTAACCTAAAATCCCAGCAGCCCAGCGCAAAATGCAGTCTTGTATTCTAAGACCACCCATGCAGAAGTATTCCAGAAACACACTGCTATAAACTGGCTTTGGGGAGTTTACAAAGAAACCTGAATTCATCTGGGCATTCAGTTTCTAGAGCACACACCACGTGTCATCACTTAATGGTAAACAGAATACAAATTGCCTCCTCTGCATTTCTGCATTCACGCTGTAGCTCCTGGACTGTGTTTCTTTTATGTCTTAACAATCAGGTCCATCACTGGCAGCGTTCGGCAACTGCTCAGTTTTATAATCTGGAAAAAAAACATCTCCCAGCTATGCAGCCAATTCATTTATTTCACCACAGTAATTTTTGCCACTGTAAAAACCCAGATTCCCACGGAAAGGGGGCTGGTATGAGCCTTAAGGCTCATATTATTTGGTACAACACGCTAACAAACTGGGGGTTGGTTTGTTCTGAAGCTGTGCTACGTCTTTGGGGCTGATGTACTTGAATTGGAAAGCTTCTGCAGTTTGGTGCAGCTCCAGTATCTGTAGTTTTAGTGGCATCTTTATTCTTTTTTTTGAAGTCTGAACGTGGCTTGTCAAAGTGGCCGCTGTCACCGCAGTGGACATGCGCCTTTCAGGATTCACAATGGTGAGCTTACCGACGAGTTTACTCTGGCAGCTCAGCAGATTGCAGTGTTTGTGTGAAGAGCTGCAGATTTGCGACTGACAAACAATTTGTGGAGTAACCGATGTTCACAGTGCTGAGATCTCTGCTAGCAGGGTAGTAACAGAAAGGAGCACCAGGCAGCTGATGGAAGGACAGGGTGACCAAGAGCATGGCACAGACACAGGGCACGGGACTATTATTACAGATATTTGGGATATTAAAATTTTTAAAAGCTGATGCTACTGAACCCCGAAAATCACAAAGTGTGATCCTATCGGTGCGTGTTGACAGAAAGTGTTGTAGGTGCCTGGACCACCCTCCTCCCACGTCACTTGGAGCCACCCTCAGACACAACAAGCAGGCTACTGTGCTTGCCCAGCGGCTCCAGAGAGCAAACCACCTCGGCAGGAGCACGCACGTCCCGCACAGAAAGCACACGGGATGGTCACAGCAAAACAGTGAGGGCCTTCAGGCCCCCAGCTACTTGGATTCGTGTTGCATCTCTGTGTACAAAACTCGGTGTCAGAAGATGAGCTTGAATGCAGTTGGTATTTAGAACCATAAACAAAAACCGAGGGAAAAGCAGAGCGAGTTCTCACCGACACACAGGGAGCTGTGGTCTGCGCATGGCAGCGGTACAGCTCCAGTGTCTCAGCCTAACATTTGGTTTCACATGCCAGGGTTGTCATCCTGTATAAGCAAAGGTAATTATCCCTTGATAAATACATGGAGAGATGTTCCACGAACAGAAATAACACATCATCCACTTGCATTAGCGCTGCACTGCAATCAAAACACATACTTCACATATCATACAGGAAAAAACAGTTACTCTTTCTTTCTGCACACTCATTTTCAAGCAGTCCTTCTCACACATTAACAGATCCTATATATTTAGGAAACACTGAGTTTGTATTTTAAACTATGCTGTTTGGAGGTTTCTTCCTAGGAATTGCAAATCTAAACAACACGAGAGACTTCTGCACAGTGAAACTTGTATTCACAGGCTCTGCAGCAGGGGAAAACTGCGTCCATCGTAAGCTCTCTTCTCTTCCTGCTCCAAAGACCCCTGCAAATCAAAGGCCACCCACGACAGTGGAATATACAAATGCTACTGTCTGCCCTCAAAAACTTTGTTCTCCTAAAGAGCCAGCCCAGTAATTCACTCCGGAACACTGTAACACATCAAACTTCGTGAAGAAAAACACAAAGGAGTGCACAAACAGAGATAAAATAAGACAGAACTCCACATTCAGCCGAAATTGTAGATTTGTGCTATTGCTAGGAAATGAAAAGGCTGACAAAAGGCTCAGATGTTGTTTCAGAAGAACCCTAATCCTGCTCATCTGTGCGAGTATGAAGGGAAACATCCACAAGCAGCCAGCTACAGCCAGGCCTGCCCTCCGGTCTGCACAGCTTTTCCCAAATGCACCTTCTGTCTTTAAGAGGAAGGAGCACAGGGAGCTACAACAGCCACATTACCGCAGCCTGTAATAGCGTATGTCAGGTTTTAATTATTTCAGAACCCTGGTGTGTAAGTTTAGGCTTGTCAGCAAGCAGGATTTACAATGACAGAGGTGCCTCACTGAAACTTCATGCTGCCGTTTGCTAGGTGCACGGAAACGAACAGCTTGGAGTTTTTGGGAGGCTGGAGAGTTCCTCTTGAACACACATTTGCCCTGTGAGCAGGCACCCCACACCTCTGTGCTGCCACCAGCCCTTGCACAAGGCAGGATGCTTCTGCAGGCACACGGTGCCATACCTGCCAGCCAGCAGCCTGCCCTCCTGCCCCAGCCAGCCTGACAGCTCCACAGGCAAGAGAAGGAGCTCACAAACCTCCGCCCGTGCAGCTGCCTTCATGCTCTGCAT
This sequence comes from Netta rufina, assembly GCF_964035555.1. Lineage (NCBI taxonomy): Eukaryota > Metazoa > Chordata > Aves > Anseriformes > Anatidae > Netta > Netta rufina. The sequence goes on along the minus strand of NC_140145.1, from coordinate 5,835,004 downwards.
CTCAGGAGTCCACACCAGCCCACTTCATTTCCTAGATACTTGCTACTAGTTTCACATTCCCACGGGCCCACGGTGGCTGAAAAGCAATAATTAAGCTGCTAATGGCTGGAAAGGCAGCAGCTGCTCCATGGGAACTTCAAACTGCCACCAGTTGGGTGAAGCTTTGCTAACCAGTGGCTGCGCTGCCAAGCAGACTGGACTCAGATTGAAGGTGCTACAATCTCTGTGTCTGCCTACAGCTGAAGGAAGATGACAGAAAGCAGAGGTAAGGCTCAGCACCTGCTTCAAAAAGGGGTTTTCCTTTGCTCTGCACAGCACCACTTGCAGACCTGAGGAGGAGGACTGGGAGCAGCAGCTGTACTTCAGGGTGAGATTTCAAGCTAGCAATTTCTTAGATTGCTCTACAATGTTTTCTATAGCCTAATTACTCCCTTATCTATCTCATTACCCACTCGAAGGCACATGGTCAGCACCACCCAGAAGCTGATGATTTCTGTAAGCAGTGCTTTGGAAGGACAGGTTTGTGGTGCAGCTGTGGCAGTTCGAGTACTGTACCTAGCAAGCACTGCTCCACGTAAAGCCCGTCAAACCTCTGCAGACGAGCGGCTGTTTTCCATGCAGGGAGCACCCCAGCTGCAACAAACAACTGCCCTGCCACATTTACCAGCAAAAAACACTGCTGCTTTGTTGTGCTTGGCACACCCCTCCAGTAACCTGACCAATATTAGCACATCCATGTGGCAATGCCTACAACACCGCAGTCTTCTGGAGTTCTCAAGCAATTTCTTGAATAGAAGAGGTCGACTTGCTGGCGTGAGTAACACCACAGGCATTACTGATAACAGCAGGCATCGTTATTCTTGGACACGCTGCTCACACTGGCTGACGGGAGAAAATAAATGTTTTAGCTACACAGCTGCAGGATGAGAGCAGATCACGCTTTAGGGAAACTGAAGCTGTGTTGCAGGCAATCACCAGAGAACTCCTGGTGGCCACGCAGACCTGCCCTGCACCCTAAGCGCGTGTTGCGCTCAGGGCGCCTGCAATAGCAGGGGTTGGAGGTGCAAGATCAAAGACAGCCTAACCTGGCCATGCAAACACATCCACCCACCTGCAATTATCACTCTGGGCGTGTTCCTGGCAGGGTGGGGGTGCTCTTCTACCTTCTTTCTTGAGTTCCTTTAATGAAAAGCCAGAAGGCATCCAGTAAATCGCGGATGAGGCAGGGAGTTGCTTGCCACACTACCACGCTCCGATGGATTGCTTGGATTGCTTTTTTTTCCCCCCCTCAAATAGGAAGCTGTGAATGCTGAGACTCTTTTCACTGATTTTAAACAGCAGGCTGAAATTCATTTCACCAGCAGTTCATTAACATCTTCTGTACATCTCCATGGGTTTCGTATAAATCTGAGAGCGTTATTCCATTCCAGAGGCAGCATCACTGATGTCAGAAGCTTTCCTCACATCCCCTGTTGGAGATAGCATTCATAATGCATTCCTGGGATTTTATGCTTTCCATATTCATTAAAAAAAAAAAAAAAAAAACAAGCAAGCATTTGAACTCAGACTCTCACGATACCTCTTACTGCAGAGGCAATATTAATGCCATAACCCTTCTGGCTGGAATATCAGAGACTACTGTCTACACACAGGATTTATTACACATGCTTTGTGGATTTCTATCAAAGGGTAGGCTTTGTCTGTATAGGAGACCTTAGGTTGATGTTTGAACAGGAACATAAAGGGAATTTTTATAAGAGTGCAAACAGTAAGAGACCAGAGCAAGCAAAACCAACATTTCTCAGTATCTTTGAGCTTTTGGCTCAACAGAATAAAGTTGTCCATGAGTGTGCTTGGCTGCTCAGGAATTTGGGAGCTGAAATACAATAGCACAAACAAGACACTTGAGTTAAGAGATCAAAAGGAACTGCGCTCCCACGAGCAGCAGATTTTGCTCCCACATGAGCAGAGGCCGCAGCACCAAGTCCTCCTCCTCCTCCTCCCCGGAGTCCTTCAGCCACTGGAGCACCAAGGCCAACGACCCTTGAGGCTACTGCAGATACAGAAGGATGCCAAAAAGGGAGGGAGATGCACAATAAAACAGCAGCCTTGCCAGGTCATGCTTTCCAACAATCACACTTGCTCGTTAGCTCCATCAGCTGCCCTCACACCTCCTGCTTTAGTGGCTCAGCTCGGCACACCGAGCTTCTCTTCTATCAGCTCCAAGCTCCCCTGTCCATCTCGTGCATCACTCAGAGGCCGCCCTCCTTGACTTTCTTACTCCCTGCCAGCAGCGCCCCGTGCTCCTGAACTGCCTTCTCCCACCTCTCAGAGGTTTCCATGAGATCACCGCAGGGTCTCAGCCTCCTTTTTCCCCCTTCCCCTCACTCTTTGCCACGTAGCAGCCAACTGCCGAGCCGCACAATCCACCGAGGTCTGTGCTTCAAGTACAGGCACTGGACAAAAACACACATCTGACCTGCTCTCCACTGCGCAGCATCCACAGCAACGCCACACTCACTGGTAAGGCATCGCTTCCAGTGGGACAGAAGACAACTGGGATTAATTTTATTCAAAAAACAAACAAACAAACAAAAAAACCACTACTACCCACTATTTCCAGGGCCTTAAAGATCACTGAAGACTGCTCAGGAAGCCAGAACAAAGCAGTGTGACTTCAAAATACTCATGTCCTGCCACAGCACTTTTAGAATTTTTATTTTTATGTTACTATTCCATGCAGTAATCCCTGCAAAATTCACCAGATGCCACTTTCACGAATGCTGTTTTGCAATGACTTAAGTGTTTAATGAATTAACCATATTTTTTTGCCCAATTAATAGCACTGTATGGTTGTTCATTGCTGTAATTCCTCATTTTTTAATAAAAGTAAACCTCCACTGATAAGGAATGCCTTGCTAAAATTAGTTCCACTAATAACCTGCCACTTAAAAGCTGAAATCACTGCTTCCCTCATCACAAATTAGTGTTTACTTGATAACAAGGCTATAATCTGCTCAAATGACATTTATTCATTAAGTTTTATTTTAATCAGTCTGTGTCACAGGCACACAGACCTGAATTATGGTAAATGGAAGAAGCCACGTGTTGGGGCTGGGGGAAAACTCAGCAAACAGAATATTTGCAAGAGGCACAAGGCAAGGAGGCAGGCTGTCAGTCCGAGCACATTTGCAGAGCTGGTGTCTTAACTAGCACGAAGAAGAAATTGAAGATTGGGCACCAGCTAGCAGGAAGCAAGGAAATCCAGTTCATTGTATGTAACAACTGGTTTAAGCACCTTAGGTTTTTACCTAGGGAAAGGAAAAATGCACTTAGGAGCAAAGATAGGAGTCCACATCGGGTCCAGGATGACAACACGCACATCTTGCAGAAATACACGAGCACACATCAGAACTGTACCACAGCTAGAAACAGGAGGGTTTGAGGGCAGAGAGACTGAAATGTTGTTCTGGAGGGACTAGGTGTCTCATCTCTAGGCACTTAAGCATGCAACACCGACAATCTTTATGAAGACAAATACACGACAGCTCACCAGCCTGAGTGGCGACTTTGATGTCCGTCTCAGAAACTGTCCAGCTACACGGAGGATGAGGCATTCGGTTCAATCCGTGATGAGCTTAGTCAGAACCAAGCATCCCAGTTATTTTCTGTGGTGTCTTGGTGAGGCGTTGGAGCACCGGGAAGTGCAGCACGCCTGCCGTCAGGGCCAGCAGCTGCCCCTGAGCAGCCCTGGCACACTCGCATCCCCTGGCCACTGCTGGCGGACAGAGCTGCCTAGACCTTCCCCATCGGGTGCATTACCACAGGGCTGGAAGCTCAGCTTGTAGACTCCAGTGAACCATCTTCAGGCCCTCCTTAACGCAGCCACGATGCCTTCCAAAGCCTCCAGGTAGGCAGCAGAGGCGCAGAGCATCCCAACGTGCCCAGCCAGGTGACGGAGAGCAGCACACAGCCGCGTCCGACAGTGCATTTGCGAGGTGCACTGCTTCCCCGAGCCCAAAGGACAGGAATTTGGCCACACACCAGCATTTTAATCAAGGAAGTGACATCCGTTTACCACAGAGCAGAAAGTAAACAGCGCAGCCCGTTGGGGCAGGGCGCAGAGCAGTGCAGGGAAAAGCTGGAGCTGCACAGACACAACCCCACACAGCTCTGCTGAAACGCTATCGCCTTAAATCATTGCCGATTCCACGAGAAGTGAAAATACCAAAGCAATTTCCTAGTTATATTGTACAAAGGAAACCATCATGCAGACAAAGATCCCTTTATACTGCTATAACCTGTTTTACAGTGGAGTTAAGTCCTCTGCAATGTAAGCCTTTGGAAAACGTGCTTAAAGAGAGGAAGATTAAGAATCAGAGACCTCAAATACATTAAAAAACACAGCGGGTAATCCAAGAACATTTTACAGCTCTATCAGTGTTTATCAGCATTCAATGTTACTTTGCAAGCATACTGTGTGCCAAGCTTGCTGATGCTGTGTGTGTATCAGTGCACGCACCTATGGCCATCAGCAAATCCCCCCGTGCTGTTATGAGCGCACAGGATCTGCGCTTCAACACCTCTTTGAAACCAGAGACCCGTCGTTTTCATTTGGAAACTGAAAAAAATGCTTTTAGAAAGCTGTGCTATTTATACAGCATTGCAGAATAAGCCAATACCAAAGTCACAAAAAGGAAACCATCACTTGACTCCCAGGCTCTGCACCTGAATTGCAAACAGCACTCACCCGTTTTCTTCCTTCTCAGAAGCACAACTGATGTCAAATGGTTTTTCCCAGCAAGAGAACCTTGGAAATCCTGTTTTCTTTTAAAGGGAACTGGGTACCTGGGGGGTGTATTATTGCAATGTAAACTGTTTATTTTGACCTAAAGTTGCACTGCATATTTTGAAAAAATATTTAGATTAAAAGTTCTTCTTGCTATTACACATAATTAGGTTTCAAGACATCTGCCAAAATGGAAATTCAGCAACAGCTTGCTTTTTCCCTTGCAAAAAGTTGGTGACGTTCTTTCAGCAAGCTAACAAACAAAACAACAAAAAACCCTAGCGATTAATGAAATCACATTACTGACTAGTTTTGGACAAGTATTTGTCTTACCCAGTTTACCTTAGTTACTTAGTCCCATACCTCTTCCCCAATAATTTTTTGTAACCTCAGATCGACCATCTCCCTTCTACTACCTTGCTATCCTGAAAAACAGCAACAAGAAATCTGGTGCATACTTTCACCCTAGCAGGACACACTCATCACCAAACCAGAATTCAGTCAGCTGTACTAAATAAAGTCAGAAAAATAAGAAAAAACTCTGGAGAAATTCAATTCCAAAGCACTGCGTTTTGTTACCACACCTGCCTAGCATCCTGCATGTGTGGACCTCTGTCTCCATCACACACAGAAGTGACTGCAAAAACAGAAGCTCTCTGTCAAAAGCTCTGCAATCACAACAGCCCAGGAATCCGAGATCGTTGTGCACCACTTCAATCTGTACTTTTCATTATGGGAAAAAGATTGATCCTGGCTCGTATTCTGAAGTTTTTTCTCTTTTCATTCACATCATCACAAGTCTTTTCCTGGATTTAGTTTCAGCCAGCTATCTTTTTTTTTCAAGCAGTTGAGTAGCTGCTAAAATAATTGCAATATATAGCAATGAATTGCTAGATGAAAACCTGATGACTTAAATAACTGCACAGCTTCCCTAACCAGCTGTATTCAAGGGAAGTTGTTCCATCCCCAAACCCACCTGGACTACCTCTGTGGCAGTCATGTGGCAATAGCTGGGGCAGGCTAGCTGGGTGTGTGCCCACCTGAAAGCCAGAAATGGTCCCCAGAGGCACAATGTAATCAATTCAGGGAATCCTCCTGCTGCTACCACCACAAACCCCTCACCTCCTTTGAAAATTCTACAGTTCCTGTAATAAAAATCACTCAAACTGCGTTTCTGCTGCAGAACACTGCTGTGAGCCGAGTGACTCCAACATTCAGATATTACAAACAAGCAACAGCAGCTCCCCGATTTAAGCCAGTACTGCAGAGGAACAGTTTCAAGTCACCTCTGCTTTCAAGAAGGAAAAAGCTAATAGGTGCTGAAGGGCTTTAAGGATGCTCGTCTGAGCAGGGGGATCACAGGGAGCTGGATGAGAATGGGAAGCTCTCTCTCCAGCTCAATAAGTTACGTGTTCATCAACAGCTAATTGCTGGAACGAAGCACATCTGTACAGGGGCAGCTGAGCAGAGAAGGAGGCATTATCCAGCCACTGCTTCTCTGGCTCCTAGAAGCAGGATAGGAGCACAGACCATAAGATGCATCTCACCACAAATTGCAGTGATGTGTACGCAAACTCCCTGTCCCACCTGGTGTATCAGGCGTAAGGTTTTGGAGAGATGGAGTACTCTGGAGCGGCTGTTCCCAAAACAGAAGTCGTTACAAGTGCAATCTCGAGCTTTGCAGTGCTATTCGTGCAACAGCTGAGCTTGTGTTGGAGGTGGTGCTGTCTCAGCACTCAGAATTGCATCAAATGTGTCTGAAATTGGGATTGCAATTGGCACTAATGCTCTACAGGCTCTGTGCTGTCACTGTTTCAGACACCAAGGGTCAAGAGCGTTTAATGATGAGCTAGAGTGCCAGTTGGAAAGCCCCTAAATTACTTTTCATGGCAAGCTTGAGATTTATTATTTAAATAGCACACTTCTAAGTCTTTTTTTAGAATCAGAAGATAGCCTCAAAACTCCTCGCACACAAAGCCTTCTCTCCCACTGCCTCTTTTTCACAAACTGGTAGTAGAAAATGAACATAAAACCCAATGAATTCATACATGTGGGGGAAAACACATTCAGGTGGATGATTCTGCAGTAAAATAGCTTGCAACAAAGATCTGTGCAGACTGGTAGGCAACCTCTAACCCATTTAACTGTAGCCAGAAAAAAAAAGACCACTTACTTGGCGAGGCTGAAGAAGATCTGAATGCATGTAATTTAGGCACATCATAACAAGTACCAACACTGCAAACTCATTTCTTAGCTATGCTTATTCCAAATTAACCTGAATTCAAATCCAGGCTAGGTGCTGAAATCGAGAAAAAAAATGCAACTGCAAATTATGTCCTGCAATAGACGAGGACAAAGACCAGCAGGCACATCACAGCTGATATAGCATGAAAGCTCAGTTCTCCTCGAGCACTGGAGTACTTCTGGGTTTGTCAGCAGTTAAAGAAAGGCGGGTCCAGGATACTGAGCCCTGCGAACCTGAGTACCAATATTGTTATTCAGACAACAAAGGATATTGGAACCCAGAAGTCAGTTCATTTACAGCTTAGTCACCACATCTGTAGGCAACAGAAAATACCCACCCTCACTTGTGGTAAGCTAGTACAGGTGAAAGTTTGAGAGAGGCTTTGAAGCTGCACTCCTGAAGTATTTTCATAAATACTAACGATTGCTTTGTGCCAAAAAATCTCCAATGAGCACTGAAGCATTTGAAATTCAAATTTGCTTACGTGCAGGCCTGTATAAGAGCTTAAAAACTGAAGGAAAGAGCAAGCATTACCATCCAGTGTCTGCCAGTAGAGCAACAGGAACTACTTGCAACATTCGTGGGACAGATGTTGTGAAAAAAAGACCATTTCCAACCGCCTACAGTATCTAGTGCTGAAAGATTCTAAGTCAGTTACTTTACCACTGCTCTTGTTTGACTGCCGTGCCTGTCTTCCTTCATGTTGTCTTCCTTCAGCCTCAATTTCTGCAGAACGCTAAGGATTAGTAACCCCAAAACATTACAGACTGAGATCTGTGCTTTACTCAAACTGAAACATTAAAAAAAAAAAAAAGCAACCATATTGTCCAGGATTTTTGGATAGTGCGGTGAAGGGTAACATCCCAAGGAGATGCTGCAAGAGCTCACAGAGGAGCTTACCTACACTGTCAGTACAGCTTATTTCCATACAAGTAAACACTTCTCTCTTGCAACTAAAGCCATGACAAAGCAGAAAGCCACCCACCTGCCGTTACTGTCACGTCTCTACGCACACATTCCAGCAGAACAGTAAAACTGTGTGCCAAGCACTGTAAGCACCCCTGCAAACTGCCAACAGAAGCAGGAGAACACACCATCCTAAGGCACAGCTCACCTCAACATGCTGGCATTTATGTTTATCCAAGCAGGTTCGAACTCAGGATTGCTGAACATGAAACCAATGCTGGATCCTACCTGCAGAAAATATTTTCAAAAGACTTCAAAGATGCTAGGTAATGAAAGCTCCAAGCAGCCTTTAAGGACCTGCATCCTCTGGACTCCGCACCTTCGTCACAAAGAGGAAATTTCCCATATATGGCCCAGGCAGCCTGGGTTCACATTTCAGTGCACAGCTTTTGGCAAGCCCAAGACATTCAGACACTATGAGTCAGTGCTCCAGAAACCGTTGGGCTTTATAAACCAATAAATCTGATTTTTGTTTGTTTGTTTTTTTAATTTGCTGCCTTTTTTTTTCCCAACCTTTGCAGTACACAGGCACGGTCCCATTTTCATTTTGCTTCTCAGTTACTGGGAGGAGTGCCTTTTTCCATTCTGGATTTGTTTGCTTTGTAAAACAACAGACCAGACTTTTGTAATAGACTAAATACTGATGGTGGGGCATTAAGAAAAAACATACCGGCTATCACGGAAGCTGGGAACAGATATATGCCTCTTGTACTTTCACACAGCTTTTTAACAACAAGGAACTCTTTTTTTCTAAAAGAAAAAAAAAATAACACCTCCAAACATCTCCACTTCTGTTCTCAGATCCCAACAACTTACCCCATGTTCCAGCTCAAGCAGGACTCCTGCAGCGAGGAAGCTCCCCACAACCCAGCCTTTTCCACCAGCTGCCTTGCAACACCACCGTGAACTTCCTTCCATTTTGAGTTCTTCTTTTCTCAGTTCAGCAGGCCAGCAGAGATTGCCCCATTTTTGATTACATACACAAAAATCACACATCACTTATTCCTATTTTTAAAAGAGACCTAAAGTTCAACAAATGCCGTTGGGAAATTACTTCCAGATTCGTAATGGGGTAAATAATAAGGCACAACTGTGGATGAGGATTTTTGGTTTCAGTTTCTAGCTCTGCCCTGGACAACCTGTGCATCTGATCAGATCAATTCTCCATGCCTCAGTTTCCCCTACATAATACACAAATGATACCCCCTTAGGGAACAGAACCAAGTTAATATCTTGCTCCTCCAAGGCAGTGCTATGTTCATAATGGAGGTAAACATTTTCAGAGAGCTGTCACAGCTCAGCGAGGCGCTTCTGGGAAGAAATGCTTAGAGCGAAAATGTATTTATGACTGTCTTGCACTTTTACAGAGCATCCTAACGATGTAACGTCATACCAAAACACAGCAGAAGAAAAAGCAGACAACAGGAGGTTATTTTAAGGCTGACTTTGTTTCAGGCAAGTGCCAAAGACAACACAAGTCCAATTAGTTTTCTGGTCTTTTTAGTTGAGGCTTAACTCCATACCATTTCACAGCCAAAATTACGGTAACGTGCAGAACAAAACATTGTTCAAAAAGTTTGTTTTTGCTTAGTGGAGCGTTTTTACTTCAAAAAGAGCTTCACTAACATATTTGGCTATGCCAAAAAATGACATGATTGGTACTTAAAGAAAAGTGTCAGGAGGCAGTACACTATTAAATTGCTGTTTAGAAAAACATCTCGGATTTTAGACTTCAAACATTTTGTGGATGTTGTAAAAATCCCCTTTTATTTATAAGTTCAGAAGGTTTGCTAAATGCTTGTAGGCTATTTCCTTCATATTTAGGGATTACAGCAGATCAGTCAAAGTATGCAGTAGACAGGAAGAGTTTAGATCCTTTCCTTCACCTTTGCTTTTAACAGGAGAATTTTTAGGAACTACTACCATGCACTCCAGACTTAATTTCAAGCTTGCATCTCTTATTCCTTGAAGAGCAATAAAAGCATTAGCTTGCATTATTATGAGTCATATCCAGAAGTAAAAAGTAAGTTGAGGCTTCCATAACAGTACCTTACCAAGCTACTTAGGTTTTCACCAGATCACCACTTGTAAAACACTGTTGAGGAGGCAGGACTCATTTTAAGTATGATTGTAGAATGGTTACTTAATAACATTTAATTAAATAATAATGTAATTTAGTATCTGTAAGAATATACACATTCTGAAAATCCTTAAATAGGTTTTCACCGATGAAAGGGTTCAGAGATGGTATCAGCACCACTCAGGACTATCAGATAAGCCCATGTGCAGATTTCAGATGTCTCTCAAGGCAGACGTTGGCAGATAAAAGCAACTGCGAGTACTTTGTTTTTAAATGCATTGCTTTGCTCTGCACAAGTAGTCATTTACTGGCGCTTTGAATTCCAACTGCATTCCCTATGCACATTTCGTAGGCACTGCAATTCGCTTCTGAGACTCCAGCAGCAAGCTAAACAACATTTTAATTCTTTTCAGGAATTTCTTACTTCCCTCAGAACGACATTCTTGCTTCAGCTATTTCCATTGCAGAAATCAGCCTGCGATCTCCCCTCGACTCAGAGAAGCAAGCAGAAGAAACGACGACAGGAAAAGAGAGAACAAGAAGGCTGAGGTTTTTGAGTTTATTTTCATCAGATGCCTGCATCAACTCCTCCTCGCTCCTTTTCTGAAGAAGAGAGGATCTTACTCATCTTACCTGGGAGCCCCGCGCACAGGCAGACGCACGACGAGCTGCTAGATTTGACTAACCCCACATGGAAAGGCATGATCGCATGCGACCACTGATAAGATTTTCAAGCTGAGAGACAGAAGGCATGAATTACGCACGTATCAGCCTCTGCTGGGAAGAAACCTGCACTCGGAGCTCCCGGAGCATAAATCAGCCTCTGTAAACACCGGCTTCAATTTCAACTTTTTTTGATTATACACTCAAAAGGGACTTAGAGATCTACACTTGATTTGGAATCTGAAAAATAAACTGTTTCCAAACTATTTTGTAATGCTTGTGCAATGGCCTCAAGACAGCCAGTAATTTAGACAGCTGTGTGACCAGCCACAGAAGCTGCATTTTAGAAATAGCCCTTCCTGGGAACAATTGAAACTTTCTCTGGGACGAAGTCCGCACACAGAGAGCAGTGTTTCCCTGCAACCATATAACAGTTTCATTATTGTTTAACCACCAAAAAACAGCTCCAACCATCTATCAAGCCTGACATCTCATCCGTCTCTGCTGCTAGCTCAGAGCACTAGGCATATGTAGGAAGAAGTTTGAGGATTCAAAAGGAAAAATTATTTTTTCTAAACAGAGAAACCATTTCTCTTTTTTTAATGGTTAGTTCACCATCCTAAAAACCTGTTCTGGATACTAAAGGCTTGCATGTCCACTGAGTGGTCATATACAAGGACCTAGAAAGAAAACTACTCCGTCAGATGGATAAAAGCCCCAATTTAAGAGAAGTATAGCACAAACTGTAAGGCAATCCTATAGAGAAGGGATTCACCACGACACAGCAGCACTGCCCAGCGTGGCTCCATCCCCACCGTGGTTATTGCATCGAGCACCAGCCCGCCCATCCTAACAGCACTGCTGCTCAGCACGTGTCCATGTCACCGCAGCAGTCCTCAGCAGCCTCAACACAGTCCTGGAACAAAACCATCAATGCCTGCCGCAACCCCACACATCCTCCTGCACAAATTTCCAGAAATTGCTCGTCTGAGGGGCTCTGCCAGCTCCCCAGAGCAGCAGGGTGAGCGAAATGTGCAAGTCACCGGTGACTGCCTTCTGAGCAAGATGCTCTGACATCAGCGGGCAGTGGTGACACACCAGTTTTAGGCCGGACTTCCCCGGGATGCAAATTACGGTTTGTGAGTCATCTGGGGACCAAGCCAAACCAATATAAACTCATGGACACAGTAAGTGGCATTGATTCAGCAACGACCTTTGTGACACTGCAATCTCAAATTATCCAGGGGTATATATAGAATATATAACGCCCAAGGAAGCTGGCTTCTGCAGTAGAGGTTACTGCACGAGCCATTCCCCAAGGAGAGCATTTTAAATTCACCTGTTTAAAAATCTCTCTTAACATCAGTCTAGAGGCTAAAGATTCAAAACAAAGTGCTTACAAACATTCTTTTAAGCATATCCCACAACCCTCTGAATATAAAAGAAGGTGTCAAGAAAAAAATGCCAATATTAGTATTTCTTTCTACATGGAAATACAACGTGAGATTTCGTATTCTGGCATTATTTGGCAGAGCAGCCAGAGGGCAGGTCTGTTAGAGAAAGAAGCCTAACTAAAATTTTAGACAGAAGTGAAAACCTCCAGGGCAATTAAAGTGAAAACCCCATAGATTTTACAGATCCTGAGAAGAATAAACAGTGTCTCTGAAAGGAACAATTCTTTTTAAAGAAAGCACCTCACAGGAACATAAATTAAAGAATCCAAGAAGGGTTTTCAGAAGTGAGAATAAGCTCTCAGCTCTGAGGAAACTGGCTGAGAAAGAGGGGAAAAGCTAATAAAAAAATATGAATTACTGATCTGAAAGTCATACTCTACTTCTTAAAGAAAACTGTAATTTTTCAACCTTGCAATGTTCTCTGAAGACTGAATAACCGACTTCAGAGGCATGTACCATCTGGTTAGAAAACCTGGCGTGCAGACAAGTTCTGCTTCTGACATCGACTCGGTGGTGCTGCGATTCTCCCACTCTGGCTCTCCCCACCTGTGAAACGGAGACTTCATTTATTCATCCTGCAGCGTTCTGTGCTCCCTGAATGCCAGCTGGTGCAGGTTCAAAGTACTCATTTCTGGCTTCTTGCAATGACCGTCCCCGGGAAGCGAAGGAAAACAAGCACGATACCGGAGATACTGATAGGCGCTATCAAGGCTAATGACTGGAATATCGAGGAGCAGGGGATGGGCTGGGGTTTTGCAATGGAAACAGGTGATCAGAGGAGGGGTAAAACATTTGCTGGATAAACATTTGCACCAGACAAACACAGCAAAGAGGAGAGCACGATATGCAAGGAGGCGAGCATCAAAGTCATCCCACAGCACAGACCTTACTGCAGCATCAGCTGTAACGCTTCCCTGTGGTGTTAGATCAAGCACACAGTCCCCACCAGGCTGCTAGCAATATGCAGAAATTTAAAGTCAGGCCGTGCTTGTAGCCAGAGCTCTGACCACAGAGAAGTGCCAAGTTCCCTCATGCTCACTACCACGCACCAGCACAGATCCTCTGCCCCGGGTCAGGAGCAGTTCATACCAGCTGCACCCAAACAAGGGTGGCACACACACAGCTATTTGCATCTCACAAGCCTTCTTCCAGCAAACTATTTTATTCGTCCCTCCCTTCCCTTTCACTCCTAAGCACTAAGCAGCTGGTTCAAAGGCACAGGTCTTCCTAACTTCTCATCTTTGGATCAGGCTCTGTATTCCTCAGGACTGGTCAAAGGCTTTGGAAAACAGACACTGAGATACTCTATATGCATTTGAAAATGAGCTCTAAGAGACTGAAAGCTAACCTAAACTGGTCTAAACATATTTTTTTCCTCCACATGTTACAGGGAAGCCAACACGCGCTGGACGAGGGCAGCATTTTACCCGGCTGGAGGCGAGGACATGAAGCTGGGTGCTGGATCAGACGGACAGGCTGCCTGCAGCACAGCTCCAGGTGAGCCAGCGGGCGGCAAGCAGGCACAACAAGACGCAGCAGACAACTGTGTGAAAATCTGCTTATGCCCTTCCACCACGCAAAAGCTGGTTCAAAGTCTAAAGCGCAAGTTTTAATAACCCTTCTATATATAGCACTGTAGATTCAACACGAATCACACTCCAGCCTGACTGAAGAGTTTACAGTCTCTGTAATTTCTTATAAACAGACCGTGGCACGAACATGCACAAGTGAGAACTACACATTTATATACCATTTAAAAAAAAAAAAGTCATATTGAAATCAACCACAATAAATCCAAAAATGAAGGCCTGGAGAAACGAAGACAGATTCTGGTTATAAATACAAATTCATCTAGTGACCACCAACCTCAAAAAAAAAACAGTTCATCTATTTCATTGCTTTGTATGCTGACTGCAGAATACTGCATTCTGCTCTTATTTTAAATCCTAAAAGCCCAGTTCCATGTACCTCCCAATGAGAAAGCCTAAACCTCACAGCCTATTTTTACTACCCTGCGCTTAAATACAGTATTTAAATTATGACTTTAAAGCTATTCCAAGTCAACTGAAAACTTGAGCAATTAAGCAGTTATCCATGAACACCAATGTCATGGCAATCAGCTTTTAATTAAAGTCCAATTGCTACCAGCTGAGGGGACAAGGAAACCACAGAGCACTACAGCTGGGTAACTCTCTGCAACAGGATTCACACAAGCAAAGAGAATTACCCATAATAGAAAACACAACAATAGCCTAAGTCAATCGTTTTGTTTCATTAGACCCAATTGTTCTTCTGACAGTAATTATGTTTACAGAAGCAAAGGTTCCTAAGAATGAGTACAAGTTATTCCTCCCCACCACTATGAATACAGAAAACATTAGAGACAACAGTATTTGATGGAGCAGTGGTAGGTAAACGCAAGGATCTAGAAATCACAAAAAAAAAAACCAACTATATTTTAAGCTAACAGCTTGGCATTCTTCCTCTCAGGTCTGGATAAACAAGGTAGCAGCGGAAATGATGACAAGGTGTAAATACTGAGTTTGGTTTTGTTCCATGCCATCGCATATATGCCTTAATCATTACTTATCTTGAAATATAACCTTCAATTTTTTTAAAAATACCGCCTGCTATGTTATTAAGAATGCCAACTTGCACTGCACCTGTCATTTCCCATCCGACTGAAACAGAGAACTAAAAAAGCATTTTGCAAATCCAGCAAGCTCTCCACCGGTACCACCGTGGGGTCAGCAAGCAGAGAAACCTGCCCTCGGCCCCTCCTCTGCTCCCAGACAGCTCCCCAGAAGCGGGGTCCGAGGCCTCCCACGGAAGACGGGTTGTGTCAGAGAGGAGAAGGCGACATGAAGAGCTCAAACAAAACACCCAAACAAAACATTTTTACGCCTCAGGAAGTTAAACATTACCTCGGATGTATCTCGAGCAAAGAAGCACAGAGCCAGAACATCCCTACCGGCGCGTTAACATTACACTCGTCCCTACGGCACCCAGGCAAGCCTGGCTGCCCTCGCCGTGTCTGAAAACACGAGACTCCAGCACAACAGCTCGTTCATCACCCCGCTGTCCCATCCAGCGCCTTCATCCCCAGCTGTTTGGCCAAGCCCCTGACCCGTAAAGGCTCAGGCCGCCGAGGACTTGTGTTTATTAACCCGCAATCAGATGGACGCTGCTGGTAAGGAACCGAGCGGGCGATACGTCAACGCGCTGGGCAGGAAGCACCTTGACCGGCTTACGGGAACGGGCTGTTCTGAGCGGCTGCTTTTATTTTCCGAGCTCCTTCTGAGGCGCCTCGCACAGCTCTCGCCCTGCTGCTGACACCCAGGCGAGGCAGAGCTCCCCTCAGGAGGACAACGCGTCCCCAACACGGAGCCATCCCCCCAGGTGCGCTTCCACCGCGCCCAGCCAGCTCCCCCACCGCCACCACACGCGGAGGGGACCACATTTTTCCACAAATTGCTGCAGGAAAGCTCAGCGCTTACCCCCCACAGCCGCTCAGCTCCCATATGAAACCCTCACAGCCCCCTCTGGGGTCGGACACAGCAGCGCGGCGCCGCCAGACGCCTCCTCCCCCGCAGCCTCCCCCTCAGCCCCCGACCCTCAGCAGCTCCCCCCGGACCCCCCTCACCCGTCAGGGCAGCACCCCCCGGCTTCCCTCCGGCCCTCAGCCGCCTCCTCACCTGCCCCGTCCCGCCGCGAGCTCTGGGCCGGGCCAGGCCGCGGCTCCGCCCCGGGCCCTGCGCTCCGTGAGGCGGCGGCGGCGGCACTATGGCAACTGCCCCCCTCACCCCCCCTCCGCCGCGGCCGCCATAACGCGGCCGGCCCCGAGGCTCCGCTGGCGCCCTCAGGAGGCTGAGGGGGGGGCAGCGCCGTCCGCAAGGACCCGGGTTCGAGACCCCGGCCCGGCACCTGGCGTTTTTTGTTATTATTATTTATTTTTTTTTTTTTAAGGGTGGGTTTGGATAGGTTGTGGCTTGCTTTGAACCCCGCTGCCCGAGCGGTCTAACTCCTTACGGGTTCAATGATTTTCTACTTTGCTGTGGAAATTTAAGGCAAATCGGCGCGAGGTTTTCCAGGGTTGGTACCTAATCGCTGTAACAACCTCCACCCGCCCGCTGTCACTCCCCAACCGAGTGATAACCAACGCTCACAGCCAGAAATTCAGGGCCTCACCATCCCCTCACACACACAGCCCACACCCCACCGCCCCCCCGACCTACCCCGTCCTTCCCCAGGCGGGCGCGGCGCTCCTGCAGCTGCCTCCAGCCGAGTGCCAAGGGGAGAAAATCCTCCCGGGGTCACAGCTGTGCCCAAAACCTCCAGAGGAGCGCAGCCCAGACGCTTCGCCGCCTTCCCCCGTCCCCTCCGGATCACCATCCCCTTTGAATCACCGTCCCATGACCGTGACCGAGTTTCTGCTGTCACTTCCCAGGAACTGGAGCTGTGGCCCCCGAAGACGCCGGCCGGGCGCGCGCCTGGCTCCAGGCCGAGGCTGACGCAGGGCATGAGGCAAGCCCTTCGCCTCCACCACCTCCTGCGAGTTCGGGGAAGGAGGCAGAGGGAAAACCCCTCTGGGTTTAGGTGAAACCGAAGATGTTTGTTTGTTTGGCTTTTCCTCCCCTGCAAGCAGTTTGCTCTCCCTGCAGAAGAGGGACCTCAGGCAGAGAGAGAAAATTGTAGCACCGAGGTTACAGCTGAAATGTTTGCATGTTTGTTCCAGGCTTCAAGGGATGTAACGGGACGGGTTTTCTGCTTGTAAGGACCAGCACAAGCCTCCCACAGACAGGAAAAACACACTGCTCCCCACCCCTGCCAGCCCAGCTGCATAACCAGCCCCACTCGTCTCCCAAGCCTGGGAATCCCAGAAACACAAATAAATGCCTTCAAAATACATCTATTTTCACTGCCATTAGTTTAATAAGGATGCCCTGCCAAGTCCCAGCCATCACAACCTGCATCAGCAGCCTCAAAGCCGTAACTCAGCTCACTTACTGAAGGTTTCCTATACCCCTCTTGAGCATAAAGAGGATGAGGACCTAGAAATTTGGAGTCAAGAGGAGAGGCCATGCTCCATCCCGGCCTCTCATCTCCTCCCCAGCTCTGCACAAGCCCCAGGAGGTTGCCTACAGCAGGAACTGAGCAGTACAGCAATGCCCCAGAAACACTGACGGTTCCCTTCAGGGACCTGCTGTTGCTGTGGGGTCAGATCAAGCACCCGATCGATCCCTGCTCAGCAACAGCCCTTCCCACCCCACTCTTTCTAGGGACTAATCAGAAATTTGAAGTTTAACAGAAGTTACCATTAACTGATTTCCAGCTCTTGAATGCCACAGCAGCATGCAATGCCTTTTTTAATTTCCCAACCAAGGCCACCGTGGGCTGCCTGAGGAAGAGGAGAGCTCCAGGACCAGAGGACAGCAAGTGATGGGAGCAATGAAGCCGCTGTGACAAGCCGCAGGTCTGCACAGGGACATGCCAGCTGGTCCCAAGCCAGCAGCTGAGGACAGGGCAGCTCTGCTGGCTGCAGACAAAACCTGCAGAGGAGGTGACCCGTTTGCCGTGCTGCCCACAGGGCCCAGCCACTGCAGCCTGTATGTGCTGAGCAAGGTCTCCAGAGAACCCCACGCACATTTTCTCCCAGGTGCAGAAGAACAGGAGCTGCTTGGTGTTGGTCCTTCTTGGGGCTGCAGGACTCAGATGGGCTGAATGTAAAACATTCAACATTTGTATGTTTTTTTTGCAGCTCTCCTGGACCATGACATTTGCTTTTCCGCCCACATCAGAGCCCCTCTGTGGGTGTCGCTGGGCTCGGCTCCTGCACGTCACTGTTTCCAATATCCAGCTCCACCTGCATCCCTGTTGGCTGCAAGGAGAAACAGAGAGGAGCTTAACCTCGCCGTGCTGGGACAAAGGACAAGCCTGCACATCACTCCGTCACCTACCCCAGAGCCAAAATCCCCAGATCCATCCCCTTGAGGACTTTTCTGCCCTCATTTTAACTGGGTCTGCTGAACACAAATAGAGGATGCAATTTAGTAAAGAAAGATGGCCCCAGATGTACTGTTATTACTCTCGTTCAGCACATCCCGGATGCGTGTCGCTGCCCAGCACACCACCGCATCCAAAGCCGTTTGGATCAGGAGGCAGAGAGGGCTCAGAGCCAGGGGGCTGAGGCAGCGCTGCCCCATGTGTAGGCAGGATCAGGCCAGGGTCACCTCTGCAGGTGTCCGAGCTGGTTCCGCAGCATCTCGAGAGCAAGATGAGCACGAGGAACAAGGTGACCTAGATTGCAAGCAGTGCCTCTCATTTAACTTGCCTATAAATACAAGCTCAGGCTGCGGGGAGCATGTGCTCTTTTCTTCTGTAGCAGGCAGCCAGGCTGCATCTGTTCCTCTCCCATTGCACTGGGTCCCCTCATGGGGCATGATCCTGCCCTACCCCATAAGGAGCCTCTCTCTGCTCTGAGGCCAGGTCCGAGTCACTTCTCCATTGCAGAGGTGCTGGCCGGCCAGGAGCCTTACCTGCCGTGGTGACTTTGCCAAGGAAGCGCTGCGCCGCGTGGTGGCCTCCTCCCAGGGGGCTCCTTTGCTCTCCAGCAGCACCCGGGTGCTGGGCACGAAACTCCAGGAGCGGCCGAGGGCTGGCTTCAACAGGCCGGTGCTGCTGTCCCTTGTCACCTGGTTAGTCACCTGCCGCACAGACACACTCATCATGCCCAAGGAAAAGTGGTGCCACTCAGTGGAACACCAGAGATCGCCAGGAGATGATGGCCAAGCTGCTACTTGTGTGAAGTTTCTTTCTTCTCCTTCCTGTGCTCTCCTCCTTAGCATGACCGTGCCATCCCCTTGAAAAACAGCTCGTGCAACTGCACCAGATACGTACTCAGACACGAGTTCACTCCTATCTGCAAGCTGCAGCAGCTCCAGATGCTGAAGCCACCCAGAAGTTTAGTTTGTAACTTCCAAGTGTCCCTGAAGACATTTTGTCCTCCTTGGTTGCTAATCAGAGCAAAGGGCAGGACTGTCTCAATGCTTTCCCATGCCAGGTTCAGCACACCACCACTTTCTGTTGTGGCTTTTCCAAACCAAACCCATTATTTGTGGTCACTGCAACCTGCCTGGGAGCATCAAAGCAAATGCAATTGCTTGGCCAAGAGCTGGGGGAAGAACACAGCAAGGCCCTTCCCAGTCCCCAGCTCTGTGCAATGCAGTGGCCTGCAATTCCTCCATGGAAACTAAGCACGAGGTTACTTAAGAAGCTAGCCAGCCTCTTAAATCAATGGTGCGTAATCAAAAATAAATACAAACAGCCTTTCGGTCTGCCTGTACTTAACACTACCTTGCTCAATCAAGTGAATGACTTGCTGGCTGAGGACAGCAAGAAAAGCAGGCAGCAAACCAGCCCTGTCCTTGCTCCACACTTGCTGGAACAAGATATCTGCAGGCTGCTACATGGGGGAGCAGAGCACTCCGAGCACTGAGTGACAGCCTCCTGCTCGGCTGGGAATGGGGTCACCCCTCACAAGTGCTCCAAAATCTCTCCTGGGCTCCTTGCCGCGGCACATGAAGGTCAAGGCGCAGCAACACTCACCACCACCGCAAGGCTGAACTCCTTGGCCAGCATCTTCAGCTCCCTGGCCAGCTGCATCATGACGGCCAAGCCTGGAGGAGGACAAGGCATGGGGCTGCTGGGGTTCCAACTGAAAGGGGGAACAGCCCCCACGGTGCACCCTGAAGGCAGGTGACACCTAGACCTGTGGGAGCCCTGGCTATGGTGCTGATGGGCACCTTCACCCCATTTCCAGCACCCCACTGTACCCTTTGAACCCACAGATCCCTGCTGTACACCAGCACGACCCAGGGACCTCTGCTGGGAGCCCAGGCAAATGGATTTGGCATGGACAGGCCAAACCCTGAGCTGTCCCACTCTTTTGTCTTCCACCTTGGAAGCCCTAAGGCCAAAAACCCCTACGAAAGCACCAGGAGCTCCAGAAAAACTCAGCCAGGCTGATTTAGCAGGCACAGGACCCCTCTTTCCAGCTCACAGCTTCATTTTCCATGGCTGCAAGGGGAACTGCTGCGATAGCACTGGCTGCTATCAAGGTATGAGATGCTCTGGAAGGTGTCTGAGGGCCTCCTCAGCATCTCAGCCAGCAGAAAGCCCCTCAACTCCTGATCTTTGAGCCTCCATGGCAAAAAGAGCCTATGGGGAGCTTTACAAACTATGCTAGCTACTACAATACGACACCACAAGCAGAGGTTTTACTCGTTAAGCAAACAGCTCGGTGCATCCCTTGTCTCCCAGCAAAGTTTCAGACCCCCGGAATGAGCCTTCATGGCCACAGCTAGCTTGAAGTTTTGCAAATAATGCTGCAAATAATGCTATAAACAGCCTCCCCTTTTATCCAGGTGCAAAGGACAAGCCAGGAGCAGCCACACTCCCATCAGTCCTGCCCCAGCCCCAGGCACAGCACGCACAGGAGGACGAGGCTCTTCTGGAAGAGCCTTGCACCCACAGTGTTTTGCCATCAGCCTCGTGCCCCAGCGACGTGTCTCACCCTCTGACTGCCTGCCGCCCAGCAGCGGGTGGATCACGGCCGAGACCGAGTCGATCAGCACCGTCTTCAAAGGTCCCGTGCAGCTCACCGCCTGCAGGAAGAAAGCACCCCATGCAGTGCCGAGCAGTATTTTTCAAAGTCCCAAAGCTGCAGGGAGGATGTCCCCAGGACGGGGTGAGGAGAGGGACCTGGAGCCAGGCTCCTACCTGCTGGGAGAGGCGGTCCCGCACCTCCTGCAGGGCGCTCAGCATTTCATAGACGTCGAACACGCGGGCCACCTGGATCCGCTGCAGAGCCTCCAGCTGTGACAAGGCAGTGTCACCGACAGCCCCCAGGACCTGCACAGCTGCCTGCAGGCACCAGGGGCTCCCTGGCACAACAGGGCTGTGTCCCTCCCACCCTGGTTGCTCCCAGATGCTTTTATACCACGCCACAGAGACACAGACACTAATTTCTTCCCCATTTATCCCACCCATAAATGTTGTCCTCCTTGTGCTGATGGAAGAAGCAAAGCAGAGCAAACTCAAGGAGCAAGAGCATGAGTGACTGCAGCGAGCTCTCCCCTTCTCCCCAAGAAAAAACAAAGTGGCCCCAGGAGGAAGAGTTTGAACCCAGAAGAGCCCATGGGGATACAGACGACAGCTGAGCCACCTCTGGGGCTGTCGGCAGGTGAAAGCCAAGGCATTTTTAGCACAACTGGTGGAGGAGCAGCGCGACGGGCTCCACAGAACTTGCCTGCTCTTCCTCATCCTCTGCCTGGGCCTGAAGCATCTGGTAGAGGCGGGAGGCAGTGAACCCCCCCGTGGAGTCCAGGAACAGGACGTGCTGCTTGAGGCCGAGGGACACGCTGGCCGCGATGCTGAGGCACACCTGGAGAGGCAGGGATGTGGCAGCAGCAAAACCCCAAAGGACAAGGGGAGCCCTCAGGGTCCCCTGACCTTGGTGGCAGCCCCAGAGCCACCAGGGATGGCCAGAAACCTGGTCCCAACCTCCTACTGGGGCTGCCTTGTGCTCTGGGAAAGGCCGGAGACCACTGGAGATGCAACCAGTGCCTGAGCAACGCCTGTTTCACCCACCACTTCATTTTTCCTCACACCCAAGGAAAAATGACAAGAGCAACGATTGCCAGTGACAAAATCCCTCTGATGGCCTTGGCCTGAGAGCCACCGAGACTGCCAAGCTGTGAAGGAAGTCTCCCCTCTTTGAGAAGTCCAAAGGCTCTCGGTTTGGGGCAGGACGTGCTTTGCATGCCTGAAGGCACCATGTCCCCCCCACTGCCACTTTTCTCTCCTCTGTCCCGCTCACCTGCGTCTTCCCGCTGCCCGGCACGCCCATCAGCTCCGTCACCTCCCCCGTGTACAGCCCCGAGTCCAGCAGCTGGTCCAGGCTGTGGGTGCAACACAAGGTGGGACCATCAACGCGCCCCCAGCCACAAAGGCTGGGATATGGGAAGCAGCAGCACCCAGACACCCGTCCCTACAGCCCCCTTCCCAAACGCAGACGCACACTTCGGGCTCTGCTCCTTCCCTCCCTCCCCCGTCTCTCTCCACAAAAGGCTGCAGATCTGCAGTGAAGGGGGCAAGGGGACTGTCCCAGGCTGGAGGGGAGCTGCGGGGCTGAGAGCCGTGTCTGAACACCCAGGGCTTTCTCTGCATCCTCCCTGCTACAGCCCAGCAAGGAGACTGGGGAAGGAGAGAAATAAGCGCAGGGAATAGAGGGCAACTCATCCCCATGCCCAATCTTGGACTTCATGACTCCAAAGCCCTCCCGGATCCACAGCCCTCTTCCCTGGAGCCCTCAAGGCGAAGGCTGGAAAGGCTGAAGGCAGTGTGTTACCCAGCCTAACAGTGAGATGTGCAAACATTTCCCCATACACGTGCGGGCTCTTGCAAGGACAATATCAGCATCATTCCCTCCAGGGACAGAAACCAGCTGACTTTGCAGCCACAGGATCAAAAACCAAATCTCTCCTCTCAAAGCCTGAGCCAGGTGGCAGCTGCTCGGGATGGTTCAGACACCGCTGAGCCTGCTCAGGGCACCACCACCACCCCACAAGCAGGGTGGCCACGGCCTTTCCCCTGGTGCTGTCCTCACCTGGGGCTCCCGGTGGGCAGGATGGCCGTGGAGCTCTTGAGCTCCTCGTAGAGATCTGCCCCGTTGGCGGGGAAGGCCGAGAACTGGGCCAGCAGCACTCGTCTCACCGCAACCAGCGCCTGGAGGGGGGAGAGACACCTCTAGAAGGGACTGGGGAAATTCGGGGACACCAATGCTCGCTGTGGGCTCCCCCCCCCCAAAAAAAAAAAAGCCCACCCAAGCAGGGAGCTGAGCTCTGAGCTGGGACGTGGGGGGCACCCCGTTACCTTGTAGGACAGGGAGCACTTCTGGGAGACATCCTCCAGGTCTGACGACACAAAGTCCACCACTGCAAACAGCAGGAGGGACGAGGAGCTGGGGGCCAAGCCCGGGCAGCCCAAAACCACGGCAGGCAGCCCCCGCGTGGGGACAGAGCACGATGCCCCCCCGGGAAGCGCCGGGGCTGATGTTCCCCACCCCAATGCCCCCCATTTTACCCGTCCTGACACCGTTTGCCCGGAGGACCTGGATCATCTCCTCGGTGAGGCCGGGGCAGAGGCCAGCCCGCAGGACCACCATGTCCCTGACCCCCCCAGGACAGGGAGCGGAGCCCTGCGGAGCACACGGAGCGTGGGTCGGGCACCAGCCTCCCGTGGGACCCCGCAGCCTCCCCACGGCGTGGCGAGACACCACCGAGACCCCGTCCCACGCTGTGGGCGATGGGGGGGCTCCATTTATCCCCTAATTTACCACCAGGCAGCCCCCAAACCCTACCAGGCTGAGGCTGGCAGCCTCACCCACGCAGCGCACGCCGAGCCCTGCTCCTGCCTCCCTCCGGGGGGGGACCCCCAGGGACCCCAAGGGCTGTGCCCCAGCCCCACACCGACCCCCCCCCCCCGGCACCCCACGACCCCCCAGCTCCCCACGGACCCCCCAGCTCCCCACGGTCCCTTCCTGTTCCTGCGGAAGGGCCGGGCCCGGCCCCGCACCCCCCCTAGCGGCAGCCGTGGGCGAAGGGTCTCGCGTGGGGGGGGGTCCCTGGAGCCTTCTCCCCTCTCCACCCTGGCTGCTGGCACCTAGGGGTGCTCTGGGGGCAGCTGGTGGGGGTGATGGGGGTGGTGGCTGTGTTAGCGGTTGGGGGTGCAGGTAAATTGGTAAATTTTAAAGTGGGAAAATAGAAATTAGCCAAAACACTCGGGAAATGAGGGGTTGGGGGGGGAGGGGGGTAGTGAAGCCTTACAGAGCTCCCCGTGCCCCCAAGCAGGGTTTTTGTCCCTTTTATCAAAGGAGGGTGCTGCGTCCAGGGCTGCCCCCAGGTGCCATTGGGGTGCCCTGCAGCTGGCGGGGGGGCACGGTCTCCCTGCAGAGCTGCTGGGGCACCCCCCCCGCAGAGCAGCTGATGAGAGGAAAAAAAAAAGAAAAAAGAAAAATAATAATAAGAAGAAGACCTGTTGTGACTTCTGAAGCTCTTTCAGGCAGGTTTGTGGGGTGGAAAATGAAGGTGCATGGGGGGGGGGCTTCTTGCTGTCCCCACAGGGACTTGCTGCAGGGGACTGGGGGCTGCCTCCCTCCCTGTTCCCCTGGGATTTCATCTCCCCAGGAAAAGCTTCCCTTGGCTTTCTCACCCGGAGCCTCAAGAGGGCCCCCAGCACCCACTGAGATGTGTGAGGCCACAGCTGCCCTTTTGGTGCTGAACTGGGGTTACTGGGGGCTCCCCCAGTGCTGCTGCTCCTCGAAGTGGAGCTGCTGGTGTGGGGGGCTCAGGCCAGGCAGGAGGGGAGCTGGCAGGGCTGAGCTGACCCTGCCTGGACCAAAAGCAACGTGGGAAGGTGTTTCTGACCCATTTGCCCAAGCACGGCCTGGAAAAGCCACCACACCAGGTCCGCCTGAGGCAGAGCAAACCTCGTACACCCTGCTGAGCTGCCTCTGGACCTGGAGGCGTAAGATCCCCAGGCTGGGACACAGCTCAGCAGGGCGACAAGATAACAAATTTCTCCTGGCACAGCCTCAGCAGGGGCTTGCACTGCCTGCTGCACTGCCTGCTGTGGCTCAGCCTCACAGCATGAGCTGGTCGGGGCAACTAAGCGGGTGTTTTGGGGGGAGAGAAGCTGCAAGGCAGAATTCCCGGAGCTGTGACCCCGTGAAATGTTGTGGGGGCTGAGAGGCTGAGCGCTGGTGTCCCTCGAGCTGAGAGCTGGGGCTCTCATCACAGCAGTGGGCTGCTGGGCTCTGATACAGACTTAGGTGTTAGACCGTGCCTGGGGGGCTGCGGGAGCACGGGACACGGGTGGGATTCCCATCAGGGTGGGATTTCCATTAGGGTGGGATTCCCATCAGGGTGAGATTCCCAGCAGGATGGGATTCCCATCAGGGTGGGATTTCCAGCAGTTCGGGCTCCCCAAAGCCCTGTAGGGAGGTGGCAGTGCTGGATGCTTCCCCCCCGAGGGCCTTCTGGAAGGTGCTGGGCACTGCTGCAGCTGCCGGCACGGGGCCACTTGTCCCTGTGCAGCTGTCTCGTGTGTCCCTAAATAGAAAGGGAGACGGGTCTGAGCGCTGGGACAGGGGTCAGCCAGCCCAGCCGTGGGCTTTTTTTGGCACAAAGCCCTCCCATTCCTGCTCCCCCTGCCCTGTGCAGCTCCCCAGGTTGAGGAAAGCTGAGATCCATCCCGGCGGGTGGGAGAGCATCCCCTCTCTCTGCAGGGAGCCGCGTCCCCGTGCACGGTGTGTCCCCCCCGAGCTGGGCTGGCTGCTGGCACCCTGGCTCGCAGCCCTCCCCGGGCACTATATAGCACGGGAAGGGGACAGGCTGCTGTGACAGGTGACACTGACACGCACCAGGAGCTGCCAGGTCCTGCCCAAACTTGGAGCTCCTTCCTGAGCCGTACGGACCCTACGCAGTGCCGGCGGACTTCTCGAGCTGCTTTTTGTTATTATTTTTTTTTTTTCCATTTATTAATTGGCCCTTAAGGATCGACAACTGTGGGAAAAGCTTCTGAGGAGCCACAGCTTTGAGGAGCAGCTTGATTTTCCAAACACTTCAGCCCGGTAATCTGCTTTTATTCATGTGTGTGGTAATTACTCGCTGGGCTCATGGTGAAGCTCAGCTCGGCGGCGTGGGCGGGCGACCCTGCTGGCACGGGCAGCAGAAAACAGAATGGGCACAAAATCCATGTTTTTCCTTAAAACTCCCAAACAGCCTAAAACATGCATCTTTTTATTTATTTATTTATTTTCTTTTTTTCCCTCTGCCCCCTAGATGGAGGATCCCATCCAGCTGAAAGAGGAAGGCAATAAATACTTCCAGGCCAGCGACTACGAGAAAGCCGCTCAGAGCTACACGCAGGCCATCAAGCTCAGCAAGGACAAGGCGCTGCAGGCAGTGCTGTACCGCAACAGGGCGGCGTGCTTCCTGAAGAAGGTGAGGAAAGCTCCCCCTTTCCATCCCCACAGGGCTGAGCACACCAGTTTAGCTCAGCGATGGTCCCATTTAACCGTTTTGGAGTGCAAGCTTTCGGCAGCCACCCTGCCCCATCTTACAGGGGCTCTGTGAGCCCTGCCTGGGGGTGCAGGGGTATCACTCGCTGCCTGTCTCAGCACAAAACAGTCACGGATCTGCAGCAAAACGAGTTGCTAGCTCTGTACCAAAACTGTCTCAGCTGCCCGCAAGGTTTTAGCAGGTTGTTTGCATCCCCTCTTCCACTGCTGCCTGCCGTTTGTTGCTGCAGCAGTGTCTGCTGTCTCACCCATCCCGCAGACCTTTTCCTCTTTTCTCTCCATCAGTGATGAGAAATGACCTAAACCTCCTCCAGAGCTCTCTCTCCCCCCCTCCCTAGGCTCCTACTGGTTTCACTGGGGTGTCCAGTTAGTGGGAGCAGAGGCCACAGTTGCCTCAGCAGCGGGGACATTCCATGCAGTTCCACTGCTAACAAATTGCTGTTCTGGTTTGACAGGAGGAATATGCCAAGGCAGCCTCGGATGCATCGAGAGGTAAGGAGGGGGCAGATTTTAGAAAGTAGAGCTGTTTTTCACACTCACTGCTCTCAGGAGCTGCAGTCGCTGTGAAGCAGATCATGATTTACATGGGGGGTTCCTGAGAAGCAAACTGTGATGCCTGGTCTTTCGGATCCCTTTCCCAGCCATCGACATCAATTCTTCGGATATCAAGGCCTTGTACCGGCGCAGCCAAGCTCTGGAAAAACTGGGGAAATTGGACCAAGCGTTCAAAGATGCTCAGAAATGTGCTACCATCGAGCCCCGCAACAAAAACTTCCAGGAGACCCTGAGGCGGCTGGGGGCCGACATCCAGGAGAAGGTAAATTTGGGGGGAGCAGTCCCAGGCTCACAGCCCAGAGGTGGGAAGTCCGAGGGCACTGCTTGCTCTGGGGTCTTGCTGGATCATTGGTCATACCGAAAATTTACAGCAGTGTAGGGGGATAAACAGGCTCTGGAACTGGAAGTTCCTACTTGAAGCATGGAAATCAAAGGGTCAGATTGAACGGGTAAATTAAAAAGCCTCACAGCTTGCTCCCGAGGCTGGGCTGGCCCTGAACATCTCGGTAAGGTCCTGGTGAGGAGCTGGACTGGCTTCAGACGGGGTCTGGCAGTCCCCACGTGGACTGGGCCCTCCACGGAGGAGCTGTGTCCCTTCCCTGCCCCTCAAAGCACCACGAGGTCTCAGATGATGGCTCAGGGTTTGGGCCCCAGTGTCTGTTTCTGAGACGTTACACTTGCTTTGTTGTTCAGCTCATTGCCTGCTAGTCGGAGGCCTGTGGTTGTCTTGAAGGGAAAAGGAAAAATTGCCTCTTGATTTTCTGCCTCTGACGCTCCGTGCTCTCTGTTGGCACAGCTGCGCATTCAGTTCTCCACGGACCTGAGGGTGCAGAAGATGTTTGAGATCCTGCTGGATGAGAACAGCGAGAAGGAGAAACGAGAGAAGGTGAGGAGTGCCCCGGCCTTGCCCGAATTGCTGTTGTTTAACACCAGAGGCCCCTGTGAGGAGCTGAAGGCCGCCTTCCCTTCCCCTGATGCGATTTCTTGGAGAAACCTCTCGGTGGGGTCAGAGCTGTGCACTTCTCCTGCCAGCTGGGCGCCCCCAGCTCCCACCAGCACATCCCAGGTCTGGGAGTTTGGTGGAGGAGTTTTGGAGGCTGGGGTCGTGCTGCTAACGTGTCCTCTTGCCTTCCCCCCACCAGGCTGCAAACAACCTCATAGTCCTGGGGCGGGAGGAAGCGGGCGCTGAGAGGATTTTCCAGAACAACGGGGTCAGCTTGCTGCTGCAGCTGATAGAAACCAAAAATGCTGAGCTGATCCTGGCAGCCGTGAGGACACTTTCGGGCATGTGCACGGGACATAAGGCTCGGGTAAGCAGCGGGGTGCTCAGGACCTTCACTGCTCTTGTCTTGCACCTGGGGAGTGGAAAATCAATCGTCGGCAATGTTTGTGAGCAGCGGGGATTTATTCTCCTTCCGCTTCTTGCAGGGAAAAAAATGAAATCCTACAAATGGCATTTTTAACTCTGGGGAAGACGAGACAAATAAGGAAGTGGGTTAACACAGACCAAAGAAACTGATCCTATCACTGCGCTCCTGACCCCTGAGGTCAAAGCTGTGCTCCTCGTGGTGCCTTTCTGTGTGCTGGTGAAGCAAAATTTAGGATGTCATCACCACTAGTGGTGGTGGGCAGGGCTGGGTCAAGCCCCGGTCCTTTGCCATGGGTCTCAAGAAAGCAACAAATGACTTGGTCTCTGCAGGGAAGTTTTGCCTGAGACTTCTGTTAGAGGAAGGAAAGCAGGGAGGATCTGCAAGACAGTTCAGATTCCTGTAAGGGGTCGCAAGGGAAGTCCCAGCAGTCTGAGCCAGCTAGTATCTAGCTTGAAATCAAGTTTTTGTCGTGCAAAATGGCCCATGAGAGGTCCCGTCTGCTACACGTGTGTGTCCACCTCCTGCTTCCAGCCAACATGAGCATGGATGTCCGTGCAGTGGTGTGAAGGAGGAGGGGGGGAAACTATAACATGACAGAAGATGGATAACACCTCAGATAAAAATCCAGTGCTGTGGACACCTATTTGCTTTCTGAAACCTTAACTGTTGTCCCCTGCACGAAGGCTGTGCTGTGAAACCCACTAGGTCAGAGTCGTCCTGAACACGCTTCCCCTGACTTGCTGGTGTCACCATGCATGGGGCCGCTGTGTGATGACACGGGGTTTGCTGGCAGCCAGGACAGGTTCCTGCACTAAACTGTCTCCTTGTTATCCACCTGGTGTGGGGACCAGCCCCAGCTGTGCTCATCTCACCATCCTCAGTGTAAATAGCCCATCATTTCTGACAACTCTGGATTTTTAGGAGTTGTTTTATAAATGAATATAAGGCTAAAAAGCAAAACTGCCCTGTGCAGACTCAGGATTCACCCAAGAAAATTCTTTTTTACGAGCCAAGCCTGACTTTTGTAAAGCATGCAGGAAGGACAGGCTCTTCCCCTTTGCTGACTGCTGCTTGGTTTTCTCCTTTCTGGGGCCAGGCCACCGCGATTCTGCACTACCTGGGCATCGACAGCATCTGTATGTGGATGTCGGTGGACAACGAGGAGATCTCCCTGGCTGTCTGCAACCTCCTGCAGACCATCACTGACTGCTTGCTGGGCCAGGGCAAAGAGGAGCACCACGGGAAGGAGGAGGCTCTGGTGCTAGGTAATGTGCAGTCCCTTGGTCTATCCGGAGAAACAGGTGCTTTCTGCTCTGCCTTAAACACCTACATTGCAGCCATGTGGTGGCTTTGAGTGGTTTTCACTGGATTTGCCGGCTTTCAGAGAAAACTTCTCCTAACTGGCTGCTACTGCCTTGCTTCTGTAGATACTAAAAAAGACTTGAGGATGATCACAACACGTTTGCTGGATATGTTGGTCAGTAAGAAAGTGTCTGGGCAAGGACGAGACCGAGCTCTCAACCTCCTCAACAAGAACATACCGAGGAAAGACCTGAAAGACCACGACAACAGCAGGACCATCTTTGTCATTGACAACGGTGAGTCCTTCCCCTCCGTTCCTGCTCTGGCCTGGGAGGCATGGAGCTGCCTATTGCTTGAATAGGTGGAAAACTGTTCCTCTCTACAAAATGAATTCACTCGTTTTTTTTTTATTTGGTGCATGCAAGCCTGGAGCAAATTCAGAGCTTATTAGCAGGAAACAGTTTTAAGGTTAAGAGGAAAAAAAAGCATGTATGACAACAAGATCTCTTCAGTTTCCAGAGAATTGGTTTAAGCTTCTCCAGTTAGTTTATTCCAGTGTATTTGCTGACGCTTGTAATGTTAGGGCAATTTGGCTTGCATAAATTGGGTGCCTTAGGCAGGAGGAGATGAAAAACCACTGGGTTTCCTGGATGCTTGAATTTAATTTCTAAAGGGGGGAGGGTTAATGTGTGGGCTGTTTTATATCAATTCCAATGTGTGCGTGTTACCATTTTGGTGAAAGTTATTTAATAATGCTTCTAGCAAAAGGAGGGTTGAGACACCCAGAGTCACTTGAAGGTCATGACTTCTCCCCAGTAAGAGCCTCCAGCCTGGGAGGTCAGGGGGCTCAACGCCTCCTGACCCAGCTGGG
This sequence comes from Netta rufina, assembly GCF_964035555.1. Classification (NCBI taxonomy): domain Eukaryota; kingdom Metazoa; phylum Chordata; class Aves; order Anseriformes; family Anatidae; genus Netta; species Netta rufina. The sequence continues at coordinate 5,804,569 of NC_140145.1, read as the reverse complement.
GCCCCACGGCACAGTTCTGCTTCTCCGAGAGCTGGATAAATGCTCCATGCTGCAAACCCACAACCCACCAGCAGAAAGTCCCAGTAAATATCTCAATAACTTCTTTGTCTACAGCTTACGTGATTAGGCTATGAAAAACTAAGATGGTTGTTTTGTTGCAAGAACCCAGCAAACTATCCCAAATGTTGTCCAGGCCCTCTCTGCTCTAGCAGCCCTATCACTTCATTGTTCCCAGGCTTAAAAAAGATACTGAAAGTGGTGGGCCAGATTCCTGAGATGCCTGACTGCCTGCCGCTGACAGAGAACACCCAGCTGACTGCGTCCATCCTCCTCAATAAGCTGTACGACGACCTGCGCTGCGACCCGGAGCGTGACAACTACCGGGTGATCTGCGAGGAGTACATCAAGTGAGTCGGGTGGGCTCGGGGCGCAGGAGAGCTAAAGAAAGCGACGGGCTCTGGCAGTGCAGCTAGATGCCAGACTAAGGCCCTGGGGGATGATTTGCTTGAGGTCCTGCACGATTCCTCAGCATGGGTCCTCAAATCCTCGTGTACTCCTACCTGCTGGATCACGACCTTTGCATGGATTTGGGCTGGGCTGTGTCCCAGATACCTACATATTTCACCAGTGGAGTGAAATCCAGCAGAGAAATGAAGGTCCTGTTACCCTCTTGAAACAAAACTGCTCTCTATGTCTCTGCTTCCCCTGACAGAGTGCGGCAGGGGGGATCCCTCAGGCAACCTGAACATCTCTCCATGCCGCACCCCACCATTCCTGGTGCCCTAGCTCTCCCATGGGGTGCAGTAGCAGTGGGTCTAGCTTTCCAACTGCCCCCAATCTGGTGGAGGACATTCCCTGTCCCACAAAGAGCTATCCAAGGGAATGAGAACAGTGAGCAGCCACTGAGCCATGTGCTGACTCCCTCTGTCCCATGCAGGAGCAAAATCGACCCCCAGAACATGGACAAGACACTCCACGCCATCCAGATGGTGTCTGGGGTTCTGCAAGGGCCCTTCGACTTAGGCAACAAGCTGCTGGGCATGAAGGGAGTCATGGAGATGATGGTTGCCCTGTGTGGGTCCGAGAGGGAGATTGACCAGCTGGTGGCTGTGGAAGCCCTCATCCACGCCTCCACCAAGCTGAGCCGGGCCACTTTCATCATCTCTAACGGAGTGACGCTCCTGAAGGAGATCTACAAGAAGACCAAGAATGAGAAGATCAAAATCCGAGCTCTGGTGGTAAGGATGTCAGCCCCCTGCCTCTTCTCCACCTGCCCTGCTCCCCACCGTGCCCCTGGACTTGGGAGAGGGAGGAGGTCCTGGGAACGTGCTGGGTCACCCCTCGCAGCTGGGGGATGGCTTCTGGTGCTTCCCCTGCAAGACAGGGGGAGAGAGCAGACCAGAAAAGCACAGGGGTTATTGGCAACATAGAAGGCAAAACTGGTTAAAGACATCCCATAAGAGCACAGAATTGGACCGCTGTGCTACGAGCTGAAAAAATCTCCTGGGTATTGGGATGTTTCCTCTTAGACCTGACTTCAAATTTTAGATATGGGATTAGGCTGATTCTGGGCAGCACCACTGGAGGATTAATGAACCTTTCTCCCTGGTGTATTTTCTTCTTCCTCCTCAGGGTCTCTGCAAGCTGGGCTCAGCAGGAGGAACAGATTATGGACTTCGACAATTTGCTGAGGGGTCCACTGAGAAGCTGGCCAAGCAGTGCCGAAAGTGAGTTTTACCTTGTCTTTTCTCCTGTTATTCCATACTTTCTCAAAATGCAATTTGCTCCTTCCCCATGAGATCCTGCCCACACATTGCCTTCATTTCTTGTTGCTGCTTGACAGCTGATAATGCCCGTGGGGCCATTGCTCCAGGACCTGGAGCTCTTCAAAGCCTCAAGCAGCTGGTGTTCCCCCTGCCTCAGTGCTGTGTAGCTGTCCTAATCTGTTCTTCCCTGCGGCCTTTAGGTCCCTTGCGTTGGGCCATGGGAGGAGGTCCTGTCTCAAGGGACCCAGAAGGGAGTTGCAGCAGGACCTACGTACAGGTTCAGGCCTGACGCAGTTCTCAGCCCATCTTAGTTTTTTCCTCTCAAATAAATTAGTGCTGGCTCCTGAGATAAATTCGGATTTCTCTCTTCCAGGTGGTTGTGCAACACCACCATTGATGCCCGCACCAGGAAGTGGGCCGTGGAAGGACTGGCATACCTGACCCTTGATGCAGATGTGAAAGATGACTTCGTGGAAGACGAGCAAGCCCTGCAAGCTATGTTTGAATTAGCCAAGGTGCTTCCCCCTTACCTTGTTCTCTCACTCCTTTGGTAGCATCAAGCTCTCCAGAGTAACACTGTCTCCCCAAGCCAGTAAAGTTGTGACCCCAAAGTCTCATCTGTATCTAGCCTAGCAAAATTTCAGTTTTTCAGCAGCTGAGACACCTCAAGCTTGTTCTCATCCTGGTCTTCTCCCAGGAGTGTGGAAAGTCACTCTTACCTTTACTATCAGTAGGTGTTCCTGCACAAAAAACAAAGGCATCAAGATTTGGACAGCATCTGATGAGACCACATCCTGTTTAACCTTAATTTCCATTTTTCCCTGACCTGGGGATAAGCCAATGGGCACTTAGCTAGGACTGCCACCATGGTGGCTTGCAGTCTGGGGACATGTTTCCCTGCCATGTTCTCTTCACCCTCACATGAACTTCTATGTTTCTGTGCAGATGAGTGACAAGACTATCCTGTATTCTGTGGCTTCTGCGCTGGTGAACTGCACCAACAGCTACGACACCAAGGAGCTGGTCCCGGAGCTGGTACAACTGGCAAAATTCTCCAAGCAGCACGTGCCTGAGGAGCATCCAAAGGTAGGTTGGGGGAGATGCTCAGATCTGAAGATTTTCTTCAGTGTATTCATTGTCACAGATCTCAGGCCTCCTGGCTCCCAGGCTACGAGGCTGCAATCTCTGTGCTCTCCAGCCAGGCTTGGCTGTAGTCGAGCAGGATGGGGGCTGCTGAGGGGCTGACCCCTTTCCAATGTCCCCCCCTGCCAGGACAAGAAAGATTTCGTTGTGAAGAGAGTGAAGCGGTTGCTGAAAGCCGGCGTCGTCTCTGCCTTGGCCTGCATGGTGAAGGCAGACAGTGCCATCCTGACGGACCAGAGCAAGGAGCTCATAGCCAGGTGCCTGCCTTCTGTCCTGGGAGCCAGGGGTGCTGGCCTGAGATGGGTGCCTGGGCTGGCTCCTTGTTTGCGGGGTGGTGCCTATGGGGGCAGGATGAAACGGGGGTGGAGAAAAGGCTTAAGCACAAAGCCTTTCTTAACCTATTTCATAAAAATGCTCGTGCTGGCATCGAAGCTGGCTTACGGGGCTGTCTTGCAAGGTTGCGTTGTGAATTTCTAGTCACCCGTACTGGTTATTGCCGTCTGGCATGGCTGTTTCACTGAGCAATCCTGTGCTTTGCAGGGTGTTTCTTGCATTGTGTGAGGACCCCAAGGACCGTGGGACCATCGTCGCTCAAGGTGGTGGAAAGGTAATGATTCTTATCTGCCTGATGTGCATCTAATGTCTGTCAGGAGACTACAGTGAGGGAAGGTGGCAGAAAAGCCTGAGCTGTCCTGGTAGCCCCTGGGGCACAGACTGGCTGCAGTCTTACCTCTGCAAGCCTCTAATGAAGCTTGCAATGAACCTCTAATGAACCTTGAAATAACTGTTTGTCAGCTTCCAGCTCTGGCATGGTGCATGTATGAGAGCAAATGGAAAACATCACTGTAGGCTACTGTCCAGACCCATTTCTCCAAGAGTCAAATCTTTAGGATATTTTAAACTTATCTTAGCATACATCAAGGCAATACCATGAATCTTCTCAGGGGCATTTAATGCTTTCCTCTGTGTCACTAGGCCTTGATACCTCTGGCTCTCGAAGGTACAGATGTTGGCAAGATAAAGGCTTCTCATGCTCTGGCAAAAATTGCTGCTATTTCCAATCCAGATATAGCATTCCCAGGAGAGAGGGTAAGTTAAAATATATATATATAATAATTAACTCCATTAGCAAATGGAAATTGCCAAGATCTGAAAGCTGGAAAAGCGGGTGACATGTGTAACATGCTCTGTCATAGGTGTATGAAGTGGTGAGGCCTCTTGTCAGCCTGCTGAACACAGAGAGAGATGGCCTCCAGAATTATGAGGCTCTGTTAGGTCTCACTAACTTCTCAGGAAGAAGTGACAAACTTAGGTGAGTGTACCTGCTTTTTGACCTACCTTTCTTTCCCATACACTTTATCAGGAGTCATTTTTCTTTTTTTTTTATCAGGAGTGAATTTCAGTTCAATGCTTTTCTTACAGGACTGCAAAGACTGATTAATTTGAGCTACCTTTGGCAGAGATAAAAAGGTCTTAGAACAGAAACATTAATATAATAATAATCAGTAAGAATAATTGCATGTTCTCCCCTAGAAAAATGAAAAACAATGTGAATTCAATTGGAATTAGATAAGGGATGAAGCATGTGTCATGAGTTTCATGAGCCGTGGGCACAGATTTATGTCAAGCCCTTCCCTGCCTCCCCTCTGTCTGCAGTTAATATTTTAGTGTGACTATGGCATGTCCCATAATCTATTCTGACTCCTCTTCAACACAGGATGAAGATAGTCAAGGAGAAGGCATTGCCAGACATTGAAAACTACATGTTTGAGAACCATGACCAACTTCGACAGGCAGCCACAGAGTGCATGTGCAACCTGGTGGTCAACAAGGAGGTAACTCACTCTGCATCTCAGACTTGACTCCATGCACCAGCTCGTGAGCCACCTCAGTGATGCATGCATAACTGTGTTGTCTCTGGATATCATGTGGTGTTTTTCAGGTACAGGAGCGGTTTGTGGCTGATGGAAATGACCGGCTGAAGTTGGTGGTGTTACTGTGTGGTGAGGATGATGAGAAAGTGCAGAGGGCAGCAGCAGGAGCCCTGGCCATGCTTACAGCAGCACAAAAGAAACTCTGCTCTAAGATGACTGAAGTGGTAAGACCATCAGTAGAATCGCTGGCAGTGTAGAGGTAACCTTGAAAAGGGCCTGGCTCAGTGAAAATGCTCATAAGGAAGATGTAGTCTACCAGATGGCTAACAAGGAGCTTAGTGGTGAAGCTGAGACCCAGGTGTGCATGCTCCTAGTTCACTCAGGCACAAAGTAAAACAGTCTTGTTTATATCAGCCTCCAAGACTTCATCTCAGATGAAACATTTTTATGTAGCTATTCCTCAAGTGAGGTCCAGCATACTAACAGTCAAACAAGGTTAGGAATGCAGAATGGCATTCAATAGAGATCCTTAAAACCTGCCATACGTAACCTGAAATCCAAACCTTGCTTCATTCAGAAATTAAAAGAGCTTGATCAGTAATGTATTGAGCTTCACAGGTACCAAAACATCTCCGCTTCCTGCAGAGATCTCTAGTCCTGAGTGCAGACCCTGCATAACAATAGCTGAGGCTGACAAACCCTCTGTTAGTGGCACACATGCTGATGTTGGACACTGGGGTTTGTTCGAATACAAATCATCAATCGAGCCAAAGGAGGGGCTCAGGAGAATTACTGGGGGGAGTGGACTGCTTCCAGTCACCTCAGCTGTGTTGCTTCTCTAGCAAGATTCTCTGCTCAGAGATTATGCAGCAGCGTAAATGTGGAACGTCTGTTTTATGTGGTGCTAGGGTCACGAAAACTCCTGATGGGGAGGGGGGCGGGCGATATGTGAAGGGGTTCACAATTTTGGAGTCAGGTTTCCTTAGATACAGAACCAACTAACCATACCTGACGTAAGTATGAAGAGGTGAGTCCCTGTTCTTCCACTGGGACATGCCTCGCCAAACTTGTGTTCTTGGTTGAGGTATTCTTCAAACCAGTACTAATGCTATCTCCCTTCCTTGAAGACCACCCAGTGGCTTGAAATCCTGCAGAGGCTCTGCTTGCACGATAACATGGAAGTGCAGCACCGTGGACTGGTCATCACTTTCAATTTAATCAGCGCCGACAAAGAGCTAGCAAAGAAGGTGGTGGAGACAGAGCTCCTAGAGATCCTGACCTTCATCGGCAAGCAAGAAGATGATCCCAAGAAGCAGCACATCATTAATGTAGCACGTGATTGCCTCACAAAATGCATGGATTATGGACTGATCAAACCTCTCTCTCGAGCATGAGGAAATGAAAAGTACTGAAAAAGGCTGAGTGGGGAGAAAAAAAAAAAGCTACTGGGAAACGAGGAGAACAGAGCCACGAAGAAAACTTATTCCCATTGTCAAGGCATAGACTAGAGCTGGGGGACAGTTTTAGAAGATCAGAAACTGTATTAGGGAAAGGATGACATTTGCATCAGAAATTTGGAAGATGTCCATCTGAGTAGTTTCTGGATGGTGCAAATTATTTCCTTGTCCCCATTCAGCTGATAATACTTAAAAGTTTCAAGGCCTAGCTATGGAAAGAGTTGGTTGTTTGGGAATGTGCCAGGGGCTGTTGAAGAAAACTCAACTGAAATTGGTTCTGCAGCCATCCACAGCTCCTGGTACTTCAGTAATTGCTACCAATGATGGAACCAGGAGGAGGTTTAATTGCATCCCATCCTGCATTCAGAAAAGAAGTTGGCTGTTAGTTGTGTGCTTTTTTTTTGTGTTGTTCATTTATGGTATTTTTAAATGTTTTTAAGTGGTGTGCCAGAGTTTGAGGCTGGAGGATGAACTTTTAATAAATTTATTACTTCGTTCCATGTGGAATTTCTACTGTTCTGCTTCAATTAAGCAAATGGAGGATCTAGGGCAATTCCCAATCTCAAGTTTGCTTCATATCCAGCAATGTGAGCACAAGCTGAATTTACACCACTTGCAAAATAATCTAATGCTGCTCAAAAGAACGTGTGAAGGCACTGTGAATATAGGCTATCTGAAGAGGCAGCACTAATGGGATAAGCTGGCATTCATATCAGGGCACGCAGTGGGCTCAACGTGGAATTTTGAAACTATCTCACTTAGGAAAGAAGAATGAGAAGAACACCAGGTGATCAAATTAAATTTTTACTTTATAGAAGTTTACAATCAAGTACAGATTCTTTACGCATACTATGCACACTGATCACAGACTTTAAAGACTTTTGCTTTAATTAGCAGAGGGGAACAGAAATCTGAGTATACAGTAACTACAATCAACAATGATCTAAAAATGAAGTACATTCAACCATTTCTGATCATAATAATTGTCAGTGATCCTTGTCTGATAGGCACGGCATGATTAAGTGATTGAAGTGTGGGGATCATGAAAGAAACCACATGGGTAGTCTTTCCTAGTTGCTGACTGAAGAAAAAAGTGGAAGGTGCCTCTACCTTCCAGAAGTTAGAGAAGCAAGAATGTTTAAGCTAATAGGTTTGACAGTTTAGAGGCAAATTTACTTGAAGAATGGATTCCAGCTGTCTACAATGTCTTGTTTTTGCACACACACATGATAATATTGTTGGTGCTTTATGCTAGCTGGGTAATCAGAGTGTTTTCCCAAACCAGATGAACCGTAGGTCATTCTGTAGTGGAAAACAATATGAAGGTTCATGGGTTGCTCTCAACTAGCCTTCAGTTTTATATGCTCAGTTTTAGGAATTTGAGATCTGTCCTTTGCAAGTACTTCGCACCTAACTACAGAGTTTTACATAACCAGCATGTCTGAAACCAAGACAAAAATCCTATTGGTACATAAAGGCAGTTAAGCAAACCTTTTCTTGTCCCACTAAAACTACTTTGGCATAACTGGGTGGTTTTAACCCATTCTGACTTGCTGAAGTTGAGTGGGAAGCTACTCCTGTAAAAGCTATTTATTTGTATGCTAGTTAAAACATGGACAGAAGACCTCAATTTTACTTTTCTGGCTATCTGAATGAAAGCTCTTCTTAAAAATGGCTTCTGACACTGGATGCCTGTGCTGTTTGGTGCTGTTCTGAGCAGTACTATACATGTAGGTACAGGAGTGATTTCTTTTCATATCACCAGTACTCATAGAACAGGTGTAGATTTAAATTAGCTCTGGATGCCACACATACTAATACATTTCGAAAAATTTCATCCTGGGATGGAAGGGGATTAGGAACAATACCAAACACAATAGGTCTTTCTAAACCAGAGAAACGACGGAAGCTGTCAAGAATCATGTGACTCTCTAGTCCTCTGTCCATTTTTCCTAGGAATATTTTTAACTTCCTCTTCTTCATTTTTAATGTCAGTATTTCACGGTATTCTTCTACTTTGTCATCTCTGTAGCACAGAATAGCAATATCTTTCTCAGAGTAACCGCTCTTAAGGTACATGCAGCAACACTTTGCCACATTCTCTGCTATTTCATTTTTGTCCGTTTCCTTTTTTATTTCACAAGAGCCAGGCACAGCGGAAGCACATGCGGCTGTACGTAACAACTTCTGTAAATGTTTTTGTGGAATATTTATAGCAGGGTCCTCTACAATCTTCTCCATTATGTTTTTTAGATAGCAAAAGATGCTGTTAGCATTACGAACCACTTTGTTTAGTGACTCAACAGGATCGTGCCATCTTGGTTCTGGAAGACCAGTTGAGAAGCGGTGACTTGTCTGCAAGTAGTCCAAGAAAATCCAGAGAAAGCCAGGCTCGGGGAGGTGTGGTGATGAAGTCAGGTCCAAGGCCTTTTGATACCAGTCACCGTCTCCAACTTGGAAATTCTGTGCTTCATCAATTATTATGTGCTTCACATCATTAAAGGTTTTCTTCAAAAAGGCCACTCTCGTCACAGCTTGGCAAATATTTTTCTGTCTACAGAAGAAATACAAGCAGATTAAAAACAATGTCTTTGTCTTGTAAACTACTAGTTACTTGACCAGAAGGAAGTGAATGCCAATGATATTTAAATCATATTTATTACTACATGCTCAGGACGTCAAGAAAAAACAAAAATCAAGCCTTATTCAAAATGCATCCCAAATACACACTTCAAACGCTATACCCACCGTACCAAATATGCTAATCAGTACCCAGCTATTTTAAAAATGAAGGTCAAACAATAACATGTTGAAATGAATAACTGGAGGAAGGACTTACATCACAAAATCTCTCAGAGGCTGGTTCTCACATATGTAAAGAACCTCCTGTTGTCCGCACTGAAACATATTTCTTATTTTCTCTATGATGTTCAGCGCCACGATAGTTTTTCCTGTTCCTGGTAGACCGTAAACAAACAGCTTCTTAGTTTTGTGGAGGTTTTCTGACAACAGCTGGTATTGTTTCATGGTCAGGACGTTCAAAACCTCAGAACCAACACGATCACTTAAAAAGGATTTGAAAGTCAACAAAGCTATTGTGAGAGAACGCAAGAGGACTTTCAAGTTTATTCCCTCGATTAGGCTGTAGTTTTGGGGATACATTTCTTGAATGTTCAGAACCCATTCTTCTCCATGGTTCAATACGGGAGGCAAAATCAGTAGCTTTGGTATTATACACAGCTTGTGAATATAGCCCCCAGTGTTGACTAATTTCTCCTTCAGCTTCCTGGCTGTGCATTTCGAGTATTCAAACAAATCCTTAGAGATCTGATGCTTACAGACCGTGTAGAGGATAGGTGGCCAATCCTTGGCTAGTACAAGAATGTCACAAATTATGTCTCGGTTTTCTGGCAAACCAACATCAACAGCCCAGCTTCTGGAAGATATCACAATTCCCTCAGATATCTGCCTCAATTGTTCTTCCATTAAAATCTGCAACTCTGGATGCTCTTGAAAAAGGTCTTCAGTGAGTTTTTCTGGAGTATATATTATGCTGCGGGATTTTACTATCAATACAGAGCAAAAGAAATAGTTGGTGTTAGTTTAAAATATGCAAACCTAGCCCTCCGAAATGATGCTGTGGGAATTAATAGTGCTGAAAGGTTACAAATTCAGACCCTCACTGCCCGAAAGCCCTTTTCTGCTTCTTCAAAATTCTCCTCACCCACTCCATGTATTTCTAGTTTCTTTTGCAAAGACTGCATCCTCGGGGAACTTAATCCTTTTTTCTAGCCAGATATCAGTCCCTTTGCTAAAAACATTAGCACATGGCCAGCTTATGCCAACCTTTCTCAGTATATTGGCCTAGCAGACAGAGAAATGAAGATTAACAAAGAAATCAGAAAAAAAGCCTCTGGACACCTGGCTGATCTCGCAATGCCACAGAAACACTGGATTGTAACTGGGAGCAGACACTCCACTCTGTTCCCAGCCCCAGTCACCTCTCCTATTTTAGGCTGATTCCACATAAACTTTTCCTCCCATCTTTCCCGTTTTCACTGGATTGTGAAAAGACGTTGGCATGGCTGTGTACAGTCCCCAGAGAAGTTCAGCTAGCTGAGCTCTGTCATGTATACACAGCAATGTCCTGCAGAATACCAGTACTTGAGGAAGGGCACACCAGACATTTGAATGCAACACTGCTGTCAGAGCTGCAAAACATTTCCAGCTTTTTCACCTGTTTAAAGAATGTTTTCAAACTCATCTTTGACCTCGACCACAGCCTTGAGATTCATCATGTAAACCTATCAGACAGTGAAAGCAATGTGTACACCTACCTGGAAACAGTTTTTTACAGAGATCATCAACATTGTCAAGGCCCTGGTGCGAATAAACTGGCTTGGCAAGGGGTGGCCCCTCTGACAGACTCAGTGCTAATGTAAAGGTCTGAGACAACCCTGAAAGATCTGGAAAAGAGAAATAAAAATGTGATATAGTGTGAGCTTTTGCTGCCCCTTACTGCAAGGGGCACAAGCAGTCATCATGCTGGTTTTAAAACTTTCACTCTTCTTAAAAAAAAAAAAAAAAAAAAAAAAGTGATGAACAAACAGAAACTTTAGAACTCATGTGGGCAGCAGCTGATTGGCAACAGAATGGGCCCTGGCCATCGATTATGGAGCTACTCTTGGTTTTCTTGCCTCATTAGTTGCCCCTGTGACCTCTAACTCCATTAGTGATACCCCTTTCACTGCCCAAGAACTGGCCAATGAACGATTTCTCCATCCACAGCTCTCTGCCTACTGGACTGGCAGCAGCATCAGAGAATGTCACAAAAAGTAAAGAAAAGTAAAGAAAAGGAGGAAAAGTAAAGATTCAGCCCTAAACCAAAAACTGAACTCTGGCCATTATGTACAATAACACAGGTACTGGGGTCTAACCTCCAAAGCAGTCCTTGTCACCTTGAGGCATAGAGACCTGCAAAGGCAGTCGATAGCATTGGTATTAGCAAGCTGCTGGTCACCACGCCTAGTCACTGCAGCCTGAAACCAGCATTACAAAAGGTAACAGAAAGGCAGGTATTTACCAAGGACATGAAGTCAAAATTGACCATGAGTGGTCAAAATTTTTAGTTTGGTTAGGCCCACAAAGAACACTGAAAAGCAAGTAAAATTACCTAAGGAAAACAACAAGATGAGGAACAAGAATCATAAAATCATTGAACAGCCCAGGTTAGAAGGGACCTAGAAAGATCACCAGGCTCAACTTTAAGAAAATAAAAGGGAATATGGAGAACAGAAGGGGATTGTCTTGGGTCTTTTGGACCTGGATCAGCAGAGATCATCCACGCGGCCCATTCTTCTGCGTTCAGCTTCCTGATAGTGGTACCTTCCACTTGCCACGACTCTGGGTCTTTTGCAAACACGGCACAAGTAAATGGCTCAATCTTCACAGCGCAGACATAGCCACGGTGCTCTCCAGCCTCATCATATACTTTGAAGATTTTGTGTTCGCACATTATGCTGTGTTCATATCCTCTATTACAAAAATGGAAGACCTTTAATTTGTACTCTTTGTTTTTGATTAGTTGGCTTAATTCTTCAAGGTCCTTATCATCACATATGAATCCCTGTACTCTCCTGTCGTCATCTACACCGATCCATAAATACCCGCCACGTGCATTTGCAAATCCAGAGATATACTGAGGCAATATTTCTTTAACACGCTTCAAGAAGTTGTCAGTAGAATAGTGCTTGAATTCCACATCTGCTGACTCTGTGAAATTCAGTGTCTCTCTGTATCGCAGTTGGTCCCTATTAAATAACTCTGCAACAGTGTCATTTACAATTTCCATGTCTTCTTCAACATCACTTGCCTTACTTTTCTTGGCAGGTGTTCCTGGGCTAAGCTCTCTCCTGGCTTCATCTTGTTTTTCTTCAAGGAACAAAGTAGCTTCAGTAAGGGTCATGTGGGAAAGACAAGCACCACATTTTGAATATAACCCACTGCTCAGGGTACAGATACGTGGCTTTCTTTCTAGGGATGCTTTTTCACTGCTCCATGTTTTAACAAAAATCAAAAGGTAATTATCTTGCTGTTTGAAGTCCAAGTATTTTGCCAAGTCTGCAGACAAAAGAAGAGATCGAAAAATTTCATGCAAATCTAGTCCGATCTCATCTCTCTGTAAGCTGTAGTCTTCGTTTTCAATCTCTGCTTTTACCACACCTCCTCCAGAGTTTAGCAAGGCACACACTGCTGAGGCAAGGGTGTATTTTTGATCTTGTTTTGAGTTTTTTGGCATCTTTTTTCTTGCTTTTTCACCAAAACATATTTTTCCTACGTTCAAAACTACTTCAGGATACTTTGTTGCTGAATCAACCCAGACCCACTGCGTCGGTTGATGGCCCTCAAGAGCCATTCTGGACCTGAAACAATTGTACAAAAAATGCTTACCATTTATGTGAAAACATCAATCTTCCAAAGAGTTCCAAAAAAACATTAGCTAAACAGAGGCTATCCTTTGAACAATAAACGCACAATTACAGGGATAAGAGATGCAGAATAAATTGTAGTAATTTGTTCCAGCCCCAAATGTACTTGAAGCTTTGCTTTTGGGGAGTCCTTGTGTTTTCCCTATGCCACCTTCTGATAGAGCCAGAGCAGCAGCATCCTTCAGTAACCCACAGCTGCTAGTCTCTCTCACACACACTGGTGCTCCCCTTAGTGCTTACTGCACAACAACAAGGAGTCTCTTCCACTTCCAAAATAGAACGCTTGCCGAAAATCCAAAAGCCTCTCCGTGGAAATTTGGCCCCAGTGTCCACTTGTTTATATTTTTGTCCCTGAGAATGGGGGATTGTAGGTACCTTGCTGGTGTCAGTCCCTCTGAACGCAGAAACAGCCTCGAATATTTTTTCTACAGCTGGACTCATCACTGTCTTCAAATTCCCAGACTGCACAGCTCCTCCTCCTCCCGTCTGTCACCTCTTGCCCAGCTAGCCCATGAGCACAGGCCAGGAGAGACAGCTGGGTCAGAGCTGTGTTTCACTGAAAAGCCTAAACTCAAAGCTGTTGCAGGTAAGATAAACCTGGAGACAGCAAAGCTGCCTCTGCCAGCTTTCTGATGGGGGAAGAGGAAGCAACTTGCTGTATGGTTGCCAGTCAGGGGGCTACAAAGTGAGACTCAGCTGTGCCACAGCAGCCTTGGGGCTTAATCCATCTTTTCAGCTTTTCTGCATTGAAATTAACTGCAAACATTAGAGGGACCGGAATGCCCAGGCAAAGGGACTCTGATGAAGACCATTCCTAACACTGGGAGGGCTACCAGAGAGCCGTACGGAGACCCTCTGTTCCCACTGGCCATGAACACATTTAATAAACCACCTGCAATAGGGATGCTGTGCAGAGCAGCTGCTTGAAGCCTCGGAGGGGACTGTTCTCATACTCATCAAGTTTCCCTCCAGCTTCCTGCAGCGGGACAACCTGGCTGACCGGTGGGATCTCAGACTATCAGCAGTTTAACAGAGGAAAGGACTCACCACACCTCATTTTCGTAGTTCTGGGCTAAATCAACAAATCTCAAATATCAATTTTAAATCCATAAATAAGTTTCGCATGGCGGAAGCAAAGGACAAAGCATACAGTATATCTCATTTCTTTTCTCCTTCTCAATCTGCCCACTCCATTAAAATCTCAGAGAAGTTACGCTTACTTGTTTGCTGGTTGCGGTTCTTCTCTGCCGATTTTGGTTTCTTTTCCTTTGTGTTACCTGTGATCAAGCATGCACGGCGTCCACAGACTTCGGTGGAACTTTCTAGTTCTATCCAAAGTTCCTGAGCGGGTTTTGTAAGAGTCTAGTCCTCCAGAGCTAGTTCCCGCCCTCTGCCACTCTTCCAATCAGAGCAAAGGAAAAATAAAAAAATAAAAAATAATTAAAAAAAGAATCTTAGAAGAAATCCCCCAACCTACAGCATTTACATATGGCATTGTTTGCTCAGCCTGAAAGGCTAACCTTTCATTAAACCTCAGAGCTGCAAAATCAGATAGCCATAGTTCTGGAAGCTGGGAAGCAGGATAGCAAGCTAGAAAGCCTCATGCAGAAAATACGATCTGCTTATCTACAGTCACAGTATTTGCAGTAGGAGATTCAATTATTTTACCTTTTTGTACTGATAGAGTATGCTAAAGCTAATAATTTTATACTGAAATCATGCCCATATACAATTTTCAGCAGAAGCTAAAAATTGGTATAGGTTAATTTGTTTTCAGAACTCGTCTCTGTGAAAGAGGAGCAACTTTGGAGCATCCTCAGTGATACCTCCCTCCTCGGGTTGAAATGTCAGCAAAGACACTGAGATTGGGGTTATAGTGAGAAGACTGAAATCAAGGAAGGTAACAGCCTTGGTTCCAAAGCCTTGAGAAGGTTCATGCAGCAGTGGATGCATGTGCCCTGATTTGCTCAGCAAAGCTGTGGATTTTTTGAGACAGGAAGAGAGGAGACGGAGTAATGTGAAAAAAAGAGCAAGTTAGTGCAAGGCTGTGCAGAAACTTACTTCCAGGACAGAAAGTAAAATATAAACAGTCTGACTGTGAGCAGACATACAGCTTCATTTACAGATTAAAAACGCTTTTTACCTCTTGCTTCCACAGAGGGTAAAAGAAACGCTGTATCCGGGATGATAACAAACATAGCAATAATACTTTCTGTTGCACAAAAGCTGACACTGCTGTGCCGTGAAGCGAAAATGAAAGTCGCTGTGCTAAAATTGCTGCTAGCTTTCAGGAACGGGAGCCTGCCTGCCGCAGAAGAGTTTCTGAGAGCCATAAAATGGCCACTTTTAGAAGGAAAATTTGGGAGCAATATATCAGCTGCCCTCCATTGCTCTGCCACTTGTCTTCTCTTCTCCCTTCTCTATTTTTCCCCCTCCCCACTGCCTCGGGGAAATGACCAGGGGAGGGGGAGGCAGGCGCTAACAGAACGGGCTGCATTCTGGTGCCCCAGGCTCCTGTTCATTCATTGCAGAGTGTGGATTTTCCTGGTTAATTTTTTAATGGAGCCTGCCGCCAGTTCCTGGTGACTTCCTTACCTTCCTTGCAGGCGTATTTTTCTATGTGGGCACAGCGTCAGAATGAAACCAACAGATGTGTGGGCAGGCTAAAAAATATAATAATAATAAATAAATAAATATGCATTTTTAACTCCTGAATTTCTCTTTGTGCCTCCTTTCTACATCACAGAACTGTACTTACCCCTCTGGCCAGATCCTCTTCTTGATCCAGCGCAGAAAAGTCCAGAGCAAGGCTAGAACCCTCCTCTCAGTGTGAAACACTAAGGTGCAGGCTGCTCGGCAGGAATTTCTGGCAAATTGGTGCTCACCAGAGGGACAGACCGACTGACTGGCTGCCGGCCTGACTGACTGCCGGCCTGCCCGAGCACCTTACAGCAAATGCCATCCACCCCGCTGGCCTTAACCATTCAAACAACTGCTTTGACTCCTCTAGTAATCCATGGTAAGACTATTCTTTTCAAAGCACCTTTTGTTCAATTGGTGGAATATTTTTGTTTATTGTACCACTCGTGGTTGTTTTTTTTTTTTTCTTTTCCCTAAATGTTTTTCCCAGCGATCCCCAAGCCCATCGTTCCCCCTTCTGCTGGAGCAGTTGCAGCCCTTAGAAGGGAGCCTTCAGGGCTGGAAAGGATTAGGGGCATACGTCACTATATGGCTGAGGAGGCAGGAGGGCAAGGTTGGAAATTAAGAAAATTTGAGAAATTTCTTCTCAGCAAGAGCAGTCAGGCATTGGGACGGGTTGCCCAGGGAGGTGGTGGTGTCACCATCCTTTGGGGTGTTTAGGGGAAGGTTGAACGTGGTGCTTAGGGGTTTAGTGGGTGACATTGGCAGTAGGGTGATGGTTGGACCAGATGATCTTGAAGGACTTTTCCAACCTATATGATTATATGAAGGCGAACAACTCCCAGCAGGACCCGCCGCCAGCCATGGCCGCGCCCCCCCTCCGCCATCTCCTCAGGCCTCTCGAGGCGGGAAACGCTGCCTCCACCCCGAGCTCCCCGAGCTCGCTTTCTATTGGCGGTCTCCCGCGTCCGTCGGTAGAATCCCGCGTCTCTATTGGCTGTTGGCCGCCGCGGGGGGCGGGACGAGGCGGGGAGCTCCGCCTGGGCGCGGCCGTGCCTGGGTGAGCGGGGCCGTGAGGGGAGCGGGGCCGGGAGGGCGGGCGGAGGGGCCGGGAGCGGGGCCGCTGCGGGGTCCGGAGGCGATGGCGGGGCCGGGAGGGGCGGTGGAAGCACGGGACGAGGTCGTGAGGGGAAGGGGACGGCGCCCGGCTGGCATCGAGGGGCTCCTCCTCGCCGCTGTGCCCGCTGCTGGCTCCCCTCGGCCTCCTGGGGTCCCAGCTGCTGGGCTGCGCGCCCAGGCTCCAGCCCGGCCCCCCTCAGCCCCCCTCAGCTCCCCTCAGCCCCCCTCAGCTTCCTTCCTCCCTCCCCTCATGGCTAAGGGTGCTGCAGCCCCATGTTATCCCACACTAGGGGTTTTGGGGGGAGAAAAAATGCTCTGTGGCCGTGGACAAGTATTAAACACAAACCAGGGCGTGCTGTGTGTGTGCTGGCAGGTCAGAGTTTGGGTTAATGCCTGCTCTGTTAACTGGTGGGGCAGAGGTGAATAGAAATGTGTCGGGGAGAAAGGGCTTCTGCTGGGCTAGCTAACCCTTTGGGAAGGAGAAACGGTGCTAACAAGGTGGCACAGGCTGTGTGTGGAGAGGAGCACAGAGACTTGCTGGTGGCACTAAGCACCACCGTGGAGCTGGGTGCAGGAGGCAGAGGTACCAAGCAGGGGATGGGTTTGTCGGTCGTGGAACAGCCGCTGCTGTCTCACCTCCTGGGGACGTCGGTAATTTGTCCGAAATTCTGCCCTGTAGAAAGCCGTGTGTTCCTGAAAATAAATCCAGAAGTTCTGTGTGTGTTGCTGTTTCTTTGTTCTCTCCAGGAAAAAAAAATAAAATTCCCACACCTGGAACTGGAACTTCGCTGTTCTAGTTCCTGACCTGGAAGCGAGCTCCTTGCTGAATGGAAATAGATTTGCCCGAAGCAATGATGAGCGAAGTATTCTCTGAACTGGTATTGCTGAGACCTTGCGTCTTTGCTCTGACCAGGGCATGATCACGTAATCTTCTCTCTGAGCTTGTTTAGGCAAAGCTCATCCGGAGCAAACAATTTTGCTGCTGCCTGAGATGTTTTGATGCACCCTAAAAAAACAGTGGAAAAATACTATGATTTGTTAGCAGTGGTGTTTAGCAGTACAAAAACAATGTTGATTTGAAAAGTGAGCAGTGCAAATACTTGTTCGGATTCATGCATCCTACTGCAACACCAGATATAGCACAGAGCTTGCAGTGAGAGGGGTTTCTTGGTGTTTCTACCATGTGTGCCACGGCTTATAAACCTCCAGACACTCTGCCTCTGTGTTTTCTCCATATTGGGGAAAAAAGGCATAATGAGGCATTCCCTGGAACTCTTCAGTGGAGATGGGTTTTGTTGCATGTGATGCACATGGATTTTCTGAGAGAAGGATCCTGGGAACACTTCTTCCTTTACACCCTCAGAAGGGGCTAGGCAGGGATCCCACAGCCGAGTGCAGCTCAGCACAATTTCTGGCTGTTTCACAATGATTCATCTAGTATATACAAGATGTTTCTTTTCCTTAAGCTGTGCTACAGACACCAATCTTTAGTTCTACATTGGAAATAGAATAATGCGACTCAGCTTTCAAGGTTTTTAAAACTAAATGCTGTGAAGCAGAGCAGATTCTCCAGCTGTAAGAAGTGGTGTATATCTCTACTCGGAAAGCCCAGGAACAGTTTTGCCGCAGCAAACATGCAGATAGTGTAATGAGTTAAACTGAATTGCGATCTTCTTGCCTTGATGGACCATTCAGATATCTTTAGTCTATGCTTTACTTTCAAATGACTCCTTTGATAATAGAGCAGATTGGGTTGGAAAGGACTTTAAAGGTCATCTAACTGCAGCCCCCTGCCATAGGCAGGGATGCCACCCACTAGTTCAGGCTGGTCAAGGCCTCCTTGATGTCACAAGACTCTCTAAAAAGTACCTGAAAAGGTCATCAGGAATAGAAACACACAGACTGCATGGGCAGACACAGGGAATTTTAGATTCTTCTGGTTTTTGAAATACGGCAACTTTACACCGACATCTGACTCAATAGTTAGAAGTTAGTGAGGGCTGGGTTAACCCAAACCCGTGGGACTGCGTGGGGATGAAGTGCAGGAAGAAATACAGGGCTAACTGAGCAAGTGCAGATATGGAGCTACTCTAATGCAATTTTTTATTCTCTTCCAGGTTTTGGTGACAACTTTACATACATTTCTCTCTGCCTGTGGAGAAGGAAGCGTCTGTGGGGGTATGTACCCAGGAGCAGAGTTACAGTGAGAAGCCAAGTGCTTTCTGTTGAGGAAGTGGGGAAGCCAACTCAGTTGCTAATGTACCCGTTTTGAAGTGTCTAGGTGAGAAGTGAATGTGGCTAGATGGTCTTGAAAAGATTTGCCAAGTCAAGTTCTGACAATGATGTATTTGGCAACTCCAGGGCTACTGTTTACATTGCTGTAATTGTATTAAGCAATAGTATCATGGATTGAGGATGCTTTGTTCATGACCACAGAACTCACAATTAATATGTAAACCCAAGGGTTGGTTTAATAAAGCTGGTGGTCCTTTACAAATCTTCTTCTCATTGATCTTTAGACCATCATTGCGTTGATAATGCAGTTAAAAAGCAGATAAAAGAGAATGATTTTGTAACCTGAATCAGCTTCAGAGCTTTGTTGTACAGCAACAAACCTGAAAAACTGATACTTAATTGACTACTGAAGACAGCCCAGTTAGAAGAAGCAGTCAAATTCAAGCTGGTATTCTGCAGCCATCTGCAGGAGCACTAAAAATCTGCCAGGTAACTGCTGAGCCTGGCACCATCGTGGGCTTAATGCCTGCTAGTCAGATAGGCATTAAAGAGCAATTTAACATTCAAAAGAGTAATTACAGCAGTTCAGAACTGTGAGGCTCAGACGTGGGTGGTTCTGCGCAGGTCTTGGAGCTGCTGTGGAGTTGGCCAGATCTCAGTTTGGCAGGGACGGCGTTGTGCAGCATGGTATGGGGGAGATGGAGGAGAAGGCTGCCAAGAGCTGACAGGAGGACATCCAGGGGCCATCTAGAGAGGGGAACAGGTATTAGTCCTGGGAGAAGGAGGGACAGAGGCCCTGGAGAAGTGTCTGTGCTGTTCAGTTAGTGAATCCTCCTGGATCACAGGGGAGGATGGCGCAGAACTTGCTGGGAGTTCTGCTCCACTGGCAGGTCAGGCTGCACCAGCCAGTATTCTGTGCCAGGTCTCTGCTCAGCTTCTCACTGAGCAACAGACAGGTAAATTGGAAAGGACAGGAAGGATCAAAGGAAAATAAACCTGTCCTGAAACTGAATTGTCAGTTTTATTTAAATGTATTTAAATGAGCATCGGTGTCAGTGGGACAACCAGGCCACATGTGATCAGACAGGGTAAGGCTGTGCAGCAGCAATGCAGCCTCTTAGTACGGGCTGTTCACAGGAGATCTCTGTGTATGAAGCAAAACTGAGGTAGTGGGTGATGTGAATTAATACCCAGCTGTATTAAAAGTGGTATGAAATGGCAGGAAATCTTGCACCTTGACATGGTTTCTTTTTCCAAAGAGATGTGTATGCTATTGCTGGTCTTCTAAGAGAAGAGGGGTTTCTGTGGATCCTGTAACTGCTGGAGAAAGGTGGCAGTTTTTATTATTGACCCACAGTGGCAAAGGTGGAAGGGTCTGGAAGTTTTAAAGAGATGATATGACAAGCATAGGGGACCCACATAATTTGTCGCAGTAAGTGTTTTCCAGAGCATCTTTGGGTGGATGAAAACTACTGTATTTTTTAAGGCTCTTCAATAACCTTGCTATCTTGCTCACAGGTGAGGGAGGATATTATAGATTTGTATCTTCTGAAGCACAGCTAAAATAGGGAATATTAGATCACTGGTTCAGTGGATGAAATGTTAGAGCATATCTCTTAATCTGGGAAGACCGTGTACTCTGCAGCAAGCTTTAGCTTCATGTTCTGTGAGCAAGGAGACCGATGTCTGGAGTAGCTAACTGCTGCTCCCTAAAGCCAAGTCTGGAAAAAAGCAGCCTTCCATCTTACAAAACCATGTGTCAGGCCAGAACCAGCCATAACATCACATGCATTTGCTTTTTTCTTCTGTTCAATGAAAGATGCTTCACTGCGATATGAGTGTGCTACATGGTTGAGACTGGAACAATCGCGACATAATCCTTAATTCAAACACAGACATTAAAGGTTCCTAGCCTGCAAAATGCTAATCTTTATCCATGGTCATCATCCGCAAAGGTGGAAGCAGCTTTAGTCTGTGTTATGTAAATAGAACCACTAGCAAGCTTTTCCCAGTATCAGAAAAGAAATACAGTTGGATTCTCAGTGAAGAAAGAATCTTGCTTTATAAAAGCAGACACCAACAGATTCAAAGACACATCTAACAGTTCATCAGTTGGCACAGCACTGCTTTAATCAGGTTTGTCATTTTTCTCCCTTTGGAGAACACATACCCTCCCTCCTGCGTCCCTGTTTGTACATACCAACCCCTGTTCCTTTAAAGAGTCAGAAGTCTTAATTTAGCACTGTTGGTAGGAATTAAGGGTGTGATGTTCTCATTAATTCAAAGGTGAGCAGCCTGAAAATGCAGGGTGACTCCTAAGAATAGCGCGATCAGCGGACAGGTCTGAGCCTGGCTCTTAGACGAGTCTAGTGCCAGGGCCTGCCCCAGGCATCGCGAGTGCCTGGGGAGCAGCTGAGGGAGGACGAGCTCACCCAGACACTTCTTCCTACCTGATTTGCTAGCTCATGCCCTCAAGCAGGACTTTCACCAGTGATGTTCTCTGATCTGCGTTCGTATTATCTAAATGAGCGCTTCCTCTCCTTCAGTTGGTGCACGAAGACATTTCTGTGCCAGCTGACAGGCAGAGGCTGTCCAACCCCTCTGAAACTCTGCCACAGGAACCTTACTGAAGGTTCTGAGGGCAGCAAAGCTCCGTGCAGCCAAGTTCAGGGGAGCTTCAGAGCTGATGAGCTGTAGGGGTTCCCCTGTGCTGCCTGGGGGGAGGAGGAAGAAGAGAGTGGACAGGGTAAAGGTGTTTTTAGCTTGCTTTTATAGCTCCCCTTGTCTGTTAGTAGCAGGCAATAAATATTGATCTCCCTACACTGAGAATGTTTTGCCCACGACAGTAACTGATGAGTGGTCCCAGTCCCAAAGAGCGATCCCCTTTTCCTATTTTCTCCCCCTCTTTGAGGAGGAGGAGGTGTGAGAGAGCGGCGCAGCGGGGTTCATCCACCGCCTTCCTTCCCAGCCAGTCCCCAGCGATGTCTCGGGCAGCACGGGGCAGTGCGTTCAGCTCTCAGGCGAGTACAGTTTGACCAGGTGCTGCAGCTCCGTGGCATAGCCGGTGACGGGGCAGCGCTGGTGAGCCTTCACGTAGCTGTATATGCAGCGGTAGCAGAAGACGAAGCCCGACGTGGACAGGGTGGTGGCGTTGACCCGGACTTTGCGGCACAGCGGGCACAACGTCTTCAGCTTGGGTAAAAGGACCGAGCCCTCCCCGTGGTCGAGATGCAGGGGGGGCGGCGGAGTGGGCAGCGCCGTCAGGGATTTGATGGTTTCCTGGTTTTCCGAGGAGTACCACCAGTCCAGGAACTGGAGGAAGAACACGCACACGGCCAGCCCGCTGGACAGGGAGAAGGCGATGCCACCCAGCGCTCGCCTCGCCGCTGACTGCACTCGTGTTGTGATGCTGGAGCAGGGACAGAAGATAGGGAGAAATCATTATTAGTAAGGCACATCGCTGCCTGCAAGCCGTGGCAAAAAGGCTCGGGGAGTAGCAGGGCACCGCTTTCTACGGCTTCTTAACGCTAAGCTGTGACACCAGCGGATCCCTTGTTTGTAATGGAAACATCTAGGATGTCTCAGATTCTCTGTGTGATAAGAAAGCTTCAAGTCTCGTTCCAACTAAACGAGGAGAGTTTGGATTGAGGGGACCCGGACCAGAGATCATTTCACCCCTGGATCATCCCTGTGCAGAACACTGGCTGTGGTAATGACTGTGTTGCTGCTCAGAAACATCTAGTACCCAGGTTCAGTCCTCTTAGCAATATGTTGCAGCCAGCTTCCCTTAGGTAAGGACTGAACAGATGGGGTGCCAAGAGAAAAAAACAAGGCACTTTTATTACCACAAAAGGCTGTGATGCTAATCTCTGCTACCTGTTTGCTTATCTACACTAATCGTGTTCCCTTTTGGAGCGCAAGCAAGCTTCTCCCTGAAGAGTTTCTGCAGAACAAGACACTTCCACCTGCAGAACCTCCTCGAACTCGACACCCCGTGCCGTACCTGTGTGCCTGCCCTGAGGTGGGCACGGGCACCTTCCTCTCCAGGCTCTGGATGTCCTCCGCAGTCAGCCTGACCAGGCGGACGCCGGCCAGCCGCAGCAGGGGCGAGTGGTGCTGCGCCTTCCCGAGGATGTAGCACAGCTGCTGGACCAGGAACCAGCCCTCCCAGCTCATGAGGACAAAGGGGTAGGCGGCGAGGAAGGCTCTGTAGAAACGCTTCCAGGAGGACGACGGGGGGTGGATGGAGTACTCGTCCTCCTCCCGGAGGCTGGCCACCAGCCTCTCCAGCTTCCCCTTCAGGTAAGGGACGAGGACGAGCAGCAGGAGGGACCGCCAGTGCTGCTTCTTGGGCAGCCCGGCGGCGGCCAGGGCTGGCCGTTGGCGGCCTCGCAGCGGTACCCGCTTCAAGCTGTAGAAGTTTTCGGAGAAGGAGGCGCTGCAGGTGGCCAGGTAGTGCTGCTGGAGCAGCAGGTCCAGGACAGCGTACGCCTCGTCGAACCAGCGCCACAGCCAGCCCAGCCGCCCGGGGTTGGACTCGGCCAGCACCTGCAGCGAGAACACGGGGCAGGGATGGAGCTGGAGGCAGCGCACGGAGTCACGGGCGCTACAGATAAATCACCGCTGTGGTTTGGGGCTGGGTGCCTCCAATTTGTGAAGCTGCCCTGCAAGCGGGGCAAAAAAGGTGAATTTTGGTGAAGGAAGGCTTGGCAGGGTGTCACACAGGGAGGCTCCAGCCTCAATATCTGTACAAAGTGATCACTCACTTTGCCTTCAGCACCCAGCACCTCTCCCTCCACATTTGGTTTGGGGCTGGGTGCCTCAAGGCTGTAAGGCTGCCTCATGAGTGGGGCAAAAAAGGTGAACTTTGGTGAAGGAGGGCTCAGCAGGGAGGCATGTAGGGAGGCTCCAACCTCATTATCTGTACAAAGCGATCACTCATGCTGCCCTCAGCACCCTTCAGCACCCAGCACCTCTCCTTTCACCTTTGGTTTGGTTCAGGGCTGGGTGCCTCCAGGCTGTGAGGCTGCCTCATGAGAGGGGCAAAAAAAGTGAATTTTGGTGAAGGAAGGCTCAGCAGGGTGTCACACAGGGAGGCACCAACCTCAAGTGACCACCCTCGCTGCCCTCAGCACCCCTCAGCACCCAGCACCTCTCCCTCCACCTTTGGTTCTGGGCTGGGTGCCTCCAATTTGTGAGGCTGCCCCACGATTGGGGCAAAAAAAGGGAATTTTGGTGAAGGAAGGCTCGGCAGGGTGTCACACAGAACAACACCCAGCCTCAATACCCACACAAAGCGACCTCCCTCAGCCCCCCTCAGCACCCCCCACCCCTCCCTCCACCCCTGCAGCCACCCCCTCCTCAGGCAGCACCCATGGGTGCCGGGGGCACCCAGCGCAGCCCCGTTGAGGATCCCCCCGGGCTGGGGGCGGCCTCACCTTGGCCAGGTGGCGCAGGGCAGGCCTCAGGGCGGCCGTCAGGCTCTCCTGGGCCACCGCCTCGAAGACGCTGGGCCGCTGCCCCCCGCCGCCATCGGCCGGGGGCGCCGTGAGGTGCGCGCCCAGCTCCGCCATGGCGCCCGCCCCGCCGCCGGCGGGAGGCGCTCTAGGCCCGCGCGCGGCTCCTCTCTATGGTTTTTTGGGGGGGGAGGGAGGGGCGCTTCTCGCGAGGCCGCCCCGCAGCTTCCGCATCCGCCCCGAGGCCACGCCCAGCACCCGCCCCCCCCCCCCCCCGCAGAGTGAGCGGAGCGGTGAGTGGGGGAACTGGGGAGACTGGGGGGGACTGGGAGGGGTACAGGGAGGGGCTGGGGGCACTGGGTAGAGGGGCTGGGGGATACTGGGAGGGGCTGAGGGGACTGGGAGGTACTGGGAGGGGATACTGGGAGATACTGGGTAGGGGGACTGGGGGATACGGGGAGGTACTGGGAGGGGTACAGGGAGGGGGTATAGGGAGGGGCCGGGGGCACTGGGTAGGGATACTGGGAGGGACTGGGAAGGGATATTGGGGGGTACTGGGAGGAACTGGGAGGGGGTATAGGGAGGGGCCGGGGGTACTGGGTAGGGGTACTGGGGGGTACTGGGAGGGGCTGATGGGACTGGGAGGTACTGGGAGACTTACTGGGAAGGGATGTTGGGGGGATACTGGGGGGAATGAGAGGGTACTGGGAGGAACTGGGAGGGGGTGCAGGGAGGGGCTGGGGGCATTGGATAGGTGGACTGGGGGATACTGGGAGGGGCTGAGGGTACTGGGAAGGGGTACTGGGGGATACTGAGGTGTACTGGGGGGGATGGAGGGGGTACAGGGAGGGGCTGGAGGCACTGGATAGGGGTACTGGGGGATACTGGGAAGGCCTGAGGGGACTGGGAGGTACTGGAAGGCTTACTGGGAAGGGGTATTGGGGGATACTGGGGGTGTACTGGGAAGGGACACAGGCGGGGGTTGGGGATGCTGGTGGGGGTATTAGGGAGAACTGGGGGGATACTGGGAGGGGTTGGGGTGAGGAGTTGGGGGGAGCTTGTGAGATACTGGGAAGGGGTGGGGTATGGGGGGATACTGGGAGAGGATACAGGGATAGGGTGGGGGCAAAATACCAGCAGGGGTTACTGGGAGTGGGTGGTGGCTCTGGGGAGGGACTGGGAGGGGATACTGGAATAGGGTGGGGCGATCACTGGTGGGGCACTGGGAGTGGGATACTGGGATAGGGGGACCATTGGGGGGGGACTGGGAGCAGGTGGAGGCACTGGGAGGGCACTGGGAGCGGGCACTGGGCAGGGACGGGGGATGTGTCTGCAACTGGGGGGTACTGGGAGAGCTGTGGGAGGTGCTGGGGGGGTGAGGGGGGGCAGGGGCAGGCGGGGGGCTTCTCCTCGGCTTCACCCCCGGGTCTGATGGGGCTGAGCAGGGGCCAGGACCCCCCCCCCAGTGCTTGTTGGTGCTGTGGAGGGGAACGGGTCTGGTGAAGAGAGGGTAATTTGGGTCCGGATCTTCCCAAGGAGCTTCCCTTTTCCCTGCCGTGCCCTCGGTAGTTGGCTTCTGGGGCTAAATCTCCTCCCTGTCCCTCTGAAGGGAGGGGAGGTGGGCGCCGTGCGGCTTCAGGACCCCTCCTCCTGCCTGCAGGCAGGGGCAGCAGCCAGATGCTGCGGGTTTAAAGGTCAGCGCCGGGACCAGCAGGGCTTCTTCCTTGTAGCTGAACACGATTGGCACGAGGCATGTAGTGCTGTGCCCCTTTTTCCCTGGGTTTCTCAGTCACCTGCTCCTTTGGTCGCTGTGAAATGAATTCGGGGTGACCCAGGTGGGTGGCTCAGAGCCACCAGGAGCAGGAGGAACACCCCCAGAGCCTCCCCCAGGCGGTTTGCTCAGCCGGCATGGCAGGAAGGGAGGAAAAAAACGAGCAGAAAAGGAGAAGGGAGATAAAAACCCAGTCCTGGTGCCTGGTTAGGGGACGTGAGGATCCAGGAGCTGCGGGGAGCTGGGCTCAGCCACAGCTTGCTTCTCCTCTGCCTGCTCAAGGAGGCCACTGGAGGTCTGCGGCATTCCCTCAGCTCCTGGGGGTTCAACTTCTGGTCAGGAAAAGGGTGGCGGTGGTGGTAGGGCTGGTAAAGGGATGGGGAAAGGAAGGGAAGTGTCACGGAGCAGCGAGCTGGTTGTGCGGGTGGGTGTCGGGGCTCACAGCCATGCTCGTCCTTTGGGTGCTGAGCCAGCAAATCTGAGTGGTAAGCAGGGAAAAAATGACTCGCTGCTTTGCTGGTGGCATTTAAGGTTGTATAAGTACATATAAGAGGAAGGGAATTGGGCAAAAAGTAGAAAAAGAAGGGGAAAATAGGAAAAAGCCCCGTTTGGATGTGGTGAGGGTCGCGGGCCCTCGGCGCTCAGGCAGATTGTGGCGTGGGGAGCAGCACGCTGCACACCCTCTGCTTGTTTTTCAGGCAGCGCCTGAGAATTGTTTGAGTCATGTTTGTTAGGAGCTGGCAGCCGCCAGAAGAAGTGCTGGCTCGCCACATGCGTTTGGGTGTGATGCGCCCAGCGTTTGTTTTCGTGGAGCTGCTGGGGCTGATCTCGGAGCTCTGGTAAGCGCCCGCTGGCCCAGCGGTGTTTTTTGGTCCATAAATGTGCAGGGCAGCCCCGAAATCACAGGCTCGTGTGCCTGGCGGAGGTGGGATGGAAGGTCTTGGCAGAGGGATTTCAATTTCAAGCTCGAGAGAGCTGAAAAGTGAAGGCTTTGCTTCGCAACGAAACTGTCAGCTGTTTGGCAGGGTTTAGGAAGACCAAAAGTAGGAAACGAAATGAAGGAGCCTCGGGGGAGGCGTTGCAGAAGGGTTAATGGCTCTTCCCATCGAGGTGCAGCCTGGAGCTGTATCGTTAGGGGGAGTTGGCAGGTCCCTTTGTCTCAAACTTCCACTTCTGGCTTCAAACGGGCAGTGCTTTTTTTGGAAAACAAAATTGTGTACCTGGGGGAAAGACAAGCGCAGCGCGTGTCAAGATCTGCTGAGTGCAGGCAGTTAAAAACTTCCTTTTCATCCTCAGATGGAGCATTTAAAAGCCTCTCACTGACTTTTCCAGCTTGTTGCATTGTGTTTTCACTGACATTGTCCGTGTGAGCCCTCCACGTCCCTGGGTTTGCCGAATAACCCCAGCAGCAGGTGCAGGATGAAGGCTGTGTGTGCGTGCACGTGGGGTGTTTGTTCCTTCCCACACATCGTTTGCTCGCCGATCCGTTGTTCCTCCGAGTTTCTGGGTTGCAAACTGGCTGCTGCCATCTCTGCTGTTTGACTCTTCCTTTACGCTTTTATTTTCAGGTGTCCCAAGGAGCTGGAACCATGACGGACTCCAAGTACTTCACGACCAATAAAAAAGGTGAGCGTGGAGCAGGAGCAGAGCACTGGAGGTGGTGGCTGGCTATTTTTTACTCAGCTCCTTTAACTGCGTGCAGAAGAACTTGTGCCTTTCTGTTAGCTCTGCCCCTGATTCTCGTCTTAATCACCCAGGGAGAAACTTCCGAAGTAGGTCACATGGTGGTAGAAGACAAAAGTGGTGTAATACACAGCTCTGTGATGCACCAAGTGACCCAAATTGTTGGTTTTTCAAGGATCAGAGATCAAAACAGTGGGATATGTGTACAGGTATGGTCAGAAACAGAGGTTTGGTTGTAGGCTTTGAAGCTCAGGACTGAGGATGGTTGTTCAGATGGGCATCATGGGATAAAGTTGATGGAGAGAGATTAATATTTCAGGTGAAAGCATGATTCTCTGCATCAAGCTGACGCAGATAATGGAGGTTTTCTGCTGCTTCTTCCTTCAAAGTTGCAGTGAAATACGTTTGTTTTCCACATGTTCCTTTTAACGTTCACTGGGCTTCACTGTATGTGTGGTGGTCACCTCTCCTCTGGGCAAACAGCAGCAGTTAAAAACTGGAAGGGATCCCTGGGGCTGTTTCACCCATTCACCTCCCCAGGGCAGGACTTTGTTTGCTGGAACAGTCCCAGGCAGATGCTTTTTTTTTTTTTTTTTTTCTTTTCCCGACATGTTCTCAAACAAAACATTGTTTATCCTAGCTCTGCCTGGCTGCAATTTAAGCCTGATGTTGCTCATCCCTTCTCTGGGAGATGTGGAAATGGTTCACATTAACCTCTCCCTTCCAGAACGGCTGAGTGTTTCTAGTGAATGCTCGCTAGTGAAAAAACCACAGTGCTGATCCGTTTCTGAGCTCATACCGAAGCGTAATGAAACATAAAATAAGCAAATGCAGTTCGCTTCGTTCTGAGGAGCGCCTCTGGCTGTAAGTTCAGCGCTGAAGCATCAGCTGTGTTTTTCTGAGATGCCTGCAAGAGGCCAGGGCACACCGGGTGAGCTCTGGTGAGCAAGCTGCTGCTCAGCTCCGGGGCGTGATCTCGGTGTGAGTGATGCTGGCATCTCATGCTCAGGCAGGCGATGCTACAAGTGGTCACTGCCCTCTTCACACAAAGCAGTAACTTCTGTTCGGTGTGAAGTACACGTTGGTCTTCTTGTGCCAGGCTCTTTAGTAATTAGTGCTGCTGCTCTGACAGAATGGCACTGGTGTGTAGGAATCAAAGGCTAGGGGCTAGGAGGTATTTTGTCAGAGATGTTTTGATATTTGTAGTGAACGTGCCCTCCTCAGCCTGTAATTTCTAGTGGCAGTGCTGCTCGCTGTCCTTGCTGGGAAAGGAGCGTTACCCGTCTCGCACTGCTTGCTGTGTCTGGAGCAGGCCTGATAAGCTGCTTTCTGCATGCATTACCCTGTTTTGCAAACTTGCTGTGCTGCTTTTGTGATCCAGCCTGAGCTGCCTCCCCATGCAGCGCTATCTGGAAGAACTGCCATCATGCCAAGGCTGCTCTGGTGACCTCGGCATCGGGGCAGGCTGTAGTTACTTGCTGCTTTTCTTAGCAAGAGCTCTGTCCTTCTAGCCCGGGAGGAATTTATTCCACTGGACTAAATTTGTGCTTTCCCATCTCTATGTATCATGGCAGTTGTGCTACACTGCAGTCTTGTTCTGCTCTTTTCTCACTGCCCCTGCAGGAAGCAAGTGCTGATGGGCAAAACTTAAAAAGTCTGGGCTAAATTCCTAGCTAAGTTTGTTTTTTCTTGCAGGCACGATTCTGGCGTCTCCAAATATCTTCTCATTCTGGTTATATAATGGTTGTTTCTGAGAAACAGATGCTACAGGGATGTGATTTCATGTTCTGAAAGTGGGAGAGCTGCAACGTGCAGTGTGGTTCTTGTTAACGGCTTTCTCATTAGCAAGGTGTAGCCCGTGTCATTCTGAGTGTTGCAGGTTGTTTCTTGTTGCACCGTGTTCTCCATGAAGTCTGACAGCTTCCACCTGCGTTGGGTTTATGGGAACAACAGGCCAGAAGAATAAAAAGTCACTTTCAGTCTCTCTCTAAAGCCAACCCTCTTTCTTCTCCCAAGAACCTCAATCTGTTTTTTTTCCAGGAGAGATCTTTGAACTGAAGGCTGAACTCAATAATGAAAAGAAAGAGAAGAGGAAAGAAGCTGTAAAGAAGGTTATTGCAGCCATGACTGTGGGGAAGGATGTCAGGTAACAGCAAACTTCACCTGTAGCAGCTCTGGGTCTGCTGGGCCTCAGTCAGGAGCACCAGGCACACATCTCTGTCAGAGGCTTCATGGCAGTGTGGTGTGTTGCCACAGAAATTAAGATAAGATAGCAAATGTAGACCTATGACTTCATCTAAGGATGGAGGAACAGATAAACCGGAGGGAAGAAAAAGTAATCTTTTTGTCCGCAACACTTGACCTTCATGTTTAGATCTCTACATCATACTTAGAGCTGCAGATGTCCTTGTGTAACTCTCTGCTTTCTTCTGCAGTGCTGTTTAGAGGCTGACACTTGATATTTGAGTGAAACTCAGCTCATCGGTGTTTAATCTCCTAACCTCTTAAGGGTTTACCAGCTTCTTTGTAAATGTCTTGCATTACCAAAACATTTTACCAAAGCATCCGTTTTTCTTGTTGGTTAATTCCCAGGCCTGGCATGGTAAAGTCTTCTTGTTTGGTGAAATCCCTAATTAAAACACTTGAAAACTGATGCCTTTTTTTTTTTTTTTAAAACCTGTTCCAGACACTGATCTGGTTAAAACCCATAAAAAAAAAAATTATTAAACTGTTATAAAACTGTTTTGGGAGGGACGTGACCTGTCATTAGACTGCACAATAATTAGAGTTGAACTTGTTTTCTTGGCTTCCTTGGTGTTGTTGCTATCCCTTTGCATACTGTGTGATCTCACTGCTTATTCTCTGTTCTTGCTTATCTCTTGTCTATCCAGCTCGCTCTTTCCCGATGTTGTGAACTGCATGCAGACTGACAACTTGGAGTTAAAGAAGCTGGTGTACCTGTACCTGATGAACTATGCCAAAAGTCAGCCAGATATGGCCATTATGGCTGTCAACAGCTTTGTGAAGGTAACTTGTTCCCACAGCTTATCAGAAAGCAGCTCAGCACAGTGATTGTCACCATTTCTCCTTCGCCCTTTAGCCTTTCTGAGCTGTTGTTGACCTCAGCTTTTGGACCAGAGTCTCTGCGTGGGGAGGTACACATAGGGTAGTAGGAAATAAGGAGTTGACAAATCTGGGGCCTTTCTCTTGCTGCCTCTACTTATTGCAGAGGAGATGGTTTAAGTGCTGCAGAAAGTGGCTATGAGGGAGCAAGCTCCAGGAAAAGCTGCTTCTATCATTTTGCTAATCATCATTGAAGACCACCTGCTGTCACTGGATGGCAGGATAGATATTTTTCATCTTCCAGCCTTTGTAGTAGCTCTGTCATACAGATATGTATTTTTTTGTATGTCTCAGCTGTGCACTGTATAGAAAACCGTTATCTGTGGTGAAAATGAAAGGCAGTTCAATGGAAAATAACAGCCTGATTGTAGTGTTGCCTTTAGTTCTGTTGTCAAGTTGCCTCTCCTTATCTAGGAAATGTTATTTCAGTCTCATGTTATGTAAGTTAAAACCTGGCGCTTAGAAAAACTTTGAGGCTCCCCTGAAGCATTACAAAATTCCAGAAACTGGGGAATCTGGTGGTGGTTTGAGTTTCTAGTATGTGTGAGGCTGAAAGGTGAGAGGAGCTAGGCTGAGAGCAGGCCTGTTCTGGCCAGGGATGATGTCCCTACCTCCCTCTGCAGGCTCTTGGAAGGAATGTTGTTGTCTGGCATACCCTGAAAGCATAATTCTGTTAGAACAGGCTAACAAACATATCTGATGTCTATTTTGGCAAGCTGAGGGACAAGTGTTTGTAAAGGGAAAGTGTTGTGCTAGTCTGCCCTAGTTCAGTGATTCGCGTCAGGTTCCCAGTTCAGGGTGGTAAGAGATGTCACTTCTCTTGTGTGCTTTGGAACTGATGCCTCTGGATGTGTTTCAGCTACAGGATGTTAAAACAGTGAAAGGTAAGTTTGCCTTGCTCTTTTGTAGGTCATTTTGCATCCATCCTATTATAAGGTGAATATGGAGTAGTGTTGCTCAGAGATGTGGATGGATTGGGTAGGGTAGGCTAAGAGATTAGCTGTAAAACCTACTGAATTTTTAAAGTTGTGTGGAGAACTATGCAGGTTTGAAATTCAGTCTTCTCATCAGAAAAGTGCCTCTAGACTAGCCTTTGCCTGGTGCTTCTTTCCTTGCAAATGTAAGGGATGCTTACGTCTAAGCCTGATGGCCTGTGAAAAACAGGCCTTGTTGACTATTGTGTTAAGTTTCATTGTTGACTTTTCCCATTATATTATCTTGCTCCTTTAAAACAGTAAGGCTGGAAACCAGTATTGTATTTTATTCTGAAAGAAGCCTGCAGATGGTGAGAGATCCCTTTCCAGCACAGCTGGACTTTAGATTTGGCTGCTAGATCATGTTGAAGGAGGCTTTGCTTGGGGAGAAACAAGGGACACAGATCACAATTTTACTTTTTTGCAAGCTATCATAGCCTGAAAACATTCTGAGATGGTACAGAACGTTTCTGTGAACCAGTAAGTTCCACCTTTTGTCCCCGCACTGAATTCACTGCCTTTTTTAGCACTTAATCAGAGAGAATGGCTTTTGTTTGAAATAAGAACAGCATGGTTCTGACCAGAGGTAAGACATTAGTGGCTAGTGGCACAGATTTGATGACTTTGTGTTCTGCCTGCCTGCAGGACTGTGAAGACCCAAACCCTCTCATCCGTGCCCTGGCTGTCCGTACGATGGGATGCATCAGGGTGGACAAGATCACAGAGTATTTGTGCGAGCCTCTTCGCAAGTGTCTGAAGGATGAAGACCCTTACGTTCGAAAGACTGCAGCTGTCTGCGTGGCAAAGCTGCATGACATCAATGCCCAGATGGTGGAGGACCAGGGCTTTCTGGATTCTCTGCGTGACCTGATTGCAGACTCCAATCCCATGGTAATGTACCCGTACTTCCCATGCACTGCCTGAGTTTGGAACAGGCAGATAATCAGGAGTTTGAAGGCTTTTTAATTGCAGCTGATGCACCGTGAGGAATGCATTGATTAGAGAAACACTACTTAGGAAAATAGGACATGGCTTCTGTTCTTAGGTCTGTTGGGGCTTTTGTCTGTTTTACCTGTCTTAAGTACTGCAGCAAGTTTAACCTCCTGGTCAAATGACTCAGAAAAGCAGGGTGAGAAATACTCTTTTGGAGGCTGCTACTTTGGCTACAGCCCCTGGCTGTTGCCTTCTGCAGGCTTTGGCTCTTGGATTGAGAGAGTAGATGAATTCACTCACTAATCCAGATAAATCCACTGGCCTGTAATGAGTGAAGGGAATTGCTGCTTACGTTTTCAATGAAGTTAAATGAATTGCCAGAGAAGAGGTGGAGGTCAAGACCAAGAATTTCACAGGGGTAACTTACCAGCTAAATCTTGTTTTCACGGATAAGTGTCTATTTGCATATAAGCATTTTACGCTTATTTTGCAATTAAAAGATGGTGGACAATGGACTGAAGTGCCCCGATGCATAATCCTTTCATTCAGTGTTTTTTCCTGTGATTTGCCAGAATTCAGTGAGCATACTGCTAACATTCTGATTCTACCAAGAGGGAAAACTTCTAAGATTTGGTTTAACTCAGAGTTTTAGGAAGTGACTGCTTTTTTAAGCTCTTCTAGAGTACAGATCTGATGGTCTCTGCTTGAAGACATCATTTCACATCATGAGGGTGGGTCTAACAACTCATTCTATGCTGCATGAATCAAACCATGTAAAGCAACGTGCTGTCTTGCTATAGCTATCTTTGGGCAGCTCTGGCTGAATCCAGTGTGGGTGGTGAGGTACCACCCCCTGCAGTAGAGAGCGAAGGCTGCTGTCTGCTTTTCTTATGGCTTCTTAGAAATAAAACCAAAGGTGTCTGGCTTTCACAGGCACAAGTCCGTGAGCAGTGGTGCATACCAGAAGATAGAGGTGCCTATTACTGCTGGTATCAGTCTCTTTTACAAGCTCTTCTCTTTTCATGCCTCTCCGAATTTATTATGCCAGGCTTCTGCATGAATACTGATGACTACTTGAAGATGCTCTCTCTGTCTTGGTAATTTTGAGCCATAAGGAGAACACCTGCTTTTTATGAATTTGATATTGAGAGTGCCTTACAGCCTCTGAAGGTACTTGATTGGGCTGCTTTAACTCCACTTAAATACTGGCCCCGACCTTTACTGGTTCACGGGCCGTGATGGAGAGCTGTGGGCAGGCATATAACCTGCTTGTTTCCTAGCCTTGGTTCCAGCTTTCTAATTTCCTTCTCCTGATTCCTCACAGCCACGTGGATGTGAGTTGAGGAGCTCAGACTGAAGTGCTGCAGTCCTTAAGGAGAAATGAATAAGGTTTTGCTTGCCCTTTCTGCTCGTTGATCTCTGTGGAACTGTTTTGGTAAATGAAGCAGTGGCTGTTAGGAGAGAACCGATGTATATTTCGAAAGCACATTAACTGAACGCTGACTGAAATGAATGGAGAGAAGGGGAGAAATACCAAAGGGCAGAATATGCTTCATTTGATAAATAAACCAGCGAAAGTAGCGTAGGGATTCCTAATCAAACATCAGTACAACTAATGAGCTCCCTGGTGGTAATGAAGATGGTCTGGGACAGAAAATCTTTGCAGCTGAAACTCTGCAGGACCCGTATCATACCTACCTGCTTGCCCTGAAGCTGAGGATTCACAGCAGGAGAACACAATTTGGAGGAGCGATGGTGAGGAAGGAGGGAGGCCTGTGCTGTGTTTTCAGATCTTCCCATGCACTGGGAAGATTGTGTGACCAGCTTCCCAGGCAGACAGGGCATTCATTATGTTCTCGCTTTTTAAGCGTGCATGGGGAGAGATTTTTATCAGTTTTGGGGCCCTTATAGATGCTGACTTAACGCAGTATTTAATTTGGTTACAACTTTTAGTAGATACAGATATTCCTTCGAGTTAAATTTGCTGCTTTGGTCTCCTTTGTGCCTCTAGCACAGTTGCTCCCCCAAGCACAGGAGTTATCCATGCCTAATTAAGTTCATCTTCTTAGTCAAGCTATCCAGCTCATTCCTGCTTTCTCCATGTGAAACTCAAGTGGGGGTTTGCTTGCCAAATAAATTATGTTTATGTGCAAGCTGGTATTTATCAAGGTGTTACTCCATGTGGAAATCAGGTGGAATGCAGCCCTGCTTGGAGGCTTCTGTTAAGTAAAAAATGTATCAGTATCAGATATCAAAAGGAAGATTAATGGAAAGAATGGTACAGATACATCCATCCTTGTGGCATATTCGTCTGTAAATGGTGCATCTCATTTATTGCAACTTGTTAGCTAAACTCAGTCATGTTTTTGTTATTTTAAATGCTTCTCTTCTTTGATATCTGGTGGAAACAGGCACATCAGACGTTTAATGAAGCAGAATGTTTTTAGACGGGAAATCCACACTTGCTCTGTCCTCTGAAAAATGAGGGTTTTTAGTAGGAGCTAAAAAAACCTCCTGTTGAAAAATAGTCCTCAAGAAGGTTTTTAGTCCTCTCCTGTAACTGGCTGCCTCTAGCACACGAGCAGGCACTCGCTGCTCAAGCTGGGTGCTGTGCAGAATAACAGCTCCATCTGTGGCTTGTGATTGTGCAGGGATCAGGGTGTGTGAGCTCAAATCACCCTCCTCACAGAGGTTGCTGATGCTATGTTGGAGGTGACCTTGTCAGAAACACTCTTTTCATGTTTTTGGAACTAGCAGTTTATTATCACAGAATCACACAAAAAAAAGGGACTGGGGATATTCAGGGCTGTCGAGGTGCTTCCTTGAAGAGGTGCAGGGCCAAATCCTTGCAGATGAGCTTGCTGTAGCTGTGATTCAAGGACTGGCACCTGAACCTGGTAGTTCACTGCCTGCTTCTGCAGCATCCCTGTGGTAGCTTTGCTGCTTCTCCTGAGTGAATTAATGCAGACTCTAATCACGTCTGTATGCTATGGGTATATATGGCAAGCTACCATATGGGTTGGTGGCTTACTGCGTTTCAGCTGAGTACCCGAGATGTGTCTTTCTGTGGGCAGTGGGCCAGGAACACGTACGGTGACGTGGTTCAGTTCCTGCGTGGTTACACTGCAGAAGTCTGATTAGGGATGGAGTCTTTAATCTCATTTTGCATGTGGGCCTAAATTGGTGGGGGCTGCCCTTTTGTCACTTGGCATCCTGCTGAAGAGTTTCCCTTCACAGGGTGAATCCTTGCTTCTTCCAGATGTGTCTCAGGGCAAACAGCTTCCCTTCACTGCTCAGTGTCTCCTCATGTGAAGCTCAGCAGAACCAGGTCGGAAAGAATATAAAGCTAGGGCCTGGACTTAAGTGCTCTTGGACTTGCTCCATCCTAAGGGCTTTTCTTGCTGGTGGCTTTGGTATAGTTCAATCCGGACAGCCTGTGCTCCCCCTGATCCTCACGCTTCTCTAACAAAACAGTTTGAGGAGGACACCCCAGGATTTGTGTGTTCTCACACAGGATGGCAGATTTCTGCCCAATGCTGTTCACACCCAGCGTTAGCAGATGATAGTGAAGTGAGAGGGGTAGCTCTCTGACGTGGCTGTTTATGGCCAGGGGCTCTCTGAAGTATTTTGGAGGACAAACTTCTTTTTCTTCATCCTGGTGTGTTGTTCTGACTCTTGTGCATCGGACCCAGTGACTGACTGCCTGTCGTTAGAACACTGCGAGCTCTGAGCCCTGGTGATGGAGAACAGGACCACGAGATGGCAGCAGCTTAAAACAGAACCCAAGCTGTTTATAGTTGGACACCTTATTTTGTAACTAGTTCCCTTCTGGCTTTTATCACTGCACTTCTTGTTTTTGCCCAGGAATGTAAATATTAGCAGAGAAACATAAGAGGAAATCCATCTTAAGCCTTACTGGTCTTTTAATATCTGAATGGAACAACGTTTCCCTCTCCAAACACTTTAAATCCTTGACCTCCTAGGGTAACTATTAACCCGTGGAATGATTTTCTTGTCAATCTGTGTTCTCCATGAGGCTTCAGTTTGGTTGGTGTCGCCTTCTCCCAGTTCTCTGGGTGCTATTGGATTTCTAATTCCTTGTCTCATTTCTTCTCATATTCTGCCCTGTCTCTGTGATGCCCTGGATCGCAGCTTTCACAGGTGTGGCTGTTCCGCTCCTGTTTTTTCCTGGGCTGTGTGGACATAGCACTTACTCGTTGTCCAGGAGCATGTCATGTTTTCCACCATCTGTGCATCCCCCCAGCTTATTGGCGAAACGCTGCTGTGAATCCATACGAAGTAAACTGAGATCACAAAACAAGCTGATTAGCAGAGGCACCGTGTGTGTAGAATACAGTTGCTCTTTTGTTGTGCTTCTCTTTTTGCCTTTAGCGTTTAATAACACGCAGCAAGAAGGGAATCTATTGAGCCCTGGCAACCAGAGGAGACGAGGTTCCTCTTGATTTAGTCACAATCCCCTCTAGCAGCATCAAGTTTTGGACTAGGCTGAAAACCCATTGATCTGTATCACGGTGTTCTCTTCCTCTCCTGCTGTGACTGCAAGCCCTGTAGGTTCCTGCTCTGCCAACCAGAACTTCAGGTGTACGCTTGGGCTTCCTGGAAGACTTTATGGAGGAAGAGTTCTTTCTCCTGCTGTTTATATTCTTTCTTTTCTCCTGTTACTGGCAAGCTGCGTGTCCCTCTGGGGCTGGGTCTGAGGTATGGGCCTGTTCAGGAACAGAGGCAGCTTTTACCTCCTGGGCTGTCCTCTGCTGCATGCTTTGCAGGAATTTTATTCCTCTTTTTGTAATAAAGCTGAGAAATGAACCCCTTGCCAAGAAGCTGGTGGTGGTCCTCTGAGTCCCAACAGGGTTTTGTGGGAAGCAGAGTTTGGGATGTGGGACTCTTCTTGTCTGACTGGGGGTGGAACACCACCTTTTTCACAGGCACAGGAGAGCTTTTGTCTCTTGGGGAAACTTGGACTTCTCACAGCTCTATTTTTTTTCCCTCTTCAGCTGATGTTTTATGTAGTGCCAAGAGTGAACCGCTGCTCCCAGATGACTTTGAGATCCCTGCTTGTGCGAGCTGTAAGGACTGGGAAATTCACACTAGTGTGGAGCTGAACCCTGCTGGGAGCTGTGGGCTGTGCAGCATGTCAGCAGCCTGGGGCTGCCCCCAGGACACCCTGCCTGCCTCGCTGGGCGCAGCGTTTCTCTTCTTTTCAGCCTGGGTGTTGCAGTGAGGGCTGTCTCCTGGTGCCGCTCCTATGTGTAGGTTGTGGTGTGGATTTTAAACATTTGTGGTGCTAGTGGAGCTAATATTTCCTTCTGGGAGACACCTCACGGTGTTGGCAGGCATCAGTAGGTGCAATTGTTGACCCAGTGTTGCGTGCATTAGTCGATGAGAACACTGCTTAGGGGCTAATTAAGTTGAGTGGCTCCACACTGGGGCTTTTTATAGGGTGCTCCTGCTGTTTACCTGAGGCTACTTGGGAGGGAGAGTAACGCTTTCTGCAGAGAAGCCAGACAGTAGCAAGCTGGAAATGAAATAGGGCCGGGTTGCAGAGCAGCATGTACAAAACAGTGTTTTTCTCTTCCTTTTGGGTGCCCTCGCTCTGGCAGAGATGCGACACATTGTGTAATAATGCACAAATTTCCATGACTGCACCGAGTCTGTCCTCACAGACCCCTCGTTCATAAAGCCTAATTGACAAACTCATCCCTCACAGCTTGTCTCCTTCCAGTTTTTGCTGCCAGTGTGTCTAACTTCCAAAGTGTTAGTCCTGCTGATTAGACCCTGCCAGGATTTCTGGTATCAGTTAGGGTGCTGGGGAATTCTGTCAATGTGTGCCTAGATGTTACATTTTCCATCAGAACAGACACTCCTAGCTATTGACAAGCACAAAGCACTGCAGCTATGATGTTTTGTTACCCCCCAGTTCTCCCTCCTTTCAGGGCTAATTAAAGTTTTTGTTGATGTTCAGCTTTGGCTCCCTTCTAAGAAGGCTGCTTGGTTGAGAGGGACCCCTGTTTGCCACTGGATGGTGCCAGTGAGAACCTCTGCAAGGGAAATTGCCAAAGGACTTAGTAAAAAGCTGTAAAAGAAATGCTTCTGGTGTGTGATAGGTGCTTGGTCCTACAGTGGGTGGGAGAAGGTTGAAGCCAGGCTGGGGTCAGACCCCAGTGCTTTCTGGAAGAGGCTGAGGGGGTTGCAGATCCTCAGTGGCTTCCTGCAGAGCTTGGTTTCCTGCACTAGGATGCTCGATTGCACCAAGGAGAAATCCTTGGTATTGAAGACATCCTTGAGCACCTTCCTGCTCACCCACCATAAGGGGTTCGACAGCTGGGGGAGCGTGGTTTCCCATCTTATAGCTGACACATCCTGATCTTGCAAGGACAAGAGCAGGAGCAGTGTTTTAGCCTGCCACCAAGTAGTGTTCTTCTGCAGTGCTTTGTACGAAGTGCAGAAACCAGTTAGGGCAAGCACGCCATGAGAAACGCATCACTTCGCCTTCCCTGCCATCGCCACCTCCAGAAAAATTCATCCCACTTGCGAAAAGCAAGCAGGAGGCCTTCCCCACCCCACCCAGGCAATTTCTGGCTCCCTGGGCAGGAGCTGATTGCTTTCCAGCAATATGTTTCCAGAGTTTTAGGCACTGAAGCACAGCCTGCTGGAACGAAAGCTGTGGAAGACGAACGACTTCCTGAGAACCCTGTCACAATTCGAGCTGGACAGGTGAGCTGTTCCTTCCCAACACTATGCAGAGACTGGAGATGTTTTAGTCTCCCAGATGTAATGCTCTACGCACG
The DNA here is from genome assembly GCF_964035555.1 of Netta rufina. NCBI lineage: Eukaryota > Metazoa > Chordata > Aves > Anseriformes > Anatidae > Netta > Netta rufina. Next base: position 5,765,098 of record NC_140145.1, on the reverse strand, counting down.
TTACATGCATTGTGAGATATTCATACAGGCTCTCTGCCTTGCCTGCTTGGGCCATTTAAATGAAAGGTGGTGCCTGGCTTTCTTGAGGATGGGAGCCTCCAGCGAGGTGGGGAAGGCTGCCTTTCCTCAGCATCTTTTCGAAGCCCCTTGATTTTTCTTCCTTTCCTCCTCCCTTTAACAGAGCAGTGAGCTGAAGGTTCCTGCTAGGCAGCAGAACGTTGTATTTCATTAACCACATTACACACTTGGTTTAATTTCCAATTAGCCTGGGCTGCTAGTGAAATAATCTGATTGCTTGGGCTGTTCGGTGTTCTAGAGCTGCCGAGCATCCTTCCTGCCCCCCGAGCCCCTTTTCCATGTGGGTTGATAGGCAGACACTCGGGTTTTCACCCACCCCCTTTCCTCCTTGTCGATGTGCTTGATGCCATTTGCTCTGAGCTAAAGGTTTGAGCTGCCAGAAGGAATAACTGGCAAACGAGAGCTCCTACCTCTGCAGCGCCGCGCGAGGTCGGATCCGGTCTCCTGGGCTGCGGAGGGGGGAGTTGTCTGTACGTGGGTTTAAGTTGGGTTCTCGCTGAAACTGTAATGCAGTTTTAAGTGCAGGCTTTCATTTTTAATAAGAGCCTGCGAGATTTAGTTATCCTGCTCCCAGTGACACTGCTCTGAGAGTCTGAAGTTTGGTGGGAGATTGGAGCCAAGAAGCAGGGTGATTGTCATTCGGCTCAGCTGTGCTCCGAAGGGATGGTGCTGTGACTGCCTCTGAATAATGCTGAAATGTACCCGGGGTGGATGGATATAAATCAGCAAGCCAGCGAGCTCTGATGGTGATTGTTATTACTATTTAATCTTCAATCTGTTCTGCATTTGTACTTTCGGGTTATTTTTTAGGCTGGTTCTTATTGAAAGACTGTATTTGTAGTGAGTCAGGTGAGGCGTTCTGCCATGCACATGCCTGAATACGTGGTCTTATTTCAGCTTTCATAAGACACGGCTTATTTGTCCCATTTTTCTACATTTTATTATTTTCTAAAACAGTGCTTTTCAGTGTTTTTACTCCATTAATCTTTCCCTCAGACTTGTTACGCATTTGGATTAAAAAATTGCGGTTAACTTACAAGCTTTAGCCTTTAAAAATGATGATTTCTGTTTATTCATTGTTTTGGGCCCCACTTCTGTGACTAGTGGCCTGTTTTTTCAAGGCTTTTGAGAACTAGAACACTACACTGGATGTTAGGTTGTCCTTTGAGTTTGCTTCCAATATGTGGAATAAGTCCTCTAGCTCTCAGCTGGTTTCTCATCAACTGAACTCGTTGAGTGTTTTGAGAAGCAGAGGATGCCCTGCAAGGAGCTTAGGGCTGGCTCTTTCTCCTCAGCCAAGGTATGGCATCTGCTGTGAAATGTCTCCAGTTCAGTGGTCTGACTCTTGTTGTTCTATACCAAAAGTAAAGCTCCAGCTTTATTTATAATTTGTCCCTCAGTATCACCATCTTTGCTACTTATTTTCAAGGTGTCAGCCTTGAAAACCTATTTTTCAACTGACACGTCGCTCGTTTTATCGCCTTGTTCTTCGCACTTGCTGTTTGGTGCAGCTGGACTTCGTTATCTCGCGTTGCTGTGCTGAGGAAGGGGGATCAGCAGAGCTGAACACAAACCTACAGCTTCGAGGCTGAACCTTTCTTTGGCTAAGTCCTGCTGAAGTTGGTGGGGTGCTGGTAATGTTGCTACTTACAGAACACTTTTTTCTGAATATTTCCAGTAACATGGACGTGTTTGCCAGAGCATACCAGTTAGTTCCCCAGGTGATGTAATTGTTGTAATTCATGAAGCCAGCGGCAGTGCCAGTGAGGAGAGGTGAGCGTGTCTACTTGAACCAGTGTTTATGTTGGACCGCTTCCTGAAATCTGTTTTCATTTCAGCTGTGCTGTGGCTGTGTAAAAAGCCTTGAAGATGCTAATTATTTTTGTTGGCATACCATAACATATCAATATGTTCAGTGTGAATCGCCAGCAAGTATTTATTTATTTATTTTTAAATCAGTGTTGCTTAAAGTTTGTTGAAGACACTCCCCATCCCTTTCCACCTCCTCTTTAGGTTCATTATCTTGTCACCACGCTGACAGCGGCGCTGTCCTGCTCAGGTAGAAGGTGAGGACAGCGGTGGTTGTGGACTATGAGATTGTATCTGCCAGCCAGTCTGGCAGAACCGAGCTGCCACCAAATGTTTCAGTCCCTCCCAGTCCTTTTTCTAGCATGCTTTAGGGTGCAGCCTGGGGTCTTCTTGGGCATCATGCAGTCTGATGTTCCTTCTTTTGGATGCTTTTAATGAAAATCTGACACACTTGATCCAGCAGGCTGCCATTTAGTGTCCCATCCTCAGCTGGATTTGGATACTTGCGTTCATACTGCCCTGCTAGTTCCTGAAAAGAGCCCCAAAAATCCTAAAAGCAGGACGTTGGTTGGGGTCCCTGCGGAGCAGGTGACCCAAGAAGCAGCATTTCTGTTCAGCTTGTGCCTGTGGCAAACCCCAAGGGACAGACTTGGCTTAGCCTGCCAGGGAGGAGACAAGTGCAGCTGCTTTGACTTGTACTTGCCCCAGGGCTTGGGATATCCACGAGGCCTAATTACAGCAATGAAGTTAGTGCTTGGCAGCATGAGTTCATTTGCAGAAGCGCAGCCCTGTGCCTTAGTGCAGCTGGCAGGTAGCTTTCTGCAGTGCTTTCATTCTGTCCCTTCCTTTTTTTTTCCCCCTAAGTCCTCATTTCGTTTTATAAGTGCTTTTTCATAATGGTTTTGAATTTTTAAGTTGCTTTTGTGGTTTGTTTTCACTTGCAAATTTCTGAAGTTTAATGAAATTAGAGCTGTCTCTTCAGTTTTATGCTGCGTCACATTAACCATTCAGGAATTAGGCAAATTAAATAATGGCAATATCTTAATAAGTAACAGCAGCATATCTTAATAAGTAACTCATTAAAACAGCACAGGAAGACAGCAGTTCTGATTGCTAATGCTTTTGGTGACAGAAGGCTCATTCAGCTAATGAAATTCATAAAATCTTGGATCAGAATCCTATCTGTGACCTCTAGGTGTGAAATGCAAAACAATCAACATTGCTGTGCCTGCGCGATGACTTTGGAATAGATTCGCTTAATGACAATGCAGCCTCTCTTCTGGTCGCACTGTTCTTGTGTTGTGTGCTGCATCAAAAACCTCTTCAGTCATCTGAGAAACACGAGATTTTTAATAACATCTCTGCCTTAATTCCGTGGAAAATCCTACAAGGCTTCATCTGAGCAGGTTTGCCTTTTGAGTTGGGGATGACATGGTATATACACTGTAGAATATCCTGACAATACCTCTTCATTGGGTATATCAGTTCTGTGTGTCAGACTCAGGTTTAAATCCCTGTTCTAGTTAAACAAATGAAACGTTTATTCTCGAAGGGAACAAATAGAAAAATCTTCTATTTTTGTGTATGAATTCTGCAACTCTTCTATTTTAAAGGTCTTTGTGTGACATCTGTTAAAATAACTTCAGAGCTTGAGCATGGAAGTAGGAATCAGAAGCTTGTATTGCTTCTCACTCTTGTCAGACTGTGCCCTTGACCTCCTCAAGGAAGCAGATCGCTTTCATCCATACGAAGAACAGGGAAGACTTTATATTGTCTTAAGTACAGCAAGAACGTTTTCAGTGCTGAGTTGTGCTTTAGCAGGACTCCATAAAGTGCCTTGCAGCCTGTTGGGTTCTATGGAGACTATTTGCGATTGAAAGATGCCTTATTAAAAATATAATGGGAGCTGGCCATCGTAGGGAAATTGTGGGTTTGCTTTCCAACAGAGTGACCTGGCAGAATTGCTACAGGGAGAAAGGCCACCTGGCACCTGCCTTCTCTTATAGGGGAGGTGGTTCTCATTTCTTGGATTGCGTTAAGCCGTTTGTCACAGGGCTGCCAAGGGGAAATCAGGCAAGAGGCATCCCTCCCTGAATGAAAGCAATGAAAGGTTTTGAGACCTTGGCTGTGTCAGTTGAGCATCTGGTGGAAAGGGGGGAGATGAAGCTTCCAAGGTGGAAGCCTGGAGCCTGCAGAAGGTGAGATGTTCTGCTCCATCCCTGTGGGCATCCTGATGCCATCTCTGGCTCCTTCTGCTGCGAGGTCTCCTGTGAAGTCGTGGTCCCAGGTCCCCGTTCTGTCCAGGGACATCTTTATCTTTTGTCTGTGATAGACGAAACCATTTTCAGGCTGTAACTTCTCTAGCAAAATGCTCTTTACACCTGCGCTGACTGTCCATGTTTCCCATGTTTGTCAGCAGCCCCCTCCTGCTGTGCTGCTGTTCTTTCACTTCTTCCCCAAGAGACTTCACATTTTGGCAAAGAGTAAGGTTGCGGTCGAGCTGTGGGTTCTCCAAGTTTTTGGAGGTTGTACTGGGTCTCTGAAGGCTCTGATGACTGACATGGTGGCTGCTGCGAGCAGGCACCAGGATCTCCGTGTTTTCCCCATGAAACCCATGCTAAGCTCAAGCTAATCCCCATCAAGCCTCTGAAGACGTGCTAGCAGGGAATACATCTCCTTGTCTCCTCTCCTCCCAGGTGGTAGCGAACGCCGTCGCTGCTTTGTCGGAAATCAGCGAATCGCATCCCAACAGCAACCTGCTGGATCTCAACCCTCAGAACATTAACAAGCTGCTGACGGCTTTAAATGAGTGCACGGAGTGGGGCCAGATCTTCATCCTGGACTGTCTGTCCAACTACAACCCCAAGGATGATCGTGAAGCTCAGAGGTATGTTGGATCCCGCTCTCTGCGCGGGCCACCTGGGGTTATTTGGTAGAAGAGCACTTGCAGACTTGTGGCAGTGTCACCTCTCTGAAGAGGGCTTGTGTTGACAGGGTCTCTGTGTTCAGGGCTGTAGCAGCACAAGTAACACTTGAAGTACAAGTAGCTTAAGGAGGCAAGTTTGGGGAATTTGGGCTGATGCTGGAAACCTGCCTCTTCCCTTTGCAGAACCAATTTCTTTTGTTGGCTGACTTTTTTTCTCCTCTCCCTTTAAACGGCCAGACCTTACTGAAATTGACCCTACTAAGAAAGCACCAGCCCAAGACCAACACTATAACAATGTTAGACCCATCTGGAAGCACTATTTGGGGGGTTTCCTGCTCTAAAGCAGAGCTTTCAAGTCTTTTCTGCTAATTTGAGAGGCAAAAAACCCTTAGGTTTGGGGGCTTCCATACTACTGCAGGTCTGAGGCTGGAAGGTTTTTCTTTTTTCCCCACTAAAAGCTAGTCTGTGATAAAAACTAAAGGTAATTTTTTAAAAAAATACTTATCTCTCCAAATTCTCCCTTGTGCTTCTACTTTTAGTTCTAATGACTAAAGCTATATACAGAGACCTTAGGTTTACCTAGTATTAATTCACACACTTCAAGCCTCCTCCTGATCTGTGTCCAAAATTGCAAAAAGTCATATTTTGTACCCAAGAAAACAAGGAACAAGCAAGGAAAGTTACTTGGAATCAGGGAATTCTCAGACTTGATTTCATGTAAAAAGTGGGATGGAGGGGAAGGATGGGGCACGAGCCCACAGGAAAAATGTGATCGGGCCGTCTGTGATTTGCTGGGTTTCTTTGGTAACTCTGCTTTTTTGAGGCACATCAGATAATCCACTTTTTTAAAAAGGCCTGCCAGTAGCCTTACTGATTTTTCCACCTCCCTCCCCCTTGTGCTCGAAGAGGCAGTGCCAGAAAGCAGATATTAATGAGTGCTAGAAACCTGCAGAGATCTCCGGGGTGCCAGGCTGGTATTGTCCTAGCTCTGTCAGAAAGGGACCACTAGTCTGAGCAGCTGTGAACATGTCCCAGTTCCTCAGCCTTAATTCAGCTACAGTGGAGTGTAAAACTGGCTGGGCAGTAACAACTTCTCCTCCTTTCTGTGGAGTTTGACTCCTAGAGCCTGTCTTATTGCAGACAGGAGAATGGCAGCACCTGCTTTCTTATAGTGCTCTCGTTTACAGCACAGCCCGTGCCCCTGCCCCTGTGCATGGAGAAACTGAGGCACGGAGCAAGGAAGCAGCTTTGGCTTCCAAGACATCAAGCAGTGGAAGTTGGGGATGGCCTCTGGCTCACTTCCAGCCTCTTGTGCTCTTCTCTTAGCCCTGCTGCTTCCTTTCTAGAGCAGCTGAAAGCAAATCTTTCAGATAAAGAAACTTTAGGGAGGCACAGATGGGAAGAAGATTGTTCTGGGTTAGCAATATGCAGGAGGGGGTGGGAAGAAACTTGACAGATGCTGTAAGAAAGACCATATGAACCCAAACTTCCTTTCTGCTTGGCTTGGGTTGTTTAGGATGCTGTTGACTATAGGATCCGCTGAGACAAGTAGTGAAGCTGAGACTTGGGAGGATATTTAGGTCACTCTTTGCCTATATCTCCAGAGCAATGGAAATCTTCTTTTTTTGCAGAAACAAATGGCTGAAATGACAGCAACCTCCCCCCAAGCAAGCCAGAAGCGTGTATCACCTCTGAGTGATTCTATGGGGGCTGAAGTGTTTTTTCTGGTAGCGGTTCTGTTAAAGTTGTGCTTGTAAGTGACAGACAAGATCACAGAAATAGGAAAGAATACCACGAGGCAAAGGAAGAGAAAGCTAATAACTGAATGTGCGTTGGGACTTCAGTGCTGAGAACTGGAAGAGTTTCTGAGCTAGCTGTAGCAGGAGAGAAACCTGGAGCTGTGAAAGAAGTCGTTCTTGTTTGCTTCCTGCTGTGTTCAGGAAAGCAAGGCTGCCTGTTCTTGGTAAACAAAACCAAGGCAAAGAAGGGTCTGAGAAAGCTGTCTTCAGCCATGCACGATCTCCTAAGTTCAGATAAGATCTGAAATATTTGACATTTCTGAAATAACTTCAAACCCTCTCTTACTCCTCTGTTTCCAGTATTTGTGAACGGGTGACCCCTCGGCTGTCTCACGCCAACTCGGCAGTGGTGCTGTCAGCAGTGAAAGTGTTGATGAAGTTCCTGGAACTTCTGCCCAAGGATTCTGACTATTACAACATGCTGCTAAAGAAACTTGCCCCTCCGCTGGTTACCCTGCTGTCTGGAGAGCCTGAAGTTCAGTATGTTGCCCTGAGGAACATCAACTTGATTGTGCAAAAAAGGTAAAACTTTGAAGGAGTATTACTCCTGGGTGTGTTATCTCAGGCCTTCAGGTATTTCCACATACACCGAACTGCATTTAATCCAGTTTCAGCCCTTTCAAGGGATGGATTAAGCAGTCTTGTGACTCTGGTGGCTTACATAAGTTGTCTTTGCAGCGCACTCGTGATACCAGTGTCATACAGTGCTTTTTTACCTGCCTCTCTCTTTGCTGCCTTTTTAAGCACAGCGAGAAGTGTCCTCCTACTACACTGTAAATCAGATTTCATAGAGGGAGGAGGGTGTAACTGCAGAGGTTGTAGTGACCTGTAGAAACTCAATGTCCTTTATGCTATTTGCTCTTGAGCATAGAACCAGACTTGTGATATAATGATGTACAGTAAGTTGGTTTTTTAACCAGTTTACCTCCACTCACATGCCTGGGTACTGTTGGTCCCTACTGGAAGGGTGGGTTGACAACCTTTTTACCTTTAACTTTTTACCTGTTTTTTTTCCTATTTTTTTTTACCTGATAACATTCACGGAAGAGCTATTGTGCAGTGGCACCAGTATCTTCTAAGTGAAAGCAGACAATGAGTTTGTCAGTCAGCAGGTTCTGCCTTAAGATAAGGGTGTTACAATTTCACTGAAAACACTGATGTCCACTGACTGCCCAAAGTGCTTGGCTCAGCAATTCAAATGGACGTGGAGACATAGATATAGTTAGATACACTTAAATTCTGTATTTTGTATTTAAATAATTTTCTCTAGCCTGCTAACTTCCTTCATATTGTTGTTTGGTGTGTGTCTCAGACAAAATAACACCATTCTGCTTTGCAGTGTAAATCTGGGTAGATTTCTAAACTGAAGGTACCTTTAGTTAGGATAGAGCCCACTGTTTGTACCAGTCTTGGGTGAGACAACATTTTGTTTCCTTCAGGCCTGAAATCCTGAAGCAGGAAATCAAGGTGTTCTTCGTGAAGTACAATGACCCCATCTATGTCAAGCTGGAGAAACTGGACATCATGATCCGCCTGGCTTCTCAAGCCAACATCGCCCAGGTCAGCTGAAATTGTAATGGATCCTGCATCTGTTCTGGGGAAGGTCCTGGGGAGACGATGTGTGCAGCTATTGCCGGTGTCCTGGCTGTTAGACATCACTGTCCCCGTGCTCTTTGCAGCTGCTTAATGGAGAGTATTGCCTAAATTATGGAGTTGCCTCCATAATGTAACTGGAGGTACCAAGAGTCGTGACAATTAGGCAGATCATCTCAGAGATTACATTTCCAGGAGAGCTGATGTCTCCTGTCAAATGAGTCACTGCTAGAGCTGAGGTTAGAACGAGAGGCTTGTTTCAAGTGAGAGAGGTGTGCCTGTAATGGAGGCATTCAAAAAGGTCAAACATTACTGAAGTGTGACTTTCAAGTGTATTAGTTAAATTATTACACCCTTGTACAGGCATTCTTCAGAGCTACAATAACCTTTATTTTAACTTAACTTGCTTCCAGGGTGGAAACTTCCCAAAGCTAGAGCTAAACTAAGTTGAGACCGCTTTACAGTACAGATTCTTTTGGTTTTAATGTAGTTTAATTCAAATTCTGAAAAGAAAGGAAGCATTCTCAAATGCCACCCTGGTCGCAAGGCCTAATGGTAATGCAGAATGAGTAATGCGTCTGGCTAATGCTCTTATTGTCCTATCATAATTGTCAAAAAGCAACTTCATTTAATGTGACGTTTTTAAGCAGCTCTCTACGGCTCTCTCCTCTGTTCTTTGGGATTTTTTTTTGTTTCCCTTGTTTGTTTTGGAACAGAGCAAGGTAATTCATGCCCCTTTTGTGATGGGTACATGGAAAACATTTTAAAAATCAGTTTGCATGAGAATGTATTCAGAATTTTCTACGTGTTCTTGGTAGGCTCCGTACCAATTTTAATGCATAATGTTTAGATAATGCAAGTTGTTTGGATGAAAGGCAGTAGTGTCTGGGGGGCACAGTCTGGAACTGGGATCTGCGGAGTAATAAATAAATCCTTTCCTGGTTCTAAAGAGGCATTCCTAAAAACAACCTAAGCTTTGTCAGAAATACGCCCTGAAATGAGACCCACTGAGAGCAGGCTTCCACTCTCTTCCTCCCCATGCAGCTTGTCAAGACGCTTAATCTGCATGCCTGCACTAGACCAAGGCAGCAGAGTACTTGTGTCTGAGGTGCTCAGACTCGAGCAGCATTTGGACAGCATAAACTACCAAACCTGGGTGCTAAGTGCTGTGCAGTGTAGATCATCCAAGGCAATAATAAAGCTTCAAAACACAGATGTCCCGTCTACTCCTTGTAGATTTATTTGTCTGCAGTCTGGCCCTTCAAGGCCTCTTTATCTTGTCATTGTTCTGAGGAATTGGCATTCGCTATAGATTTTTCAAACAACTGTCTTGCTTTGTGCTGTTCGGTTCTCCCTTGCAATCTATTGGTGACATCAGCGTGAAGTCCCTGATGTCATGTGTGAGAAACTGAAACACGGGATTTTGAGAGGGTGTAAATTGCATAGGGTCTTTTTTTGTAATCGTGTTTAAAGTGATTTTATTTAAGATAAATTGGGTTTTTATTTAGAGGTGTGTAAGACCCCAGTAGGTCTTGGTTTAAGCCCTTGTTCAGTTTCCATTAGTCTCCAACCACCAGAAGAAATCTTACTGGGGAGAAAATCTTTACATTATTTTTAAATCTGTAGAGGTGTTTCAGGATGTCTTTGGATCTCCTCCTCCTCCTCTTTCCTGATCCAGCAGGGATCCAGGGATTCATCTCAGCACAGAAAAGGAGAGACCAGAACTTGTTGCTTAGAGCTTTGCATACGGTAGCTGTAGAACATGAAGTACAATAAGCTGTACATAAACTCTATGTGCATGGATATGGTGAACCCTACTTCACTATAGCATCACCGTAAGGAGGAATTTGCAATATTAAAGCTTGGTGGGACTGGTCTTGTCCCCAGTTCTTGGTCAGGGGATCTTGATGGAGCCATGTTTTGGCTTCAGCCAGCCTGAACCAAGCCTGGCTGCCTACTCCAAGCCATTTTTCCTCCCAGTGGTGTTGATTTCAGAGGTAAGACATCAACTGCAGGGTTTGACTGCTTGCTTTGAATGTGTGGCTAGCTGTGGAAGAATTCATCCTGCGTGTGTTCTGTTGTTCAGGTGGCATCGTTTGTCGGGTGGGCATTCTCCCAGTGTGACCCCAGCCTCACATTGGTGTGTTTGCTTTGCAGGTCCTGGCAGAGCTGAAGGAATACGCTACTGAGGTGGATGTTGACTTTGTTCGCAAGGCTGTCCGAGCAATCGGTCGCTGTGCCATCAAGGTTGAGGCAAGTACCTGAAACTTGGGGATTTCTGTGCTTCTCAGACTTCAAAAACAATATTAGGCTTTTCCATCTACTTCCCATATTATGCAAAATTTCTTTGCTGCAGTGCTGGTGACAGTGACCTGGATACATCATGCCCCAGCTGAACAGCTTAGCTGTGAGCTCTGGCTGAGTACATTGCAAGAGGGTGGTGTGCTTCTCTCAGACCTCAGTTTGCAGGCAGGGCAAGGCAGCGAAATCAGTCCTGATGGAATATTTGACTGTGTTGGCACCAGTGGAACAATGAACACTTATTCACGAGGTCCTCCTTTAACAGCTGTGGTCTGACCTTTTGAAGGGGGGAAGGAAAAGAGATTGTGCAGAGGAACTCAGTACTACATGTTTTGTATCCCCCCTCCTCCCCTCAGCTGAACAGAGAGAGTTCAGCTAAGAGTTAGGGGGTCTGGGGTCACTTAAGAACAACTTGCACAAACACGGACTCACTCCCTCTGCTTATCTAGTTTTTGAAGGTTCACGTATCCTGTGGCTTCATTTGGGGTGTGCTCTCTTTAACCTAGCTGCTTATGCAAATACGTTCCCAAGAACCCTTGTAGTTATCCAAAACAACAGTTTGAAATGTCCTCTGCCAGTTGAACATCCACCAAATGCTCGTAATAGAACAGCTTTTAATTTGTTAAACTCCCTGCAATTAAATCCAGCGTGCCTGACAGGAGCTCAGAAAGGCTGCAAAGAGAGAGATGACTTATGCTGTGGTGTTGATACTTTTCGGTAAACTGATAAACGACTGTAAAATGTCACATAAGTGGTCTAATTTCGGCTGAGCTTATTTAGCTTTTGCTAAAGTGTATTCCCATGAGCACTGACTGGCAGCAGATTTAAATAACCTAATCATGCCTGGCTGAGTACAGTGTCAGTGCACAGGTTTCCCTTGTTGCTAAACCATGGTAAGTCTGCACAAAGAGGGCACCAACTTTGTCCTCTTGAGAGAGTCGACAGCCTCTTCCTGTGCAGCTTCCTCTTCCCTCCTTTGGCTTGTAAAGGCTTATCTCTGCAGTGGGCTTCCTTTTAAGTGGGGCCAACAGACAGGTGATCACTGCCTCCGTGTCAAGTCTTCATTTCAAAATACAGAGTGCTCCCTCCACGTTGCCTGCAGGCAGGAGGCTGTCTGGGAGAAGCCACAGCAGTGACAGTAGGAAATGCTTTTGAGCATGAAAGAGGGCGACTGAGAAGTTAAAAGGAGCTGGTGGCAGCCCTTTTTGTTGGGGTCTTTGTGCTGTGGAGCACAAGCTTGCTTTACTGCCCAGCAGGGACTGCTCAGCAGGACTTGGCCCTGCGTCTGCCCTGGTTTCACATGACAGGTGGTGTGTTCTTGCAGCATCAAGATGGTTTAGAAGTTTTCACCCTTTCTCACCCTCATCTTCTCCACTCTTCATTCCCATCCTAGCTGCCATGCCAGAGTTGCATTCAATACACACAGGGCTGATAATAATGCCCCAGCAAATTTGCAGTGACCCTCTAACTGTATAATTGGGAATTTCTCAATAAGCAGAGTTAACCTTGATTTTTTTCAGCAGCGCTCCTTTGAAGACACTGCTGCTAGAGATGAGGTCTGTTTACTCCTCTGACAAGAGCCAAATTTAAGAGGGCAAATATAGAACAACTCATTACAGTGTCCTCATCTCTAGGTTAATCCCTGTCCCCTGCGCATCTGTGTTTACTAGAGGCTGTTTGTTCTGTGAGTTATGACTAATGGAAGAGCATTTTCACAGCCATCAGTGTCCAGGTTCCCAAGGCTTAGAAATCTGCTTTTTGACATAGGACGCAGCCAGCAGGAGCTGTTGATGAATGAGTGTTCACAGGGAACCTCAGCTCTGCCTCCAAGGATCCTACCTTTTGTCTAATTATCTCTCCTAGAAGAGTAAGACAGTAAAATAAATTTGTCTGCTGTGACTTGAGCCGTAGAGCAAGTGTGGCAGTACCTTTGTTGTGCAGCAGCGCACGGTGCTAAGAGTAGCAGAGGTGGAATTTTGGAAATGTAAGCAATACGCATGCTGAACAGCAAGGCTAGTGGATTTTGTCCAGGTTTAAGTTGTCTTGTGGGTTTGGGGGACATCAGATTGCTTTGCACGGATAGACTAGCTAGGGTCAGAGGTAGCTTGGGTGCGTCTGCAGCAGACTGTGTGGTTTAGCATGAGGTAAAGGTATCTCTGGGGTATCTGGGGGTTGTCTGTTGGTTTGTTCCACGGGCAGCAGTAGATGGAGAAGCCATCTGCCCCGTAGATTGTAAGGAAACAAAGCCCTGCTCCTGTTCCCCTCCGAGGAAAAGGAAATGACACGGATGTCGTAAGAACAGTGATTATTCTAGAGCAAAGGAGAAACAGCAGGCACCGTGTTAGAGGGGGATTTGTCTTAGTTCCAGGACTTTCTGCTAGCAGACGAGCTCTTAGAAATCTTTGAGGCTTATGACCGAGTGTGGTAATTCAGTCATCTTGCAGGCTTTTGTTCGGTTCCTGCAGAACACCAAAGCAAGTTGGGCTGGTTGGTTGTTCTTTCTCATGCCAACTCAAGAGCTCTTTTGGGGGCACTCTTTCATCAGTTTGCAGAGCACTGTGGCCCCCGGGGACACCCACCTTCAAACAGCAGTGTGTTTACAAAGGATGGGGTGAGCTGGGATGTGTTTTGTTGCAGGGACTTGAGGACTGCTCTACTGAGCATGTGCCCACGTGATGGCTTGCCTTCCAAGGGACTTTTGGGCTCGAAATCAATACTGTGTATTTCAAAGTGGATGTCGTACTCTTCCTGGAAAAATCATGCTTCAAAGCATCTAAAGAAAAGAAAAATAAGCCTTAATTTGCTTTTCCTTGAAATCTTCATCTCTTGAAACTTTGCTGCTTGCAAGCTCTGAGAGGGCTGCATTTGCTTGAGCTGTAAACAGCAAATGATGCTGTAGATGCTGTAAAGAGGATTTGGCTTAGGACAGATTTACCCCAGGTAAATCCTAAGGTCAGTTGATAAATTGCAAGAGATGAAATTACAAGCTCTGGAGCATCTAGCCTGTAAGGACTTCGAGTGAGGTTCCTGCTGTGAGTGACATTGGTCTGTGTTGAGCCAGGGCCCTTGGTCAGTCTCCAGGAAACTGAAGAGTCGTCCAGTTCCCAGGCTCAAATCTCCTCCTGACCAAGAGAAGAGATCAGAGCAGGATGTTGTCAGGCTGTCTTTTTGCTGCCTCTGTAGCAGTGTAGTGCATATGAAGTCATGCTAAGGAGGGAGAGGTATTGTATCAAAACCAGAGGAGTTTAAATATTTGTATTTGGTGTGGATTTCAGGGCAGAGTCTCACGGTACCAGTTTGCAAAGATGGTGCAAATGCTGGTTTATAAAGTGCCTCCTTGGTTGATCCCTGTGCTGGCATTACCACTGTTTGTGCTTGTGGGCTGTGTTTGTAAGATACCACTGCAACAGTCACGGGGGCAGAAAAATATCACAGTGAGGTTTTTAGTCTTTGCTTGTCCTAAATTTAGCCATACAAGTCATTGGGTTTGTCCTTGAGATTTTTGCCCATTCTCAAAGAACGGATTCCTGCAACTTACTCAAATGCCATTTCATTCCTCTGCCTCCTGCCCAGCCTTGGAGAGCTGTGAAAGCGGAGGGGACTATTAGCTCACTTGAATTGAAAAATCCACCTACGATGCTATTGTTTGTGCCCTACGACATCTGTCTTGATCCTGAATGCTTTATGAATGTGCTGATGGTGACTGCCTAGGCAGTGTCATGAGCAGTCTGCTTCTCACATTAATCACCAGCTGTGTAATGAGGCTTCATATGTGCTCTGCTAATAGCCAAATCACTATCCTTATTTCAGGCTCTCTGGTGCTGGAGTTTTTTGCTCCCATGTTGTCCTGCCTTGCTGCTATTTGGGAACAGACATCCCTGAATTGTTTGCCTCTAATCCCAGTTCTTGTTCCCGGAGCATGCCACCAACCAGTCCTTGTTATCCTACAGGGTCTGTGGCTGGGAATTAGGAACTTAGTGTGAAAGCTGCATTGGCAACAGCTGGCTTTCTGTTTATGACTGTATTTTCACACATTGCTAGTGACCTCAGCCCCAGCCCTGATTGCCATGGCTTGGTCAAGTCCAAGAGAGCTCATTCAGTGACATGTTTCACCTGCTAGCCAGCGTGAGGGTGGTGTAAGTAGTAATGCAGACAATTTTCTTAATGCCAGGTTCCTCAGCATCTGCTGTGGCAGAAGTAGTTCTTCAGCTTGTTTTAATTGTGGTGTTTGTGTTCTTCCCCCCAGCAATCTGCAGAGCGCTGTGTGAGCACGCTGCTGGACCTCATCCAGACCAAGGTCAACTATGTGGTCCAGGAGGCCATCGTGGTAATCAGGGACATCTTCCGCAAGTACCCCAACAAGTAGGTGAAAGTACCGCAACGTTTTTGGAAGCTTTTGTGTGTTTTATCATCGCAGTGCAGCAATGCAAACCCCAGTCAGTGTAGCTTACCAGGCCGCTGAAGCCAAGGTGGTTTTCTTTCTGAAAAGCAGTGCCTGTTCTGGTCCTAGCTGCTAGTGTGGCAGGAATCAGATGTCAGCTCCAGACAAGATACCAGCCTGACAGAAATAATTTGAGTGGAAAGCTTTTCCTTCCCCCAGCTCTGTATGCATGCTAAGTATAAGACTTCATCAAAAGCAAGTAAAAATCTCGCAGAGGATGCCAGAAGGAAAACTTGACCAAGTTTGCAGCATTAGGCTTCTGTTTTTCCTCATCTCTTTTAGAAGGCTTGCATACAATCTCCTGGAAGTTCATGGCTTTCATGGTCTGAAATTCCAGGCAGATTGTGCTGAACAGAATGCTGCTGGCTTTCTCCATCGAGTGTTCTCTCTGGCTTGGGCAGTATTCAGCTTATTTTAAGCAGTTTGTGCAATAAAACACTGCCTCTTCAGCTAGAGAATAGTGCAGTAGTCTCTTTCAGCAGAGACTTCATGATCACCTTAAAAAGTAATATGGGACATGTGCAGGTCTCTCTGGCAATTTCTGTTGTCAGTTAGAAGATAGATTGCATGCTTATGACAGGGATACCCACTCATGGGGATCGGGGAAGCTAAATAACTAGTGTGGGATATTGTCTGTTTAACAGCAAAGCCTCTGGGGAAGTGTGATATCCAGTTTTAGAGCTGAAGTCTGAAGATGCCAGTGAGGCTGCAGGGTCAGGCACAGATTCATGGTTTGACCTGTTTGGATAAAACATCCCTTTAGCAAAAATGAAAGGGAGGCAGCTTTGTCTGGAATTCTATATCTGGGTGGTCTTGCTGATTACAGAAACTGTGAAGCCCTTGAGAACCCAGTGAGATCTTAGCCTGGGGAAAGAAAAACCCTAGGAATATGGTCAGTTGAGTGAAAATGCTGTTTATTTTGTGTTGCGTAGAAATACTAGACGTTGTAATTCAGTGCAGGATTCTCTGCAGAGTGATGTGGGCAAAGATGGAGTAATGCAAGTTGAATTCACCCTAGTAACCCACCTGTATTCTGATAAATCAGGTATGAAAGCATCATCGCCACCCTCTGTGAGAACCTGGATTCCCTGGATGAGCCAGATGCCAGAGCTGCCATGATCTGGATAGTGGGTGAATATGCAGAAAGGATTGACAATGCAGATGAGCTGTTGGAGAGTTTCCTGGAGGGCTTTCATGATGAAAGTACTCAGGTAAAAATTGTGTTATACATCCTGTCTGTAGTGCTTCATGCAGTGTGTCTGTGGGACCAATTGTAAACATTACTGTAGCGGTCAGAAATACCGCCCAATGAAAACTTAAGTATTTAGCTAAAATAAAACCCTTGGGACTCTGCAGACTTGTTTTGGGGTCTTAACTCCCAAACATTTATTTTTTTTTTTGTGGGTGGATAAGACAGAGCAGTAGGGCTTTCTCCATGTTGGATACTTCTTGGGGAATAGCCCTACTACCGACCAGAACATACAGAAGAATGGTGATGAGATGCATCACAATATTACATAAATCTCAGTGTACTGATCAGGGACTTGTTTGCAAAAGTATTTTACAATGGGCAAAAGTCTGAGTTTCATCATACTGAGTTTCCTTGGCAAAGAATAGTGTAATGCATGGGATAGTTAGAAAGCATGGGATGTGAATTTCATACTAGTAAAGGATATTGAGACCTGGGACGCATAGCTAAAGCAAGGCTGACTCTAATCTCTCTCCTGTGTACCTTTCTCTTAGGTGCAGCTCACCCTCCTGACTGCTATAGTGAAGCTGTTCTTAAAAAAGCCTTCTGAGACCCAGGAGCTGGTTCAGCAGGTCCTCAGCCTGGCCACACAGGTAAGCCAAGATGCACAGTGAACCAGAGTCCTCCAGCCCATGTGCTGGCCTGCACTGTGGTGTGTCCCATCTGCTAGGCTGATCAGCCTCTCTGGTAGATAGGGTTCAGGCATGTTTTCCTCTCTCCCAGAGAGGAGGGGTTTGACTCCATTAGGAGCTGCTCTGTGCCTGTTACCATGCCATCTGGCATCTGCTCTCTACTTCTTAGCTCTTGCTTCATCCTAAATCCTTCCACATTCCCCCACCAAATTAAATGTTAGGCGCAGGGTAGAGTTCTGAAGAAACCAAAATACCTTCTCTTTGAAAGGTGGCTTGCAGTTAAAACATCTGCTGCTCTGACAGAGGGATAGGGCCAAGCAAAGACTTTTTTCTGTGAACAGCAAAGCTTAAACAGTGCTACAAAAACAAAAGAAATAAGGTTTATTTTTTTCCTTTGTACTTGGATACTGTCAACCAGCGTGGCAGCTTTGTTGGAGGCTGTAACAGTGGGTTAGGATTCCAGATTCATTATGCATGAGGAGCTGAGTTGTGAGCTCAGATCACTGCAGGTAGGGCTGGGCTCGAGCTGGAAGAGAGGAGTGCTGTAGTTCTGGAGGACAGAAGCAGAGATGTGGTGGTGGTAGGAGTGAGACCTCAGCTGAACCTCCTGCACTCCCTGTGCAGTGATGTAGCCCAAAAAGAGCATTTCCTCTCCAGGCCTACTGCACCAACCGAGGAAAACACTCCTGACTGCACTGAATGGGCAGAGATTGAGTCCAGGTTTTCTGCTCAGAAGCAGTCATCAGCTAGCCTTTTGGGCCCTCTTTTGCTGGAAGAAGTCGTGGCTATGGACTTCATGATACTTCTGTTCATCCAGCTGGGGGTGGTGCATCGGGCAAGGACAAGAAACCAAGCCTGCTCTTCTTGCTTCCAAATGTTTAAAATCCAATATTATCTTGGCTCCTCTTTAGAGAGGGCTGGGCTAGGGGCCGGGTATATCATTTGTCTAAGCCAACAGAGGAAAGGTACTAAGTGTTAAAACCCACTCTGCTGAGTCATAAAACACTTAATGGCACCCTAGGAATATAATAGGCGTCTGTTTTTTCTCTGTTTGTCACAAATGTTGATTCAGTCTGGCTTTTTTGTATTTTATATGAATAATAAGTCAGGACAACCAGCTGAAAAACACTAAAAAGCCTTATGCTTCAAGGTCTGATTTCTAGGTAGTGATACTGTTTTTCACTTGAGTGGGAGAGTAATTACACGTGTGTTTCTTTCCCCAGCTCAGGTATTGTTGCACTTTGAGTGCCTCTTAGGGTATGTCTGCACAGCAAACTGCAGGTGTGATTGTAGCAGGAGCCAGTCTAATCCAGCCAACACTGGTAAAAATAGCACTGAAGCAGCTGGGGATGGGAGGGACACAGATGTGGAGCAGTGATTGAGGTCCCTAGCAAGCCTGTAACCTAACGGATGGCTCGGAGCCTCTACATCTTCATTGCTGTTGTCTGTCTGGCATGGGTGGGTAACTGAGCTAGCATGGCTTCATTGGTATGCTCTGCAGGTGTGCATGCAGGCCCTGGAGACTGGAGAATTAGGAGCAATGTGGAAAGGAAAGATCTGAGCCTCTTGTTCCAGTAGATTTACTAAAGTTTCAAGTCTGTTTATTTGGCTGTAAGAAGAAACAGTCAGTCCTGAATCTGGATGTGCCTGGAAGTAGGTAGGAGCGCGTGGTCTTTCATGTCTGCCCTCGCAAAGGCCCTGTCTGATCTTGAACTGCCTGCTGAAGGCAGGATGAGGACATCCTGGTACGGATTGCTAAGGGCAACGGGTGTAAAGGGTTCACAACTCCGCCATCAAACTGAAAAACAGCACTGCAGAGAAATCTGTCAGTTGACCCAGACGATGTATCTAGGTCCTTGTGAGCAAAACGAGTTTAGCGCGCCCAGCCTCATTACAAGCAGAGGTTTTGCTGTGTGCCTGAGAATGTCTTGAGACAGAGGGCAGAGAGGCAGGTTACAGCAGGTCAGCAGCAATGTGAATGAGATCACAGAAGAGCAGAAGAAATGCCAAGGAGGAAGGCTAATGAGGTGTAGGATATATTGCCAGAATTTTACAAGGAAAAAAAAAACCTCAGTAGCATCTACCCTGTTGTTCTCCTGACGTGGGGTTTAAAAATCCCAGCTCTTTCTTCAGTGAACAGTTTGAACGTGTTACGCTACAGCATAAAACCCCAGCACCTCTCTATCCCTAGAATGCTAGCTGCCAGCTATCACCACTTACTTTGCTGTTCTGGGCAGAGCTGTTTGAAAAGGAGATAGACTAATTCATGCAGTGGCAGGAAAACAAGGATATTATTGACAGCTGGAGAACTGATGAGGTGTCTTTACCATGTACCATTAGTATCTCCCCATACTTCATTAGACAACTAAGGTGCAGGATAAATAAGGGCTCTTTCGTTGTGAAGAACGCTCCTTATTAAGATCCCTCCTGTAGCTCTGCAGGGTCTCTTTGTCCAGTGAATGCCCTTGGTATGTCGTATATTTCTGGGAATCCTGGATCTTTCTGTTGCAATACAGAACATAGCATGTTTATTCTTAGTGTGTGATTGTCATTTTCATTCACTCTTTTCTCCTGTCCACAACCCCTTGGAGTTCTCCTGATTTCTTTTAAGTGGCAGGAGAAGTTGGAAAGCAGTTGATAGTTTTGTGGGATGGGGCAGCTGGGGGATGTGTAAATCCAGGGACTTTTTGCTCCCTGACCAGATGGGCCAACTCTTTGGTTAGGAAGCCAGGCATTAATGCTTCGGGATTTGTTTTTAATTTTGCGATGTTCATCACAACAGTTTATAACTTCATTCTGGAATTGGTGGCTATCACTGGATGGTTGTTTTATTTTTTTTCGTCCACTAGAACCACTGCTAGAAAAATTAAGTGATCTTAGGAGTTAGTCCCGTTTAGAAATGTGACTGATGCATTGCTTTGCCATAGGACTCTGACAACCCAGACCTGCGGGACCGTGGCTACATCTACTGGCGCCTTCTTTCCACGGACCCAGTGACTGCCAAAGAAGTGGTCCTGTCAGAAAAGCCCCTGATTTCTGAGGAGACCGATCTGATTGAACCAACTCTGCTGGACGAGCTGATCTGTCATATTGGATCTCTGGCTTCGGTGTACCACAAGCCACCCAACGCTTTTGTGGAGGGCAGCCACGGTATCCACCGCAAGCACTTGCCAATTCACCACGGGAGGTAAGCTGGGGCAACGCTGGTGGTAATGAGCAGGATTGGTTGTTTCTTCCTAGCAAACAGTCCTAAAGATGCATGGGTCTCCTAAAACACTCCTTGTGTTTGTTTTTGTTTTTTTACCGATTGTGTAGAGGCTTGTGGATCATTCAAGGAGCCATTCATTGTAGGATTTAATTCTGGGTGTGTGGTTTCTGAGTTCCTGGATCAAAAGGCAGGGGAAGTATCATATAACTTCTCACACAAGAACTTTAATGTTTTTGGGGAAGACACTGGCTATAAGGCCTTTGGCTTGAGAGCTGGGCTAACAAAGCAGAAGGTGGGTAGGTGGTGAAAGGGCATACTTCAGGAGGAGGAGCAGTGAAAACAAGTATCTTACAGAAGGGTACACTTTGGTTGTGTAAGACTTTTTGCTTCAGTGATGGGACAGCTTTGCAAGCCTCAGTTGCATAGAATAATACCAGATTCCTGGAACTGGCAAGAACAGGGATCTTCTGTGGTTAGAATGTGAAATGGGGAAGGGTGAACAAGGCTACCTCTCTTACTCGGTGCCTGTAAAGCAAGGGGAGCGTAAAAGCAGTCTAGGTCTTGTCACTAAAAACTGCTCAGGCTTAAAACAAAATGCCTAGACAGACGTTGTTCTGTCTAACCTTTGGGGAAAAAATGCTTCGGCTTATTATCTGGAGCTTTAATGTTTCCCCATAATCACAGTCCTGAAAGTGGGTTAGGTCTGCAAGAGCAGGCATTGCAGCAGTCCCAGGCTGTGGTGGTGCTGCTGTTGAGCCTGTTCCCATGGTTCCTTGTTCAGGTAAGCAGTGCTATTTGCTAATGGTATTAATTACAAATATAAGTGTGCTTTACAGCAGGAGGCAAAGTATCCAGGCTTACCTTTTAATAATATTCCCAAAGTGACATTTGGAGTGCTATTTTTTGCCGTTGCACCAATAAATCAGTGTGCGATGCTGCTTCTTTTCTATTTTCTGATACCACTTCTCTTGCTATTCTTAGCAACTAAAGCTATTTCTGTCATATGACTAGCTTTGAGAAGCTGAGTTGTTTTCTCCCTGCCTATGAAATCAAGTCTGGCTGCGCTGACCCAGGACCAGCAAGCACGAGTCTACCAGTCAGGCAAGAAAAGCAGTGGATGCTTCGCTCAGCTTCAAGATTTGCCTCAACAGCAAAATAAGCTGGGTTTGGGGGTAGATTTGGCCTCCCATGTTAGCACCCTTCCCATGCACTTGCTTCAGTACAGAAATGAACAGAGGGGTTTAATTAACTCAAGGAATTCAGCTACTGCAGGGAGCAATCTTTCTACTGGCTTCTGTATATAACACACTCGAAGCTAGTGCCCAGGCAGTCAACTTTCCTCATTTTTTTCTGCTTATAGCAGTGTTGTATGTTGCCCTTGTGTTGCTTACTACTGAATTACCCATCACTTCAAGAGAAAGCCTTCTGGGCTTAATCACCAGTGGTAAGGTGAGGAAGCCAGAGCTGGGGGACAGTGTAAAGGGCTGAATGCTGATGCAGCTTTAGCCTGCTTGGTAAATTAAAAAAACAAAAACGTGTTGTTGTTAGTGACATGCCAAGCTTCTCCAAAGCGAGGTCACCCATAAAGAGGCCCCGTTATTGTGACTTTCTGCTTTCCTGTTAGCAGGACAGATTGATCAGGCTGATGCCAAGGTCTCCTTGCACCATGTTCCAGTGTACCCAGTGGCCGCTTGCAGCCCTGAAAGCATAGAGAGCTGCTCCCCGGGTGCAGGCTGTGGCAAGCCTGAATCTGCAGCCAGATTTTTACTGAATGCTGAGAAACCAGTTTGCTTTTTCCTAGTGCTAAGGGTGTGTGAGAAAAGATGCACAAAGAGGTACAGGAAAAGTTGTCATCTTCAAGAAGTTTAAGGGTGTCCAGCGGCAGATAACATCAGCCAGCTGTTTGGGGTCATCTTTGCTACTTCTGTACTCTGGCGATGACTGCTCTGGTGGCTGACCTGTCCACTGCAGACCGAGGTTTTCCTTCAGATTGTGCAGTGAGATAGAGGTGGGAGTGTGGGGATGTCTGCAATCAATGTGGCTTAAGAGAGTAAAGATAGCTTTTCCTTGAGTAGATGGGCAGAATTAGCTGTTTGGTGCTTTTCTGGGTACAGACGTAGGAGGAGGTGGTTGTGGTTGGCAGAATACACTCCCTTGCAGTGGATGCAGAGGTGTGTTTCCATACAAAGCACTGTAGGACAGGAAACCCAACCGCTTGCCACTGTCCAACACTTTAAGCAAGAAAACCTTTATCGAGTCTTTTGGCCCTTTATAACCCTCATAGTCTTAATTCCTTTTTTTTTCTTACCAAGAAAATACAAAGATGCATATACAAATCTCCTTAAAAAGCTCTGTTCTGTACAGCAAATAGAAGGCTCAGTTGGTTTTTGTTATTTTTTTAATACAAACTGACTTAGCTTCGTCCCTTCCTCATTTCTTGCTGGGCTTTGGGGCAACTGCAGTTAAACAAGACCTTGAAGGATTGCTTTATCTCCATCAGAAGAAGGATGAGTAAGTGTTGAAGAGGTGTAGTGTTAGAGGGATTATATACTGGGAACGAACCAAGTGTGTGCACTACCAGCTTGTAATGTGCCTCTGCTCATACATGCTGTTCTTTCCCGTGCTCAGCTTGGGGGTGGGAGTGGATCACGGTAACCACTCGCTCCTCAGAAATGTTTTAGCTAGCTGGTCGGCATCCTCAGAAGTCTCCCTGCTGAAGGCAGAAGCAGAGAGGACAGCTAATATTAGTGCTATTAGAGGTCTAAAGCTCTTAATGCAAAGAAGCTTTCGATCCTTTCTGTCGCTGCTTGGTAACTAATTCATTCAGCAGCCCTTATGCTGCCTCTCTCCCTCTTGGCACCAAGTTGGTAGCGGCTTACGCTGTGGTGCTAAAGCTTTCCCCTCAGCAGCTGAGTAGGGATAAGGAAGAGGATCGTGGCTACTCAAAACCAGCAGCTGCAATCCTTAGAAAAGAGCCCAGTGTTAAAACACCTTGTCAGTACACTAATTCCCGTGGCATTTCTATGCAATTACCTGTTGGCTGCATCCGCAGAAATACGAGCTGGAAATAATTCTGTCAGTTTCTGTTGGCAGCAGGACACAGAATAGACTTGAAGTTATCTAAAATATTCGTGTGTCTGGATTTAAAGAATAAATACGTTGTAATGAGCTCTCCAGGAGCGACAGTGAGTGTTACTGTGTTTTTTCCCCTCGTAAAACTCAGTGGCAAATGGATATAAAAGATAGCCAGATTGCTTATGGTGAGAAACTTTTGGAATTTGTTTAAGAGGCATTTCTAGACTAGCAATTAGTCTACTAATGCAGAGAAAATAATGTTATTGGTGGAAGGGAGGTACTAGTTTTCGATTCTGGTCTTTAATTAGGAAAGTGGTGGACCTTGGTGCGGGCCAGTAGAAGGTGTTAAATCTGGATCTGTGGGGAGCGGGTGAGTTTGTCCTGGTTAGAGTAAGGGCTTAAGGGTTAATATCAGTGTTAGGTCTCAGGAAATTGGGATTTTTTTCAGGTTTACATGTAGCTCTCCAGGTCCAGTGGGCTAAAAATCACCTTCTTTGGCTTCTTCTGAGTTGGGAAATATTTGTTTTCAGTGCTGTAGTCTGTGTAGCACGTGGGGCTTGTGATTTGAGAGAGGTCTGTGACTCTGCTAGGGAGCAGGATTTCACACCTGAAAATTCCCTTCTCTGAACTGCAAATCGTGCACAAAGCATGGCAGGTCCCTGCGCTCAAAGCATGTGTTGAAGGACCACTTGCCAGAGCAGAGCACCCCGTATGGGGCAGCGGTTAGGTCAGCTGCTAGGATAATCCTTGAGCTGCCTCCTGCTTGTGGGCCAGCTCTTGCTGCCTTTCCCCATGCTGGCAATCTGAAGCTGGAGGCTGAAGGCGCCCAACATCTCTCTTCTCTGCCTCTTGTTCCTCCCACCCAGCACTGATGCAGGAGATAGCCCCGTGGGCACAACAGCCACCACGAACCTGGAGCAGCCCCAGGTCATCCCGTCGCAGGGCGACCTTCTGGGAGACCTCCTCAACCTGGACCTGGGACCCCCCGTCAACGTCCCCCAAGTGTCCTCCATGCAGATGGGCGCCGTGGACCTCCTGGGAGGAGGGCTGGACAGCCTGGTAAGCAGCGTGCTCTTTACCTTCAGCTGATGTGAAATAATTGGAGCTGTGCTCACGTCTGCAGAGCCTTCCCTTGTGCTTGTAATGCTCGGATCCTTAAGCTCCCCAGTGCTGACACCTCATACTCCAACAGGATTTAAGCAGTAGCAATTTTCGGCAGGTTTTCCTGCTGTAAAATGAATGGTGCTGCATGCAGTAGGATCCCCGTGGTAGCGGGCATGTTTGTTTTCATGCTTTTTTTGCCTGTAGGAAAAAAAAACTAGAAAGTTGTTTTAAAGATGTTAAGTGCCGCACTGTTTTGTAATTAATTCTGACTCCCATTCAGGAGGGCGTTTGTTCCACCCCTGTTGAATTTCAATGCAAAGCTCAGGGCTGCAGGCCGCAGCCCTGGGTCACCCCGTTTATATATTCTCCAGAGAGTGTCGTGGTTTAGTATCGGTAATGTCTTAATTGCAGTTAGGTCGAGAGGGAAGCGCTCTGCACAGCCCTCCCCTTGCTGCAGCAGCCACAGGGGGAGCATTCAGGGCCTGCAAGGGTCAGGCCCCGAGCATGAATAATCACACGTTGCATCTGCTCCGGGGTGAGAGCTGAGGAGGAGCTGCAGTGAGACAATCTGCTGGCGAGGAGACCGCTGCAGCGGAGAGGAGCTGGGGGCTGTGGCCTGACACTGGTGGCAGCCAGGCGGGGAGAAGTGGGCACTGCCAGCCCGGGGTGTGTTCAGCCTCGTGGCTCACCAGTGGGATAAGAAGCAGGCCAACTGGATTTGGCACCATGTAACCCGAATAAGACCACCCCGGTGAGCACAGCTGCGTGGGTTGCAGACCTGCAGTGGGTTTGTTTCGCTTTGGTGCGAGGTTTGGCTTCCAGGGAGCTGGGCAGAGTTGTCCGTGTGCCTGTTCAGGTGTCCTTTGCTTCTGAGAAGCAGGAGCAGCTGTAGGAACCCCACTGCACCGGATTCCTGTTTGCCAAAGATATTTTCTTAAGCTGCCACAACCTTATTCAAGCAGACATTAAACACCTCTCCAGCTCTGGTGTTTCATGAGCTAATGAACTGGAAAGGGGCTAACCCATGCTGGTGTTCGTGGAGGTCAGCCTGTGCCATCTGGGGGTCAGATGGCAGCTGGGGAATCTGCTTTCCTCCCGGGGATAGGGGACGAGGGCAGGTTTCAGCCCATGTTGCTGGGAATGCACAGCGCAGGGCAGTGACCTTGGCAGCCTTTGCTCTGCATTGCAAGAGCTGTAACTAAGCAGCAATTCAAGATGACCAGGAGTTAAATTTCTCTGTTCGTGCTGTCTCCCAGCCTCCTCGCAGCCCTCCTTCCATAGCCCTCTGTTCCTTGTTAGTATCAGAGGCAAATAAACGGACACAGCAGAATGACTAAAGCTTAGTTGGGGGAAAATATTCCAGTTGGCATGAATGGGCTTAATTCAGTGACCCACTTGGGCAGGAGAGCTGTTAGCTGACGTGATGGCAGGCTTTTACTTCACATTTTTCTTGAGCCTTAAATAAATGGATGGGCTGTGAGGTGGTGTCTAACCAAGTGACTGTTTCTGGACAGGGGAGAAATGGTGCCTGGGGCTGTGAGTGCCAGCGGCGCTGTCTCAGCTGCGTTATTTAGATGGAGAGAGCACTAAACAAAACCCTGAATGATGATTTTCCCCCAGAATGCTTTCTGCTGGAGCTCTCTTGGATCAAATGTCCCGTCTTCTCCTTATCCCTCACATGTACAGGCGAATTTTGGCCTGGTAAAGCTCTGTGTTTCTCTGGCTTTTCATTCCCTAATGAGCCTGGTCTGTGTGCAAGTGAGTGAGATCTGCCTTTGTTTATTGCTGTGGACATGTGTTTAAAAAGAGCCCAGCTGAGTTACCCTGAGCTGGAATTAACTAAATTGCTCGGCAGCGTCTCTGCGCTGCTTGGCCAGCCAAGGGGATCGGCACTTGGGTCTTAGGCAGGGTTGTGCAGGGCCAAGAAGAGAGGCTCAGGATGCAGGTATGCGTGTGCCTGACTTGTAAATGTGATGAGTGGGTGAGAGGTGTCCTCAGGAGCCTCCTGGAAGAAGGGCTGAGCTCCTCGCCCTTCCCTGGGAACTGGAAATGGCCGGGGACGATGGGCACTTGCATTGTCAGGCAGTCAATCAGCAGAGCTGGAGCTTGAGATAAGATCATCTGCCCCATCCTTACTGTGTTGCTTTCAGGGTCCTGCTGGGGCAGTCCTTTTCTCTCTTCCAGACAGCTTAGCTGCACGCTTTGTGTGTTTTATCACTGCCTGACTCCCTCAGCATTGGAGTCTCCTTCTCTGTTACTCCTCGAGTATTTTTTCAAACCCATTTCATTCCTCTGCTTGGCTGGGAAGATCGAACACGGCACCCGTTCCCTTGCGTGCAGCGGTGTGAGCAGTCTGTCTCTCTTTGCTCAGACCAGAAAGACTTTATATCACTTCAGCTCCTTGTGCTGCAAGAAAGTAAGCCTGTCTGGTGCTGGATGGCGAGGCAGAGTCTCTCTCTGTGTGCACACTGCTTTGGTCTCTTTTCCCATCCCTCTTATCACCTTAGGGGTCTGCAGAAGGGTACTGGAACATGGGAGGGGGCTGATCTCGGGCAGCCCCAAGTGTTTCCAACAGGATTTTGCCCGCAGTCCTTTTTACGACTCCCAGCGAAGGAGTTTCTCTCACCCCTGCTGTCAGTCTTGGTTTTCTGCTCATCACAAGCAGATCCCTTCTGGATCTCAGCTGACCTGAGAGGAACATGAGGTATTCAAATGCAGCAGATTTTCTGCATTATGCCTCTGGCACCATCTCTGCATAGCCTGAGTGGGGCCGTACCTCGGGTGACCTGTTAGAGCAGAGCAGTCTCACGCCCTGCTTCCATTTTGCACGCAACTGCTTGGAAACCAACTTAAGCCTCTCTGCTGCAGAGGAAGCAAATGGTTTGGGATGCGCTTGAGTTGATGTATGAAATCATGGGCTGCTCCTGCCACGGGGAGGTGGTGTCGGTACTGCGAGTGTCGCAAAGGCAGCTGAAGGGCTGGAAGAGGCTGCTGGCAGGCTCTCAGCCAGCGCATCGCATCCACTCCGTGTCACGGGTTGAGCCCTTTGGATGCTCCACAGAATGGGTTGGGTTGGAAGGGACCTCAAAGATCATCTCGTTCCAAGCCCCTGCCATGGGCAGGGACACCTCTCACTCGATCAGGTTGCTCGTTGAAGGTCTTGTAAATTTGGTAGTGCCTTCTTTTTGGGGAGAGGGTGTCTGTCTGCAGAAGGATGCTCTTGCAGCCAAAGTCCTGACAGGACTAACCCAGGAAGATAACAGAAGTGTTAACTTCCACAGCAGATGCCATGCAGCATTTATTTCTTAAGCTGTAGCGTTGTTTTCTTGCAGGCATTTGAAAGGAGGCAGCATGCTGGAAAACTGGATGAACACCAGATTAACATTGTTTGCTTGAATTTTCCTCGGTATTGCTAGGTTCTTATTCCTATGGCCAGTGAGACTCCAGCTGCTTGAGAGGTTAATTTCTTTAGGGAATAACCCATATTTTATCTCCATAGCAATTCCTGTAATTGGTATTAAACGTAACATGCATACCGTGCGTGCACAGATGCTGAGCATGTGTTAATAATTTTTTTTTAAAAAAGGGCTTTAGTACAAGAACAAGATATGCTTTGCCAGAACTGAGTATGCTCCGCAGCGTGCCCCTCTCAACCCCACACAGCTCTTCTCCTCCTCGCTTCTGCTTGCTTTTCTGTAAAATGCTGACCAAGGTCATGGTTACCAAGGTTGAGATCTGCAGCTCTGAAGTGTTACTCACTGATAGCAGCCACTAATGTGGGAGAAGCAAAATTTGCTCGGACAGCAAGTTGCAGGATGCTGAGAGCTGGCCTTTGGTGCTCTCCCCGTGCAGCAGCATCCCAGTGGCTACGCTCCGTGCCGACCACAGGCAGCTCTCCAGCTCCTCATTTACTCCTGATGCAGTCCTACAAAGAGCACTGTAATAAGCCAGGGTCGTTTTGTCTTTTAAACCCTTTTGTGTGCTCATTTGCTCTGAAAATCCCAGGGCACGAGAGCTCTGCTGCCCGGCACACCGCGTGGCTCGCCGTGAGCCGAGCATTCAACGGGAGCTGGGCACCGTGGCAGGGAGCCAAAGGGGCTGGCTTGAAACTCGGAGGCAGAGCAGTAAATCTGTAGGAATGGACGGGCTTGGATTGTCTGTTATGTAAGGATTTTATTTAATACTCTACCCACTCATCTACAAGAGTATTATTGATTCAGGGCTGGCAGCTCGTGAGATTGATTTATGTCCCAAATTGTAAGGCTGTTTGATAAACACTGGATATCCACGCTCCCTGATAGCCCTGTGGTCTGCAATACCTGCGCTGCCGTGATCGCCGCGGGCTGTTCTCGCTGGAGCTGCTGCCCTCTGTGTAACCAGGTTGGATGTTGGAGCTGACCCCAGCTGTCTCCCCTGCACGATTCAGGGCTGTGTCCCAGCACTCTGCTAGCCCTGAAGTGTGATTTGGGGCTAGGAGCTGAGCACCACCTCGCCCTCTCCTGCAAGACGTCCTGGGCTCCAGGCTTGGCAGCGAGAAAGAAATCCTTGCTCCTCCAGTCCCGAGTGCCTGCTGATCCCAGCGGCTGGGGAGCAGAGGCTGCTGGTGTGATCCTTCCCAGTCCAACCTCTTTCAAGTGGAGAGGCCAAAGCTTGGCCTCAGTGAACAATGACCTGGCTCGTTCAGGTTGATTAGGGCCTCAGCAGTGTTTTATTCTGAAAACATGCTGCTAAGTTATTTCACCTGCTCAGAGCAGGGAGCCTCACTTGGCTGTGGAAGTCCAACAGCAGCCCCCAGTCTGCCCTGGGTGCCAAATCCTTCTGCTGGCTCTGCAAGTGACTTGCTGTGTATAATCCTAAGAAAGTTGCTTCATTTCCCTTTTCCTGGAACTACAGTGTGAGCGCGGCTATGGTAGCTCAGGCCTAAAATCCATTTATGCAGCGGATGTGATGCTTCCCCAGGGCTCTCCTCCAGCCTCCCACAATGATCTGAGCGTCTCCTTTCATCCAGGCTGTTCTGGTTTGATGAGCTACAAAGGACATCTGTTAGGATTTCTGACAAAGGGCACATGGCCGTTGCTGGAGCAGTGCTGATATGGAAAAGGAGCTCTTCTGGTGGGTCGCTCATTCATGTCTTATTAAAGGCTACTCAGGCTCTTACCGTAGTAGGACTGCTAGGGCTTTGGGGAGTTGCTTTTTTTACACTTCAGAAAACCAAAATGGTTAGTACTTAATTTCATTTGCTGATGGAAATCATTCAGCGAGGCAAAGCATTAGCAGCAAGTGCTCCTGAAGCAGGTGGCCGCAGCACCAGCAGTGTGACCTGTCCTCCACCACCTTTGGCAGAACTGTCCTTGGTCTGGGCAGCTGTCCTGCTCTGCGAGCCTGCCTTGGCGGCCTGAAAACAGACAAGAGGCAGCAAGGAAGGTACTGAAAACGTCTGTGTGAGAGCCACAGCTGAGTCTGCAATAAGATACCTGCAGCCCACCAGGAGGTCAGCCTGTGCACGGTCAGGCCTGCAGTTAAGAAGATGTCTTGAGCAGGATTAGCCCAGATCAAGCAGCCTGCTAGCAGCTCTGCTCTCAGCTCTGCTCAGCCCTGCACCTGATCTTTGTTCAGTAAGTGCCTGGTGTGCCTCGCTGCGATGTTCCTGAGTGCATGCCCTCAGCCAGCTCCTTGAGCTTAACTCTTGGTTCGGGGAGCGAGAGAGGGGGGAGGCAGCAAATGTCTCCTTTTCACCTGTGAATTATCGCTCCGTGACATGCGTAGCTGCTCAGAAAGCTCTGGCTGTGCTGCAGATGCAAGGCAACCTGGTCGCTGAGCCATGCTGGTTGCAGTGTCAGTCCCTGGCTCCTCCTTCCCGTTATTTCTTGAAGCTCCAAATATCTCACGTCATGTTGCAGAAGTGATTGTAACCCCTCCGGATCACATGAACACTTCAGCAGAGTCACTTCATTACAAAGCTACTGTTAAAATGCAAATAAACCCTGCTGATGCAGTAACTCCAGCAATGCTGGAGTTCATAAGTCAGGATAACTGCAAATCCACGTGGCTGCTCGAGCACTGTCGTAGCAGGGTGGTTTTGGTGGGACGAAAAATGCCCCGTAGAAGGGCTTTGTGTCGGGTGGCTGGGGCTCCGTGCTCATCCCCTGCTTATCACCGCAGACAGAGGCTCTGTGCTCTTTACCAGCTTTGGGCTCAGGATTGGGGTTTTGTGGTGCTGCAAGCTCCCAACCCCAAGCTTCCCATCGGCTCGGGAGCATCCCGAGCTGGAGCACAGCCCTTCATCGCCCCGCATCACTGCGAGCGCTCAGCCTGGCAGGGCTCACAGCAGCAGTGGTCCTGTCCCCGTGGCAATCTGCTCTCGTGGCAGGCAGGATCACAGCCTCCCTCCCTCGGGAGCGGCTGCCCGGCCGCCAGATGAATGGAAACGGTTAAGCAGAGCCCTTGGGAATTGGTTCAGCATCGCCTCACGCCTGACTAATATCTGCTGCTTCCCTTCTGCCTCTCACTACAGATGGGAGACGACGCTCAGTGGGTAATTGGTTCCTGTCCCCTCTGTCTTCCTCCTTCCCTCGTACTCGCGTTGCTGCTACCATCTCTTCGCCTCTGGTGGCTGGAGGAAAGTTATCTCTGAGGTGTCTCAGGTGGACTGGGTGCTCGGGGCCTGTAGTTTCTGAACCAGGTGCCGCAGGAGGGTGACAGGCAAGAAAAATGGGGAAAGAGGCTTGTGTGCTGCTTCAGTGGGCAGCATGCCCCAGACCTGGTGTGGAACATGCTGTACTTGTTATTTTCTCCCTTTAAATCTCTATGTAGACATGTTGTCACTTCTTTCACTGCCCAGGCAGAGCCAGCTCTGCCCGCAGGGACCTGCTGAGGCTGCCCACCCCTTGGAGCTCGCTGTGCAGCCTCGTGCCACCCATCAGCATCACCCACTGGCAGCGCTCGGTCCTGAGCACAGGAGCCACGAGGGTGGCAGACCCCTGTGTGCAGACCCCTGAGGAGCAGAGCTGGGCTGCAGCAGCAGCAGGTCAGATCCTGGCATTGCCAAGAGCTCTTCTTATCATGAAGCAAAGATGCTGGGTGTGATCTAGGGATGTAAGGAGGCTCGTGATAAATTCTGAGCCAACAAGTTTTTCTCCCGCTTGTAAGGGGTGAGAGCTGGAGACTCGACTCAGAGCAAGCAACAAATCCAGATTCTACTCTTACCCCAAGGCCTGACAGCCAGGGAAAACAGAAGATAGACAGCTTGAGGAACCCCAGAGGTCCCTCCTCCCCTTGCTCACAGCAAGCACACGGAGATACCAGTGTAGAGGTTTCTTCCAGGCTGGATTCCTAACCTGCAGCCTCTTGTGAGAGTGTAGTAGCAAATGGTAGCACAGTTAACATCTGGCTCGATTATGCAGAATTATTCCCTCATTTCCATAATACCCTTTGTAAAATGCTTGCTGCTTGATAAACCAGTCTTCCTCCTGCCTCAAACAACAGTACCAGAAATCCTCCGTGCATACAGTCAGCTGGAAATGAACTGGATTATTTACAGTTTTTTTTCCTCTGGACTTCACTGCCTGTCAGCAGAAAGTGTGAAGTTCATCTGTGTGCAAGACTCTGAATAGAGATGAGGTGTAATAGATGCATTTATTACTCCTTAGTGAGCCAGTAACAAGGTGTAAATGATCTGATCTATTCATCTAAAAACATCTTGGCTGAAGAGCAGTCTGTAGAACAGAACTGTGCTCTGCCAGGCTGTCTCAGTCAGAGACCTGACAGTGTAATCAGTGCTATTTTATACGCTCGGTATTAATTGGATTTGAATCTTCTGGCTGGCTTTCTCTGGTCCGATTGATCCTTCTTTTGACTTTGCAATCGCTCTATTCTCTCTCATCTGAGTAAGTAAAGAAAAACTGGACTCATGCACTGCCCTGCCACGGGCAGTGAGGGGCTGGGGCTGTGTGCGGAGAGGCGGCTGTTGCAGATGGTGAGGGACCCCCTA
This sequence comes from Netta rufina, assembly GCF_964035555.1. Taxonomy (NCBI): domain Eukaryota; kingdom Metazoa; phylum Chordata; class Aves; order Anseriformes; family Anatidae; genus Netta; species Netta rufina. The sequence goes on along the minus strand of NC_140145.1, from coordinate 5,732,893 downwards.
TAAAATTCCTCAGGACCTCATGTAGGGATAAACTGAGATTCAGAGGGGGAAAAGGGGAAAAAAACGATCTCACTTCTTCCTACACACATGTCATCAGGGCATGATCCATGTCTGAATGTGACAAAAAGCCGCGCTAGGCAAGAAGCACGGTGGTCTTCTGAGCAAGAGCCTAGGACACAGCCCTGGAGATGTCTCTGTAGTGAGCAACTGCTGCGGGTCTGTGCCTGCTCTCCTGGCTCTCAGTCACCTGTCGAGTGCCTTATAAATATTCACGGGAGTGATGTTGTACCTGCCAGCAGCACTTGTAGCCAGGTTTGGCGTCTGCCCTGAGCGCTGAAATCTCTCGAGTGTGTGGAACAGTGTGGATGTTTAAAAATGGGTTTTGTCATGGAGAAAGTGGTTCAGGTCCTTCACAAAGAGAGTTCCTGGTAGGACAGCTGCAGGATGCCCTGGGAGACAGGCTCCGGGGAGGTTATGGTGTTCATGGAGGGTGTACAGGTGGGTACAGCAGCTACTATTCCAGTTGCCTTCAGATGCGTCTGTAGCTCGGCAGAGACCAATACTGAAACACCCAGTGTGCTGCCAGCTCTCCACTATTCGAGTGGCCCATTAGGTTAGGAAGCTGCTTTTGCCTCCCCCAAGGGAGGGGCAGCAGTCTTCAAAGGGAAAATAAAGCTCATCTAAACGGGCTTCGGTGAGAGCAGCTACCTTCCCTTCCCTTCCCTTTGTTCCTGCTCATTGAGACGGAGCAGCGTGGCAGCGCAGTGCGTTGTGGTTTTGCCGTCCTTCAGAGCTGTTCCCTCGAAAACTAAAGCGCTCAGGAAGCGAGCTTCCCGTCAGGTTTATTTTTATTCCCTTTCACAGTTACCCCACTGGGTTTTGCAGAGCTGCTCGGGCCCGCTGGCAGCCAGCATTGTGGGCTGAAGGAGAAGCAGTGATGCGTGAAACGTGGCGGATTGCACAGGCTGTGGGGCAGGTGACAGGCGCACGAGGGAGCGAGGTTTGGGGTTTTATTAACCTGACAAAACGCTCCTTTCTGCAAATAGGTGTAGGGGGTACTTCACCAAACAGCTCTGCTCACAAAATAGCTTAAAAAAAGCCCCTCTGTTCCCTATGCTTTCCCATCATTGCATTTCTGTCTGTCCTGTACGTGGCCAGCGAGGGAGATGTGCTCGCAGCGGTGCAGCCGAGCGAGCTCTTCCCTGGCTGTCTGATCCTCGGCTTAAATGAACTCGGTCTTTCTCTCCTCTCTCTCCTTCTCTCTTTCAGCTTGGCAGTGACCTTGGCGGGGGCATTGGAGGAAGTCCGGCAGTAAGTGCCATTCCGTTTTTTTCCCCAACTTAAAAAGCTGCTCAGAGCTCGGGGTTTTTAAACACAGCCTTGCCCATTATGTGCGGGAAGATGCTCAAATCCCTGGAGAGGTTTGAAAATGGACGACTGGAGCCCAAACCCAAAGGTCTCAACCTACGTTGCTTTGAGTCAAGCTGTCACCTGGGCTCTCCTAAGAGCAGCCAGGGCCAGAGCTGTTGACTCTGCTTAGCTCTTCTCTCTCAGAGCTTTTAGTTTGAGCACCAGCATTAACATTTCAGTACCACGTGCAACTGCTTTGGCAGCTGAAAGGCCAAAGGTGCTAACCTGTCTGCTGGTAACCCAAAGCCAGTGTCAACAGGGGCTTGTCAGAACTGAGTAGCTTTTCTCCTCCCAAAAGCCACGTACAACTTTTCCTGGTAATCTGGATCCTGTAGAGGTGCTCTGAGCTTTCCTACTAAGCACAGTCAGCGCTGCGCTCTGCCTGCCCCTGGCTTCCTTTTCTGTGCCTGTGCTCTGAGAGTGTCCTAGTGCCTCGAGCGCTTGCCCAGGATATGGGAGACTTTCAGGCTGCTTCAAAGCACCCTTGGCTTCAAATGCGTACCAGCTTCTTTCAGGAAAGCATTGGAAAATGATGCAAAATGGCTTGGAGACACAGCAGGCAGGAGGGAGTGTGCCTCCAACCCATTGTCAAAAACAAGCTCCCGGAGAAAGCTCCAGTCCCTCCTCCTAGCACTGCGTAGCCAGTAATTCAATGACAAAAGCATACTCAGTTCTGGAAGGAGGGCCCTTGAAACACTTCTTGTGGCTGCAGTCATTCTCTCTGCTCCTTTCCCTGTGACTCTTGCATTCCTGTCTAGCTTCGGCATGAGGGCAGAGGAGAGCCTGTGGCACGGTTTGCCTGTAGCCCCCAGGCAGCACGCTCCAGAACATGGCAGATGTTTACTCTGCAGAGATCACACCTCCAAAGTCAGGTTTCTGCTTACCTGGGCCAGCATAAACCCACCACCCAGTTCCATAAAACCACCACTGCTCCCTGTCCAAAGGGTTGGATGTAAAACGCCCCATCTCAGGTAGGTTCCCGAGCACAGAATAGTGGTGAGATCTCAGACCCAGCACCAGTATTTCCTGCTGCCTACCTTGGTCATTCTGCCTGTTCTGGGCTGCTGACTGGGAATCCTAGCCTCAAGCACTTAATTCTTCCTGCTCACAGTAAGACAACTTGGAAATGTAAATTGGGTGGGACTGTTCCCCTAGGAGCTGGACATCTGAGGCTTAATGCCCCAAGTTCGATGTCCTCTGAAGTCCAGGGGGAAGGATTGCCCTTGTTGCAGAAATGTTGTCCCCAGGCAACAGAGCTCTTGCTTTGGGTGGGAGTACACGATACAGTTTGCCTCCCTTGCTATCTCTGGATATGCAAAATCTTGCAGATTCCTGAAGACTGGTACAATTGAGGGAAGATTTGAAGCATCTTGTCTTTTCCCCGGGCTTATGTAGGGTAGCTCCAGAAAGCACACAGTCTTTTTAGGAAGGAGCAATGGAGAAGAAAGATTCCTCTATGGTGGGAATAGATTACTGAAACTATAAAAATGATGTGAAAGCTATTGCATGGTTGAGGTGACAGCCGAGTGTAGGGATTAGTTGCCAAGAGCTTTCGAATTCAAATGCATTATTTAGCACTATTGATAATTCTGCAGGGAAGCTGCAAATGGCTTTAAAATATTTAGGATTTTGCCCAAGTTCATGCTTTATTTAATAAATAGCATTCTTCGTATGAGATACTAATCAGTGCCTGTTCTTTTTAACCCCTCCAGGTGGGGCAGACCTACATTCCCTCTTCTGTGCCAGCCACCTTTGCCCCTTCGCCCACCCCAGCGGTGGTGAGCAGTGGACTCAACGATCTCTTCGAACTCTCATCTGGTATAGGCATGGCTCCTGGAGGATATGTGGCTCCAAAGTCTGTACGTAAGGGAAAAGAACAACCTCAGTATGTTGCCATATCTTGGGCTACAGGGTCTGAAACTGCTCACATGTCCCCTCTGTTGTTGGTCTTAGGTGCTGTCGGGGCATCTTTGTTCAATTCTTTTGCATGATGTTTGCCCTGGGTTTTTCCTGGACAGAGTAGTGGTTTGTAAGAGACAGTTACATGCTTCTGGTTCGTTTTTTTTTGTTGTTATTTTTGATTTAGTTTTCTTTAGCAGCTCCTTCGTTTTTCATGTGACAATATTACTGTAAAGAATAGCATATAGCAGCTGTGCAAATTTCAATTTTATTGGACAGGTGTTTTTGGAGACCTACTTTCTCAGCATGCTTCCCCAGGACACTGAGGGCAGGATACCATTAGCTACAGTTTTTCTGGAAGACTCATTTATTTGAAGGAATCGAACATGACGCTGAAGATAAGCTCGTGCTTGGGATGAGCACTCCACAATGTAATGCAGATAAATGCTCTGTTAGTGACAGAGGTCTGCAGCGTTCATTAGATACACAGTGTGTGATTTTGGTAACAGGCTGTGGAGCAACCACAGGGAGTTCAGGGTTAGCTGTCCATGCCTCAAAGGGAATAAACAAAAATTTGCACTCTTATTAAATTGTCAGTGGGCATATAAACTAAAATCGGCCAGAGATCCTAGATTTCATAGGATACTGCAAAGCATACTCAAAACTTCTGGTCTGTGGCTGCTTGATTATGTACTGTATAAGACCAAGGACAAAAGAACCCACTAATTCTGAGCGAAGTACTTCTATCTGAACCACTCAAATTTGATTTATTTTTTTTTTCCACAAATATTATTTGGGAATCCAGAATACAAACAGCTAATAGTATTGGCCCTGTGGTTTTATTTGGTACAACTTTAGTACTGTCCTGCCTCTAATAGCCCGACAAATCCTTGGAGAAGCCCGTCTGTTGGTAGACATGGTAAGTCTCCCGTTAGTGTGATGGACACAAGCTTTCAGTGTTTCTTGTGCACGCCAATGTTATAATATATTTAAATTCCTACGTGAATGCTTTGAACAAATATGCATTAGGAGCAGCGAGCTAATTTCTTGTTGGTGAGCTCGATCCTTTCAGCACCCCACATTGTATCTTCCTTGTAGTTTCTTTAGCATCTGTGGGCTTAATGTGCCAAGGTAGCAGGATTTCCTAACTGAAGACTTTCCTGTTAGGAAAACTGTGCTTGTTTGTCTCCAGGCTACACTTCTCATGCTGAGTGAGATCTCTCGTGTTCCAGGTTTGGCTGCCTGCAGTGAAAGCTAAAGGATTGGAGATCTCTGGCACGTTCAGTCACAGGCAGGGACACATCTACATGGAGATGAACTTCACCAACAAGGCTTTGCAGCACATGACTGACTTTGCCATTCAGTTCAACAAGAACAGGTGAGAAAGCAATAGACTTTGTCTGTGATCTTAAAAAGCTTGCACGTTCCTATGACAGGAGTCTGTCTGCACTGCTAGATACTGCTACCTTTTACGTGGGTGTGTAATACAGTCCTGAAAACAGCTGGGTGATACAGCCTGAACTCTCCATCACACCACAGTTCTGTGAGAGAGATGAAAACACGAACTGATAAATCCATGTTTTTCAGTTGTCCTGGTACTGCAGCCTTCCTCCATTGAGGAAACAGGCAGGAGATGGTCCCATCATTCTCCTGGCTTTGAAGCAGCATCTTCCCCATTTCATCTCTGCAGAGTTTTAAAGCCACCTCTTGAGTTGTTAGGCAGGTTAGTGGTTTTATAGCCAGTAAGTGCCCTAAGGAAAGTGAGAGCATAAACAGGAAAGCATTTGAGCTGCACAAGTACTAATCCCAAATGAATTTACCTCCTGACTTAATTGCTGTGCTGCCCCTCAAACTGTCTGGAAGTACAGGTCTCATTAATAAAGCTATTTGTCAATGAAAAAGTTGCAAGGTAAGTGCCTACGGCACATGTTTTCCCAGTAATTGGCAGCCAAATGACTTTGTCAGAAGGAACAGCCACTTCAGTGTTTAGAATATACAAATTGTTCTCAGAAACGCATCCTAGCCAAGAGATGTGACATGGCAGTGTAACCCATGTCTTCCCGTAAGTATCCTTCCCAGTCACAGAGCACGTAGCATGCTTTGTCATGAATTGTTGTGAGCAGTGCATCGAGGATTGGGCTGATTCTTACCAAGGCTGTAAGGAGTATCTTGTGACTGAAGTGCCTCACTGATTTCTTAAGATCCCTTCACAGGAAAAGGGTTCTCTGTAACAAAAGTCCACTGAAACCATCTCTTTAATATCACTGTTAGCCTTGCAAATTTGGGATTTCTTGGGACGAATAATATTTACTTACAAAAGACATTATGCTACGTAACTCTTAGTAAATGTTCTCCCTGGACTGCTATATTTTCTGGAGAGTTTTCGTTAAGCTGCTATATGCAAATGTTTCATGCAAATTGGACTGGGGAAAAAAAGGCATTTTGTGTTTGATTTTTTCCCCATACATCAAGCTGTGTTCTAACCACACCTACATGGTGCTTCTCAAGGATGTAAGTTTAAATACTGTACGGTAAAACAGCAGGTCCTCCTTTTGCAGTGTATCAGCACATGCTTTGTATATAATCTACTACTATTTACTCTTCTACAAATACTTTTCTTGTGTCACCATTTTCCACTGTGTCTATGTTGGAAAGAGCTGTGTTGGGCTGGCTCTGGGTTTAAACGTTAAGGCTTGTGGTTGGGAAGCTTCTGTTCCTGATGCTACTAATTGCCTTCACTGCAGTCTTGGGATAAAGCACGGGGGGGGGGGGGGGAAAAAAGCTAGAGCTCTAGTGTGCCATAATATCAAGGCCACTTAGGAAAATACAACTTTCTTTCCCCTCGGAGAATGAGGAAAAACACCAGGGCTTTTGTCCCCCAAGGTGAAACAGCTGCAGAAAGCAAATCACATGGCTAGGCCCTTGCTGACAGTGTTCTCTTTTCAGCTCCAAAGAGCTGAAAACAGGAGAACCAAGAATGGTGCATTTACTGGTTTCAGAAAGAGTGACACAACTAGTACACGTGCAGCTGGCTTTGTGCAAAGACACAATCAGTTTTCAGTGCCTGAAATAAAAATCCACACCTATACATCTTTGTTCCTATAAGTGCTCTCTCACCTCTGAGTTAATGTGAGTACTTCTAAAGAGAAACACGATCAGAAGTAGGCACCCAAAGTATCTCACGCATCTGCACTTCCACGTGCTTTTGAAAAGAAGCCCTGACATTGTGCAGAAGTGTTAAGCTAGATGTTAGCTACTTTACCTCTTCTCTACGCTAAGCAGAGGTGCCTGTGGAATTAAGTGCCACTTGGACTGAAGAGGCAAGCAAACATTTGCTTTGCTGTGGTGTGTGTCCCCAGCTGAAGAAGTCTCAAACTAAGCAATAGAGCCAGGATTAAGTCCAGGCACTGCCACTGGGGACCAGACAGCCGGCTCATTGATTTATTTGTTCTGCAGTGCTCTGTTACAAACCACATATTCCTCCTTGCTTATGTATTTGTTTCTGTATCAGCTTCAGTTCCTTCTTCCATAGCTCCCAATAATAAACAGCCGCACGGTGTGTGATGTACTCCACTCCTAGTGCTCTGCAGCTCTCTTAAGAGTGAGCCCAGAGGCCTGAGCCTGCCTCCTCATTCTCCTAAGTTCAGGTGCTGCTCCTTGCTGTGCAGGCTGCTGCTCAGCACACAGTCTGTTGTCATGCAGCTGATTGAACTGTTCCCAGATGCTGATCCCCTGAGCAGGATGTGCACACTGGCAGGGAGACCGCCCAGGTTCACTTTTCTCTGCTTTGTCCTGCTTTGAGTATCTGCCATGGTGCAGTCAGCTGTGTTCCTTTTCCTGGAGTAACAGCAGGGGCAGCTCAGGAGAGGGCAGGTGAGCCAGCTCGTGCTTGGCAAAAAGGTGTAGAGGTGTTGGGACAGCATCTCTGCCTTTGGTTTCCCATAGAGTCAGGCTGGGGCTCCCAAAAATGCAGTACTGCTGTCATCACCTCTGCTTTTCTCTTGCCCAGCTTCGGAGTCATCCCAAGCACCCCGTTGGCCATTCACACACCTCTGATGCCAAACCAAAGCATTGATGTCTCCCTGCCCCTTAATACCCTGGGACCAGTCATGAAAATGGAGCCTCTGAACAACCTCCAGGTAAGAATTGCCCCTCCTGGGCTGGGGGAAGATCAGCTGCTTTGTCTGGTTTGTTTATCCCAACACAACGTGGTAAGACTCTAATAACAAAATCCCACGCGTATAGGGTAACCAGGCAAAGCCAGAAGGTTATACAGATGTGGGCTGTGAGTCTGGCCAAAACTTCTTCCTGTTCCTTCCTCTGAAGCAGATTTCTTGAATTTTGTTACTTGCCTTTTCAAATACTTCAAAGCCAGTGTTTATATCTGTGTAAGGTCTCTGTCTGCTCCAGCAATACCTTTGTGTTAACACATCATGAGGTTTGGTTGGGCTTATGAACTGGAGCTGGTGTGAACAGAGCGAGCACGTCCCTGTGGTGGAGCAGGCAGCGAGAAATACCAGCAAGGATTGAGGCAATTAAAGGAGTTGCAGGAAAGATGGAAACTGCCATGTGATCAGTATTTCTCTAGTGCTCTTCACTTCCAGGTGCTCTACAAAGGCATCGACACGTCCTTGCCTCCAGATAGATGAAGCCAAAGCAAACAAGATTTGTCCTATGAAAGGCAGGGCAGAAGTGACATGAGCAGTGAATGTCTCAATAACGAGGCTGTTGTGTGCACTCCGGGGACAGCACTCCATAAAACAGGCTTATTGTCAGGTGGGGCTGCCGCAGGCAAGACAGACCAGGGAGTTATTCCCCCTGTTTGGACCTGGGGCTGTCTGCATCAGTACTGGCATGCCTCAAGGGCTGTGGTCCTCACCTGGAAGGATTCTGTCCCCATTGCTATCACCTGCAGCTGTCCTGGACTCCGTGACTGTCCCTGCTCTGTGTAGCTGGGTCCTCCAAGATGCTTTTCCCAGTATCCAGTCAAGGTGCACTGCAGCACGTCTCGCTTGCCTCATGGCTTCAGGAGAAGGGAACTAGGCTGGGTTCCTGTAACGTAGCAGTCCATAGAGGGGAATATTTTGAAGCAGCTCATTCTCTTTTTAGATTGAGAATGCAATGAAAGTTACTATTTATTCTGCCTGAGCAACTGTTTTTTTCCCCTACTCTTGACTTCCATTCTGGGGCTTATGACTTATTGATGAGTCTTTGGGCAAACAGCTTGAAATAGCTTCTCTGGCGCTCAAACGAGCAGTCCTACACTCAACTCTGAGCTCAGTCATGCGACTGGGGGAGCATGCGGACAGGGAGGGAATTACATGTGCTTCCTTCCACTGGGCTCTTCTGCCGTGTAGAAAATCTGGATTCCCTTTGCATCCATGACACGAGGACGTGTTGCATCACTGCCTCTGGGTCAGCTGGTGTGAACTCCACCACTTGCTCTGAAGGGAGCAGAAGTCATCTAGATGACGTGATCTGCCTCCATAACACGAGAGACACTCTCGACGAGGCATTCTTAAGTTGCTGCTTCCTTTGATCAGGAAGGAAGTGAAGTATTTGGGTTATTAAATCTCTAAAGGAATCAGAACGCAATTTCTTGTAGCTTCTTCTGCTAGAACAAAGCGGAGAGAAAACATGCGAGGAAACCTCCAGCTACCTTATATTGAGACAGCAGAGCATTCATTAGTGCCAGACTTAGCTGCTAATTTGCTAGCGCTCTCATTGCCATAGAAGTTGGCTGCCCTTTTACAATTAGGGAAGCTGCCATATGGAGTAATAGTATATTTCTCTGCAAAGAGTTGAATCATGATAGCAGATGCCAAGTTAAAAAGAGCACTCCCCTTACTTTCCTGACAGCAGTGGGTTTGATGGAGATCTGTCATTGCCCTGACAGCCAAGGCTCTGGGTTTGTTTTGTGAGTTCATGTAAAAATTATCTGTCTTGAAACATTCAGAAATCATTTTGGTGACCTACTTAGGGAACAATTTATAGCACAATATAGGAGTAGAGAATACAAATGTCCCTGTATTCATTGAAGAACCAAAACACTCATCAAGTTGAATTTGCTTAATGCAGTTTTTCTGAGCTGGGGAATGTTGAAGTAGATTCAGGGCTGGTTTGAACCTGAGGACCTCCTGTTCATCTCCTATTCCGGCAGGGCTTTTTCTCTTTTAGTAACAAGAAAAATAAGTCCTCAAGTAACCAAACCGATAGCTTTCAACTTTTTGTCATGTTAATTAAGAACTTCAAAGGCTAGTTGTACATTCCTTAGGCAACTATTTCGGAAGTAATGAACTCAAGTCTTGTTCAGGTTATTTTTATTACCATTTCTAATCTTTCACCCGGTACAGCTGGCTTAATCTTAACACTTGTAATTATGGGAAGGTACTAAAATATTTGACAAGTTAACAAAAAGCCCTTTTTACAAGAAGATGAAAGCTGAAATATTTTCAGGAGTTTACGTAGGTAAAATATAACTACAGCTCCCAACTAAACAGTCATCTGCATGCCAGTTGTCTTGCATCCTGTGCTAACGAAGAGCAGACTGCTCCCTCCCATCCCAACACAGTGATGCTAATTTTATTGACCTGTTGAGATTCAGATTTGACACCCAGTCAAGCAATGATTTATTCAAAGGATAAGGCCAAAGTTGGACTGGGCACAGCACTGTAGGGCTGAATTCTCAAAGAGGAAAAAGGTGTTCTGAAATTGGATTTTGCATTGGTGAGGAACTGTAATTCTTTCTGGATGGTTCTTGGTCTTAAGGCAAAATTTGGAATAAGAAAATGCCTGGAATTAGAGCCCTCCTGTGCTACCGTTGTTCCTAATAAATGGCCTTTCAAGGGCTGTGAAATGCTATGAAATCAGAATACTCTGTTTGTTCATCTGCGTACACAAAAATTGCTCCCATAACCGTGGGAAAGGGTGAAGTGGAGCCAGCCTGCTGAGTTTCCGAGACCAAGCCTGGCTGTCATGTCATAAGGCTGATAATCTCTTTTGTGAGATGGTAACTACTTGCAGGAGTCGATACAATCAAAAACAAGCTGCGGGGACTCCCGGAGCTGTAGAGAGGCTGAGCCTGGAGCATTGCTGTTCTCTGGGGATAAACATTCAAAATTGACAATCAGTGCGTTGCCTTCCCCGGTGTTACCTGCTGTCAGCTTCCAGGGCTGGTAGTTGCAGCTACCAAACACACAGCTGAAAGAAGCACAGCTTCAGTTTTCCACAACGCCCATAAAATGTTTTGGACTGGACTGGCAAGCACAGAAAGGGATGATCTGCCAGCTGCATTTCTTCCTGGAAAGTGACACTTGGAAATAGAGACTTCTCCCTTGCTGCAAAGCAGTGTGAGGTGCAGAACGTTTGTATTTCTTCCAGTGACTTTGGCAAAGCATTATTTCCGTAAAGGCAGATGAAGGTACAACTTTTCTCAATGAGAAAAGATCAGCCAGGCTAACACACCAGATCGTACCTACCCTTCCAGGCTCAGCCCTGCTCTAACTCCTCACCTGTGCTCCTCCCCGCCGTGGTTTCTCACTGGCAGTGCAGAGCTGTCGGAGCTCTCATTCAGGAGAAGTGTTAATGCATCCTGGGTCACAAATGCAGAGCCCTCAGCACTTGGCAACAGATTTCACAGTATCACCTCTCCACAAAAACAAGGCTGAGAACTGGCATGAGCAGCGAGTCCAGGCAGATGTCATTGCCTTTGGAGCCCGCTCGATAAATGGCACAGTACCGGCCTGCGTGAGCTGTGTCAAGCTCACTGGACCAACCATCAACAGCCTTGGGTAGTTAAAAGTGCAAGGTGGTTTTTTGGGTTTGTTACCTGGATTATTTTTTTTCAACAGCCTTTACAAACAGGGGTTTTATTCCAGCATAGAGGAGAAACCCCAGCAGGCTCTCTGAAGTAACGCTCACATCATGGCTCGACATCTGCGGCCGGCTCCTAGCTCAGCTGTGCGAAGCTGTTGGTTGCTGAATGAGGACAGGTCTGGCACATGGTGCAGCACGTTTTACCAAATGTGTGTTTGGAATTTCTCATCCAGCCAGGCGAATGTGAGCGTGCAGCCCTCCCCCAGTAACTCGCTGTTCTGACCATTGACGTAAGCGATGTGCCTGCAGCCGGCCAAGGGCGCAGCACCCAGCCTGGCCCTGCACACACAGCTCCGCTGCCCGGGCTCGGGACTTGTGCCTGTAGGTACAGCATGAGGCTGGCAGTGCCTGTCAGGCACCCATAGATCCTGAGAACCCGACCTGTCAAAGAGAATGAAGCGAAACAGTGAGCACTCCCTGGAGGCATCTGACAGCCAGAGCAGCAGACTGTCACAGAATAGACCATGACCTTGTGCTGGCAGAGGTAAAAAAAAGACTCTGCAGAGTAGAGTTCTCGCTTTAACAGTTTGGCTGTTACCAGGCTCTAAAGCAAAACCAAACTCGAAGTAAATCCTTAATTTAGTGTAGGTGCTAATGGGATTCCAAGTGGGTATGTTGTGTACTTGCTGCTGATGGGAAGCATCTGTGTTGCTTTCAGACTTGACTTTGAAAGTTGGTTCTTATGCTCAAGCCTGGGATTTAAAGCGTCAGAAACCCATGCTATTGAAGAAAATAACTTAGCATTTTTCTTATGAGGTATCTCTTCCCCAAAATACCGTATGTTGGCCATCAGAGCGTTGCACTACAAGGAAGGATGCCAGAAAGGTAGGGGGGTCATGCTGCAAGGTGAGCAAATATATTCCATAGGTTACTTCTGCGAGTACTGCTTCCTCTAGTCAGATGGTCACAAACAAGATGTAAGTAATTGGGAGCCCTGTGCCAATTTCTAGTGTTTTCAGACCTTTTCAGCAGCGAAGCATCACATGAAAATCTGGCACCTTTTGACTTCTATCCCTCAGAAGCTTTGTAGTCTGCTTGACTAAATTCGCAAGGTAGTAATTTTTTTCTCCTTTCAAAAAGATTGCAGATGGAAAGCCATTTTGATTCAAAATGCTTCTGTTTAAACTCTCAAATGTCTGAGGCTGGAGGTCTTGTTAAAGATTTAATAGTTCAAGTGCGGGTCGACAGGTTAAAGCTGCGAAGCCCCAGGCAGAGTTAGCCTGGACCGGAGAATTTATTGAACGCGAGTGGAGGTTCCTTTCAAGCATGTCAAACCTGGAGAGACTTCTCAGCTACTGATACCACTTCAAATGTCATTGATTGTCTTAGGCCTGTGCTCTCACCTAAGGAGCACTGATTTTTTTGGCACATGGCTGCTGTTAGCTGCTCAGTTTCTCACAGGCACTGCTCTGGATCTGCTTTCTGCCTGAGGTTGCTTTTGCAGCCCGTCAAGTGGCACTGGATGCTGCTGGGGCTGAGGTATGACCCTGGACAGCTGTTAGCAGCCGGCAGAGCCTCTTAGCCACTTCTTGGTCTGTGTTCCCCTGCCCACGTGTCTGCAGGTTGCTGTGCCTGGACCTCATCTGGGGACCACGGTGCGTGCCTGGCTGCTCTGAGAAGTGCGTGGTGTTTGGTGCTGGAAGCTAGTCTTGGAGAGCTTGCCCATCTTGTCCCAGCGCTATAGGTTTTGGGAGGCTGCATTGTTTTCCTTTCCTCCTTGCAAAAATTATTTGTAACAGCTGATTCCTGCATCATTACAGATGCCTGTGAGGCGACATGGGATGTCGTTGCTCAATCCGGCGATGCAGTTTGGGGGGGAGGGCTGATGTGTGGCTTGCTGTGCTTTGCTGGGAAGAAATTACACTTCAGAGCATCTTAATTGTGTAGCTCTCCAGAGCACAGCCAAAGCAGCTTACTCAGTATGTTTCTGCAGAGTTGAGAAGCAGGTCAGCAGATACCTTTTTATAGCATTTTTGGAACTGCAGGGACAGGGTTAGCATATTAATTTGGTGCGAGCCTCTAGAACCGTGACTGGAGAGAAGGCGCTGCTTCCCAGCCCCTCTTGTAAGGAACCTCTGTTGTATGGCAACAACAATTAGCTCCAAAAGCTAAGTAATCCCTGTTGTTCTAAGGCAAGGCAATTAATCATGAAATCAGATTTGGGAGAGATCTTAGGTCACGCAGCATAGACCCTGCTCTGCTTTGTTGTTTTGCTACAGTACCTCTTACTGCGAGCGTTGTCAAGGCTCGTTTTAAATACTTCAGGCACACTGGAGCTTCTCTCTTCATCAGGAGAATTTTGTGCTGCTTAATAATGCTCACTATCAAATTTTCCCAGACGTTTAGCTTCAATTTTCACTCTTCTGGCTTATCTCCATGTCTGTTGTGTCCCAGCAGAGCATCTCGAATGGCCACGCTGCTGTCCTTTCCCAGGCTCCCCTCCCAGACTCAGAGGTGCATTTTTGGCTGCTCACCCAGTATTTTTTAATCACATTTTGCAGAGGTGAATCACTTCGGCCCAGCCACCAATCTGCTTTTACCCCTCTGGGTCCTGGAGCCTCTAGCTCGAACATCAGGTGCTCCAGCTCCCAAGTATGATGCCAGCGATGGAAGCGTGAGACAGCTCCCTGCTCAGAGGGCCAGTTCAGTATTTTTTTTCTAGGTTGCACCATAATTTACATGGTTTCAGTAGGCTTTAAACTAATCCCATCTTAAGCTGATTTGCGCTGGGGAATTAAGTATAAGCTACTACCTTTAGTGATGGCTGAGAGCAGAAAGCCTCACAGGCTGTCACGTCTGCCTTTCTGCTGTTCTTTGCACTTCTGGGACCTTCCCAACTGCTGGAAGAGTTCGTATGGGGTGTTCATCTCCTACCCCTTGTCCTCTGGCTTGTGTGCTGACTTGGGTTTGAATTCTCCAGTTTATTCCCCTCCCTTGTCTACCCTCAGCTATTTTTACAGACATTTGGGGGTGTCTTTCTAAACCTGCCACTGTGGCACAATAGATTTGCTCAGCAGAACGCTAATGTATGTAATTATTTAATGTGAATGGAGGTTGCCTTGGCATAAACCTTTGTAGCAGCAAATTTATTGCTTTGGCCTAGCATTCAACATGGTCTGGTTTGTGTTTCAGCCGGGTGACAAATTGGAGAACTCCTTCTGGGATTTTTCAGAGGAAGTGGGAGCTCAAATGGCTCCTGAAAGTCAAGGCTCCTCCCCACGCAACCTCAGTTCCAGGTCTCTCTTCCAGGCTACGTTGCCTTCACTGCAAGCGATGGCAGGTGTCTGCTGAACTGTATTCCCGTGACAGGCTATCGCTGTGCAGGATGATGCAAGGAGAGCGTGAGAGGCATAGGAATAAAGCCCAGAGCCACGTTTTCTCTGCTATGTTATGACAGTGCACTTTCTCAGGCCTCCCGTTTGCTCCTGCTGTACCGTCAGCTCTCAGCCTGGGGAAAACTGAAAGTGAGGTTGCTCTCGGTGTTGGCAGAGTTCAGTTGGTAACGTGGCAAGCTTGTGTGATAAAAGGCAATGCAGTGCATCTCCCTGGCTGGCAGAGTTTAACGACACTGAGAATTAAGTCTTTTGTCAAATGATCCTTTTTTTTTCTTTTCTTTTTTTTTTTTTTAACCTCCCTGATTGCTCCACAGCAGAGCTTCCTTCCAGGAATCACCACCCAGCACATGTTTTCTATACACGTTCATTCTCTACACAGCTTTAACTAAGGCTTGGAAAATGCCAGGAGGAAGGTGCAGTGAGTGGATCAGCTTCAGGCTTTCTAGGGAATGACCAGGCTGTGAGACATCAAGGATGTTCAGATGTGACTGAGAGCTGGGGTTAAGGAACAAGGAATACACAGGAGGGTGGAGCTGGGGAATTGCAAGAATTAGATGAAAAAGAGGGGTGATGGAGAAGCTCTTGTGCCAACATCACAGACGTGCTAGGAGCTGTGTGTGACCAGGACAGAGGAATTTGCCTTGGGAGGTGGAAGAAGTGAGGGGAGGGAGAGGAGAAAAGAGTGAGGATGCTGGCGGTGACCCTGTCAGTGCAACTGGCTCTGAAGCAGCACAGTGAAATGCTCCCAGGAGAAGATTGAGCAGCTTTTAGTGAAAATGGAGTGGGCACCGAGGGGTGGGACTGATCTGTCTGAAACTCCACTCAGCAACATCTCTCCAGGTGGTCTCGTGTTCAGAGCTGCCCTGTGCTAGGAGAGCACTGCAAGGGCACGGGCAGGCAGTGAGACTGTGTAAAATCTTGGGACCCTTTTAGACTTCCAGGCAATACAGATGCTTTAACCCCCCTGTTTCTTCTGTAACAGGTGGCTGTGAAAAACAACATTGATGTCTTTTACTTCAGCTGCCTAATTCCTCTCAACGTGCTTTTCGTAGAGGATGGCAAAATGGGTGAGTGCTTTCAGGTCTGCGGGCAGCCTCCCTGAGCCAGACTGCACTAGCAGCGCCCAGCCGGGCACAATTGTCCCGGGGCTGAGATTTACGTGTGTCTGGCCATGATCCATGGCCATGGCAGCACAGCTCCACAGCCCAAACCGATCACTGGAGGTTTGACAGCTCTTCCCTGTCATCCTGCGACTCCAATAGCTGTGCTTCCAGGACCCACATGCTCTGCTCTGATCCTGCCAGACAAGGAGTGGGTCTGTTTCCTTTGAGACTGGTTTCTGTTTTGTTTGTTTTTCTCAGTTTTTGTTTGTTTGATTGTTTTTTGGTTTGATTCACTCAAATGGGTGCAGGATTTGTCCCAGCAGCACTTTCACACGTAGCACTATTCACTGTAGCACTTAGCTGCCTGTTCTCCTTTATGAAATTGTTGTTTGAATTGGATGGGAGGCTGCTTGAAAAGCAGCATCTTAACTTTGACAGTAACATAATCCTAAATGTGTAGGTCTCCTTCCTTCTTGTCAAATCCTCCATGTTCTTGGTTTGTAAGCAGCTCCCAGACTGTCTTTGATTTGGGGGGAGGAGGGGTCTGAAAGCCACCAAAGCTTTGCTGCTTTTGCAGTGCAATTGAGGTCATTTAGAAGCAAATCCTGGATCTGACCACACCACGGCAAAATGTGACCAAGAAGTCTTTTGTGTCCTTACCTTGTATCGTTCTGCAATGATTTAATTAATGCCCTAATCCTGCGAGGGGCTGGGGGTGCTGATTGTCTTTCTCGTTTGTAGAGCGCCAGGTCTTCCTTGCGACATGGAAGGACATTCCAAACGAGAACGAGCTGCAGTTCCAGATTAAAGACTGCCACCTGAATGCCGGTGAGTAGCTTAATCCTGCCACGGTATGAGCTCTGAGACCCACCTTTGATCCTCACTGGAGATCTCCTTATGACTAGCAGTGTGTATGGGCAGCAGGGCGCTGGGCATTGTGTTTAGGAACACAGCAGCCTGTGAGCCCTGGATCCCAGGGCTATAAAAGCACAGGTCCGTAGCTAGGTCCGTGAAAGCACATCTGAAGCCCCACATCTTCGATTTCACCCGTCTGTGTCTTCCTTTCAGTCTGCATCTTGTATTCTTTTATTCTCTTTATAACTCTGCTTCTCTGTAAAGCTGCTCTTTTAGATAGAGCCAAACGCTGCGTTGGGGCTGTGCTTCATCCTGTCCTGCTGCTGTTTGTGCCAGGCAGTGTCGTACAGCCCTGCCTTTACCCTAGCTACATAATCCCGGGCTGGACTTTTCACCTTTCAGCATCTGCTTTCACCTTTCTCTTGTAGCAGAGCAATCCTACATGCCACTGCAAAAATATTCTGCCACGTACGGAGGACAGGCCGTGTGAGAGAAGAGTTTTGGGCTGCTGTAGTTACCTGCTGCCTGGATGTGCTCTGATCGTGATCCATCCCGTTTCGTTCTGCCTTCAGGTGTCTAGCTGCCCCTATTTGCGAGCCTTCTCCTTGCAGGTGTGACCTTACTACTGCAGGATGAGGGAGTGTAGGGAGTGAAACGTGGCCAGCTTAGCAGCTCTGCTCCGTATCGAGAGGTTCTGGATGGGAGCCAAGTGATTCTACCAAAAGCTGCTGTGTTTCACAGAGGAAAAAAGTGTCCCTATTGATTACAAACCCCGTAACCTTTTTATTCTCTCGTGTCTGCTATTACACAATGAGCACCCTCTTGCCTCAATTGCAGAAAGAAACCATGGGTCTCTTTGTACTCATAATTATTACTATTTTTGAATATAAAAGATGGAGCACGCAAGAGGGGGGAAAAAATAGCAGCTGTTGAACCTTCTGACTTGATTTCACTGTGGGGTTTCAGACGAGAACAACCTCTGCACCTCCCCCAGCCCTCCCTCTGCTCCCCACCACGCTTGGCACTGCCTCCCCCTGCACTGCAGCGCTGTCGTCCCTGATGCCTTCTGCTCCAGCCATGCCCTAGCTGCACCATCCCCAGCTCTTTGTACGTCAGATCAAAAATGTTGGTAGCTTCTCTGGGTCGGCAATGGGGTGTCGTGGTCCTGGCTTGCAGAGGATGTGGCTGGGAGATGTGCAAGGCTGGGAGCTCTGGCAGGGTGGTGGCCAGGTGATCCCACAGCCTGGTCCATGCACCCATCTCCCTCCAGAAGGAAATGGTAAAAAAACATGGAGTGGCAGGTCCGAGACGAGAGGGCTTTGCCATTCAGAGGGCAGATGTTGCCCAGCCTGCTCTAGTCGGTGATGCTCAGTGGAGACCACGTTGGTGGCTCCCAGAGCACGGCCACACCGGGAGGTTTCTCTGCAGAGCTGTCTGTGCTGGAGCTAGCACCCTGGAAGTGGGGCTTCTCCTGAGCAGGGCCAAGCACTTGGAGGCTCTAGAGCTCTCAGGGTCTGCCAGCCTCTATGCTTACATGCGGGAGAAAGTGGGTCATGTCTCATGAACAGATTTCAGACGCTTCCATCAGCTGAAGTTTCTGTTCCTGTACTTCCACTGCAGACACCTCCTCCCTCTTGCAGCTCTGTGGGCTGTTTCCTTCCTTGACCACCTGGGCTTTGGCAGGGAGCAGGCCAAGAGCTTGCAGGAGGGAAAGCTGGGAGGATCGTGTGTGCTTGTCTTAGTCCTCGTGTTCAGCTGCTGGTGCAACCCTGACGCAGTCTGCTGCTCGCCTTCCACCTAAGCAGTGACCTCCTTTGGCACAGACCATCTGAAGAGCACCACGCCTGTCTGTGCAATAATCAGGCGTGCCCAAAAACTCATGAGGGCTGGGCTTCCAGCACCCTGAGGGACAGAGGCTTCTTGTACTGTGGGAAGTGTCCCCTGGTGCACACCAGGGTGGAGGCAAAGTAAACGGGGTGAGCTCTGACGAAAGCAGAATCCAGCTGGTTGCTGGGCTGTGCCAGAGCAACGCTGCCTGCTTGGTCACACGCTGCAGTAGGGCGGTAATCTTGGAAGATTCACAATCTTGAAACCTTGATCCCTTGTTTCAAATCACCTTCTTTCAAGGCACCTTGTTTCTTTCTTCTGCGAATAGCAAATTGGTGTGGGATATAAAATCTTTGGGAACTTGTTCCTTGTGGAGGAGAGGGATTTGTGTTCCGAAGCCTTCCTTGTGGGAGATGCCAAAGCAGAACGAAGCTCTCGGCCAGGGCAGTTGGCAGGTCTGGTGCATTGAAATAATCACACGTAGCTTTCGTACCACCGCATAAAATAAGGTACACAACAGCTGCTGGAGCAGAGCTGTGCGGAATAAAGTCTGCAGCTTTCAATGACTCCCAGATGAAATTTAGAAGGTGCTGGGTCTCGTAGCCCAATGGGGAAACTGAAGTTTTAAGTAACTAAAAAATAATAATGAAAAATAGAAAAAGAGCTTGGAACAGGGATTTTATGGAGCTGGGCTTTCTCTATCAAGAAGGTGGCTCACGAATTTCGTGTACATCCAGGGCTGTCTGTCTGTCACGCTGCAGCAGCCACCTTACAACACCTCCTGTGTGAACGGCAGCACTTCCCCAGGTTCCTTCCTTTGTTCCTGCAGACAAAAAGGAGATGGGCACGCGGTCTGCCGGTGGAGGTGCTTCTGTGTTAGCCTGCTCCAAGGCCTTTGTGGGCAGAAGACTCATCCTGTGCCCATGAGGCAAGCCAAATAGGATTGACCAGAGCTTTGATGGTTTGGAACGGGGGTGGCAGAAAAGGCTCGTGGCCCTGGCAGCTCACCCCATGCCAGGGCACGGAGCAGCTGGGAAATCTTGGCTGCTGCAGGCAGCAGTGAGCAGCACCGCCAGCTGAAGTCTACAGCAAGGTGCCAGGCTGCGGGGCGAGGAGCAGGAGCCCTGAAAAAGTCCCAGCTTGCTGCTCCCGTCCCTTCCCCAGCATCTTTGTTCCAAAAAATACGCAAGCCCTGGATCCTTGGAGGTATCCCCACGATCTCCAGCGACTCAGTGAGGGATGAGCGCTTAATTTTGGGTGAGGGATTTGGGCTCGGGTTCCCAGCAGTGATAGCTGGTGTGGTCCTGAGGCTGCTCTTTGGGTGTGGGGCTGTATGGAGGAGTGAGTGTCTGGAGCTGTACTGTGGGGCCAGGGTGTGCTTGGGATGCTCTGCACATCCTGAATCGATTAGAGCTCCGTTTCATGCATCTGCCTCTTTAGGAAGAGCTTATAGTGCTGTGGAGAAAGCTGTATTCAGAGATACAACTTGCAATGAAAACGCAAGGTCATGGTTATACCCCTGCAATCTCATCTATTACGAGTCCAGAGCTAACTTAATTGTTCTGCCTTAAACAAAAAGACAGGGATCTAGTGCTAGAAGCAGGCAGTGGCGTCCCCCTCGATGGCGGGGAGCACAAGCAGCAGGCCCTGGTAGCGTTTGGGAAGGGCCCTAAAACTGCAACATCCTCAGCACTTTCCTTTGGAAATCATCCTAATGACTGCTAACGAGTCCTGCTCGTACTGTGACAGTTTTACCCGGCGCTCGTGTCATTCATGCCTGAAAATAGATTCAGAGACTGCTACGGCTCCGATAATCCGGGTGCTGCTGGTGCAGCTGCACCGAGTGAGGTTTCCCCTGCAACCGAACACGCGCTCAGGCTCCGTTTGCTGCCTCTCCGTTGCTTTTCAACGTGCTCGGTTTGATTAAATTTTGAAGGACCACTACATTAGGCTAAGATATGCAAATCAGATTAGCTGGATGATTTTCTTTTTTTAAATTTTGCTTACTCAAGCGCACTGAGTGAAAGAGCACAAGCTGACTTGCACATGGAGCCTGAATGCCATTAAACAGGAGCTAATTAGTCGCTGTGCTGTTCAGCAGTTCTAGCAACTTTGGGTTTTGCTGCCTTATTGCTGGTCCTTAATTTGGTGTGAAATGACAAATTCGGTACTTGGAGCTGAATGGGGCTTTATCGGTGCACGGCGGTCATTCGTTTATTCCCAAGTGATGCTCCAAGGCTAGGGCTGCAAGAAATTGGATTTTCTTGCTGGAACAAACAGGGAGATGATCATGTGCAAGTCGCTCAGGTGTGTTTAGGTATGTGGGGATCTAGTACCCTGATCATTTGGTAAAGAACCGTATTACCTGGGAAATGGAGGTGCTGTCGTAATACTGACCCAAGTGTCTCCCCACTGGATCCGAGTCTCCAGATCCCTCTGGTGTTTGGATGCAGCCTCAGCTGGCTGCTCAGAACTGCTAGGTGCTGCTAGGAATGGAGCAGGGATGTTTCCAGCCACGACAGCAAAAGATTCAAGGGTCAAGCTTTCCTCCCTGCCAGCCAGTGCTCGTTGCAGAGTGCCGTGGAGGAAGGTCCGTGTTCAGAGAAGGTGTCCCGTTGGTGTTAAGCTGGGTATCTTGGGTGGTTGGGTGGGAAGGGAACCTCTTCTGAGGCAGGGTAATCAGAAGTGCTGTTCAAAAAGAAAACCAGCACTGAAAGACGGACTGATGTCATCAGCTTCTCTGGCAATGGTGATGGGGAAATGTTTCTGTATCCTCTAAATGTGACAACGAGCACTGAACCAGAAGAAAAAGCCCTGCAGAAAGTTGTGTAGCGAGGCTGGATGCAGACCGCCGGCCTGCAGAAGGGCTCGTGTGGCTCTGGGGTGGTTCACAGTCCCCGAGCACTGCGGGATGGGGCTGTGTGTGCCTGGCAGCACCACCCAGGCCTAACCCTGCCTGCTCCGGGGCCTCGCTGAGCGCCGTGCTCTCGATGGGGAGCCGCAGCCCCGTCCAGAGCCGGGTGCAGCTCTCCGCTCCCAGCAGCTCTCTGCCTTCAAGGGCTGTGCTGTCGCACGGCATTAGTGGCCCTGCCTTCAGCCAGGCACAGCCTGGCACTGTTGCTTAGCAACTCTGCCCGATTTCCAAAATCCCAAATCCCCACACTCGCTAGCACAGGAGGGATGGGAGCTGCTGCTGCAGCTTCCTGGGGCGAGAGGCAATAGGAACGGCTCTCGGCTCGCACCCATCCCCAAATCTGTGCTGGGAGGAGGGGGCAGGAGGTGCTGGGCACCCCGAGCATCAGCACAGCATTGCTGCAGGCACCTGGCTGAAACGGGTTGTGTTTGGTGGGATTTCATGCACTCCAATGGGGATAACTGAGGTCAGGCAGGGAGGCAGAAACAGGCTGTCCTAGGAGTCAACCCACCTCGGTTTCCCTCCCTGTACCCCCACAGGCAGGGTGCAGCCTGCAGGTTGCTGTGAGGAGGAGCTGGGGAGAAATCACCTCCGTTTGGAGCCTGAAGAGCCCCTGTACGAGGAGCTGCCCCCAGCAGAAGCAGCAGCTGCCAGAATGGCACGAGGTGCTGGCACACAGTGGAAGGCTTTGGCATAAAGCAGCTGCTCCGTGGCCCTGTCTCACATCCTGCACTCCTCGTGGTGGGCTAGCAGCCCCACAGCTGCCCAAATTTCACTTCCCCACTTGCAGCCTTGCTTCCGACCCCGTGCCCACGCTCCCCAGGGATGAGACTCCTCTGCTCGGGGATGAAGATCGCTGGAGGGAGGGTGCTGAACCCTTGCCAGCAGCTCCGCTTCCCAGATAGGTGTCCAGAGGGGCTCCGAGCAGTGAGGTTTAACCACAGCCCCTTGAAATTGGACAAACAGCAAATCCCCTTGAATACTGCTGTCCCTCGCAAAGAAGGATGTGCTCTGTGAGCCAGCACTCGGGTAGCACGCCCTGCTTTCCCAGAGCTGGCTGGGGTGGCCCAAGGAGATGGGATTTGGCCTCCTCCCCGATGGATGAGATGCCTCCAGCACGCATCGTGTCCAGGCTGTGGCTCCCTGCGAGCAGAGGGCTCTATGGTGCTTGCTCCCCTGATCTGGCAGAGTTTGTTGTGGGGAGGAGGAGTAGAGGTGGGAGGAGGAGACAGAGGGAATGAGGGTTTTTAAGCAAAGGATCTCATTAGTTCCTTATATCTGCCAGTTTCCATAGTAACTGGGGAAGAGAGGAAACCTAAATCTGAGCGTGTCTGGGTAGCTGGATGCCTGAACCCGACCCGCACGCAGCCGCCCTGCAGCTCGGGGAGCACAGGGGGTCACAGGCTGCCCACAGAGCCACCCCATGGCCCGGGGTATTGGGGCTGCCCAGGGAGGAGCAGGTCTCTGCACCACCCTATGGATTTATAGGGCCCTTTGCTGCTTTTACCCTTCCATGGTGTGTGAGCAGACCCAGCTATCCCTTCTCTAATCCCTCCGTACAGCCTCACAGGCTTGCATCCATTCCCAGGAATGGGAATTTACTGGAGCAGTGCTATGTGGGTCCCTGAGCCTCCCACCCAAGCCTGTAACCTCCCCCCTTGCTGGCACCTGAAGGCTGAGGCTCACCTTGCCCTGCACCATCCCAAGAGCCAGAGGCTGCTGGGCTGGGGCTTTGTGTTCTGTGCATTTGCTTCTGTTCTGGCTTCTCCGTGATGCCCCTTGGAAGTAGGTGAGTTGTGGTCGTGTCCATGCAGTTCTGCAGGTGAAATCACACATCTGTGAGTGCCGAGGTCACACAAACTCTGTCACAGCCCTGTGCTGGAGCAGATGGGCAGTGGGGTTCTGCTCTTTGATTACTTTAAAAAAAATAAAATGGGAGTAATGGGGGACAGGGGAAGGATTTTAATTACTTTATAAGATTTTGGATTGACCAGAAATGTTGCTCTGTGAGCGAGAGGGGGAAGCAGGAACAAGCTGCTGTGGTTGGCACAGGACCTTGGAACCAGGCAGCCAGGAGCACCTCAGGCAGGGATCTGCCTTCTCTGCCTGCCCTCGTCTTCTGGCTGCCTCTGGGGCAGCCTGCCTGGGGCTGCTGGGGGCTGTAGGTACAGCAGAGCCCTCGTACCCTCCGAGCTGCTGAATCTCAGCATTGTCAAGGTGCTGAGTTCTCCTGATCCCTGCCCAGGATCACATAAGTGAAAGCCCTGCAAGATCGGCGAATACTTAACAAAGGATCACAGCCTGAAAAGAAAGAGGTGGCTCCACGGAAGCAAACGGGACTTTTTTCTTTGTCATAGCTGCTCCTGTCCCCAGAGAAATCTCCGGGACAGAAGTCAGCGTTTCCTTGTGTGCTTGCATCCTGGGAACGCTCCTCTGGGCTCTCCTGTCTCCACTGATGATGAATCTGAATTAACAGATGTGTTTTTCTTCCTTTTTCCCTCTGAAGACACCGTCTCCAGCAAGCTGCAGAACAACAACGTGTACACCATTGCCAAGAGGAACGTGGAGGGCCAGGACATGCTCTACCAGTCTCTGAAGCTCACCAACGGCATCTGGATCTTGGCTGAGCTTCGCATTCAGCCGGGCAACCCCAACTACACGGTGAGGTCGCGGGGACGTGGCACAGGCTGGGATCCTTCTCCCTCACCTAGCACTGAGCGGTTTCTCCCTGCTGTGCCTCGTGTGCTTGTTCTCAGGCAGATGCTGTTAATTTGACCGGGGGGGGGCTAGGAATTCCTACTGGACTGGAAAAAAAGTGAGATACAACAGAATTGCTCTGTTACCGGCGGGTTGGGATAATGCCCACTCAGCAACGAGGTTTTATTTGCCAAGGTTACCCAGAGATAAAGCCAAGAGACATTAGCGAGAAAGCTTTGCCAGGACACCCTTCCCCCTCTAGTAAACAAGAAGAAATTTATGCCCTGCTGGCTCCTGCGGCGGAGCCTGGCTGTCTGGGCGTCGGAGGCGCTTTGGGCTCGTGCTGGCATCAGCTGGGGCTGGTGGGAAGGTGCTGTCTGGCCGGCATCGCGCACCCCTGTAGCCCTTCCCTTTCCTTTTACTCCTGTTCTGAGGATCTGCATCCCGTTATTAAAGCATTTCTCACCTGGTGGAATTCCCACCAGGAATTTTAAGAGAAATCCCCGGTCTGGGGAGCTGGAGGGGGAAAGTAGGCGATGGCAAGTGCTTAAACATGTTTACGGCGAGGATTGATGCCACCACAGTGATCTTGGCCCAGTCCTCGTTTTCCAGAGGGGCGACATCCAAGTTTTCTGCTCAGTCCTGACAGATGCAATGTTGTAAGCAAACACACCCTCAGGCATGGCGCTGTGATTTACAACGTGAGGGCACGTCCCTTGTCACAGAGCCGGGCACGGCGGCCCCTTCCTTCGTGCCCACAGAGCTGTCTGCATTTGGTAAGGAATTTGGGAACCCCGAAGTGGGCGTTTGCATCCGTGCGCTTCCTCCTGCTCGCAGCAAGCTCTGAAAAAAAAAGCATTTAGATGGTAGTGATGAAGCAAGCAGTTCCCAGAAAAAATATTTGGGGTGACTGTGACTGCTCACATACATGGTGTTTCCCCCCTGTGGTGTAGGTCAGTTGCCTTCATGGGCTCAGCAGAAAGCTCCTGCCTTCCTCGGCACCACCCCTGACCTCTGCTCCCCTCCTCTCTCCGCAGCTCTCCCTGAAATGCCGAGCTCCCGAGGTGTCCCAGTACATCTACCAGGCCTACGATGCCATCCTGAAGAACTGACGGGGGCCAGCCCGTGCCTCACCCTGCGGGAGGAGGAGGGAGAAAGGGGCCCCCAGTCCTCCTCTGCTGCCGGTGCAGGGAAAAAGCACTCGTAACTGGAAGCAGCTGTATTCATGTGTAGGATTTCAGTCAAAGGCACTGATTAAACAAGGTAGCAATTAGTATCCACGTGCTAACGATGATAGGGAACAACCCCTTTGGTATTTTTAGCGTCCGTTGAGTTTGTAACCACTGCTTCGACTACTCCCACACCCCCTGCCCATCACTCCTTGTCCGTTCTCGTGGGCTTCTCCATTTTGTGCCAATGTTCAGTGTTTTCTAAATGGCTTTAGGTGTAGTTATGATTTTGTAAAATACTGCTCACTGGAGGAAAAAAAAAAAAAGCAAAAACTACATGTCGGCTCATTAAAGCAAGGCAAAATTGTCAAAAACATACACTGCACTTTATTTTATATTTTTTATACATTTTTGAGTTTTTTTTTTATTGTAATTGGGTTAAAGGGAAAGTGATTCCAAGGAAGTTTTGGGAGCCCCTGAGGGCTGTTAGGCTCTCGCAGGGTGAGAAGGGCCTCGGGGAACTAGGAACAGAGCCATCCGCCTGGTCCGTGGAGACGGACGCGGCCCTAAAGCAAGGGGTTTTTATTACACTTGTTCCTCAGACTCAGCTCTGCTCTTGGTGGTGTGTTTTCACTCCAGCCATCTCCCTGGCTCGTGATCTGCTGATTTAAGAAGCAAGGCTCTCCTTGGGTGGGGAGGAGCTGCGGACCTACACCTGTAATGGGGCAGCAGGGTTGAAAAAAGGGAAACGAGCCTGCTTTTAGAGCAAAGGGCCCTGTGCAGAGCATGAGGTGTGGTCTGTCCTCACCCTCTGCAGCTCTTCTTCTCGCTCGCTCTGTGCCTGCTGCAGCCGAGCTGCCTTCTCGGCCGTCCCTTGAGCTGTGCCGCTTTCACCGGGCCCTCCCCTAGGCTGCTGTAACCCTGAGCGTGGCAGCGCTGCTTTCCCCCCAGGCACAAGGGCCTGGCAGGACCCTGGGGTGCTTGGCTGCTGCTGGCCCCATCCCGGGGGGCTGAGCAGCTCTCCCTGTTCCTCTGCTGTCCCCCAAAACCCAGACGCTGGCACACTGCGGGACGCTTTGGGCTTGGTGGTGTTTGCACCCCGTTTGCCAAGTTGAGCAGACCTTGGAAGCATTTCTGCAGTTTGCAGCTCCCGGAGCTGGGGCTCGGTTCTCCGTGCCCCCAGGCCCTTGGTGACAGATCCCTCGGGTTCCTGCTCAGCCCCTGCCCTGGCCCCTCTGTTCCTACCCGTCCTTAGGGCCAGGACCGCTTCCCTTTCCCATCCACAGCCGTGGCCTCACCACGTTGCCACTCACCCGCTAAGTGCTGCAGCAACAGCAGTGAAAGCAAAGCCTTTGCATGCCCTCGCTCCGTCCATAGCTTGTCCTGCTTTTAAACCAAGCCCCTGCCCAGCGCGGCTTCGCCCTCCCCAGCATGCTTTGACGCCGCCACCCCCCCCAGCAAAGCTCTTCTGCACAGCAACCCCCCCGGTGTCACTAATTGCCACATTCAAGGTCAATAAATGCTTTATGGTGGGAGGTGGTTCGTTCGGACTCTGGCACTGTCCGCAGCCAAGAAGCCAATGCTGGGAAGAGGTCAAACTGCCCCATTTATCCAGCCCTCAGCCCCTATAAAGAGAGGAGGAGACCCCAGCAGGGCACGGGAGCTGCAGGACCTCGGCAGAGGTGGTGTCCCTGGGTAGGAAGCCCTGTGCTCTGCCGAGGCAAAAAGTGGGGCAGAGCTGAAGCAATCCAGCCCTCGAGCCCTGCCTGCGTGTGCTGGGAGGTGAAGTGCTCCAACGCCCGCAGGGACACCGCAGAAATCGTTATTAGAGCAATTAACGAAGCACCGGCAGCACCGAGTGCAGTGCTGTGTCAGGGCAGGGAGATGGCAGAGGGTCAGAACTGCTCTCAGCCTTGCTCTGCTGAACAGCCGGGGCAGCTTTGATGCGGGGAGGGGATGCTCAGCACCCCGTCCTCCTGCCAAATTTCTTCCCAGCTTTTGGGGCACGGGGGTGTCTCCGTGCCGCAGGGCAGAGCCCGGGCTCGGTCGGTGGCGTTTCGCCCTCCTCTCCCGCCGTGCCGCTCGGTTGTTCGCCGTGTAGCTGTGTTGCTCCTCGGGCTTTACCTGGTGTCCGTGTCAATAAACTCATTTCCACAAAGCCGTGGCTGTGGTGTGGCTCTGTGGGGCTGGGGACAGGGTCTGCTTCCCCCAGCTGCTGCCCGCTGGGGCTGGATCAGGTGCGAGGCAGCCGCGTGTGCGCCCCAGGAGCCCCTCGTCCCGCTCCCTGCACACAGCAGACTCCCCAGAATAATCTCTGGAGCTTGCACGAGGATGTACCGAGTGTCCTCAGTGCTGCTCCTCTGCCTCTGCCTGCTGCTCTCTTCCCGTCTCAGAGGGCAGCGTGCGGTGCAGGGGGCACCAGCTCCTCGGCACAGGCAGCCAAGGAGGAACGGGAGGGAGATGGATGTGCCCGTCCGGCCCTTTCTGGTCCCCAGATGGGCTCTGTGTTCCCTGACCCGCTTTTCCCAAGGGGAAATGATAAAAGCATGTGAGATGCTGATGCATTCAGAGTGTTTTTGGCCCAGGCTGGCGTCTTGCAGAGGGTTTTGCCCATCTCTGGTGCTGTCTGAGGCAGGAAGGGTTGGGCTGCAAAACCTCTGTGGTGGCAGCCAGCCCCAAATGAAGCCATCGAAGGGGCTGGGAAAGCAGCAGGACGGGAAGCAGGATGAGGGGTTCCCTCCTGCAGCACAGCCCTTTCCTTCGCCCCTACCCAGCTCTGGATTAGCAGCACGTGGAGGTGAAGTGACTCAGGACTGGGAGGGCAGGGAGAGCATCAGCCCACCATGCCCTGCATGGGATGGGGGCAGCGTTCAGTGGGAACCCACAGTGCCATGAGCCCCCGGGGCTGCCACCGTCCCTGTCACATCCCACGGCGAGGGGAAGGGTTTGTCCCTCCCCACAGTTCTGCCAGGGGCTCCTCGGGGAGAACTCGGTCTTTGCTGCTGCTCTGGATTTACCGGCACGCTCGTGCCCTGCAAATGGGGACACGGCGACCCTGGGCTGTGCCGTTCCCTGCAAACTGGGTTTGCTTCCTTAGCACCGTCAGTCCTCAGTGCCGAGAGCTCAGGTGGCCGTCCCCAGGCTCGGAGCTGCTGCAGGGGGACCACACCACGGGGCAGGAACCTCCCCGGCTGCTCCAGGTTGCTCTGGCTGAGATGGGGCCAGCCAAAACCACTGGGCGGGCTCCCCAAAACCACTGCGGCTCCCAACAGCCCCACTCATCCTGCTCCGTGTGTGTGTAAGGGGTGACAGCAGGTCCCCAAGCCCATGGGGCAGAACGTGGAGAAGCTGTCACAGCCCCCGAGCCCTCAGCCTCGCTCGTCCCCTGCTGCCACCCGCGTGCCAGGACGTGGGAGCAATTTGGTGGCCGGTTTTAGGTTCACATCCGTCTCCCGTGGCTGGGGCTGGGCGAAGCCTCCGCGCCGGCGGGGACACGCCGGGATCCGGCCCCGCTCCCTTCCCCCCGCCACCGTATATTAAATTTCACAAATAAAACTGCAAGTGAAGAGCATCTCGGAGGGAACTTTTAAAAATAGCCCCCAGGCTGGAGCCTGGATTGTGCAGGCGAGTTGGTTTGGTGTGCAGCCGCGATCCCTGCCCTTTCCCAGAAACGTCTCAGGCTGAGCGCAGCTCCTCGGCGATGCCAGGAAGGGCTGCTGGGGGGCCGGGGGAGAGGAGCAGCACCTGGGGCTGGTAACAGCCCGCAGGGACACCCGAATATTTCCCTAGATGTGAGCACCAGGCAGCTTTGCAGGGAAACAAGCCCCACATCTCTGAAAGCCTGGGGCTGAGATGCAGCAAAGGGCTCTGCCTGCTTTTGCCTGGCACCGACCTCAGCCCAGCCGTGGCGCAGAGCAGCACCGAGGCTTTGCTGGCTCCCCGTGTCCCCCCCAGTTGTGGGGCCGTGCCTGCTGTCCCATTTTCCCCTGGGAAGGAAGAGGGCTGCTGTGGCTGTGAGACGAGCCCTTCCAGGTGATTTTTCTCCCAGCAAAAGGTGTCAGCGAGGCTGGGGGGGGCCCGGCTGTGCCATGGCCGGTGCTTGGGCTCTGCCAAGCCCCACGGGGGTGTCCCGGTGCTTGCTGGAGTCCTGGGGAGCAGGAGCAGGGCTTGGGGGGCACTTGGAGAAGCAGAGATGCTGGGGGAGTCCTTGGGGGGGGGGAGGGGGGAAGTGGGTCCCTGCCTGGACCCACAGGCACCCCTTTCATCGCCATCGGGTAACAGCTCAATGTGGGGTGTCCCAAAAACGCAGCTTCTGTTCCCAAAACGCCCCTTCCTCCATCCGGCCTCGCCCCACACCGAAGTGGGAGCACCCCCCGGGACAGGGGGGCTCGGAGAAGCCCCCACGGAGGGGCCCAGGAGCAACGAGCCCCAAAGCGAGCGGGGTGGTGGGCGAGGGTCCTGCCATGGGGGGGGAGGGAGGAAAGGCTGAGGGCACCGGGCCCCCCCCCCCTCCACGGGTGCTGGGCAGCCAGGGGGTGCCCGATCCGCGCTGCGGGGGCCATGGGAGGGTCCTCTGCCAGCGGCACCTCCCCAGAGCCCCGGGAGGAGAAGCCGGTGCCCTTCGCGGCTCCCTGCGGGCCGGGCATTCCCCGCAGCATCTCCCGGGCGCTGCCTCCATCCCCGCCTGCCTCCCTCCGCGGGCAGTCCCCGCACATCCCCGCCCGGCCACAGCCTCCTTCCCTCCCCGGGCAGAGCCCGCAGCGCTCCGGGCACTGCCCGCCCCCTCCCCGGCCTCCTCCAGCCCCCCCTGCTCGGGCATCCCCAGCCTCAACCCCCCCCCCCCCGGGGGGCTCAGCCTCCAGCCCCGGCCGCCTCCCGTTTGCTCCCCCCCCCGGCCCCCCGGCAGCCCCATCCCGGCCGTGCCCGGGTTCCCCCCTTCCCCTTTATCCCCCCCCAGCCCTCCCCGTGTCCCCCCCCCCCCCCCAGCCCCCGCCGCCTCCCGGTCCCCGCACCGGGCTCGCCGCATGGCTCCGCCGCCCGCCGGGGCGCCGCCGGCCCGGGCCGCCGCTGCAAGGTACCGGGGGGAGGGGGGGGGGGCACGGAGGGAATGGGGGGGTGATGGGGAGGGGGCAAAGTTGCCGCCGGGAGGGGGGCAGCGGGGTGGGGGGACCCCGTAAAGTTGAGCGGTGGAGCTAAGGTGCTCTCCCCCCCCCCCCCCTTCCTCCTGCCTAGTTGGGTATGGGGGGTCTGCGCCCCCCCCCTCCCCCCCAAGCATCCCTGTGGTGCTACAGCCCTTTAATGGGCACCCCGGGGGGCGACCCCAAAACCCCCCCGCTCCCCTCTGCAGGGCTCGGGCTTGGGGAGGTGATGCTGGCCCCGTGGGGAGCGGGACGGGGCCGGCTGGGTCCTACCCCCCCGGGGTGGGGGGGGGCAAATTGGGGTGCCCAAGGTCACGGTGCCCCGGGGCTGTACCCGCAGCCGGGGGTCAGGTCCCGGTCCCACAGCCCGTGGGGTGCTGCTGGGCTCGGCCTCACCGCGGTCCCCCCGTGGCCACCGCCGCGTCCCCACTGCGCGCCTCAGTTTCCCCCGGTGGCCCCAAACTGCCAGCGGGAAGCTCCGGGTGTTTCGGGGGCAGAGCGGCTTCTTGGGGCCTGTGGGGTGGCTTTCCCCGTGCGTGGGTCCCCGTCTGCTGGCTGGGAGGCGGACAGGGTTTTGGGGACCCCCGGCAGGGTGTCAGGGCAGCGCTCAGCTCTGCAGCTCGGGCACCCCGCGGTGTCCTGCGGGGCTGGGGCTGCCCGGCTGCGTGCCCCCGGCCCCGGAGGGGAGCTGGGGTCGCTTCTGGGAAGGGGAAGGGGCTGTGGGGACGGGGCTGTCCCTGCAGAGGGGTGGCCTGGCCATGACAGTGCTTTCTGCTGGCGGAGAGAGGCCCTGGCGGGGCTGAGCCCCCCGCGTCCCCCACCCCAAGGCACGCGGCTTGGGAACGCTCCGGGCACGGGGCTGGGGCGCACGGGTCCCCAGAGGCACTCGGCACCTGCGGGGTGGTCCCAGCCCCGTGCCATGGCCCCAGCCCCGGGCACTAACCCTCCCTGCTGCCCCTGGGCTGGATCAGGCCCTGCTGAAGGCCCCCAGCCCCGGTGCCAGCGCTGGCCCAGCCCGGCCACTCAGCACCCGCAGTGGGGATGTCCAGGGCCGGGCTCTCCCCGGGGTGAAGAACCCCATGGGAACGGGGCGGCTGGAGCCCGCTGCCTTCTGGCAGCTCGGGGAGCGCTGCCCTGTGCTTTGGGGATGTTTTTCAGGGAAAGCAGACGAGAGCAGCAGGAATTGGTAAAAGCATCCATGCCCCGGGAGAAAGCATGAGCAGGTTCCTAAGGATGGGGGCCAGAGCAGGACCCATCCCATTGCCCCTGCTGCTTCCATCAAACCCCCATTGCCAGCGGGCGTTCGGGACCCTCAGACCCAGCTCCTGCACCCGTGTGTGTGGGTTATTGCCCCCCGTGCCCCCTCCACGCCCAGCCCTACCCCAGGGCCCCCTCCTGCCTCGCCACGTGTGCCCGCGGCTTGCGGGCTCGCCCCGTCAGCTGGCTCGGAAATTAGCCTCCATCAAGTTAATTGCCAAACCGCTCAAAGCCTGAAATTAAACATTAAAGCTGTCGCTCGCAGGCACAGAGCGATCCCCTCCCCAGCAAGAGGCAGTTCTGGCTGTCCAAGCGGAGGGAAGATGGATTCCCCAGCTCGGGGCGGCACCGGAGCCGCTGGGGGTGCCAGGGGACGCGGCCCCTGCTCTGCCAGGCCCGGGGGGACCCTGAGCTGCTGGTCCCTCCCCGGGAGGTTTCCTTGCTCTGGTGCCAGAGGGGCTGAATGTGCCTCCCGTGGGGCTTTGGAAAGGGCAGGAGCCAAAAGGAAACCCAAAGGAGAAGAGGAGCGGTGGTGAAATGGGAGCAGGAGATCCCTAGGGTGCGGCGGGAGGGAGGCGATGGGCACAGGATGGTCTCCAGGGTTCTGCTGCCTTTTAGGAAAGCCAGGTGAGACCCTTCCTGGGGCAGGGCTTGCCCAAATCCTGGCTTTTTTGGGATGGGGGACCCTTGGCTCTTGCAGTGTCCATGCTGGGTGCATAGCCCAGCTCCCAGGGGACAGCCATAACCCTTTATCCATCTCCAAAAAACCCCAACCCGCAGCACCAGCGGGGTCTGCGGGGCATCCCCAGCACCTGACCGCTTCCCCCCGGCCTTGCAGTGACGGGCTGTCCCAGCGGGGACACGCATCCTGAATGGGGCTGAGGCCCCCTGCGCGGGAATATGCAGCCTCGGCGCCGCGGGGGCAGCACCGGGGCAGCGGCCGGCGCGCGGCGGCATGGTGGCGACCTTCAAGATCGCCGTGCTGGGAGCCCAGGGCGTGGGCAAGAGCGCCATAGTCCGGCAGTTCCTCTACAACGAGTTCAGCGAGGTCTGCGTGCCCACCACGGCCCGCCGCGTCTACCTGCCCGCCGTCGTGATGAACGGCCACGTCCACGACCTGCAGATCATGGACTTCCCCCCCATCAGCGCCTTCCCCGTCAACACGCTGCAGGTAGGGGCGCCGGGGGAGAGCCGAGCAAGCCCCTGCTGGGGGTTTGGCTTCCTAAACGCCGAGGATGGTGGCTTCAGAGTGGCAGGATGGGATAAGGTGGTTGGTTTTGTTGGTTTTTTAATTAATTTTTATTTTTTTTAATTTATTTTTTAATTGCAGCTTATTCGCCTAAAATGATTTCCAGCCCTGGAGGGGCGGTTTCCCTCTCTGTTTCCCACCCAAGGGGGTGCCCGTGGCTCCGCTGGGTCTCCTCGTCCACCTGGGTGCTGGGGCAGGGCACTGGGATCCGTTCCCATCACTGTCCTGGGCCAGCAAAGGGCTCGGGGAGCGCGGCCAAAACCCTTGGGTGAAAATCTCAGGGGTCCCGGAGAGCCAAAGCACGGCGCACCCCTTGCCTGAAGGCCACCCCTGTTGTTGGTTTGGGGTTTTGCTGTGTTTCTCTGTGGCTCCTGTAAGCCTGCTCCTCTTTTCCCTATGGGAAAGGCCGTTTTCCTCTCTATGGGCTCGTGTTTACCCCGATGAGGGGTTCCTTACACCCCTCACCCCACAGCGGTGCCTGGATCGATCCCAGCAGTGCTGACCCCGCCAGCTGCTCCCCAGCCCCGCAGCTGCCACCACCACCGCCTGCGGGGTCCAGCAGGGGAAAAGGGGATTTTAACCCCGTGCCGCTGGCAGGGACGGGCTGTCTTGTATTTTTAATCAGTGTAATTACACTGCTCCTGCTCCCCGTGGGGACAGGGTCAGGGGGGCTCTGCAGGGCCCTGCGCTTGCCCGAAGCTGCGGGGCAGGAGGTGAAGGGAGCGCCGGGGGGGGGGGGGTTAAAAATTAAACGGCGTGTGCAGGGAACGAAAGGTCAGCGAGAGACACGGCCCGAAATAGCAAAGGGTAATTTATTGACATGGCAGACGATGCTCACATACTCAATTAACTCCGTGCCTCGCTGTGCTCAAGGGGAGGCAGGAGGTGGGAACAGATGGAGGCTCCCAGGGCAGGGGCTGGTCGGAGGGGCTCCCGGAGGGGAAGGGGGCACCACGGCGGGGGCAGACAGCGGCTGGGGCTGCTGGAGGCATCGCTGGGCTCTGCTCCTTGCCCAGGAGCAGCTTCCCTGCGGAGATGGCCTGGGAGAGGAGCACGGCCCCAGCTCCCCGATGTCCCACTCTGGCCTCGAGCATCCCCAGGAATCCAAACGTGGATGTGCTCGGAGTGACCCGAGACACTGGCGCTGTACCTGCCCTCCTCCTCGTAACGTGGCCGGGAGCATCGCCTCCTCCCCAGGGACCTGAGCAGGGGTCGGGGTGCTCCCTGCTCCCTCCCGTGCCCAGCTCTGGCTGCTGGGGTCTGCACGAGGCAGTGAACCACGCCGTGAAACTTTCCTCTCCGCGATTTCCTCCGGTCCTCGGTCTCATTTAGCCTCGTTCCCGGGGATCATAAACCCAGAAGGGATGATTCACCGTGTGCTGGGGCTTTGCCTGGGGAGCATCGGAGCCTTTTCTGCTCCGTGCGTCCCTCTCCTTCCCAGCCCAACCTCGGGAGGGATCCTCGCGGAGCCGCCTGCACGCGCCGTAACCCTGGGTCACGGCAGCCTCAGCACAGCCCAGAGGCATCCCCCAGAACATAACCCCATGGACACCTCAGGGGGAAGGCTTCATCCCACAGCGGGGACGTGCTAGGGATCCAGTGGGATCCACTGGGAAGCGGGGATGGGCTGCACTGGGGACGCTGTGCTTTGGGGCCGGTTACTGGTGTTACTTGTCCTCAGCAGACCCCGCTCCCGAGCAGCCGCTGCTCCCTGCCTGTCCCCAGGTCCCCTTTGCTGTCACCTTCCTGCTGCCACCTGCGGTGCTGCCGTGCTGCAGAGCTGCTGGCCTGAGACCCCACAGCCTCCCCTGCCCCAAACCTGGGCTCCATCACCCCTAAACAGCCCAATGAGCAGCTCTGGAGGGGGGGAAGCTTTACACCCAGGCTTTCAGCCCCCTTCACCCAGCTCCAGTAAGGCTGCCCCTGGGTGGAGGTGCAGAGAAAGGCTTTAATCCTCGCTCCGGAGAGGAACTGGGGCTGGCAAATCCCCTTATCCTTCCTCTGGGTTACATGATCCTGGGGGGGAGCTGCCAAAGGGGGGAGATGGAGGCGTTGCAGGGACAGGGGGCAGAGCAGAGGTGCGATGGGTGCTGTGCTTTGGGGCTGGGGAAACGTGCGGTGAAACGCTCCCATCCAGGACCCCACGCACCTGCAACGTGCCCAGGGGCCGGATCCTACAAACATCTTTCCCCCTACAAACGCGTCCAGCCCCCAGGCGGTGCGGGGCGTCCCCCGGGGCACGCCAGGATTGATCCCTCTCTGCACCTTGCAGGAGTGGGCGGACGTGTGTTGCAGGGGGCTCCGGAGCGTCCATGCCTACATCCTGGTCTATGACATCTGTTGCTTTGACAGCTTCGAGTACATCAAAACCATCCGCCAGCAGATCCTGGAGACGAGGTAGGGGCCGTTCGCCGGCAGGGGCATGCCTAGAGTGGGGTGGTATCGTGGTGGGGATGGGATCCTATAACCCCCTGCTGAGCCCCTTGCATCCCAGGGCAGATATTCCTGGGGAAAAGCACCTTGGGGTGACACGGGGCCCCCTTGGTGGCCACGGAGAGGGACAAGGGGACAGGACAGGCTGGGGCTGGGTTGTGGCTCCGTGTCTCTGCCCTCCCTCACCGCCCTCCCACCCCAGGGTCATCGGCACGTCGGAGACGCCCATCATCATCGTGGGCAACAAGCGGGACCTGCAGCGGGGCCGGGTGATCCCGCGCTGGAACGTCTCCAACCTGGTGAAGAAGACGTGGAAGTGCGGCTACATCGAGTGCTCGGCCAAGTACAACTGGCACATCCTGCTGCTCTTCAGCGAGCTCCTGAAGAGCGTGGGCTGCGCCCGCTGCAAGCACGTCCACACCACCATCCGCTTCCAGGGCGCCCTGCGCAGGAACCGATGCACCATCATGTGAGCCCCCCCGACCCCCATGGACCCCTCCCCTGGGGCCGTGTCCCCGCAGGACCCCCAGCCCTGCCGGGGTGATGCTCTGCTGGGAGCTGTGCTGGAGGCACCCCGGGCGTTGCTTCCCCTGCGGTGACATTTGGGGACACGGCGCGCACGGCACGGGGCCGGGCAGGGCGATGCGGTGGCCACCGGGGGGTCGGGTCAGGCTGGGCCAGGTGGGGCCCAGAGGTGAGGGGTGAGGGAGGACCTCAGCTGGATCCTTGCTTCTCCGCACGAAGGAGCCGCTCGGGGAGAGCCCCGCGGTCCCACCGACCTCCAATTCCCACCTCAGGGCTGAGCGCTGCCTCCCTGCGCCGCCACGGCCCGAGCTGGTCACCTCCGTGGGCTCTTGCTGCTCTGTGCCTGAGCCGGGCAGCCTGGTTTGGTTCCCCTGCCCCAAAAAGTGCTATTCCCACCCCCACCAGCTCCCTTTCCTCAAGCCTCGTCCTCCCCGTATGCACCAGCCCTGCAGAGGCTTCGCCAGCCCCTGGGTTTTTAGGGCCAAAGCTGCTGCCATTAAACGCTGGGCACAGCTCAGCACCCCGACCCAAAACCCAGCATCCTGACCCCAAAGGCAGGGGTTCCTGGCTAGGCAGGCGGCGCTTCCAGGTGGATCCAACCCCTGCGGGGCTTTTCCCAGGGGAAGCTCGCGCCCATCCATCCATCCGAGACGGGGACGGTGCCCACACAAAGGCAGCCTCCAAAGCAATAGGGAGCTGGGGTTGCATTGCCACTTTCATTTCTTAATTCTGCGCACATTCCTAATGGGAAAATGAGCCCCTCCTTATTTTTCTTTCTTTCTTTCTTCTTTTTAAATTAATCTTTTGGCTGGTTTCCGCTCCGGACTGCCAGCTCATCTGCAGCTTGTCCTGGAGCCCGGGAGGCAAAGTGCAGCCCGAGCTCGTAAATGGTGCCGGGTGCGAGGGGTGCAGGTCTGGGTTTTGTCCCCGTGTGACACAGGGACGCTGTGAAACAGCCAACACCAAAACCCACTGCCTCTGCCCCACCGACAGGCTCCGTTTCCCAGAACTGCTGCTGTCCTGGTAACTCTTGCTATTGAGTCCTTCCCACCGAGCTCTAGCCCACTGCATTCAGCCTGGCCTCGCATCCCGGCCGTCGGTCAGTCCCTGCATCCCTGCTCCATCCCTGCCGTCAGTCCCTGCTTCATCCCCACCATCAATTCCTGCTCCATCATAAATACCTTCCTGCTCCACCATAAATACCTCCTTCATCCCTGCCATCTGACCCTGCTCCATCCCCACCATAATTCCCTGCCATAAATCCCTCCATCCCCACCACCAATTCCTGCTCCATCCCTGCCATCAGTTCTGCTCCATCCCTGCTGCCCCCACCACCTGCTTTAGGAACCAAAACCCCAAACAAAATAAGGAAAAAAAACACACAGAAAAGTCGAGGGGAGGGCGCACAGGGCCCAGGGCTGGAGGAGAGCAGCTCCCATGCTCCATCCCTCACCTTCACGGCAAGCCCACCGCGCCGCGCCGCCGGCCCAGACCCATCTCACCAGGATTGATCAGCCCACGTTATCGGTCTCTCGCTAGCTTTACCCCTCCAAATTGTTTGAGAAGGAAACTCCTCGGTAAATGCTACTAATAAAGCATTTATACAGTGCTCCGACGTGCACATGTCAGCGACTAAGCCAATACATTGTTTGTTATAACCCTGTAGCCTGCAGTTTATAGCACAATTAGTTACAGGTTTTTATAGCATCTATTTAGTATTTTGGAAAAAAAAAAATGGTTATAAATATAATTGTTATATTCTATTGTACTTTATAGACAGAAGTTATATTAGTATTAACAACCCTCCCTGCTCTGGCAGCAGTGCCCAGCTCCCGGACCACTGCGAGGAGAGCGGGATTGGGGCCGGGACCCCCGGCACAGCGGGGCTGGGGGCTGGGATGGCAGAGGATCAGCACATCCCCTGACCCCTGCAGCACTTGGGATCAAACTGCCTTGCCCCCCTGCCCCATAAATATGCCCTCATCCCAAAGTGTTACCGCTCTGCCACCACCTCCTCGTCCCGCTCTGTGTTTCCTCGCTCGGCCCTACGTCCACGCAGAGATAACCTGCTGCCGAGCTGGGGGGAGGCTGAGGATGTCCCCAGCTGTCCCCAGGGGCAGAAAGGTGGAAAAAAATATCATTTTCTGCCGTGTGTGTGTGTGTGCTGAGCCAGGAGGTGTCACACAGCCCGAGGTGGGCTCGGTGCAGCCCCGATGAGGATGCTCGCCCTCTCCTCCTCCTGGAGGTGCATCACGGTTTCCAGGACCTGGCTCCCCTTTCCCCCCTGGACTTCTCGTTGGAGATTCCCAAGGCGTCTCCACCTCCTGAAATGCCCTGCACCCCTTTACTTGAACCCGAATTAAAATCAGGTCTGTCCCCCTTGTTCTGTACCCGCCTCGCTGCTCCTTGCTCGCGGCGCCGGACCGCTCGCAGCCCCGCCGCGGCGCTGGAAGCCCCCTGGGGACGCCACGTTCCCCCTGGCAGGATCCTTCCCACCAGCAGGGCTCGCTGCCCACGGAACCGGTCACCGGGGACTTCTCCCTCCCTGCCCACACAGAAAAGCTGCTGGGAAAGAAGAGGCTTTGGTACAGCTCTTATTGCACAAGCACCGACCGCCGCTGCTGCCCCGTGCCGCCCCTGCGGACACGTCCTTGCTGGAGCAGCCTTAATGCAGGGGGGCTGCTCCAAACCAGGGCCCGCAGCGAAATGCCAGCAGAGCATCAGGAAAATCGTGTCACCCTGCCCTGAGCTCACCAGGCTGTGCGTGCTGGAGGGCTCAGGCGTCCTTGGTTCCATTGCGCAGATGGGGAAGACCGAGGCACGCGGTGCTGTCCCCAGAAGCAAACGCATCGCGCTGCCTGCGCCGACCTCCCGGGGCTCAGCCCCCAATTTGGGCACCGTGGCTCCCACAAGCGAGCGGTCCCCCAAAACCCAAGGGGCAGGGGGTCAGACCCACGCCTCCTCATCGTCCTCGGTGAGCCAGGCGCCACTGTCGGCCGGCGAGGGCTTGGCTGCAGGGTGCGCGCCCCCGGGCTGCGGGCGTCGCGTCGGGGCTGGGGGGCGATGCTGGCCCCGGGCACGGGGCAGGCGCTGCCCCAGCGGGGTGGGGATGCGTGAGGGGCCCTTCCCAGGCCGGTGGTCCCGCCGGGGACGCACTTTGGGCCGCAGCTTCAGCTTGTAGATGGAGGGCACGCGCTCGGGTTTCTTCAGGCACCGCCGGGGTTTCGGCAGGGTGGCCGCCCTCGTGCCCTGCGGGGTCTGGGACCCCGCTGCCAGCTCCTCCGTGGTTCCCCCAGCTGGGAGGGCGGCACGCTGCGGGGTGGCCATGGGGGGTTTTGGGGCCACCCAGCTCTCCATCTCCACGGGGCGCAGGGGCTGCCGGTTGTGGGCGAGCTCCTCCAGCACCCTGTTGTAGCCCGGGGGCTGTGAGTGTGCCCAGCACCCCCGGAGCCCCGAGCCCCCTCTGCCATGGCCACAGGTTCCCCCCGGTTCATCCGCTGGCATCCCGGGGCTCTCAGCATCCTTGGCTGGTGGGCTCGTGGCTGGGTGGCACCGCTGGGGACCCTCCCCAGCAGCACAGCCCTTGCACCCGTTTGCGATAGGGGACAGAGGGGTTGGGGGCCGGCAGCCAGCCGGGCTGGCTTTGCTGGGGGGTTTAACACTTCTGTCCCCTTTTGGCGCTTGGCTCAAAGAGTTTTGGGGTGGTGCTGGATGGCCACGTCCAAAGGCTGCCCGGTTCCCTTCCCGGGGGCTTTTCCTGCTCTGTGATGCCCCCCGGGCATCGCGGTGCGGGGAGGAAGAACTGACCTTGATGGGGCTGTGGGCACGGGGCACGGCGGCAGCGGGGACCCCTGCTTGCTGCAGCCTGGCAGCCCCCACGGACGAGCTCCCCCCTTGCTGGGTGGTTTTTGGAGGCGGCGGTGCCCGACTCTGGGCACTGGGGGCCCTGCCCCTGCCCTGTGCTGCTGCAGAACGGGGGGTCCCTGAGATGCTCCCAGGTGGCACCTCGGGGACCCCCGCACTGCCCCGTGTGCTGGGGGCCAGCCGGGACGGGGTGGGTGCCCGCTGCGTGGCTCCACAGCCGGGGGTGCTGGGTCGAGCGGGGGACCTCGGCGGTGGCTCCCGTGTCCTGCAAGGAGAGAGAGACAGAGGGGGGTGCACAGAGCCACCACGTCCCCCTGCATCCAGGGATGGCACAAAAAGCACCCCAAAAAGTGGCGGTTTTGGGGTACGAAGCCGCTCTGCGCCTCACCTGCCCGAAGGGACCCTCCGGGGCTGCGCTGGCTCCCGGCGAGGGCTGGCACCCGGCGAGGGGGTGGCGGGGCGCAGGGGGCCGGGGCGGGGGGCGTGGGGGGCGCGGGGTCCCCACGCGACGGGGGGCAGCGGGCTCTGCGAGCGGCTGACCAGCAGCGAGGGCTGCCCGTGGCCGGGGGCCGGGGGGGCTTTGCAGAGCTGGACCTCGTGCTGCACCTGCTGGGGGGGCCTGCTCCGGGGGTGCTGCTTGTGAGCTGCGGGGGAAGATGGGGCTCAGCCACCGCCACCCCATCACCTTCACAGACACCAACCCTGGGGAGGGGTTTTCAGGACCCCCCCCCCCCCCGTGCTGTCAGCCAGGGATGCTCCCCGCAGCCCCCAGCATCTTGAAAAAGGGATTTGGGCCTCGCAAAGGTCCCTTTCCTTCCCAAAGTCTGCCGTGACCTCTAGCGGCCACCCAGCAAGAGCTATACCCCAAAGCAACAATTTCCCAGCGAAACATTGGGGTTGGGGGGCCTCCTGCTCCTGAAAACCCCCATAAGCAGCAGCAGGCACCCCATAAGCAGCAGCAGGCACCCCATGAGCAGCGATGAGCCCCCCCCTTCTCCCCTCCCAGCAGCACGGGCACTCACAGAGCGAGGTGCAGCGGCACGGGTCGTGCTTGTCCAGGTAGTGCTGCAGCGTGTCCCAGCCGCCCCCGACCCGCACCATGACGTGTTCCCGCAGGATCTGCGCGAGGAGCAGCACCATCAGCCCCGCTTCACCCAGCACCATCGATTTGGGGGGGGTCTCGTCTCCCTTTGATGTCCCACTGCGTGTTTTGTCACCCCAGGGAGGGTCTGGCCGGGGTGGGAGGCTTTTGGGAAGCTCCCTGCTCCACCTGAGCCCTTTGGGAAGCCCTCCACACCCAGGCAGGGGCTGAGCATCAGCCCCAAACAGGGTTCCCATCACCTGTAGGGCCAGCTTAGCCCCAAACAGGAGGTTTTGTCCCACACCCACAGGTGGTTACATCCATGCAAACCCACACCACGGGCCCCAGCTGCCCTGCTTTGTGGATAATTGTCAAAAACCCCATGTTGGCCCTGTCGGGGATGGATTTAGGGAGCTAAACTGGGAGCTGAGGCAGGCTTGCTGGTGCCCACACCCTGAAAGCACGGCCCAAAGCGGGCTCACCCGGACAAAGATGAGGGTGTCGGAGTCGCCCACGCGGTATTTCCCGTCCGATATCTTAATCATGGGGAACTGCACGGGGCAGGTGCAGCGGCTCACCAGGTGCTGGACCTGCGGGCAGCAGGGATGGCTCTCATCCTCATCATCCTCATCATCCCCATCATCCCATCATCCCCATCATCCCATCCCCATTATCCCCATCCCAATCATCCCCACCATCTCCATCCCCATCCCCACCATCCCCCCCCCCCTACCATCTGGTCGAGGTTTCGAAGGTCCCGGGGTTCCCTGGGGGGCCGTGGCAGGGGGGTGTCCTTGGGGGGCAGGTGCAGCTCCTGCCGCAGCTCCTCCTCGATCTCCTCCTCCATCTGCACCAGGGTGGGGGCGCGCATGCCGAAGCGGGCGGCGCGGCGCGCCAGCTCCAGCAGGCACAGCACGAAGTTCTTCTCGTTCTTCCGCAGCACCAGGTCCTCCGTCTCGAACATCAAGATGTCTGGGGCAGGTGCACCAGGGGACGGGGACAAAGGGGTTGGGGAGGGCACGGGCATAGAGAAAACCCACCCAAGGGGGTGTTGTTTCCGCGAGGAGTGGTTCTGCCCGCCTCGCTGTGCCATCCCACGGACGCTAGGAGCGTGGCTGGGTGCAGAAAGGGTTGGGATAAATTCACGGGGGGGACGTTCCCCCTTGGGCATCTCCATGTGGAGATGCTGTGGCTGTTTTGTGGCATCCCAGAGCCACACACAGCTGGGTGTGCTGAGGACATTTCACTCCATGCCCGTGGCACTTCCCAGGCACCGCTGCTGGTGGGGACACGGGGACAGCACCCTGCCCCAAGTCAGGGTGCTCCCGGTCCTTATGGCCGAGACGGTGCCATATGTGGCAGGGCCCTTGTGCCCTTCCCATGTGCCCTTCCCATTCCCATCCCCATTTTTCCACCCAAGCAAACACATGCACCACGTGCCAGCACCCCACAAAGCCACCACCAAGCCGGGAGGAGTTTGTGTGAG
Source organism: Netta rufina (assembly GCF_964035555.1). Lineage (NCBI taxonomy): Eukaryota > Metazoa > Chordata > Aves > Anseriformes > Anatidae > Netta > Netta rufina. The sequence goes on along the minus strand of NC_140145.1, from coordinate 5,690,776 downwards.
CCCAGCTTGGTGCAGAAATCCCAGCTTGGGCACTGCCCAGCGCTGGGGTGGCACCGGCCTTGGGGACACATGGGAAAACACCAAGGGCGATGCCAGGAGCAGCTGGAGAAGAATTGCACGCTGCATCCTGGGGCTGCTGGATCCCGAGGCCTTACCTTTAATCCCCATCTCCTTCCTGCACCACTGGATGAAGTTGGAGACGTTGTCCCTGGCCTGGAAGGTGCCCGGCTGTGCCGCCAGGTTGCAGGCGACGCCGGCGGCGGGCAGGCGGAGGCGACGGGCTGCGGCAGGGTAGGCACGGGCGAACTCCCCGGCTGCGTGGGCGACGTGGTTGGCGTGGGAGCAGAGCACGGCCCCCGTCTCCAGCACCTCCAGGAAGGTGCCCGCCTCGATGTCCAGGTCGTAGAGCTCCTTCAGCCACTCGGCCAGGTCCTCCTTCATGGCGCACAGGTACTGCTGGCTGGAGCGGTAGGGACGGATGCTCCTCTCCGCGGCACCCGGCGCCCCCCACATCGTGCCATAAGATCCCGGGCTGGGAGGAGGCAGAGGGAAAAGGGCGATGGGGACACCGAGAGCTGTCCCAGCCGTGTCCCCAGCCCACCTCCCCACTCACCCCGTGCTGCTCACTCTCTGCCACCAAGGCCACCGGGAGGGGGACACCGCTCGTCCCCTCGAGGGCTGGCTGCCTGTGGGGTGCCGGAGCTCTTCTGGGGTCTCAGGGCTGTGCGAGGCAGCCCCGGGAAGGGAAATGTCCCTCCTGGGCAGTGGGTGTTTTGTTTCCTTCCCAAGTGCTGCTCCCTTCTCCTTGGTGACAAGGGACTGGCTGCAAACACTCCCCGTTAACCCTTCAGCGCCTGCTGCTCCTCCGGGAGCCCCGCTCCCTCTCTGCGCCCCGGGGGTGGATTTGCCCACTAAATGTCCCCAGTTTGGGGCAGTAGAGGGCGAGAGGGCAGCTCCTCAGCACCCCAAGCCACTCACAGCCCCAAAAGAGGGGGGATTGCCTCCTCCCCATCACCCTTACACCTGCTTGCACTGCGGGTGAAGTGACCTGGGGGCCCTGTGAGCCCTATCTTCAGGGCTCGGTGCCACCCAGCCACAGCTTTGTACCCATTTTACAGGCCCAGATGGGGGTCACTGAGATCCCCCCTTGCACGCCCACCCTCCCCATGGCAAGGAGCCTGCACAGGCAGGGAGCACAGGTACAGAAAGGTACGAGGCCGATCTCAGCATGGGTGCAGCATGAGGAACTCTGGGCACAGCACAGGGACGATGCTCAGACCAGCCCCTCCGCACCCTCCCCATGCACACCTTGGCAAAACCCCAGGGTTTTGCAAAGTTGTAGGGCTGGGGCAGAAATCCCACGGGAAGAGCTGGTCCTGCCAGTGGCTGGGCTCCCAAACCTTCCCGTGGGGTTTCTGTGTGACCAGGAAACGCAGCGGGTAGCAGCAGAGCCACCACGGACACCGCCTGCTCCGGGCTTCGGCAGCGAGGTGCAGCCCCGAGCCCCAGGTTTTGCACCGTGTCAGGGCTCAGCCTGCAAAAAAACCCCTCAATCCTCCCCCCCAGGGTTCTTCCTGAAAAAGCAAAATGAGCACGAGAGGGGTTTTATTCGTGTGTGTGCCGTTGGGGTTTCTTTGCCCTGTGCTCCCTTGAGATCTCTGTGCTGTGAGGCCCTGAACAAGAGCCAAGCTCCTCCGCAGAGGGCACAGTGCCAGGAGCTGGGGCTTCACGGCAATCACCACGGGGCACAGCAGCGAGTGGGCACTCCGGGAATCTGCAGCCTCGCAGGGCTCCAAACCAAAAGCTGTTGCAGAGCACCCCAGGCCAGAGGTGCTGGTGCAAAAAGCAGCTCTGCCAGTGATTTCTCCTCTTTGGGGCTGGAAGTCTCTGGGGAGCTCGGGGGGTTCCTGCTGCTCAGGGACTCCGTCCTCTGCCTCCTGCTGCTCCCTTTGGTGCCATTTTGGGGGAGGCAATGCAGGAATCCCAGCTATTCCCCGGGGTGGGGAATGCGCGGCGGGCGCCTGGCGTGCCCTGCAAGCAGCCCAGGAGGAGAAAAGGAGCCTTGTGCCACAGAGGGGACGGTGACACGGCTCGGGGTGCACGCTCACCCCCTGCCCCACACTCTGCAGGGTGCAGGAGCTGTGGAGAGGGGCTGGAGGCACCGACCGAGGTGTCCCGACCTCTGCAAACATCCCCACAGCACCTCTGCCGCCGCCTTCCCCTGCAGACAAAACACCGCCCGGTCAATGGGCAGCGCACGTGGGATGCCCGGCGTGTCACGGCATGAAGGAAAGCAAACAAGGGGAGCAAACAGCGCTGGCTTTCTCCTCCTGCAGCTCCTTGGCCAAGAGGCAGAGTCAGCACCCCGAAGGCACGCACCCGACGCCTGCTTGGGGAAAAAACAGCCCGGCTGGGGCAGAGCACGACGGCTGCCTGTGGATAGGGGGGGACCCATGGTCCACGACCCACCCTGGGAAAAAATAATATTATTAATGCATCACAAGGCGTGGAGAATCCTCCATAGCTTGGGATGAAGCAGGGAGGAGAGGTTCCCTGTTTTCTTCAGCATCTTGTGCTTCACAGGGCTGCATTTTGGTGAGACCGAGCCCTTTCGCACAGAACCTTGGGGCAAATTGAGCCGTGCCCGCCCCAGCCCCAAAGGCACACAGGTGCGTCTCAATTCATCCCTTGCAGGAAACACGAGATTGGATTTTAAGAAAAAATATGAAGGCATGGCATGAAAACAAATGGCAACAAATCCAGAGGTTGGGTTTATTTGCCAGCAGGTCTGCGAGCCCTGGGGCTGGCTGCGAGCGATGCTGCAGCACTGCCACCCAGCCCAGCCCAAAACACGGCCCCATCTCTTTAGCAACACTGAAAAATCCCCTGAGATTTTAAGCTGTGTGCATGCCCCGCATCTGCAGGAAGGGTTCATTCACAAACATCACAGAAAACAACCCGAAATGCTCCAAAATCTCAAATCGGAGGAGGTTCCACAGCGCTCGGCCCCGTCCTGCCGAGGGACGGGGTTGCTGGTGTTTGCACGCACGGAGGTTGAGCCCTGGGGACCCCACGTTCCCTGGGGGCTCTTGGGGACAATGCCTGTCCCGTTGGCAGTGGTGGGTGCAGTGGTTCAAGGTTTGTAAAAGGAACAAGGACTGTGTGGCCAGGCCGTCCTCATGAGCCTGTGTGCATGGACACGTCCATCGGTCCTGCTCGCCGTCTCTTGCACAGCTCAGCCTGGGCCCGTGGTTATGTCCAAATGTCTCTTTTCTTCTTGTTTTAACAGGAAAACATTCCCAGTCACTTGTTTAAAAAACACCCAAGTGTTACAGCACCCATGGGCAAGGCACTTCTCTGCCTGATCGCAGGAAAACAACAAATAAAGTAGCAACAAACAAGTCCTGGCTTGGAAGAAAGGCATAAAACAATCCTGAAAGTCATCAGAAACGGGCACAATTGCAGTCTCCATGTTTTCCCATGGGCTTTTCCTTTTTTTTTTTTTTTTTTAAAGAAAAGCCTCCTCCCCAGCATCACAGCCCACCTGGCGAGGTCGGCCCTGCTGGGCTGGAGGCTGCCTGGTCCCAGCCACATCCCCGCAGCTCGGGGACGCCGCTTCGGGACCCCGAGAGCTGTCCTGAGACAGCAGGGCCCACGCTGAGGACCGAGATGGGGCTCAGCCCCCGTTTCATCCCAGCACACTCGGGAACGATGCTCGGCGGCGGGGCTCAGAAGAGGGCCTGCCCGCCGTTGGCGTCCCAGCAGCCCATCCACGGCAGCTGCGTGGCCCACTTGCCCGTGGCCACCACCCGCAGCTTGGCCTGGTCGAAGCGCCAGTACTGCTCGTCCCGAAAGAAGTAGACGGAGCCGTCGCGGCGCGCCAGGGCCCCCGTGGTGCCGGGGGGGACGCCGTCCCAGTCCCGCAGGCTGCGGGGGTAGTAGGGCTCCAGGGCGAGGCTCTCCTCGCTCACCACGAAGTACTTGGCGCCCTTGAAGAGCACCAGGCGCCGGAGCCGCTGGAAGTAGAGGGCCGTGTCGGGGTGCCGGGGGAGGCCGCGGGCGCTGCACTTTTGGGGGAAGCCTGGCAGCAGGGTGGAGCCTTGGTAGCGCCAGCATCGGCCGCCTGGAAGAGAGGGGAGAGGGGGCAGAGCACAAAATGTGGTGAGGGGGACACGCCGGGGGCTGATCCGTCTGTCTCGGCCACAGAGGGGCCACCCAGCCCCCCGGTGACACGGCTGGCACCCCGGTGACACGGCGGGCACGTCCCTGTTGGGTTTCCCCATGGACCAGGCTGGGAAGAAGCAGCCCCTGGAGCATGAAGATGTGGTTGGGGGGGGAAATGGGGCTCGCAGGGCTGAAGTTGTTGTGCTGTGCTGCTGCCCTCGTGCTGGAGGAGGGATGGGGATGAAGGGTTTTGTCCATGGGTTGGGGAGAGGCTCCGGGTTTCTCCTGCCCTGTGCCCCCTCCATCCCATCCCAGCCAGGACACCTCCCTTCTGCTGCCACATGCAGCGGGGTGGGGAAACTGAGGCAAGGTCACTCGGGGGGCTAAAGGGACAGCTGGGAACACAGCAGGGCCACCACGCTGTGCCCTAACCCACGTGCAAACCTCCCTCCTGCTCCTGCACAGCAGGACAGACAGCCCCACGTCCCTCCTGGGCTGGGACAGCCAAAACCCCCGCTGCAGCCAAAGGGATTGGGGCCAGCCCTGGCACTGCTCTGCCCCAAACAAAAGCCCCTTTCTGCTCACAGGCCGTGCCGGGTCAGGCCCCGCGGATGGGGGCTTTTGGCTCTCCCCCAGCCGGAGCAACAAAGCCCCCTTTCTGACGAGCTGGCGAGTGGTTTCCATGAAAAGCTCGGGCTGACCCCGGTGTCCTGGCTGCCTGGGCTGACCTTCCTCTGCCCCGCCAGCTGTGCCACCACCGGCAGCTTGCAGATGGCAGCAAGGCACCGGGCACGGGGCACGAATCACGGGCACCGTAACACGGTGCTCATCCAGCTGCCAGCAGCTGCACATCTCCAGAGAGCATTTTCTCCCCAAAATGCATCTGCTTGGATTTTTAAGCCTGTGTAATACTGCTCTCCAGAGGGGGGAAACTGAGGCACAGGGTTGCAGCACAGGCTGTGGGTGATGCATGGTTAACCTACGACCAGCACAGCACCCAGGAGCCGGCACCCACAGCACCCAGCGACACCCAGCACCTCGGCACCACACCAGGCTGGGGGTGCAGGGGCAGACCCGGACGGACAGAGCAGCACAGGACGGACAGACACCGGCCACAGCCTGCGCCTCACTGACCTTTGAAGAAGTAGAAGCTGTGGCTGAGCGGGGAGCAGGCGCAGGCGTCGATGCCGGCGGGGAGGCCGGGCCAGCGGGCGTGCAGGGGCTGGGGCTGGCTGGCGTTGCCGCTGGCTGGCACCACCCAGAAGTGGCCGCCCTTGAAGATGTACAGGTTGTGGTCCACATCTGCTGGGCAAAGGGGGCCGTGAGGGCGAGAAGCACGGTGCCAAAATCCCAAATTCGGCCCCAGCCCGCTGCCGTTCCGCATCGCCTCTCATCACCGCCACTGCCCCCAGCCCTGTGGTGTCTGGGGATGCCCATAGGGGGCTGAGGATCATACAAACCCTCCTGTCCCACCTCGGGGGCTTATCAGTGTGGGGAAAGGTCACTGGAGTGGTGTGGGGTTTTGGGATAGGGCTCACGAACACCCACCAGCAGTCACGGCATCGAAGAAGGAGTGGCAGTAATAGGTGCTGGCGCCCTGCCGCTGCCGGTCCCCGCCGTACAGGTCCCCGCTCCAGTCCTGGAAGTGAGTGAAGACCCTTCCTGGCAGCTGGATGGCTGAGCCCCTGGAGGGCTTCCCTGGGATGGAGCAGGGTGAATCGTGGAGCAGGGCACAGAAGCAGGTTGCTCACAAGGCTGGCGAGCCATCAGAGGGCACCAGGTGCTCCATGTCACACAGCCTGGCTCCTATCACCCTCCGTAATGGTGGCAAAGACCCTTTGGTACCCCAAAAAATCACACACTGGCTTCTCCCTGGAGCATCCAGTACCCATCCTGCCCTCCTTGCAGCAGCCGTGAAAGGACAGGACCCATCCCCACCGAGCCCTCACCCCCTGCACGGACCGGCTGCCATCCTGCTCCTCCCTCTCCACCCCGAGGAACGTCCCCAGGAGCAACCGACGTTTTGGGGAAGCGATGCTCACCATACAAGTTCTGGATGGCCAAGATGTCATCCCAGCTGAGGACGAAGTCCTTGCTGAGCTTCTTGTAGTAGGGGGACATGAGGGCGCTCCGGGCGGGGGAGTGCTCCAGCCCCAGCGTGTGGCCGACCTCGTGCGCCACCACCACGAAGAGGTTGCGCCCCTTGCCACTGCGCAGGGACCAGCGCTCGGCGCTGTCGAAGTGGGCTTCTCCACGGCGGGGGAAGAAGGCGTGGGCCAGGGCACCTCCTGGGGACGGGAGGGACGTCAGGGGGCTGTGGGGGCAGCACGCAGCCCCCGGTGTGAGCCCAGGGCAGGGGGGGCATGGGAGTGCTTAAATAGGCACCGATTTTGGCCCGGCAGCAGGGTTCCCAAAGGAACACCAGCTTCCCATGGCTATTTGTGCACCCACAAAACCCAAACCAGTTGTGCCTGCAGGATGGGGTCATGGCAGGGAAGGCTGCTTGGAGGCCACCAGCATGAGCACACCACGAGCATCCCAACCTGGGAGCTCCCAAGCTCTGGGGCCAGGACTCAGGACCCTCCATCCCCATCGCTCACAGCGTGGGCACCTCGGTAAGAGGGCCTGGGGGAACAAACCTGGCCTCCCCCCAGCCCCGGGAAGAGCCCCCGTTGTAAAAGAGAAGCTTACGAGGGGGGAGCGACCAGCACCTGGCCCATCGAAGGCGTTGCTGAGCCCGTCGTTGTGGTCCCCGTGGAAGAAGGTGAGGCGGATGTCGGCCGGGCCGTCGCGTGCTTCCCAAAAGACGAGCGAGGAAACATTGCTCCAGAGCTCGAAGGCGGCCCGGACGGCCAGGCGCACCTCGTGCTGCGGCAGGTACGGCGGCCAGTTCACCACCCGGTACGTCAGGTGCCGCTTGTGCCACTTGCTGCCTGCGGGACGGGACGGGACGGGACGGGCTCAGCGCCACGGGAGGAGCTGGGCCACCCGGTTTGATCCCCCTGCCCTCGCCTTGTTGTGCTTCCCAGGGCCAAATCCAGCCCCGGCCCAGCTTCACGCCCAGAAGAGGCAGCCCAAGGATGGGCTTTCAGGGAGGCAAAGCAAAGGCACCTCTGAAAACAGGGGGGGGCAAGGGGAAAAGGATGGGGCGGATGCTGAAACTCAGGGGGAAATGAGGTGTCCGTGTACAGATCTCCCTGGCCAGCAGCAGCTCTTCCCTGCTTCCCCGAGCTCCCTCCATGAACAGCCTGTGCATTTCGATTTTGTTTTGTTTTGTTTTTTAGGGAAATCTCCTTTCTTTTCCCTTTGCACATGCCATTTTAACACTGAGTATTGAGTTAAGGCAAGGGAAGCCAGGCGAGCCCTCCAGCAGACAGCGCTGTATTTCTGTATTTTCCATGTTCCTAAAGGCACCTTGGCCACTCTGTTTCCTGCAGAAAACTTTGCCTGAATCCCACCCAGGGACACCCCCAAACCTTTGCTCACCATCTCCTTTCAAAGGACCATTTTCCCTGCACTGAAGCTCTTGCTGCTCAGGGCTTCCCTAGTAGTATCTCAGGGGAGACAGAGCCTTGATGCTCCTGGGGGGACGGTGACAATGACAAAGGGAACGCAGCCATGAGACCACTGTAAGCCTCCCACCATCCTCTGACCATGCATCAGGGCAGAGGCACATTCCTGCAGCTGCCGTGCAGCATCCTTGCCCCCCAGGACCTCCAGCAGCTGGGCTGGGGGGGCTCACATCTGGCCGGGGGCGTGCAGGAGTGGGAGAGAAGCTGCGGGGCCACGCTGGGAATACGGGGGTGCCAGAGCTGGTGCCGAGGCGTGGGAGCAGCAACAGACCTCTGGCACCTGCGCCTGCTCCACACGGGTGGGGAAGCCACAGGATGGGGTTTCACAGCGCTCTGCAGACACCCGGGGGCAGCTCTGGCAGCCCCCTGCCAGCGTCCCCTTCTGTGGTCCAGAAGAACTGCTTGTTAGAGGCACGGCGCCTCCATCCCAAAAAGGATGGGGCTGAGCTTTAAGCTGGGACAGACCCCGCGTGGCATGGGCCGGACACCTCCCTGGATGGTGACAGCTTGGAGACAGCACCTGGACGTCCTGCCTGCCTGTCCCTCCACGGGCAGCCCCCCCAGACCTTCGAGCAAGGACTTCCCCGGGAAGCCCAACACCGCCTGGCCCCGTCCCAGCAGCTCCCCGCCAGCTCTGGAGGCTTTCACAGCCTGGCAAGGCAGCCAGAACAAAGCCCTGCTACAGCACCGGGGTGTCCGAGCCCGGCAGGGTGCCGGACGCGTGGCGGCGGTGCCGGTGACCTGGCCGAGGGTCCCGGCGCGGCTGGCAGCGGGCTGGCTCACAAAGCGCTTTGCTGGCTCAGCCGCGGCGGCTTCCTGCCCCTGGTCGGATAAACAGCCAGCTTAGCACAAAGCCTCCAGCCTTCCTGCCCGGCGCCGGGCTCCCCGGCCTCCCCTCCGCCCCGCCGGCACAGATGTGGTGCTGCTCCGTGCCTCTTGCCACCCTGTCAAGGAGCCTTTTGGGGCAGGGGCTGCTGGCCCCGCTCCTGCTCTGCCTCCAGCTCACTTGCTGCGGTCTCTCTGCCCACAATCACATCCCGTGTGTCAGGGATTTGGATGGCAATCCAGGGGCACAGGGAGCACCAGGCTGTCCCCTGGGTCTGTCCCCCTGGGTCCGTCCCCCAGCACCAGCTGTGCCAGATGCAGAGGCAGCTTGGCACGGCGCTGAGCCCTGCCTTAATCTCACCCTCATTTTTCCCATGTCCCACGCACAGCTGGTCCCAGCCCTCTCGCTCTCTAGGAATCAGGCTATTCATCCACAAGAGCTCACGGGAGGCAAGAGGCCCAATCCTGGAGACCCATGAGCAAGAAAATCCGCTGGAAGCAGAGCCAGACCTCGTGTGCCTTTGCCCCGTGTCAGTCCTGATCCTCCGCACTGTGCCACCGGGGTCAGGGTGACCTGGAGGCACCGCAGAGCCATCAGGCTCTGCCTCCCAAATTGCTGAGCTTCCCCACGAGTGGGGCCTTGCTCCCCTTTCCACCACCGCCCTCGAGGCAGACTCCCCGAGCCCAGGCCCTGCGGGATGCCAACACTCACCGTGCTGTGCCGAGCGCCGGTGCCGCAGCGCGGCGGGGTGACCCCAGCTCTCCCCATCGCCCGTGCCGCACCGCGGGCGGCCCATCTGCCGCAGCGTGGGGGCGTCCAGGACCCCGCTGGGTGGGAGGTGGCTCACCCGCTGGAAATCCCTGCAAAGGAAGGGAGACGTCAGCACCCCGTGTTTTAAAACAGCAGCGCCCCAGGTTCCGCGCCGGGCTCTGCCCCGCGAGCTTCGCGCCCCGCTGGCAGAAGAGCACCGGGAGATAACGCCAGGCACTGCCAATCCCAAACCCTCTGAGCTCCTCCAGCCGGCCAGATCCTCGGCCTCGCTGCAGATATTATTGCAGCGGGGACAGCAGGCCATAAAAGGCAAATAACGCAGCGCCGTGAGGCTGCCAGCCAGCGGTGCTCCTCCGAAGGGCCGCTCGTGGGTTTGGCTCTGGCAGCAGGCGAGCCCCGAGCGGCACAGAGCACCCCGCGGAGCAGTGCTGCAGAATGCTGGTGGTAAAACAAAAGGCTCCTACCTCAGCGCCGCCGTGAACTCCACGGGGCTGTGCGGGCTGGGGCGTGCTGCTCCCAGGTAGCCGTACTTCTGCAGGAATTGCTGCGGGGAGACACAGAAGGATCACAGAGTTATTAGGGTTGGAAAAGAGCTCCCAGATATCTGCTCCAACCGTCCCCTTGCACCAATGTCACCCACCAAACCATGTCCCCAAGCACCACGTCCAACCTTCCCTTGAACACCCCCAGGGATGGTGACTCCACCACCTCCCCGTCCCAATGCCTGACTGCTCTTTCTGAGAAGAAACATCTCCCAATTTCCAACCTGAAATTAGAGGAGCAGCTCAGGGCGTGCGAGGGCGGAGGATAAAGATTCAGTGGGAAAGAGCGTGGCAAACCCAGGGCTGGGCAGAAATTCCTGCCTGTTGCTTCGTTAGACTTTTGTGATTCCCACGACATGAGCACACGTGCGCACGGCAGCGCTCAGACAGCTTTCTGTGCTTTTCACTCACTTTTGACGGCTCTTGGGTTTTTTGGCAATGATCCGACGGAGACAGAGCAGGGAACATTGCTGCCATGGATTCAAACCTGCTGCAACGGGGTTAGCAAAACCGCTTGCCCATCTCTAACAACCAGCAGCTCAACACACCGATCACAATCAGGGATTTCTGTGGATTTCACCAGGTCACCAGGGCCGGGTCGGGCAGGGTCAGGCCCCGAGGCTGTCCCCAAAAGGCTGCAGCCTCTCCCCGGCCGGGGCAGGATGTGCTGCTGAGCAGCAGACACACGCGGGGCGCGATGGGCTCTGCCAAACCATTCTTCTCCTTATCGTCCACTGAAATGGACGGAGATTGTCGGTCTGAACTTGCTCCAACACATAAACTGCATTTCAAAGAAAACAAGTGGCTGCCCCCGCTGCCCCCGGCTTGCTGAGGAGTTTAGCAGCAATATTCCCAGGAATGCTCCACGCCCGTCTTCCCCATCCCACCGGGGACGTTTGCTGCAGACCAACCCGCCTCCCCGCATCCTGTTAGCGCCGGGGCTAGGGGAAGGAGGAATGAAAAGGGCTGGGGATGAAAAGGGAAAGTGGCTCTGCTGCTTCCTTCACGCCGGCAGCACGGGGCAGCAGGGCTGCCTGCTTTGAACGCCTCCTCCCAGCCCGTGCCGTGGCAGGACAGAGGCAGGAGGAAGATGAGTGCTGGGTGCTCAGCGATGTCTGGAGGGGCAGAGACGTCTGCTCCTCTCTCTGGGGCTGGGTTTTTACAGCATTCCCCTCCAGAATTAGCAAACCACCAGCTACACCCATGGATGCACAGCGATAAACCCCGAAAGGTCGCACCGCTGTGGGCAACTGAGGGCTATGGAGCAGGAGGAAAAGTCCCGGGTATCAAAAGCCCACCGTGGTGTAAGCCACTCCTCCCACAGCTCTTCTTTCCCTCAGCATAACAAGTCCGAGCTGTCTCCCCTCCTGTAACCTAACACAATCCCATCCTTGAAGCATGAAAATGGTTTTTCCCCGCCATGATCTCATGAAAACCCATCTGGCCGAGTCAGGGCGCGGGGCAGGAACGCAGCCCAGCAGCTGTGCTGTGCCGGCACCGAGCTGCTCGCTGCTGTTACCATCCCCATTTCCTTGGGTGAGAAACTCAGCCCAAAGCGGGCCATTTCCCTGCAGTTTTGGGACCGTTTCATGCTCAGGTTCTCGTGCACCATCATTTTACCATGTTTTCTTCCACCTAACACCTGGTTCCTGGGATTCAGAGGTGTGCAGGCTCGAGATAAGTGGTTACTGTTATCCCCAGGTGATATCAGACCTGGAAAGAGAGCTAAAGGAAAGGGATGCACCAACCTCGCACTGTGTAAAGAAGGAATACAAAGTCCCCTGGAGCAGGGACTCCTGGGGGTGACAGAGGAACCGCAGAGCCCCGTGTCTCAGCACCTCTCACCCCAAGCAGTGCTCAGAGCCCCCCCGGCAGCTCCTGTGGCCCTGGTGCTGAGCCAGCAGCCGCGATGCTCAGCCCCGGCAAAACCCTCTCCCTCCTGCCCCGACGGGGAAGGGCTCCTCTCCATACAATGGGAGAAGAAAAACAGCAGGAAGCCAAGGGCTGAGCATTCCCGTGAAATATGCCCGGCTCCCCCTCCGCACGCGGGGAGGGAAACGAGAAGAGGAAAGGTCTGGCTGCCCAGGAGGCAGCGGAGCCTCGGGTCTGCAGGAGATGGAGGGGCCCTCCCCAGCCCGCAGCTCTCCACGGGGGCTGCTTACAGCCCTGGGAATGGGCTCTGCCGAGGGCTGCAGCCAAGGAAACACCTTGCCCTCGACCGCAGGCACCCCAGGTGGAAGCCGGCCAACAGCACGCACAAGCAGACCTCCCTCCTCGGAACCGGGATAACAACAGCTCAGAGACAGCAGGCTCCCGTCCCGCCCCCCCTCCGGACACATTTCTGGCCCGTTTCCACCGTTTAAGTACCAGAAACGCACGGACAAGCCTCTCCCCCTGCCTGGCAGGCAGCTCGTGCTGCCTGCGGTCCCTTCTGCTGCACCTGGACACAAAGCCCCTCTTTCCCCTCCGTTCCCCTGAGCACAGACCGGTGTCCGAAGCGGATGGCTAACATTTTGTGCCTCGCTTTTGGAGGACATTGGCCACGTGGCGAAGCCAGCAGCATCCCAGCGAGGGATGCTGCGATCCCAGCCCAGGCTGAGCATCCCCAGCTCCATCCCGCAGCGTTTCACCACCAGGCATCACCACGAAGCTCTCCCTCGGTTCCCCCCCTGCAGATACGATGGGGCCCGGCCCCAGGAGGCTGCAGCATGAGCAGGTTTTGGCAGGAGCGCCCGCAGGTCGCTGCCTGCCGGGATGCTGCAGCCTTCATCTCTCACCGCTCTCTCTCGCCGCATTCCTGTCTGCGTTCGCAGCCCCTTAGGCAGAGCCCTCGCGTCTCTTTTGTTTAAGTGGATGTGTAAATATTATACACGCATACGTACAGAGACACACAAGAAGGGAAATTAGCAAGCACAGAGCTTGGCTTGCCTGCCATAGAAAGGGTGTGAGGCGGTGACCACACCAGCTAACCCCGTACGTCGACGAGGGGCTGATGAACCCCCCAGCCCTGCTGCTGTCACGCTCCCTGCTGTGCCTGATCCGGCCCCAAAGGCATCTCTTCTCCCACCCACACCCTTAAAACCTGCTTTAGCAGGGAATTATCCTCTTTCCCCTGAAGATGTGGAGCTGGGGAACACCGTGTCCGGTGGGTTTTACGCTCCCTTACTCTTCCTTCACACTTGCCCTCCTCGAGTGGTGCAGCAGGGGTGTTTGGGCTGCTGAGCACCGAGCGTGCCCACCGTGCAGCAGGGATGCTGTGGAGCAGGAGGACGAAATATTGCATCACCTAAGAGAAAACAAGCACCAGGGGCTGAAACACACCACGGCACAGAAACTGATGGAAAATGACCCAAAGCGCTCAGGGAAGTTTTTCCTAAGGTGAATAGCAGAGCGGCTGACAAACCAGTCTGAGCACGCAGACTGGTTGTGCTCTCCTGTCTGAGGGAACAATGAGAGAGAAAGGAAAGAAGACATTTGGTCTTTGCCATCACCAGGGTGGAAACAGGGAGCAGGAGTGCAGCACGCTCACACCGCACCGTGCCGTGAGGGCAGTGCCAGGAGAACCCCTCCGCTCCTCTGTTTGCACTGCTGAAGAGAGAAACATGCCGAGGCCAAAGTGGGACCACTCTGGGGAGGTTTTTCTTCCCCTTATGTCAATCAGAAGGAAAACGCGAGGTGCCCCTTTCAGGAGCATCCCAGCTCCACCCCCATGCCATGGAAGAGCTCGTCCAGACGCCAACACAGAAAGTGAGCTACGGGTTTGCTGAGGTGGAGGGGGGAGCCCGAGGCTGTGCAACACCACACAGGGAAGGAGAAAGGATAAAAAAAAAATCAAAATAAAAACCAGAAAGGAGAACGCCCCAGTCCCTTCTCGCTCTCCATTTCCATTCCCCACTTTTCTCAAATTTCACACCAATTTTTCCTCCGGCCACCACACACCTGTACCTTCAAACACAATCCTTGCAGGGACTTCATCGCCCTTGGCACCAAAACCACGGGGACACACGCTTTGCTCTGTGCCAGGCCAGCACACACACACACACACACATACACCGTGTCTTTTAAAGCCCTCTGGCATGGGAGCAGCTCGGGCACCGCGTACCTGCTGCCTCCCCATCCCAGCAGTGCTCCCGCACGAGCCAGGTCTGCCGAGCTACGTGCTGTCCAGCACCGGACCTCCTCCTGTCTGCAGTCTGCACATAACGAGACGGTTTAATATAAATGTGCTTTGAATTAAATATCCAAGCTTTTTTTTTTTTTTAAGCTGCCGTCGTAACAAATGCAGTGAAAACAAGGGCACGAGCCAGGAACTTAACCCAACTGGACGCTTTCTCAGACGTTCGCATCTAAGTTCACACAGCCCCTTGTTGCTAGCACGGGCTATTTAAAAGCTATTTAAAAAATAAAAAAAAAGAGAGAGAGAAATAACTTTAGAAGTGAAGTCTGATGTTACACGAGAATTTCGGCTTCCACTGACAAGCCGGCTGAACAGCTCCGTGGATTTGGCCAAGCTTCCTTACCTCAGCCTCCAGGCGTTTATTTACCCAGCAGGTTTATCCCGGGGACACCTCGCATCGCTGCGGGGCACGAAGGCACCGGGGCAGCTCCCCAAGCCCCCAGACACCGCGGGTGGGGGTCTGTCAGCCCTGGCCTTACAATCTGTGGGGTTTTCAGAGCTGGTTTCACTCCCTTCAGGCAGAGCTTCACCAGCTTTAGGATGTCCGTGCAGCAGGGACCACGAGCCAGCACCCCAAGGCTGAAACCCCCCAACCCCAAGGGGACGCCACGAGGGACACAAACACCCCCCAAAGACCCCCCCCACACACTTTCCACCCCCATCCAGCCTCCCTGGAGCCGAAGCAGCCCCCAGCCCCCAGCCCCAGCTCCAGCAGCCCCAGCCCGGACCCCCCGGACCCCCCCCGGCCGCCGCCGCCCTACCTCCGCCTGCCGCCGCCGGCTGCCTCCCACCGCCGCCCTCCCGGCCGCCAGCAGCCCCAGCAGCAGCACTGCCCTCAGCACCACGGCCATGCCCGTGCCCCTTCTCCTGTCCCTGCTCCTGCCCGTGCCGCCGCCGCTGCTTCTCCCCCGGTGCCGGTCCCGGCTCCGCTTCTCCCCGGCCCGGCCCCGGGGGCGGCCCCGGCCCGCCCCGCCCGCAGGGCTGGGCTCATCCGCACACCCCCCCCCTCCCCCCTACCTCCCCCGGGGTCCCCCCTCGTCTCCTTCATCCCTCCTGTAATCACCCAAGCCGTGGGGACCACAAAGAGACCCCCCCCAAACCCCCGGATCCCCTCACGCCGCAGGGTGCGGGGCTGAGGGGGGCGAGCCATCACCACCGAAATTTTATAGATCAGCCGGGGGCAGGGGTCGTGCCCGTGGTTGGGGGGCACTGGGGGGCTCTAAGGGCACCCCTAAGGCACCGGCACTGCTCCCCCCTTCGCATCAATGCCCGTTTGTTCCCCTCACACCCTCCCAGCATGGCTCCCCTTCGGTCAAGGCAGGGGACCCGCTCCCATGGGGGTCTCCAGCCCCGTCTCCACGCTGTGCCATGAGGTGTAGGGCAGGGAGAGCTGCCCCATAGCCTCACCCCACACCCAGCTCTCTCCACCAAGGCCGAATCCTTCTCCTTGGCCTCCCTGGTGCAGAACGGGACACACACTGGTGCCAATTTTGGCCAAAGTGACCCCCATGGCCTCAAGCCACACAAAATGGTGGCCAGGCCCTAACACCCGACCTGAGCACAGCCCGAGTTGCTGCGGGCTCTGCTCCTCTCGTCTGGTTCCCCCACATCCATCCCTCTTTGGGGATTCTCCGCCAGAGCCCGGCGGTTCCCAGCGACGACAAGTTAACAGCTCTGTTTACTCCCCGCAGTATTTTGTTTGACTATTCTGTTTTAATATGACTAAAGCGAAAGGATGTTTTGATTGTGCTCTGGATCAGTAAAAAAAAATAATAGGATGTGACTTATATCTGCTTTTGTTTTCATGCCAGCTTCAACCACACACCTATTTGAAAGCTGCCGGGCCTCTTCCTCTTCTTTTGAAGCATGCCAAGCCCCGCAGCTCCTGCAGCATCTGCGGAGTGCAGCTTGAGGAGAGCCGCAGGGAGCCCGCAGCACGTGGCCTCTCACCCGGCCCAGAGCAGCAAAGGGAGGCTTTTCGGGACATGGGGTTTCGAGAAGGGGATCAGCATCACAGGGCAAAATATGGGGTGAAATAAGGAAGCAGGGCATGGGGAGGCTGGCAGTAAGGCAGGGCTGGCAGACAGGGAGGGCAGCGGCGCGATAAGGAGCGCTTGCGCAGGTCAGAGCCGCGCTTCCTTTCAAAACAAGAACAGCCCTGTCTGCAAACGCATCCGTGTTTGGTTCGTCTCTAGGAAGCAACCGATCCATCTGCTGTTCCCCTTAAGAATATGGGCGACGAGAAAGTGCCTGGCTCAGGCCCAGCAGCAGCAGGAAGCTCCATCTCTGCTCGGTGTAAGGCAGGGAAGGGGCTGGGGGGCACCTGCACCCCACCTCCCCGACCTGGTGCTGTGCGACGCTGCCGCCTCGCTCCGTACCCGATGTGGCACCCAGACGGGGAAGAATTTGGCCCTGGGGCGCTGGGTGCCGAGTCGCAGGTCTCAGCAGGTCCCGGTGCACAGCGCGGAGATGTTTATCCAGCTGTGCTCAGGAGAGAGGCATCGGGAACGGAAAAGCTGTCTGCTTTGTGGAAAGGTGGACAGCTTTCGGCATCTGGTGAAAGCTCAGAAGTGGGCTGGAAGAGAGCTTGAATCCTTACGGCTTCTGCCCTAAAACTGAAACTCCAGAAGTAAAGCCTGGAGTTAAGCCTTGGCAAACAGCTCTCTTAGTTCTACTGAAAAGCTCTCAGAAGAGCATGACCACTAGATCCAAACAAGCTCTGGTTGCCTAAACATGGCAGATTTCTTGAGTCTCTAAACATACAGCCTTCTCCTTTGCATTTAACACAAAAGATCAGCTCATTTGCCCAGCTACTTCGATTTCAAACCCCTTTCCCAAGCTCCTTATTTACTATTAATGTCCGGGGGGCTCATTTGCGAGGCTGGTGTGGCGCTGAGCTGAGCCCAGGCATCGCCACTGGCTGCTGGTGGAGGTGAGTGCTGGAGCAGCTCAGAAACGGGTGTTACGAAATAGCACCGCGCCATGTGAAATTTCTGGGTAGCTTCAGTGTTTACCGTAACTGATAAGCAAATAGCAACAGCATTACTCCCCTCTGGCAGTTTCTACAGGGGATGGATGTGATGCACAAGAGCTGCCAGTTAAAACTTCCAATGCTTCGCTCGAAGCGCGCGTTCGCGTTGCTCCATTTCACCCGCTCCAGCTGCCTCCTCTGCAGAGCGGTCGTTGCTCAGACATCTGCTGCTCAGCAGCAGCTGGAGAGCAGCAGGATGGGCTGCTGGATGCCACTTTTGGGGATGTTAGGAGCAAATCCTGCTGCTGCGGGGTGCTCAGCGCTGCAGCACGTCAGGGCACGGCCACGGAAGTAGCCTCTGGTAGGGCAGCACCCCAAACCTGCAAGAGGCACAGGACTTCACAAAGCTGTGAGCCTGCCACAAGAGCAAAACTCTTCTGCTTGGATAATTTGATAGTTTTCTTGGGTGCTTCATCTGCACACTGTAAGTTCTTGCAAGTCTAAGGACTTCCTGTGCCTTTAACGCACAGGATACAGAGCGTGCCTAGTCCCGTACCCTGTCTTCAAGACAGCCAGGAGCAGATGCTTATCACAGGGGGGAAAAAAAAAAAGAAAAAAAAAAAAAAAAGAAAAAAAGGAAAATGCAGAATCTGTACATGCTTTCCTTGGCTTTACCCGCAGCGTGTGGAGCTACCGGGAAACCGGTGGGGTGAAGGGGGGCTGCATCCAGCCCTGCAGCTGGCACTGCTGCTCGGCACAACCCTTCCGTGCTCGGGAACACCAGCTGCCGTCCCACAAACACACCTGCACGGGTCGGGCTTCCTTTGCTGCGAGCAGTTTGACTGAATGCCACCAGCTCTTTGCCCAGAGGACTGCTGCAGCCACGTGCATCTCTTTGGGATCAGCACGTTACCTGTGCTTCAGCAGGCATCAACATATCAGAAAACTTTGTGAAAAGCAGGCTCTTCTCAGCCCTTTTACAAGTTCTCCAGCAGCATTAGCAACACCATCTACCGTGGACAACATCACACGAGCTCTTTGCTTCCCTGGAAATCCAAACTTTCATTTCTAGATCAGGCAAAGCAGCGAAGCCCACTGCTCTCCAGGCCCATGGAGTTTGAGCAGCTCACAAAGTCGTGTTACTTCTCGGGGCGAGGTGGGTTTGGCCATACAGAGACAGCTCTGAACGTATTTGGCTCTCTCTGAAATTGTTTAGCTATTTTTGTTGCATTTCAGCTCTGTAATGATCATATGCTTCTTCTACATTGGCATCCTCCCGCTACGCTTTTCTCTATAAAGTCATTGTTGAGCTTGGCAAGTGGAAGATGTGTTTTTTATAAATAAACCGCCAGCATTCCATACAGTACTGATTTCCAAAACTAAAACTTCGCTGCTTAAAAAAAAAAAGGAAACTAGATCATAAAAGAGATGGAGGAATCCGCACAGAGCTTTTCCCAGCTCAGCCTGAGCCTGTTTGCTCTGCGGGGACAGCCTCTCTGTTTTTTAGACAAGTAACTACTGGAGAGAAATTCTAAGTAGGATTTGTGAGATTTGCTTTTCATTTTCAGTTCAGCTGTTGGTCTGCTAAAACCAGAAAGTTACACATTTGCAGATACCTTCCTCACCTGTTTAAAGAAGAAAAAAAAGCAGCAATTCTAGCATCTACAAAACTCTAAAGCCTTTTGATAACAAGTAGAAGACTTTAGAAGAAGTTAGAATTAGTAGTTAGAAGTTAGAATTAGTTTAGAATTAGTAGAAGACTTTATTTGCATAGCAGCACAGAGCGATCTGCTTCACCAGAACAGATGTTACCATGTCAGGAAGAGCCAGGATTCATTCAACCCTCGAGATACTAACTACTGATTATTTTTTTTCTTTTAAGTTTTTTACTTTTCTTTTAACCTCATTAAAGCTTACCCTGCTGAACTTAAGGTAGTTGCTGAGAAAAACTGCAGGGCTATAAAGGACTTAGCAGAAACAGCTGGAGGCCATGACATGGTTAAATCATCATCTGGGTTTATGTCTCTTACAGAACGTATCTTCCCAGGCTTCTCCAAATTAATTTAACTCTCTCTACACCAAAAGCAACTGAAAACCATATGTGCCAGCAACTGAGTATCCCCGTTTCCCTGCCTGACTTGCAAGTTTTCTGTAAAACAAAACAGCTGGTGAAGAAGTTATTTTCACGGTCTTAAAAAGCATGCAAGAACACAGGTTGCCTTGCCCCAGTACAGAAGAGATCCTAAACAAACACCCTGCAGCATCACTGCCAGGCTAGGAAAGCTGTGAAGGTGGTGACAGCTCCAGCAGTCCTAGGGCTTACTTGAATACTGGTCTACTTGGTAATCCAGCTGGGAAGTGACTGCTTAAAGGCATAAGTGCTTTTAGCCTGGGAGAGAAACAAGCTTGGGGGCTGAGAAGGTCCTAGAAGGAGCTAGAACTGTTGCCCCCAGTATTAAAAGCAGCAGCTTTTCCAACCACATCACTTTCCCCAGAGGGGCAAAGGTGACAGCCATAATGTCACTAGGACACAGGTGTCTTAAAACTCTGCTGTATTAAGAACCAGCTGGCTGGAGCTTGTGATGAATGCCTCTGCTGACCAGACCCCTGCTTTCCAGGATAAACCTTAAAAAGGCTCAGCATGGTTATTACAGCTACAGCCAGGGGTAATGGCTGATTTGAGCTGTTACCCTGACCATGAATGCACCCCCGAGCTGGGGACCTGGGTTACAGATGTTAACACAAGCTATTTTTCTTCATTTCTTTGTAAGCTTTGAAAAACGTGGTCAGGGGGACACGGAAATTGTGCAGCTGTATGCCCAATTACCTAGATTACGACTACACCCCCTCCCTGAAAACTTGCTTTTGTAGTATTTTGCACTCAGGAATTTTGCACGACCAGATTTTCGCTCTCAACAAATTGCTTGTGCTGAAAAGGCAGAGCTGGACACAAGCTGACCGTGGCAGCTTCTCACTGACTCCCACCACACCAACACACTTCCGCAGCGTGTGCAGTGACCTGGAACGAGGAGGAATGAGAATCGTTGCCTCTTCAAACCTTGGCTTCAGTGCTGAATCCCAAATGCTTGCAATGTGTCTATCTGGACCTCGCCCACATCTTTCCTCTGAGATGAAACTGCTGCACACAACTCGTTTGCTATCACCCACACATCAAAAGCAGCAATTAAAAGGTAATTTGTTACGTATCGCTGTACCTTTTTTTTTTTTTTTTTTTTTGAAGCCATCCCACCTTGTTTGAGGAGTTACTGCCTGGACACGCTGAGCTCCTGGCAGCACGAGAGCACACTGCCATCTGCCTGCTCCTTAAGAAGGCTGCAGGGCACATCACAGCACGCGTCGCAGAAGTGCAGGCAACACGGGACTTCAGCCTCAGAAGGAAATAAGAAAGGAGAAGTGGACAAGTCTGTAAGTCTGGGATAGAGGGCATGGATAGCAGGTAGGCTTGCCGCTGACTTAACTGCAGATTTTTGCCAACAGCACAGAGCTCAGGTCAAAGAAGCAGTGGCATTTCAAATAAGTCCCTATTTACTACTTACATGTATGTCAGGACCACAGGAAGGCAGGGAATTTGCAAAGAAGCACATGCAACTGAAGTAACTGGGAAACGGTAAGATTTCACAAATAAAACAGTCAGCATTTATTGTTGTATTACAAAACACTTCATATTTTGGCAATATTTTACAGTTTATCCTTTTCCTTCTTAGGGCCTGTTGAAGAGGTATGGGGGGAAAAAAGAAAAGAGGAGAAGGTTGAAATCAAGATTAAATTTTAATGTCTCACTTAAAAAAAATCCTCCCAGACTGCCCCAGTCCCTCCCACCAAAATAAAAATCTAGTTTCACTCAGTTCCACTATCCGAAGAGGCCATGGGTGAAGCGGCAGGCAAAACTCTGGCAATTTCACTATCCAACGGGTCAAGAAGACAAACAAAACATTCACAGTGGTCTTCAGTATGGTCTGTTGCGTTGATCATTTCTGAAATCATTTCTGAAAGGGAAAGAAAAAGTTGCAAGGACATAACAAATAGTCCTTTCAGTCAAACATCTCCACACCTACTGCTGTGTACTCTGTTGTTTTTACATAGCTTTATCCAACAGTGCTCACAAAACACACTCAGTAGGTAAACTGACTTATTTTGTCCCAAAGCTCCTATCTGTAGTTAATATTTTCATAGCACAGCTGTGCATGCACACACAAACAATGCTCTTCTCCCTCAGTCCATATCACTTCTGCAGTCCACATGCTGCACAACCAAGCAAGGGCAAAGAGGCTGCTTACCTTCCTCCCATTTTACCACCATAGCCTCCTCCCCGATCACCGCCTCTGCCACCACGTCCTCGATACCCTCTTTCTCCTCCATAGCCACCTCTCCCACGAAAATCTGGAGGAAAATGCAAATCAGCACATCAGTCAGGTTTCCCAAAAAGCTGAAGAAGTCATTAACAATTTTAATACTACAGAAGAGATGCAGCAGTTTTAACTGATTTTCCACACACCTCCTGATGGACGTGAATCTTCTGGTCTGGGCTCACCACACTGGTTGCAGGAGTTCCTGCGAGCGAAGTTCATGTTACCACAGCCCCTAGAAAAGACAAGGATTTCCCAGACTTAGCTGCTAAGAAACTCAGAGGGCATGAAACACCACTGCCCAATTAAAATGACACTTACGGGTTAGGACAAACCCAATCACCATTTTTGGGTTCCCCACTTCTACCCTGGAAGCCCCCACCTCTTCCATATCCACCTCGTGAACCTGTAGACAAAATTATAATCAGAATAAAAGAGGGGAAGTGCCTACGACCTATACATGAGAAAAATCTTTTAAGGATTGCCCCTGGCTTCAAAACTCAAGTGACAGACAGACTTCCCACGTGGAAGAAAGAGTAAGTGATTAAGGTAAATAGCAGAAGATCGCCTACTCGGTGAGCCACACTAGGAACTCTGAAAGGACAGAGAGCGGGGCCAAAGGCAAAAAATTGTACCACTGGAGAACTCAGCCTTCAAAAATTACTTTTTTAATCCTTCACTGACAAGTAGATACCAGTTAGCTAGAAAGCTTGGGGAAAAGAACAACAGAAGTTTCAGCCACTGCCAAACCTCAATGGCATTTGATATCCCGAGGTTAATGTTAATGCATAGCTGAGGTACACAAGGTTACATGGACAGACTTAGAATTTAGGCTGATGAGGAAAAATAAGAAGCAAGAGTAGCACATGGTGGCCAGAAGAAGACCACAAAAATCTGCTCCACTACATACTTCTTATAAATTCTTTTTCATCAATAAAAGGAAACTTGATCAGCTTGAATTGCCAGGGGATAAATATAAAACCACCATGTGCATTAATAAAATGTCATAAAGATTTAACAATGTATGACATCAATCACAGATGGCCTGATTTAGTCACAGAACAAAAACTTAAGACAACAACCACCTGGATTAATGCCAGCATGCATCGAACACAACCCCAGAGACAATACGGTTCTTGCTTTCTGTATCAAAAAGACCAAGAACTTTTATACCAACTAAATTTCTTGAAGATTTTTTTTTTTTAATCAGCCTACAGAACTGTCTGATTTAAAACTAAAACGTGTTGACAGCTGCCACACAAAACACGCTTCCTGTGAAATGGTAATTTATATCCAGCAGGCTACTGATAAAACTGGATTATGTAGAGAATCAGGGAAATTAATGTCTATTTATTTAATTAAAGGAGTCAGACCTCCAACTGCTGCTCTCAGTCAGTAACAGCTGAATAATTTAACCTGCTTAATACCATCCGCAAGCATCAGAGTATCTCAAGACTTTGCTGTTCAAAGCAAACATTCACTGCTAATTCACAGCTGTCTCTGTAGAACCTGTACAGCCTCAAAGTCATTGTCATCTCTTTGTAATAAATGCTGAGCCATGATCTGGAGACTTTTCAGTTCAGAAGGAAAGCAGAGATTCTGTGCTGTGCATAAAAGATTACAGATCTCACTTAAGTTGGTTCAACCTTTATTGCCAGAATCCCAAAGGCCCATACACTGACAAATCACTGCTACAAACTTATTTTTTTATAAACCATTACCAGTTAAAAAGCATCTCATTTCATAGAAAGGATTCTACAGATTTTAGTCTGACCTCGACGTCCACCACCTCCACCTCCCCTCATGAATTCAGGTCTTCTGGTTGCAAAAGAAACCTTGATAACATTGCCATTGAATTCTTTTCCTGTAGAAAGACAAAGTGAGAGTAAGATCAACAGAGGTCCCCACAACATAGCAATAAGTTCAAAAGAACAGAAGTGTTTTGCACATGCAGATTGAATTAAAACCTTTTAAGACACAGGGAGTCTGGAGTCATCTCTTACTTTTGAATGCACTGGTCCAAATGTGAGATGACAAACACTAGGGTACTTAATAGCTTTTCCATAAATCAAAAGATATTTTTTTTGATTAAAATACAATCTTCAATTTGCAATTTAACTAGATACATAAGAATATTTTTGCTATTGTCATGGGCAGGTGCATTGCAAGTCCACTTCTTTACCCAGGTAGGGCAACAAGGCTTTTGTACAATTCAATACCCAGCACAAAAATGAAATACTCCCAAGTAAGGGAAACACCTGACTTCTTTCAATATAAGGTCTCGGTTCTTCATAGATGCAAGGTTTATTACAAAGCAAGTAGAGCTGAATGAATATCTAATATAGTTATATTTGATCTATCCCCCAAAACAAAAAATGAACTGTATTTTATTAGCAAAATAGCACGCCATGCCAGACTTTTACATATTATCATTTAAGACTAAAATGGACTATGCACTTTTGTTGCTGCCCATTGTTATTAAAATTCTGTGAACACACAAAGGTCACTGGAACAGGCACTTCTTTTTTTTCTTTTTCAAGCTTACTACCAGAAAAAAAAAAAAACTATCATTGCAATTTCTGCATCAGGACTGATGAGTTTTATATTAATGTATTTCTGCAATCTGCTATCTTCCTCTATTGAACATATAATTAAAAAAAAATATTCTCCACTGCGTGTATACAACGCACTTGGCTCAAGATTGTTGTAATCCTTGCCAAAATTTGAAAATGCTACCACATCACTAATAATATCAATACTAACACCATAGGAAATCCATTCAGATGTTAATTACAGATTACAGCTCTATAGGACCAAACAAGAAGTTACGCTCTCCTGAACGACATGAACACCAACTCATGCTTTGTGCAGGGATGACTGAGGTGTAGCAGCAAATCTTAAGTGTTTCTTTACACATTTTTGGTCTGAACCCACAACTGCTTTGCCACTGAATAAAAGAGAAATCCAGCACACACAAAACACCATGAAATTACAGTTTTCCCTAGGAAAACAAAACGTAACATACTGTCCCCTGTGAGGTTATTGATTGGTTTTCTCCACTGCTTGTTAGATTCATGAATCACAAAAAGCACAACTCATCTCACTCACCGTCAAACCAGTCAATTGCTGCTTTAGCAGAAGGAGGGTCATCAAAAGACACCGTTGCTTCTCCCTTCGGTTTGCCGGTATCCTTATCTGTATAAAGATTTATCATGGGTTTGCCAGTCTTTTTGTTGGTCTGAAAAGAAAGGTCGTATATTTGGCAAAGGAGAAATACTGGTAAAGTCAGTTCAGAGCATAAACTGTAACGGGTAACTCTCATTAGACGGAATATCCTCTTGGAGCTAGCTTTGAGAACCAAATGCTTTTGACCGAGGGATACTGACTGACTGTTCTCCATGAAATAATGATGGGCCCCGTTTTTGCAAAAATTGAGGTCAAGTGCAGGAAGCCCTCATTTAGAACTGCAGAAACAGAAGGAAGAGCCATAGGCTGAAGCATACTCGCTGAAGGAGCAGGATGGCATAATGGATAGGGTGTTAAGGGTTATAAAGACTGAAAAACTGAAAGAGACACGAAGCAATCTAAATGTCACTAAGTAAGCTGGCAGCACCAGCAGCTTTTTTCAAATGAGCTGTCATCTGGGAACCCAGATAAAGATATTATTTTATTCATAACTCCCGGGGAGTCAGAGCAAGCATCTGCCTCAAATGATACCAGTACATCTCCAATACACTAGCTCCACGAGCCCTCTTCCTCCTCACTAATGATTTCCCATTTCACATACCTTTATAATACCTATTTGTTTGAAATAGTCTGCCACTTGGTCTGTTGAAACATCTTCTCCGAGTCCTTGCACGAAGATAGTGTTGTTGTCAGAGTTGTCAGACTCTGTATCTATCAAAAAATAAGCTACATTTACCATACACCTTTAACATTTTAAGCTTAGATCCACACCACCCAGTAATGGACCATTAAATCCCAAAGACAACTTGTGTGAGATAAAAGATGAGCAGAAAGCATGATTCTGAGGTTAATGTCAAACTCCAAAAAGGCCTGCACAGCACCCTCAGGTGCTGCAGTACATCAGCCCAAATATGTTCAACAGCTGAGCAGCTGTTTGCCACCCACCCAGCTTGTCCATGCAGCTGGGACATCCGAACCCACCAGGGAAGCGTATGCTTTCAATAATAAAGTTTAGCAGAAATGTTACAGCAGCAAAAAGCATTTGTTTGGCTCAACCCAATTCAAAGTTCAGCAGCAAATCCCTACTTGCTGCAACAAAAAACATCCACAGATTCACATGCGCTGTAATAAAAGGAATCTATTTTAAGACAAGCTTTAGCTAAATTGTTTTTCAACCATGGGAATCACAGCCCCATCCGTGTCTCTAGACAGACATTTTAAAAGCAATGACCTAAGAGCAAAAATCCACTCACAGCCACTGCTTGCTTTCTTACCAGCATCTGATCTCTGTCCATAATCCCTCTGACCTATGAGACGGGTTAAAACAAAAAAAAGAAAAAAAAAAGAAAGACTGTTTTTAGCAAAACATTTTCAAGTGACTCTTTTTAAAGACAAGAAAATATTTCAAGTATGTATGCAATGCATCTAAGATCTAAAACATTAACCAGAGATTTAGAGAATATTAAGATTAAAACGTTCAACAGAGGGTGTCTGTAGGACGTTACTGTGTTCTTTAACTTGCAGCATGTAGCAGTTGCCACACTGATGCTATGCTGGTGTTATCTTGCAAATGCTGGTTATCAGACCACCAAGCAGTTTACCAAGGTGTTTTTTTCCCCCTCTAGGACCTTTCTAAGAAGCATTTGTTACAACAACAACAACAAAATAAAATGAAAAAAAGGAAAAGAAAAAAAAATCCGGTGAACATCACCGCCTCCACAAATTCTTTCATGCAATTGGACAAAGTAGAAATCCACCTTACTGCTAAGGGTTTGGCTATTAAAACTCATGAACACACCAGCCTCACCAAAACTCTACAATGCTTCTACGAGATAGTAACAAGATATCGGTGGCTTTTAGATTTATAAAGAATTTCCACTGAAACATTTTTGGATACTCGGCACTTACCACCATAATTTTTGAAGCCACCACGGTCACCACCACTGCAGAGGAAAAATTGAAGAAATGATTTCTTCCTTAAGTCTCTAAGCGCTGAGCCCAAGGCTCAAACTACAGTTAACTGATCACAAGTTGAGAGTTACTCTCTAGCTGCTAAAGCACCCTCCCTGTGTTCTCCTCACTAATCATTCACGTTCAAGGATTAAAATACACGAAAGAGAATAATCTCACAGGGTGCTGCACTGGAGAAGTGTCCTTACGAGTCATTTAAACTAGCCCACACAGGTATCTTTGTTTCAATACTTCCTCCCATCCCCTAAACCAAAATGACTGCTATTAAGAACTGGGTTTTAAAAGGGAATCGTTATTTTCATGAATGTTAATGGGCTTTAATTGTAGGTGTAATTGCTGCTTTGGAATAATTAGTACTTTATACTTTCCTAGAACTGAGAAGAGTTAAAGTTAATTAACCTCCATCGTTAGGCATTTATATACTGGGGGCAAATCAGCAGCATCAGCCATTCTCTGAGAAAGGGTCTGGGGGGAGCTGCTGCACGATCAGCCCATTACAGAGGTGTGTGCATGTGAGCTTCAAAAGCAGAGGCCGTCAAGTTTTAATTCATTCATTCTGCAACCTGCGGCACAAAACGTAGACCAAGTTAAGAGATTAGACACATCAATTTTCAAAGGTTAGGAGGGGGAGCTGGAACAGGATGTTACGCCTCCGATTATGTGCATGAAAATAAACCCTCGCTCTTTAAAATGTAAATATTTGCGCAGGTAGGAACTTTCACAACAGCGATTTTAATTGCATCCGTGCTATGAATACAATGCAATCGATAGTCAAAGCCTTCAGGAAAAATACAACCACTGGATTTTTTTGGAAAGTCAATAAGCAAGTGTCACAAAGACTGCCTCACACAGCTGCCTGCCCTCCCCTGTGTGGAAGACACAGCTGCCAGCCAAAAATTGGGCAGGTTCACCTGCCACCAGGCCTGGCAACGTTCAAGCTTTCATGCTCAGACACTACAATAAAGCCAGCCCAAGCTCAAACCCCGAGGCAGAGGGCTGTCTCCAAGCCCCAGGAATTTTGTTCTGGAAGTAACGCACGGGTATGAGCAGCATCTCCAGCAAGGAGCTTGACAGCTAGAAGTTGCTCCAGGTTTTAATTCCATCTGCCAGCTCTTGGGGGTCCTGACACAGGACACGGGTATCCCAGCAAAAGGCAATGAAATAAAACTGAATTTCTGCTGCCAATTTGTAATTTATACTCCATGGAAAAAATCTAAATGCTAAATTGCCTTGTTGTTTACTCATAAGCAATTACTTTCTGCTCATTAAAGAGGTAAAGTGAATGAATTGTAGATGCAGCATCAGAGCTGGTCTTTATTCAAGGCTGGCTGTTTTCAAGGACAAATGATAAAACCATCCTGGTGATCACACAAAAAACCCTGTAAATATCTTTCTGCCACCTCCAGTTCAGTTCAGTTAAAGAAAATGTCATTATAACCCAACAATTTTCAGTGAGACACCTGCTTTTCTAAAATTTAAAATTTTAGAAATAAGACACAACAGTCACACGTCAACCATAGAAACGATATCAAAGCTTTCAAGCCCTTGATTATGGTCCCAATTCACTAGGACAGCATTATCCAGCACACGTATGTTTTGTTTTGAAAGTATACAGCAGCACAGACATCAATTTCAAAAACAAAACAAAACCCAACAATCTAAAAACATGGAGAAAGTCCATGACCAATACAGCCAAAATGTTACAGGACGTGAGGATTTTACTTCAGATGCTGAGGTAAAACGTGTGCACTATGACTCAGAAGCGATGGATATATACAATGCATAGGCAGTCGTAGCCTAAAGCCTCATTTAACTTTGCAATATATATTCTGTGCCTTGGATTGCAAGTGTTAGTGCAATCCAATGCTTTTCAATTACTGTTTTTTAATTAAAGGCTGTAGAAATATGTTTTTGCCCACATGTGCTTCAGCACGTTATCTCCTGCTCAGTCTCCCACTGACCCAACCAAAATCTGCAGCCGTTCAGCAGCAGATACCCTCACTGACGGGTGAGTGCCTTCCTCCACTTCGAAGTCCCTGCCCATGTGCACTGAGCCACTTCCAGAAGATGTGGAACATTTAATTTCAGCATTTCACAGCCTCTTGCTTCATCAGTCTGGCACACAGATCAAACATATGACTGACCAGATGCAGTTTGGGGTTTCAGCACCCAACGTTAGGATCACGAACAAGTTGCTAAGACTCAGCAAGACCACCACCAAAGGTAAAACAGAAGAGAACTGGAGCAGCCAGAGAGCGTACGTGACACCATTCACGGTGGTAAAACTTACTGCTATGAAAAATATTATCAGCTGCTCTTCCATACTTGGTCACACATCTAAACATCATCTACTTGAGTGTAAACGCAGTTCACCTGAACACTGCTTACCTCAGCTGAGAGCAATTCAAATTACAGGCTCGGTTACATGGAAAGCTCAACGCTACGCAGACAAATGATACACAGAAGTGATCAGATACTGGCAGCAGCACTAACAATTCAGGAACCAAATTTTCGCCTCTGACGTGTATCTATGCCTCATCAAGTGTGTGGGAGTTACATGTAAGGATGTGATTTTGCAAACAAGAAAGGAATGCTTAGAGCACTCCTTGTGAAGTCACCGGCAGATGGCTTTTTCTGCTGCCCGTATTTATTGCCTCTGCTCATGTTTCCCCGAAGCCTATATGTGCTTGAGCTTAGCCTCTTACAAGTTAAACATTAATTTGAACACAAACCACCCCGTTGTAAAAACCTTGTGCATTATGCTGGAGTTTCTTGATACCGCAGTAAGCTAACTCCCACTCGGAATGGCTAATATAGCAATTAAGCTGCGTAAGTAATTCCTGTTTATAGTGCAGATCTGGAAAAGAACAAAATCTGCGTTGAGCAAAGTTAGCCATACCCAAGGACGTGGTCATCAAAATTCTTTTCGAAACTGCACCAATGTAATTTCACTAACAAATTCATGAGCAAATTCAATGGCAAAGCTTCTCCCGTTTGGTCCAGACTCTAACAGAAGGGCGCTTGCGTGGGTACGGGTACTCGACTGGCTGAATGGCTCTTCTGAGGTGGGAGAGAACAGCCCTGCTTTGTATTGCTACTGGATTTCCCACTTGCATGCTTAATCAAAACGATTCAGTCCCATAACCACAATTAGCAATTAATTCCTCATTTTTTAGATGAGGACTAAGAAGAAGAAGAAGAAAAAGACTTGCTCTGCAAGGGAACAACCTGGTGTAACCGCTTTGTAATCCTAACAACTCAAAGAGGAGCCTCTTCTATTATGGGTTAAAGAAAATTATTTTGTTTCTTAGCCAAAAATATGACTTTTTGAGATCATCAATTTTCAAAGCTTCAAAATGAAAGGGCAGAAAAATCGAGTACTAGATTCCCAAAAGATGTAATTTAAGATCATTCAAAAAATCTGAAGAATTCTTTTGAAACCCCCAGTTACTAAGATTAAAAAGTGAACAGCTGACATATGAAAATAATTATTCTCTATCATCCTATCAGCTAGGGAAACTGCAAAGCAATTTCTCAAGATATTCTTCTCAGTGCTGCATGACTTTGAACAGGCACAGAAGAAAAATGAGTGCGGAAAGCGTTCGCTACAGTGTGCATGCAGGTCGTTCTAGTTTTCAGAATAATGATTCACACCTTAACTTTACCAAATATATTTTAAAATATTTGACAAAGGGTACTCATAGAAACGTGAGCTCTCAATATTTAAAAATGCTAATTTGATTTTACCCCAAATCCTCCAGAATTTTTTGCACTGCCAGACTCTCTGAGAGGTACACAGGGTAAGCTTCTACAGGCCACTGAAGCTGGCAAGAATCCTGCGATAAAACAAATGTCCAACCAGTGGCCAAAGTCTCTGATTTCACTAGTGCAAGACAGCAACGTGCCAGCAACCAAAGGCCTGTGAACAGGATGCGTTCATTGCCCAGCACCACAGACTAAATTAGGCAATACAGCTGTGAGAACACCAGCGACTGGGTAATGCTTACTGATGAACAAGCTGCAGCAAGTTTCCCCTGCTTTTCATCACAAGGGAAGACAATTTTTATTGCTAGCTGGCACAAAAGAGATTCATCTGCTAAGATCTCAAATCAGTTATTAGTCTTTTTCATAAAGTCCGGGAACAAGAAATGAAAAAAATCGAAACCAAGCACTATATCATTTGAGAAGTCTGTTTAGGTGATTTAGAAATACTGATTTTGTGTGTTGACAGTACTCGTTTACACATTAGTTTCTAATCATTATAAAAATCAAAGCCTATTTTACTACAACAGTGCAAACATCTCTGTAGATGAGATTGTTAGATATTTCCTAATGGCTATGGAATTTCCACAATTTAAACATCAAAATACAGTCAAAGTAAAAAAATTTAAGTTATTGGAGTTAGAATTGACATTCCTACACAAGCTGTCCTTAGGAAAAAAACAAAAAAAAAAACAAAAAAACAAAGAAACAAAACCAAAAAACTGCCCTGAAACCCCACATTTTCACAGGACCAAGCACAATTTCTTACCCGATCTTAGCTTCCCCTTGACCACAGCTTGCTATATAATTTAACCTTTTACACTTTTCCAATAAGCATATGACTTACGTAAAATACATTTGTCAAAAGTAGAATCCCCAATTACAATTGTGCAAAAAGACTGAAAAAACACTGACAGTCCTTTAGTTTCATAAAAAAATTCAATGCAAATGGCATTAAAGACTGCGTCATTTAACAGAAGCAGAAAGACTTCACAATAAATATCTCTAATGTCTTCCCACTTCCATCGAGATCCCCCCATCTCTCCATTCACACCTTCACTCTTTTCCTTCTTTGGGCTTTCAAGTCCAGTGATGTACCATTATCCACATGGACACGTGAACAAAAATTTTCTTTCATTTTGGAAAAATACGGTAAGAGGCTTTATTTTCACAGACATTAATTTATCTTATTTTTGTCTTGCACAGACAGAGGTTTGTTTCAAAGTGATCAAGCCTACCAAATGTTTTTTGAAGCTCACATTTATTTCTCCTATTGGAAAGGGCATAGGGATATGAAATGACCTCATCCATGGTTTAAAAACAAATGTTCATGTTTAACTGTAAACGAACTTAGAAATTATTTAGCTAGTTAAGTTTACATTAATATTAAAATTTGCTGTGTTTTTATATAAGTAACTGCTACCATGTCTAATTAAAAGAGGTAATGGTCCACCTACGTAATCCAAATAGCAAACCATGAAGTACCATCTGGGACAACCTTAGGAGAAGGCAAACTTTAAATGTGGTTTAAAAATAAGTATTTTTTAAAGTAATTTAGTCTTAACACGCTGTTGGATTACTTTATTTTAATTAGATCAGCTTACACGAATGGCATTGTATACTTAATGTGCTTTATCTGGAGTTTATGCAATAACCCAGAGTTGTGCAGTCTGCTAAAGGGAAAGTGATGTTGGCAAGCAACGCTGCAAAGCTCACTGGAAGCCGCAACATTCTTCCTTTGTATGAATGAACACTCTGCATCCCACAGCCATAACATGGAGGTACATAATTAACTGTCACAATTGGCTACATTTTAAGAAATAGCCATGTAATTTGTCCTAATTCAATAGGATTAAAACAAAGGTTCCAATCTCTAAGGCCTATGAGTGAAAGAAGTCTACAAGCACAAAATTTTGTATGTGCATAAATCTTCTTTACAGGGCAGGGCCTAGGTCAATGGCAGACAGGGAAACAGTAATGTAAGCATTAAAAATTCACCTAAAATAAATGGGTTCATACTGACAGCTAAACCAATAAAAAAAAGCTGTGTTTTAATTAAAGTTTAGAACTGAAAAAAAAAAAAGTAAAGAAAAAGCAATGTTACTAGAGTAAATCAAAAGATAAACTTTTGATTAAAAAAATATTTAGGAAGCAGAAAGATAATTGTCTAACCTTACTGTAACCATAAAGTCAAAATACCTCCCTGCCGAAAGGTTAGCTGCTTTAGCTATGAATTTTATAAAACTGTCTCAAACCCTGTCTGCTGGTTTTCTCAATATTAAAAAAAAGAATATCATAGGTTTTAAATATCCTATTTCAAGTGATGGGTTCTGGCAGTTCTTTTATTGCAACTAATGTAATATAATATATAGCTATGTGTCATAAAAATCAAATACTTTGGTCTCAATCTGTCTGAATGTAAATGCTTTTCTTGGGCAAAATGCATTTCTGCACAGTGCAGGAAGGCTTAGCTTTAGAAACCAACTACCTTCCATTTTTGGAAATCTAAATCAAGTTAGGAATAATAATAAAATTTAAAAACAGCTAAATAATAAGATAGAAGGGTAAAGAACTGCAGGCACTGAAATGAGATTACTTACCTATATCCAGACATATGACCTCTTCCATCCATGTCATAGCCCCCTCTACCTCCTCCCTGTGACCCGCCATATCCTCTATTATCTTCTCCATACCTACTCTTTTCACGACGATCATCTGAAGGGGAAAAAAAAAAAAAAAAGACAAAATGTGAGTAAATGGCAGTGCAAATGGCAGCCCTACAAAATTCCTGCCCTACAATTTGTTTTCCTTAAGTCTGACACTTTCTAGATATAAATGGCAATTTCTAAATATCCCACTTCCATTATCTACCCCAGGGAGTAATGGAGCAAAGTCTGATTTTGCTCCAGTTACGTTCCTTGGCTTCCAGCACCACACAGTATCTCATAAAGCAAACACTATGTTAATTTTAACATAAATACTACATTTTCCAAATATTTAACACATACCGTCTAAAATATACTTTTCATTATACTTCCACTTCGCCTTCCTAGTTTGCAAAAGAAACCACTGAAGGCAGAACAAGGATGAGTATGGGCCCAGCTGCTTGTGTCAAGATTTTGCAGAAAAAGGTCAGTCTTACGATTCTCATTTCTGTCTATCTCAGAATTCACCAACACAGCATAAAGCTGGAATGTGAGGTAGAAAAGCTTGTCATGACTGATCAAGATATGTCATCGTCAAACAAGAAAAAGGTGCAAAATAACTTACAAGAAAATTTCACCTAGAGCTTTAGAACTCAAGAGACATGAACTCTGCAAGGATGCCTCCAACAAATGCAACCACAACACTTCCAGGGCCCCAGAAGCTTTTCATCTCCACATAACATTTTGAAAGTCTTAACAAACAGAACATTCCCCAAGAATACCAACATGGAAAAAAGAGCTTTTCACTATTCATCAAGTTATCAGATGGATTTTCTTCCGCAGACAATTTCACAGTGTTTCTGTTCAATTTTACTAGCCAATATTGAATTCAACCTCTGAATTTTACCTTGGCTGTTGTGGCTATAGCTTCCCTTCTGAGACTGGTAGGATTGCTGGGAGTGGCCATATGAGCTTTGGTGCTGGTTATAGCCTGACTTTTGGTCATATGAGCTCTGGTGGCCATACCCCGACTGCTGGTCGTATGAGCCCTGGTGGCCATAGCCCGACTGCTGGTCGTATGAGCTTGACTGCTGGTCATAAGAGTCTTGGTTTTGTCCATAGCTTGACTGCTGGTCATAAGAGCTTTGGTGCTGACCATAGTTTGACTTTTGTTCATAAGAGCCTCTTCCACTTAAAATAAACAGAACGTGTATTAATAGCTAAATGTTCACAGAATAGAGAGCAAAGTAACGGCTGAAAACACATAACATTGCTAAAAAATTCCTAGTCACAGTTACCTTCCAAGTCATTACTGGCATATTGAAATGAAAATACTGTACATTTCACCTCTGTTGGGACGTACCTGGCTTCCAGTAAAACCAAGAGAGAAAAGTGTGTATTACTATCACTTTCAAGACGTCCTCAATCTCTACTGCACGTGAAACTTAACAGCAGTGCTCCCTTTACATATCCCAGTACAAGGTTGGCTCCCCAGTTGCGTGACAATAGCTGATGCAAAGCCCATGACCCACAGAACACCAAATCCTCTCCTACAGAGCAGTGGGGAAGACACAGGCTGCTCACGCTGTATTGTGCAGCTGCTACTTCCAGCCTACAAAAAGCCCTCAGAACTTTGCATTACTGAACTGCACCCTATCTTCTGGTGTTCTACCATTTTGCCAAGAACTTATTCTAACCGTAGTGATGTCCTCTAACAAACTTGCAGTTCTTCCCATTTTAGTGCCATCTGTACATATTATCCCACCAGCTTTTACCAGAAACATTGACCTCTTGGATATTATAACTCAACATGCCTCAAAGTTCTAAGAGGGAGTCATCAATAACTCTTCTCTGACTATGTTATTTAATCAACTTTACAGCAACCACAAGAAAACCTCACCTACACCGCATGTCCCTAGGCTACTTCCTAATTCAGCATGCAAGGTAGAAGCAAAAGTATTTTGAAAAACTAGATATGCAAGACAATTATTGTTCCAGTTAGGTTACACTGTCATAGCAATAGATTGCATAAATTTATGAGAAATAAATTGTATCCACGAAACACTGACTGTTACTCATCTTTCTGTTTTCCCCCAAGGTGCTTCGTTGCAGCTTAACAGTATTACCTTTCCAGTAACTGAAATTAATCACTGACCTGTCACCCTTTCTTCTCTTCCTCCTCCCTTCTCTCACCTTTTTTAAAAAATGAAGCACCACATTTGTCATTCTCAAGTCTTTAGCAATCTTATCTGCTCCCCGAAATGCCTCAGAAAACCAACCAAACAAAAAGCTAAAAGCCTACAGGAAGTCTCCACCAGCTTTTCAAAGAACTCTAAGACGAAATCCATTCACACCAACCAATCTCAAACTTTCCCATGTAACTAAATACTCGTGTAACTTGCTCTCTCCCAGTTCTAGCCTAGATCTTACCTTCAACGTCACTAATCCCAGTAACAAAGAGATTGCTAAGACTTTGCTTATATCTTAATTTCAAAAAAAGACAGATCTACTTTAGCTTTTTCACCATCACCAACAACAGAAGCCATTACTGAGACCCTCCACTATTTGCAGTTTTTCCTTCCTCCCTTCCCTCAGGAAGCGAGAGCTACGACTTTGTGATCATCCTCTACAAAGCTATCATTTTTACCATCCCAATTTCTGCTTATTTGTTACAACCATACATAAAACAGTTTCCCTCCACTGTCTTTGTTAATTTTCCTGGTCAAAACCAACTGTTTTGGAGAATCTACGCCCTACTGCAGTGTTTTTCCACAGGATGTCTACAGAGCTAAAAACCACGTTATTGCCTAGTCTTGTGTATGTTTGTACAACTCTTAAAAATTCTCAGAAAACAAAGCAAAGATAACCAAAACTTAACCATGTACCTGCCTTCCTTTGAGATGTGCAAAGGACGCTCTACTCTGAGTGACATCACCTACTGTTCAGATTAAAATCGTGCTTGTTTATATTAAGATGTTTGGCAATAACAACTACAAAACCAGAAACCAAGTACTGGTTTGCTGAAGTCCGGATTGTTATATAAACCTTGCAAAACAAAGTAAGAATTTTTGGAGCATGAACACAGGAATGAGCTTTAGTGCGTACAGTGTATTTTAATAGGCCACTTGAGCCTCATTAAAGAGCTACCGTAAGACGTAACCTTAGAGTGTAAACATGGAGCTTGCAAATTACACAATAAAGGTATTCTAGCACCAAGTGGCCTTTTAACTCATTATGGGAAGCTGGAATGTGTTTTCCAGGATATTTTCAGAGCTGTATTATTAATCCCACTGAAACTGATTTGAGTATATCATTTAAGAAATAAAATACATTTGTAATTGTGTAAAGTACTGAACTGAGTGCAGCAATCCCACTTCTGCTCATTATAAAGCTCTTAAAAGTGGGAATTTTCAGATGTTTGTTGGTTGTTCTGTTGTTTGCTTTTTATTTTAGCAACTGTAGCTGGAAACTTCTTATAGCTCTAGTTAGGAACGCACAACTATTAGACAGTAGTTTAAGCAAATATTGCTTAAGCTTCCTTACCCTCTGGACGACCCCTTCTGCTGTCCCTGACTGCTGTAAGACTGCTGGTTGTATGAGCTCTGATTCTGATTATCATAACCGGATTCATCATCATACCCCTGGGAATCTTGTCCATAACCTGAAAATCAAGGAAAAAAATTTTCAGCAAATATTCACCTTTTAATTACTGCCAATGAATGTAACAAGCTAGCCAAACCTGTTTGATTTTGTCCATAGTTCCCATGATAGTTTCCATAGTTCTGTCCATAGGAGGAATTGTCTCCACTCTGCCCATAACCAGAATATCCCTGTAATTTAAATAACGTATTCAAATAAGTGCAAATTCCACAGCAGGTAATTGCAGTTTTTCTTTGCTAGACACGACTGCAAACAACAAGCACAAACTGAGAACGTTTCTTCCCAGCCGTGACATGGCCAGCCAGGAACAAATTTTTATTTTTTATTTTACTCAAACATCTGCTTTGAAGGACACGATGACTTTTCTCAACTTACCTGTGTTTGCCCGTAACTTTGACTGCCCTGATTGCCATAGGAGGAATAGCTGGAAGAGAAAAACACAGCTAGTAAGCTTTTACAGCACTGGAAAATGAAGGTACTTTGGGTGTTATTTTAAGTTTCTTTTCATTTTGAAAATAGGTGTTTCATCTGAGTCCTGCAGCTGTAGGCATATTAGAAAAGCATCAGTATGGTTGCCACAGCTAATTGGCAGAGCTATAAGTGCTTGTTTTAATTTCTGCTCTGTTTCAAGTGTAAATTTAAAGTACTTGAAGGTTGGGCTTACTACAATTTGATAGGTTCTTACGAATCACAGAAAATTGTATCATACATACCCATGGCATTTTAAATTTTTCAGTACATTCTCATAAAGTTAATTTTATTTCAGTCAACTGCTGTCAATTTGGTGTTTGCTGGACAATTTGACATCACCACCATCAAAAACCGCATTAGCTTTCGGTTATACTTACTCATTATTCTGCCACTTTAAGGTTTCATGAACTTACAGAAGAATCATGTGCTGAAACTCACATCAAACTCAGATATAAACTCAAACTCATACTGCCAGACGCACAGAACCCGATCACTTTCATTAGCACACTCAGCATTATCCATGAATCTCATGCTTCTGTAAGAACACTTCTCTTTTACTGATTAAAATACAACCTCACCCCAAAAATCTTACAGCTATTTTTAAATGGCTTTTAAATTACACTATTATGAACAGTTTTCAAAGGTTTTGTTTTTGTTTTTGTTTTACAAAAAAAAAGTCCCTCTACTGGGCAAGTCAAGTATTAATGTGGCCATCACCTTTATTCTTGTATAAACTTTGACTAATACCTCAGTGAGCAGCTTAAGGCAGACGTATGAAAATATTTCTCTATATCCATGACATTTCAAAAGTTCTTCTTATTAAAAGATAGCCTTCCATTTCAACCCTCCTTGTTTTCTTCCCTTCAGGAACATCACCTTTTCTCTATCTTATAAGGATTCTTAATAAAGGCCCAAGGCTACAAGCTTTCTACAACCGTTACTCTCAAAAACGTTATCAACAATGTATCACACTCCAAGATTCAAACACCTTGCTGGGAATCCTAAATTCCCTTTATTTTGCACATTTAATTGCCAAGAGAAAGAAAGAAACAAAAATACCATACCTCTGCTGGCCCCCAGACTGACTGTAACTTCCCGAATCTAGAAAAATAAGAAGTAAGACATGTTGAGAACTTCCAATTGATACTTTATTCCTCTACTTAATATAAAAGGAAGAATTTGGGGGAGAGGAAGGAAGGTGTAGACACTAGACAACGCAGGTACTTTCCCAGCAGAATCTGAGAGCTGCTTCTTGCCAGCAGTCGAGACATCCCGATGGGGAGAAGGGGAGCACAGTGTGGGGAGGTACAAATGCTTTGAACTTCTCTCTGTGAAGCATCTGGATTCCATTTTCGTGGTGCATCCTCAGATTCAGGACTGCACAACCCCCTCTAATGGCTACTGAATACAGTCCCATCATCAAGGCTCAGAATGCAGCTGCTTCATTAATCAAGCAAAGCTAAGTAGGCCAGGCCCACCCCATTGAAGGCACCCTACAAAAGCTCTGCCTAGCACAGAGACAGAATCTGGAGATGACATTTCCCTTGCTGATAGCCCCAACCACGCAAGAATTAATTCATTTACATACAGCTTGTCCAGACAGGTATTACGGAGGTTATTTCCAATTAATCTAAACATCAGATATCATGGAAATCGATTCTTGAAAGACAGACACACTGGAAGAATATGGATTTCAGAATACAATTTCAAGTAAGAAAAAAGACAAATCACTGAAATTGATTTGAAGTATGGCATTTAACTTGTAAAAGCTATCAATGTCACAAAAACAAACACACAAACTAATACCTAAGCTGGAACTCAGTTCCTAAATATGCTGCTTGGTCTTTATTGATTTAGCTTACCACATTTTGTCTTGTTAATGGCAGAAAGACAGATTCCCTGGCTTCTGTAAAAATTCAAATTTCTGAGTACTAAGAGCTGTCTCACAGCACCAAGGGAAGCACCAAGCCCTACAGACTGTTTCTCCAGCTGGCCACACGTGCCAGGAGTGGGGCCGCAGCACCCGCATACTTTGCTCCACCACCTTCAGGCCCTTTGGGTGCAGATCTCCAGAGCGGGCTCCAGCATTTCATGGCCACAGCCTCCCAGCCACACGGCCTCTGCTGGCCTCGCTGCTCCGTGCAGGTGCCTCAAATCCTGACCTTTACGCTTGAAGTTTCCATCTTCTGGTCAAAACCCAGCACCGGGTTCTCTCTGCCAGTACTGTCAGTCTGGGAAACAGCCTCGGGATGCTCCTGGTCCTTCCGAATCACCCCAGGGAGCAGTACAAACATTGGGGTACCACAGTCTAAGAACGGATACCAAGAACTCCTGGTTTTAGTCTTTCCCCTCTCTCTTTCCCTATATCTAACCACTACACCTGGAATTGCCTAAAAAGCTGAAGCTGAGGGTGAATTCCAGTTCGGGATGAATGCCATAAGCCATACACAAACAGCTATAAGCATTCTGCAAACAAAGCACACACCAAATCGCCCCAAACCTGCTCAGTGCACCTCCTTCCCCTGCTCATAGCCCCACTCCTGCCAGTGCCTACACACACGTGTACAGGGCAGGTCAGAAATTTTTTGTTATTTCCATTTGAATGGTAACAAAGCTTCCCATTAAATAGGCTGCAGCATTTAAAAATGCCTCACTTAAAATTGATACGAAATTAATAGTGCTAATTAAAGCAAAGAACACGAGGGGTCGTCTCAGGAAGAATTCCTGAGGAAGGATGTAACTTCCTCCGAACTACAGCAGTGCAGTTCATCCCCTCAGCTTCTCCCTCACGAACTTGTGCCAAACCACAGCGTTTTGGAAGAAGACTGAAAGCCACCAGATAAGGAGCCCGTAAAATATGAATACATAGAAGCGGAGGAATTTCCTCTATTTATGCATTTTTGTGCGTGCCAAGCTGCCTTTCTCGGAGCGCTCCCTGGCCTCCTGAGGGGTTCATTCTGGTGGGCTCTGGGGGCTCAGGAACCTCGCAGCAGCTCTGCAAACTGCATTTTTTTGCTGGAAAATGATGGATCCGGGGGCATTTTCCCTGAAAGCAGCCAAAGTTCAGAGAGAAAGGTCCTGGGAAGGGGGGGGGGAAACGGCAGAACCCACCTCACACAGCCTGGAGCCACATCCCAATTAAAACACGGTAATTGATTGGCGGGGGGTTCAAAATTGGGGGGGGGGGCAGGCCCGGAGGGGGGCTGGAAACCACCCACCCCTCACTCCCCCGCCCCCGGCGGAAAGGGGGCGTGGCCCCACAGAGCCCCGCCTCCATTCTGAAAAGGGGCGTGGCCATTCCGTGTCCCGCCCTATGAGAAAAGGAGGCGTGTCCCTACAGCCCCTGCCCCATGAAGTGGGCGTGACCATCCCATAAAGGAGGCGTGGCCGAGACCGTCTCCAGACGAGTGGGCGTGGCCTCCGCAAGGGGCGTGGCCTCCACAAAGGGGGCGTGGCCACCGGGCGCCATCAGGGGGGCGTGGCCCCTCCCGCATCCCCCCCTCCCCCCTCACCCCCCCCCTCACCCCGCGGCGCCCTCTCCCCCCCTCCCCCCTCCTCTTTTTCTCCCCCCTCCCTCCCGGGAGGCGCAGGCCCCGCCCCCTCCGCTCGCGCCCCGCGGCACCCACCCGAGGCCATGGCGGCGGCGGCGGCAGCGGGGGGGGGGCAGTGACCGAGCGCCGCGCCGGCCGCGCGCGCACTGAGGCCCCCGCAGCTCGCGCGGACTGCGGGGCCCCGGCAGCCAATGGCAGCGCGCGGCGCCTCCCACCCGCGCGGCGGAGGGGGGGGGAGGGAGGAGAGGAGGGAGGGGAGCGTACCAAGTGCATAGGGGGGGGGTCGGGGGTGTGGGGGGGACCTGGGGGGGGTTGGGGGTGTGGGGGGGGCTCGCCCCCAAGGGCTGCGTCCCAGCACGGTGCTGGGAGAGGCGGGAGGGGGTTTTTTGGGGGTTGGAGGAACCTATAGCTGAAGTAAGGGAGCTAAAGGAAGGCAGCTCGCAGGGTGCTGGGGTTGGAATGGCTGGGGAGGGTCTGCGGGGTGGTCTGGTGGCACCATCAGAAGGAAAGCTGCGTCGTCAGAGCCCAGATATTAAAAAAATAAAGCCAAATATTGGCTCGGAAAGCGAGCTTCTGAGACAAGGGGTCGCGGTCTGGCAAAGCGCAGGGGGTGTGAAGCAGGAGGTGTTGCTGCACAAGTGCGGCTGGATCAGGAACAAATGTTCACCCTCGCTGTGTGAGACCAGCCATCTGCATAGGAGTTTGTCCGAAAAGTTACCGTGAGACACAGCTCTGTGCTTGCTGTCCAGTGGCAGTTTGTACCCGCACCAGCATTTACAGGGCAGCTGGAGGAACGGCGCTGTGAGCTTTTACCTTTTTTTTCTGTTTTAGCGGGGTTGAAGAGCGTTCTCTGGTTCCAGCTGAATGGGTTGAGCAGATCTGCAAACAAGCCGGGTTGTTTCTTTCCCCCGGGGCACAGCAGCAGGAGGCCCATGGCCTAAGATGAGTTTCTGCAAAACAAGCAGCGACTAGGAGGATAAATCTAAGAAGGGTCAAGGTCTCTGCCTGTCTTTCAGGTTTCTCCTTGAAAAACTTCATCGTCTCCTCCAGCCTCAGTGCCTTGTCCAGCACCACCGGCCTTCCTGGGCCTGTGACAAGCTGGGACCTTTTGATGAAGGCTCCCTTTGAAGTGTGCTGAGGGATTAGGGCAGGTCCCAAACAATGCTCCCAGGGCAGGGCGGGGGAGATGGTATTATTTGCTCTGCGTAGCCTCTCGGGACCTTTGTGCTCCTAAGAGATGGAGGTGTCCATAGAAATAGAAAATGGCATTGAGACTAAGAGCTGAGCTCACAAATTTTTTGCCTGCTGATAGATCTGGGACTGCTGAATGCTTACAGCAGACTCGGAGGGAAAGCTCGTGTGCTGCGCTCTCCCTTTGCTCCCAAACAAAAGTATTGAACCTGGGGTGGGGAAAAGATTTCAGACTTCAGACCTTGGCCCCCTGCTCATCCCCATCGGCTGAGGGAGCTGGCAGCAGGGAGCGTTTGTGGCACTGGGTTGCTTAGGGCAAGGTGGGAGCACTGGGAGCTGGATGAGGCGCGTCCCTGCTCAGCTCCCAGCACTCTCAGAGCAAAGCCTCTCTCTTTTTCTCACTTTTGTCCTGCCTCATCCTTCTCACACAGGTCCTTCCCTGGCCCCTTCCTCTGTTGTTTCCCTCAGGCAGCGGCATGTCCGTCGCTGAAGGGGAAAAAATAAGGGAAGGGAAAGGAAAGGAGAGGAAAGCAGAGGAAATGGAAAAAAAAAAAAAAGGAAAAAAAAAGGAAAAAAAAAGGGAAAAAAAAAAAGGAAAAAGAAGGAAAAAATGGAAAGGGAAAAAAAGGAAAGGGGGAAAAAAGAAAAAAAAAGAAAGGAAAGGGGAAAAAAGGAAAAGGAAAACGGGGATATTAACATTAAACAAAAATAGAAAAGGAGGAGGAGAATTAAAAGTTTTAAAAAAATAAAGAAGGAATTAAAATTAAAAAAAAAAAGAATGGGGATTAAAAGTTAAATAGAAAAAGAAAAGAGAAAGGGGATTAAAACTCAAAAAAAAAAAGGAAATGGAAAGGGGATTAAAAATTAAAAAAAAATAAAAAATAAATAAAAAATAAAAGGGATTAAAAGATAAAAAAGGGAAAAGCGAAGCCCGTCGCCATGGCAACGGAGGGCCCGCCGCGCCTGGCGTCGCCATGGCAACGGCGCAGGCCTTCCGGCGGCGGCCGGAAGCGGGGCGGCGCGCGGCAAGATGGCGGCGGGGCGGCGGTGGCCAGCGGCCGGCAGCGCGCTCACCCTGCTGCTGACCCTCGGCACCTCCGGGCCCGCGCTGCTGCGGGGCGGGGGCGGCACCGGCGGCACCCCCGAGACCCCCCTGAGGGCGGGGGAAGGTGAGGGGGAACGTGCGGGGCCGCCTCCTGCCCCGGCAGCGGCGGGGAGCGGGGCTTTGGGGCTTTGGGGGGGGTCCTGAGGTGCGCACGGGGCTGGGGCTGGCGCTGGGAACCCCCAGGGCTGCTGCTGAGAGCAACCGGCCTGAGGCGGTTTGGTTCGTTATTTGTTGTGGGAGATAATTAGCAGGGCAGGTATGGTTACTGGGCAGTCGTTTTTATGTTGGAAATGAGGCGTTTTTGCTCAGAAAGGGCAGTCAGGCGCTGGGACGGGTTGCCCGGGGAGGTGGTGGAGTCACTGTCCCTGGGGGTGTTCAGGGGAAGGTTGGACGTGGTGCTTGGGGACAGGGTTTGGTGGGTGACTGTGGTGGTTGGACCAGATCTTGGAGCTCCAGCCTTACTGTTTCCACGTCTCCTTCCTTCTCTTTTAATGAGACCGAAATTTCCTACAGAAACCGTTGCTTTTTTCCAGTCACCACCCCAGGAAGCACGGAGAGTCAGTCCATCAGTGCAGTGCCCACGACAGCTCTCCTTTTACCAGCGTTTCATTATTTACGCCTGGTTTTAAACGCCCCAAGCTCCCCCTCTTCTGCAGCAGGGTAGAACAAAAAGCGATGCCTTCTGCAGGCTCAGTCTCCCTCTGCTCCAGCTAAACAGATTTGGTTAAAACG
The DNA here is from genome assembly GCF_964035555.1 of Netta rufina. Classification (NCBI taxonomy): domain Eukaryota; kingdom Metazoa; phylum Chordata; class Aves; order Anseriformes; family Anatidae; genus Netta; species Netta rufina. Next base: position 5,647,112 of record NC_140145.1, on the reverse strand, counting down.
AATCCAGTTTCTGGTGGCTAAAACAAACCCCTCGCTGTCCCTGCCGCTGTGATGTGCTGCTGTGCTCAGTCCACAGGCTGCTCACCTACGTCTTCAGCTACGATGACCTGATATCCCTGAGCTGCGGGGCCGTTCTCGTCTGGTACTTCGCAGGCAGCTTTGAGAAGAACGTCGGCACCGCCAAGCACTGCTTCCTCACTGTCCTGTTCGCCCTCCTCTCCGCCCTCCTGTACCTCCTGCTCGCGGCTGTCGTCTCGAGGGTGGTGGAGGTGGAAGACCCCAGGGGGTTCATGCCGGTGGCGTTTGCCATGTTGGGGGTGTCGACCACGCGCTCGCGGATGAGGAGGGCTCTGCTCCTCGGGGTGAGGGTCCCGGTGGTGCTGGTGCCGTGGTTTCTGCTCTGCGTGGCGTGGTTTATCCCCCGCTCCTCCCTCCTCGGTAACATCTGCGGGCTTCTGGTTGGGGAGGCCTGTATCCTTCCAGGGCCCAGCCCTGAAGCACAGCGTGGGGTTGCTGTTTGTGAGCGTGCTGCAGCTTTAGGGCGTTTCCCGGGCTCTTTTCTGCACCGAATTCTCACCGGCTCTACTTGCCCGCAGCACACCCAGCTCTGCGTTTGTCTCTTGCCCTCTGCTTCCACTTCGTGGCTTCAGGGCGTGCAGAGATCCCGGAGCTGAGGAGGGCAGCGGGCTGTGGGGATGGCACCGGGTAGAACTGGGAGAGTTCTCCAGGGAAAACTGGTTTGGAGCCGGAGGGGGATGGTGCGTGGCCGTGTCAGAAACAAGCACATTTTGTCTGAGGGCCTCCTTGACGTGTTGCTGGCTTCAGATGGGCTCGGCTACTGCTTCTGCCTGGATATTCCCGAGTCGGTGAGCTCTAAGCTGGATCGGCTGTTCCCCTTCACCCTGCTGAAGAGAGTGCCAGGGCTGAGATACATCCCGGGGGCCTCGGCAGAGAGGAGAGCCTCCGAGAGCGTCAAGTAAGTGTGGGAATTCCCGTGAGGATTTCTTGCCAGGCAGAGAGAATTTGGGGCGTGAGGTGGCTCTGAGCCACCCCTAAAAGGTTTGTGTTTGTATCGATGCACGCAGAGGTAACAGCAGCATGACAGCAGAGTCGTGCAGCTCTGCCCTGACATCAGGGCTCCTGCCAGGGCTCCTGCCATTTGTTCCTGGCCCTGTTGTGCCCTGGGGCGTGATCTTTATTTGTCTTTGCCCCGCCTGCCAGCAGCGCTGTGAAGTTGGTCACGTCCAAAGCTACTGTTGGGAACTGGAGGTGCCACCTTGCTGTGCTTGTGTTCAGCATCAAGCGAGGCAGCTCTGCCAAAAAGAAACCTTGGCACTTGAGCTGACGTTTGGGGGTTATTTGAATTTTGTGTCTATCGCAGTCCCTGAGAACTCACTGGTATTTTGTAAAGCTCAGAAATCCAGGTCAATTTTTCCCCAGCTCTAAGATGCCATCTGAGTTTGGCAGAGGAAGGCTGTTTCTCTATGAAGGGTTAAATTCCACGTTCTCTTGAAGCCACAGGCTCATTCTAAAGCATCCTGAAGTGTTTGCACCTACCCTCACCTGAGGGGAAGCCATAAAACAGACCCTCCCTGGCAGGAACACACACCCAGATCCTGTGGGGCAATCGGACTGAGCCTGAGTGCTCGCAGGGGAGCCCAGGCAAACCCAGGAGCGTTTTGCCTCCTCCTGTCAGCGCTGCCCCTGCGAGGAGGGTCACTGTCACTGCAGCAGAGCCCGTGTCTGCACCACTCCAGTGCTGCTGCTGGTACCTTGTGCTCAGTTTGGGCTCCACACCTAAACCTGCTCTCCTTAGGTGAGCTGCCATCAGCGGGCTGTGCGGGCTCAGAGGGATTTACAGAGGGATTTACAGAGGGATTTGACTGTCAAGCAGGGTGTGGGAAGGCGTTTCGAGGACGTTTCCATTTCTGCAGCTCAATTTGCATCTCTCTGTGGCTTAGGTGCAAGTCTGCTGCTTGCTTCTGGGCCTTCGTTCTTCTTGCTTTGATCCCTTATTCCCGAGTGCGAGCTCTGAGCGGGTTTTAAAGCTCCAGGCAGCTGCAGGCACCGAGTTGCCAGCAGGCAGAAGCCATTTCTAGGAGGCTCTGCCTCCTGCATCGCGCCTGCCTCCACAAACGGAGCTGTGGGGGGAACAAACCCAAGCTCCCAGCCCCCAGCATGAGCCAGCCCCTTGTTCTCGCTGGGATCTGGTGGTCACAGCTGTGTGAGCGCTGCCTCGATGCCCTGCTGAGCGTCTGCGTGGGCCGGGCAGCGCTCCTGGAGGCCCCGAGGCTTTGGCTCCCAGGCAGATCCTGCTTGATGCAGGGTGAGTCATGCCTTCTGCTGGCAGAGGCTGCTTCTAGACCTGGCTTCTGAAGGATTCATCTCATCTGTAGCTCTCCTCCTTCCCTTTCGCTCTCCTGCTTCCACCAAAGGCCTTTATGGTTCTCGATAGGTGATGCTGGGCAGCTGTGGCTGCTGCTGAATGGCTTAGATGGGAGGCAGGGGGGTGTGCATGGAAATTGTGAGGCCTCGTAAAGCCAAACCCTGCAGTGCGGCTGGCATGTGCCCTTTGGGAAGAGACTTAGGGCTAAACCCCACTTGTTCTGGGGGTTGGGAGTGGGCACATCTGTCCCGGGTGACCAATATCCCTGTTTTTACCCAAACCCTGCTTGTAATAGGAGTTCCTCCTGTTGTAAGAGACAGCATTTCTCTGATGGATTGCAGCAACCTCTGTGAGTGTTGGTCAGGAGGAAACCTGCCCCCGGGGCACTTCCAGCAGCAGCGAGGCAGCGCCAGTTCTGGAATAACTTTCCCTTTTCCTTCCTTCCCAGGATCACCCCTCCGCCAGGCGCGTACCCCACGCAAAGCTCCTGCAGCTCCTCGCCTCCAGCTCTTCCCACGTTCCCCCCGCAGCACCCCGCTGCTCAGAGCCAGGGCTTCCAGCACAGCTGCACGCCAGGACACGGCCCCGCGGGGGGACACGCGGGGGCTCAGCACAGCTCTGCGGCAGGACACAGCCTCCCTTCCTCCCCCTCCCAATCCAGAGGTGCCTTCGGGGACTTTTACCCCCAAACCCACGCCGGGGCCTCGCCGGGACAGTTCTGCCAGCCAGGCAAGTTCTCCATCCCACAACACGTGTGCCCACCAGGACTACAGGCACCCGTGGGCCCAGAGCCCCTGGCTGGGGTTCAGCAAGCCCCGGGGCATCCAGCAGCCCCAGCACCGCTCGTTCCAGCTGAATTTTCCAGGATCCAGGTGTACTGATCCTCCCGAGGGCAGCGGGGCTCCTCTGGCACAGGAGGACTGTGTATGGTGCTCGTGCGGCAGCTGGCCACTGTTGCTGTGCCTGTGTGACATGCTGAATGGGTTATTTAATTGTTTCCTTTGGATTTTTGATACTTTTTTAGTATTTTCTGCCCCCCTAAACCCCCCTAAACTCCTCAACGAGGCAGCTCAGACACATGAAAAATAGCGTAAGGGTCCTCAGTGGGGCATTTTGGCCGTTTGTGCAGCGAGCATGAAGCCAAGGAGCTGGGAGGGACCTTGAAAGAGGGTTAGAGGAGTTAACTGGAACGATGCCGTTCCGCTGGGGTGCTCACATGGCTCTGCTGGATGTGTGTGACCCACCAGCACTAGCACAACCTCTCTGTTTCCTTCAGAGCGGGTGGGAAGCCGTGTGGGAGAGGAGTTTCCAGCACGGGATGGAGAGCAGGGCGCTGTGTGGTGCTGGTGGCAGAGGGGTGGGGTTGGTGGGACTTGCTGGGCTTTGTTTCCCCCTGTGCTGTGCCTGGGAGGAATCTCCTCTTTCTGTCTGTGAAACGGGCAGGATCTCAGCTGTTGATCAGCTGCTTAGAGGTTTATTCTCAGAGAAAATAACAACAAGAAGCGTTGTGTGAAGCTCCAAGTGCCTTTGCTGCTCTGGGGAATGGCCTCACCGTGCCTGCCCTGCCTCCTCAGGGCTCCTCCGTGCTATCCCAGCCCGCAGGTAGGAGGCAGCACGGATGGCTGCGTGCCCCAAAGCACCCACATGCCTTTTCCTTTCTCCCCTTTCCCCTTTTTGGGTGCCTGGGGAGGCCCCGTGTTGCTGCACAGCCCCTGTGCCAGCAGCTCTGCTGCCACGGTGACGCGTGGCCTCGCAGGGACTTGCTTTGGGGGCAGACTGCAGTGAAAACCGAGGGCTCAGACCTCAGCTCTGTGCCCATCTGAAGCTGCTTGCAGAGGTGGAGGCTGGAGAGGGGCTTTCCGGGGGGTGCAGCCCTCGGAACCAGCCTGTGGGGGGCTGGAGTTGGTGGCTGGCTCCATCCTGGTTATTTCCCCCCTCCCTGGGATCTCAGGTTCAGGTGGGTTTGGTTTCGTGGTCCTGTTCCTGCCGAGCTGCTGGCAGCAATCGCGTTGTTTAACGTGGAGCAACGACAGGACGAGGAGCTCGCCTGAAACTTAACAGGGAAACTTAAAAAAGGAACTTCAATACCAGGAAGGAGCTGCTAGAGGTGACTGAAGCCCTGATGTTCCCCTCGATGAGTGCCTTGGTGCTCTCCCTCGTGAGAGCCTTCCCCCTGAACCGTGATGTTTCACCACTCTCGTTTCCAGAAATGTGCAGAGAACGCGGGAGGGTGAGGAGGACTTCCAGTGTCGTGTACCCTCAAACTGAAAGCTTGAAATACAACTGGAAACAAACCGCTGCGTCTCCTGGTTTGCTTTCAAGTGGGGAGAGCTCTCCTGGGGTGGGCTCGGCCCCCTGGGACTGCAGGGTGGGGCCGGGGCAGCAGAGCTCCTTCCCCAGGCTCCTGTGCTCCCTTCAGGCAGGTGCTTGTGAAGATAACGGGTGATTTCTGACAGGGTCTGTCCCTGCCTTTCCTGCGGACAGCCATCAGTTAAATGCCATCGTGTAAATCAGCCAAGGGCTGTCTGCTCCTCCAGCAGCGGTGTCCAACCAAGTCCCGGCTCCTTGGGGCTGGGATTTGGCTCAAAACCCCTCAAAAGGGCTGGGAGGGAGGAGTGGGACAGGGTGGCACAGGGTGGGGCGTGGGCAAACGTGGCTGAAAGGAGGAATGGGATTGAGGAGAGGGAGGCAAACATCAGCTGCTTGGGGTTGGAGCTCTCAGACGGGGTCACTGATGGCGAGTTGCAGTTCCAGGTCCCTTCCTTGGAGGGGAGGCAGAGAACTGAAGTTCCCCGTTTCCTCTCTGCTTTTCTTTTTTCTTAAAAATCAATAAAACAGCAGGGCAGCGCGGGATGGCTGCCCCCGGGAACATGCTGTCTCCGAAGGTTTGTTACTCCGTGTCCTGCTGCGTTCCCAGTACAACCGGTGCTCTGTCAAAGCTCAGGGTCGCTTCTGCACCTGGAAGCGGGGTGAAACGTGACCCCGGAAAGCCCCTCGGTCACCCCTCTGTCCCCAGGGGGTGACAGGAGCGTGGGGACGGGTGTTCTGGCAGAGCCCAGCTCCTTCCCTGCTGCTCTTCCACCCCGCCGTGGTGGAAGGAGGGCGGCTTTGGGGTCTGGGGAGCGCGGTGCTGGCTCTGAGCAGTGCCAGGAATGGGGATGCCCACAGGGTGGGGGCTGGAAAGGGCCCGAGGTGTGTGCTGGTGATGGCTGTGGCCATAGCTGATGGGCTGGGATGCAGCTGGAGCACCCACGTGGGATTCCTGGTGCTGCCGAGCATCTTTTTCAACATTTTGCGTCTGGAGGTGACAGCTCGGAGCGGGAGCCAGCTGAGCTGGGGCCGTTGCTGCCCATATCCCTGCGAGCAGCCCCACGCTCCCCATTTCCACACAAATCCCGGTATTTCTCTGCTCCCCCAACTCCTTCTTTTTCCAGCAAAGCCACCGGCTGACCGGGATACCTGCGGGCAGCCCCGCTCCCCTGCTCACCCCCCCCTGCCCCACAGGGTGTCCCCGACCCCTCCGTCACTGCGGGGCCGTGCCCGGGGACCTGGATCTCTGCGGCTCGCTGCCTCTCCTCGATGCCCCCGGCTCACCCACACGGACTTTGCACCCTCCCCGTGGGCGTTGTCAGCTCCGATCCCGGCCATAGGTGACAGCAGCGGGACCGTGGCCCCGATGGGACACCAGCAGCACGGCGATAGCAGCGGGATCATGGCCCCGATGGCACAAATCCCCCCTGGATGCCCCCACACCTCTCCAGCAGCCCTGTCGTGGTGGCTCACCCCCCCAGACCAGCCCGTCACCGAAGTGTTCCTGTGGGGTTTGGGGTCACGGCGTGGGGAAAAACCCCAAAAGAGAGCCGTGGCCTTGCAGCAGCCGAGGTCCCAGGCTGCAGGTTGTGAAATTTCCCCCAAAAAGAGACATTTTTGGAGCCTCTTGAGCAATTCCAGTGGCGGCGAGGCGAGCTTTGCCTGGGAGCCCCACCGAAATGCCCGAAGAGCGTGCTTTGTGCCCAAAGCAGGGCGCCGAGTCCGTGTCTGTGTCCGTCTGTCCGTGCACGCCTGTATCGTGCCCACGCACCTGTAGCTGGCCTTATGGCCGTGTACCCGTGTCTGTCTGTCTGTCTGTCCACATGCTTATATCTGTCCGTGTACCTTTGTATGTCCGTATACCTACATCTTTATGTCAGGTACCTGTCTGTCTGTCCACGTACCTATATCTTTCTGTCCGTCTGTCTACGTACCTCTCTGTTCATGCCCGTGTACCTATGTCTGTCCGTGTGTCTGTCTGCCCATGTACCTACATCTCCTTATGTCCATCCATGTACCTGTATCCATCTGTCCATCCATGTACCTATGTCTGTCTGTCACGTACCTATGTCCGTCCATCCACGTACCTATATGTCTGTCTGTCCATATATCCATCTGCCCATCCTTGTCCCTATATCTGTCTGTCTGTCCCCCCATACCTGGTGCTATATATAGGGTGGCAGGCATGGTATAACTACCATACCTATACCCGTCCCGTTACCTCTGTCTGTCTGTCCCTGTACCTCCATCTGTCTTTATGTCCATGTACCTATATCCGTCTGTCTGTCCACGGCCCTGTCTGTCTGTCCATGTTCCTATATCCGTCTGTCCGTCCATGTTCCCATATATCTGTCCCCCCATACCCGATGCTGTATACATGGCGGCAGGCGGGGTATATCTGCCATACCTCTACCTGTCCCCATACCTCTGTCCGTGTACCCGTGTCCGTCTGTCCGTCCGTGTCCCTATATCCGTCTGTCTGTCCCCCCATACCTGGTGGTGCATATATATGGCGGCAGGCACGGTGTACCCACCGTACCTACACCCGTCCCCGTCTGTCTGTCTGTCTGTCCGTCTGTCCCCGTCTGTCTGTCCGTCTGTGCCCCCATATCCCCACCCCCTCCCCGTCCCCATTCCCCCGTCCCTGCCCCTTTAACGCCCCCCCCCATTTGGCGCGCCGGGGCCGTACCACCTCGGGAAGGACGGGGGGGGGGGGAGGCAAACTTCCGCGGGGCCGCCCCCTCCGGCGCCTCCCATTGGCTGCGCGGCGGGGGCGGGGCGAGGCTCCCCCCGCGCGGGGTCGCGGTGGTGCGGGCCGGGCTGCGCGCGGCGGCGGGGCCGGGCCGGGAGGGGCAGAGCGGGGAGCAGGTGAGGGGGGAGGGGGGGCTGGGGGGGGGGGCGCTATGGGGCGGGGGGGGGGGTTATGGGGTAAGGGGGGGGGGGTTATAGGGTAAGGGGGGGGTCGTGGCTCCGCTGCTGGGGGGTTTGGGGTGTGGGGGGCTCGTTGCTGGGGGGTTTGGGGCGAGAGGACCCCGTTCTGGGGGGGTTTGGGGGGGGGTTAAGGGGGGGTTTGGGGTGCTGGGGGCGTTATTTGGGGGGTGGGGGGCGAGGGGGGGTGGGGATGGGGTGGGCAGGGCCCTGTAATGGGGGCTGGGGGCAGGGGGTGCTGTTAGTGGGGTTATTGGGGGGCTGGGGTAATTGGGGGGGCGTTATTGGAAGGCTTGGGGTGGGGGGGGTCCCACTGGGTGGGGGGCTTTGGGACTGGGGGGCTGCGGTGAGCACAGTCCTATTAATGGGGGCCTTGGGGTGAGCAGGACCCCGGTACTGGGGGGCTTGGGGCGAGGAAGACCCCGGTATTGGGGTAAAACTCCGGTATTGGGGTGAGTGGGGTTGCTGGGGGGCTTGGGAAGAGCACAGTCCTGTTATTTGGGGGCTTGGGGTGATGGGTCCCCATTATTTGGGGTGCCTGGGGTGATGGGACGCCGTTACTGGGCTGCCTGGGGCGGGCTGAGCCCTATTATTGGGGGTCTCCTGGGGTGTGGGGCTCCCCCACCACTGGGTTCCCCCCTCCGAGGGGCTGCTGATCCCTGGAAGCCCCCCCGAGGGCTCCTCCCTGACCTTGCCCTGGGAGCAGGAAGGCTGATAATGATGGATATTGGTGTGATAGGTAATTAGAGGTAATGATTGGGAGAAGAAAGGTGTCATTTAGGGTTTCTGCCTAATCTCAGTGGCCTGGGAAACCGAGGTGGGATTCGACTTTTCCGCCCGTTTCTAAAAAGCAGCAGCAGGTCCTGGGGAGGAGCCAGAAAACTCCAAAGGATCAGGTCTGTGCTTCGAAATCCGGAAAGTAAAACGGTGCTGGTGTCGTGGGGGCAGCTCAGCCCCCAGTTTGGGCTTTGTGGGGTCGCAGCGAGGAGCTGCACGTCCAGCCCTACCCTAGCTGGAAGGCAGCGTGCTGGCCTTTGCTGTAGGTCTCTGAGAAATCCCGACGGGCTGTTGTGCCACGCAGGGCACGCGTGTAAATTAACCTGCTGCAGGTAACGAAATTGGTGAGCTGCCCCCCCCGGAGCACCCCGTGTTGTCCCAGTGCTCGGTTTTCCTTCAGGCTTGTATTTAGTCGGGTGTTTGCTGGGCATTGGGGTGTGCACAGCTCCCGGTGCCTCGTTTTGGGGCCGTGCTGGGCGCCCTGCAGCACGTGGACGTGGCTCTGCACCAGAGCTGAGCGTGCAAAACGCTTCCCCACGCCGCTGGGGAAAGGCAGGGCTGGCACACCGGGCGCTTTCCCCTGATCCTGCGGTGTAAAAAGGTGGGAAAAAAACCCTCGGAGAAGGAACGGGGTGGGCAGGAGGGAGGAGCTGCCACCACCCAGCTGGCTTCACCCTTACAGGAGCCCTGCTCTGCTCCTAAATCTCCTCGTACAACCTCTCCCCGCGGATCGCCGAGGGAAATCTCCTGCCCTGTCATCGCTTCGCAGCCGCCTCCCGTTCAATCAGTAATCCGCGGGGTGGTGCCTGCGCGGGGTTGAGCAAGTGAGTGCTTTCTGCAGCTTTTGCTTTGCTTTTTCCCCCCCCACACCCCAAGCGGCTGCGGGAGCTCGCCGGGGCCCCCGGTCCCCTTTCCTGCTCTCCAGGGAGGCGTTTGGTGCTGCTCGCCCTCCGTGCTGCAGCTCCTGGGCGCCGTCAGCGCCTGCTCGCGGAGCGGTGGGAACGAGGTAACGAGTTTTTTCTCACCCCGCGGGCTGGGGGAGCACCTTTGGGTGCCGGTGGGTCTGTGGGGACGAGCTGGGGGCGGTGGTTCCTTCGCCCAGTTCACCCCCAGCAGGAGCGGGCTGGGATCTCCTTCCATCTCCATCTGAGATGCAGCAAAGGGAGCGTTCGCTGTGTCCCCAGGGGCTGGGTGAAAGATTTCCCCACTCCTGCCATCTCCTCCCCGTCCCTTTTCTCCCCGGCAGGAGCCGAGCAGCCGGCAGTTACCTCCGGTGGCACTGAACTTTGTGCTGTTGCCTGACTCGAGCCCTGCTCCCCTCAGCAGCGCCGCTCGCGGGGCTTGCACGAGGTGAGGCAGGAGCCCTGCGGCGTGCGCCTGCCAGGGCTGGTTTCTGCGGGGTCTGAAATTTCCCAGAACAGAGCAAATAACGGCAGGCTGCTCCTAATTCCTCGCCCGAGTAAACGTTGGGCTCAGCTGTGGGCTGCCCGGTGCTCGGAGCCCTCAGAGAGGCAGGGAGTGCCCGTAGCTCTGGTGGCTTCTCTGAGGCCACCGGTCCAAAGGGCGGCTGAGTTTGATCCTGGGGGCAGGTTATCGAAGCGAGCTGCATCACGTATCGCCCACTTCTGTGCCCACAGTTCTTCTTTTGCAAGGAATTCAGTAGGATTACTCATTAATATCCCTTTCTCCATATAGACCAGGGGATGGGGAGGATCGGAGGGGAAGATGGGGCTGGGTTTTCCTCCCTGGAAAAATCTCTCTGCCTGCGCCAGGTGGCTGTGAGGGGCTGGTGGGCAGCTCGGGGGGTTGGTGGGTCTGTCCTGGTGGCACTGGCTGCCTCCTGCTGAGGGACTTTTTGGGAAACGTGTCTGCCGGCCCGGCTTCGTGGCTTCGCGGCAGCCCCGGGTTTGAGCTAGCTCCAGGCTTCGGAGGAGGAAGCTGGTGAAGCGCCTGCGAGGATTGTGCAAGCCCTGGTTGTGTAACGGGGCCGCGTGTACGATTACTTGAGGTACGAGGAGCAGCCAGGCGTGCAGAGGGGAGGAACAATGGTGTGCCGAGCGTCTTCTGTTCTGCAGGGGCGGCGTGGGGTCGGGGAGCTGTGGCTCTTCCAGCAGGAGAGCTCCTTTCAGCCTGGGTTTTCTTAACTTTTCCTTACTGAAGTCAATCAATAACCCCTCCAAACACGCCGCTCCGATCAGAGATCTGTACTCAGACTTAGGGTTAGAGTTAGGGTTGCTGGATCTGTTTTCGCCACGTCCCTCTGATGCTCACCCAGCAAACCTCCCGCAGGAGAGCAGCGTTAGAGGGCTTTTGCCACCCGAAGGTGGCCTGCAGCTCCTCTCGTCCTGTCCCAGCTTCTCAGCACTCGTTCCCCATTCCAAGCGTGCCCGTGTGGCTCGACGCCCTGGGAGGGGAGGCTGGGGAGCAGGATTAGCCAGCAGAGGAGTTCAATTCACCTGCCCCGTCTCAGGTTTTGTTTATCCCCTAATCCTGCAGGCTTGTTTTTCTCTCCTGCACGCTTGTTTATCTGCGCTGGCTCCTGTTCATCGGGCTGTAGGTGCCGGTGAGATGCCTCCCACCCTTGTGCAGGTTTTTACCTGGGGAAGGGAAGGGACAATGCCTCAGGTCCCCTGGTGCAGCGCCCTGCACTCGCTGCCAGCCCCACGGTGGCGTGCCCATGGTGCCGAGGTTCAGCACCTCTCCTCGTGTTCCCTTCCTGGCTCTCCCAGCCTCTCTGCTGTCCTTGCTGGGACCTGTTGGCCAGAGAAAGCCCCAGTGGGACAGCAAACGCTCCCATATGCAGTGTTTTGCCTCCAAATGCACGCTCCACATCTGTCTCGTGCTGAAAATAGCAATTCTCCAATGTCCGGGCCGGTGTGTCAAGGCCTGCTTGGAAGCGACCTTGCACAGCGAGGAGAGTTTGTTGGTTCTGCCTCACCGAAAGCCCCGAGTTGTGTGTGGGCGTCTGACCCTGCTGGGGGCCTAAAAACCCCTCCTGGGCTTAGTTTGGAGTGACACGTTCCTGGGTGCTGTGTGAGGCGTGGTGGCATTTATCACAGACGGGCTTTTGGGCCCGCTGCTCGGGCTGCAGGCCGGTGCTGTGAAACCGGAGGGGTTTCCACAGGCTCCGGCTGCTCATTTCCACTCAGGATCCCCCATCTGCCACCCAGCTCTTTTCTGGGGCCGTGCCATGCTGAGCTGATCCCTGGCTTAAAGCTGTGGTTATTTTTTTTTTAAGGCTTCTTCTCCATGGTGCCGTACAAGAGCGGTCACCATGAGCCCGCAGGGATGTTCTGGGGCACGCTGACATCCCCGGCGCGGAGCTCCCGGCGCTAGAATCGTGACAGCCGTGCTTCTGCTTTCTGTGCTAACCCAAAATATGTGCTGAGTCAGTGGCACGAGGGTCGTCATGTGGCTGCAGGAAGCCAGAGGAGCGCCGTGCCGAGCCACCTCCCCGGGCACGGCTCCGTTCGTGCCCCTGGCACGGCTTTTGCTGGGAGCCCCACACGGGGAGAGCTGGGCTGAGCGAGCCGGGGGCTCTCTGAGGGTGCTGCAGGTCGGGGTGGGGGTGAATTGAGAACGTTGCTGATCGTAACAAGTGTGGAAGCAGTCCTGTGGTGAGTGTCCTCGCTGGATGCGCCGGTGAGCGGGGCAGGATGGGGCGCTGGGGGCTCGTGTTGGCTGCAGGGCACGCAGCGAGCTCGCTCCTGTGGGTGTGCTTCAGGTTTCGGACCTGTCCCGGTGTCCTGGGACAGCCCAGAGCTCGCTATGTCCAAAAAGCGTCCAAAAGGGGCTCTGCCACTTGATTTGGCTCGGAAAACCCCAAAAAAGCTCAGCTGGCTGTGTCGGTAGGCTCAGCGGTGCGGGAGGTGGATCTGGGGCAGGAGTCACGGGCTGCAGCCTGGGGCCAGGCAGCCACGTCCTGAGATGCTTGAAAGGCATCCCAAGCACTGCATAAATCAAACTCAGCTCGTGGAGAGCCAGCTTCCTGCACAAAGAGCTGAGCTAGCGGCCGAGCTGAGGCTTTTTGGTCTTCAGAAGATAACACGAGCTGTCTGCAACCCTCAGAAGTCCGTATATGTGGTGAGACACTGGTTTTTTTTTGGTGTCATCCCCTAATGCTGCCCCCAGCCGTGTGCAAGAGAGGGAGAACAGCAGTTCCCTTGGGGTTGCTGACCGCTTGTTTTTTTAGGGCACTTCCCCTTCCTTCTTGTTATAATGTCATGTAATACCTCGGTACTGCTAACCAGGTGGCACGGCAGCACCTTTAGTCCCCATGGAAATCCTGGGGGATTAAATCAGCCCCGAGGATCTGCAAGCTGCCGTTACCATGCAAATTCCCAGGTTTGGGAGGCTGAAAAGTTGGGGAAAAATGCAGCAGAGCTGCTTCGCTGCAGCCTTTCTGAACGTGTGAGTGGTTTGGTACCTCACGTCCCAGCTGAGATGGGTGCTGTGAGCATAAACCAGGAGCAGGAAATTAAAAAAAAAAGTGGGAAGAGATTGAATGTCTGCCTTATCTTGGCCGAGAGTACAATAAACACTGGGGATGAAAGAGCTGGCCTTGAAGCTGATGGAAGGGGAACTCGTGCATCGTGCGTTTCTTTTCCCCCTGTTTAAAAACCCAAAAAGGCCGATTCCAGCGGGGTCCTTCCTGCGCTAGGGGGAGTGGGCTCCATGAGCCGTTCCCGTTAGGACAGCCTTAAAAAAAAAAAAAAGTGAAGTCTAATTCCACATCCTCTGCCTTAATTCTGCTAGACCTAAGCAAACCCTTGTGTCATGCTCGTGCCTCTGACTTTTGCAGGGCAGATACCTGATGCTGCTGTAGAAACAGCAGTGGGCTTGTGCCGGGGAAGGGTTTTGTCCAGGAAAGGGGGCTGAAGATGGGGCTATTGCTGGGGATAAACGTGCTGGCGTGGCCGTGGCTGCCCCGAGGGGAGCTGGGCATGTTGTGTGTCCTGGAAAAAGCATCCTGAAGGCTCGGAGGTGTTCCTGCAGGCAGCTGGGTGCTGCTTCCCCCGCAGAAGAGCTGGGGGTTTCCCGCGTGTGAGCAGCCACTGAGGCTCCCTGGGGAAGCCCCCATGGATTTTTTTCTGCTCAAAGACGTAAAAAGCAGCTCGAGAGCTGAGCAGGAGCCCGGGCTGTGTGCGAGGGGGCGGCTGCCTGGCGGGGGCTGAGCTCTTCCTGCAGCTGAGCCGGGGTGGCAGCGAGGAGGAGAGCGGGCAGGGAGAATTTGGGGTTCGTCAGGAGGGGAGGCAACGAAGGAGCAGCACCTCCAACACTTCTCCTCCGCGGTATTTCCCTCCCTGGGTGCCAGTGGCTGGAGCAGCTGGGAGCAAACGGGGAGGAGGAGAGGAGGGAGCCCGCGGGGAGCTGCTGGCACCGGGTTTCCCTGGCCTGGAGGTTTAGTCTGCGGCTGGGCAGGAGCACAGCCAGCCCTCGCCTGGCTCCGAGACGCAGCCCCTCTCCGAGGGAGGGAGGCCGGGGTGCCCTGCCCAAGAGGAGCAGGCGTTTTGCTCGTCTGCAGCCGCATTGCTCGCATTTTTCTTCCCACCCCCTGCCCAGTGCCATCTCCGCCAGCCCAGTGGCAAGCGGGGAGCTCTGCGGTGCTTTAGTGCCTTTCGTGGTGTGCTGTGCCAAGCTCCTCGCTAAATTAAACTCCTGGTGGGGCTGAGAACCTGTTGGGATGTAGAAATGCCCAGGAGCCCGTCCGGGATGGCAGGCAGCAGGCTGTGGGTTCCCCCGAGCTATGCAGGAGCTGGATGCGTCCTTAGCAGGGGTAGCGACAAGCAGGCGGGGTGGGCTGGGGTAAAAACCGGCTGCTGTGTGTTTTTTGGGGGATAAAATGATGGGCTGGAGGGAGAGCCTGGGTGTAGGTTGGGCAAAGTGCTGTGAACAAAGAGTTGGTGGCTGGTACCTGCTCTCACATCCCACAGGATGCTGCCCCAGGGAGTGCTTCTGAAATTTTGGGGTCCTTTGGTGTGGCTGGGGTTTGATTGGGATCAGCACCTGGCAGCAGGGCACACGCAAGGGGAACGGGGTCAGAGAGCCACCTCTTCCTCCTGACCTCCTGCGTTCCTCTTCCAAGACCTTCCCCCGTCTCCCTCCTGCCCTCTAAGCATCACCTTCTCTTCCCTTCCCAATTCCCCGAACCTGAAACCTCAGCCACTTTTACTTCCCAGCCCAGGCACAGCCTGAAGTTTGCTGCTTCTCCCTCGGTCCTTTAGGAAAGCCACCCAGGAGCTCCTCTCCTTCGGGCCCTGGCGTGCCGAGCCGCGACCCCTCCTCTCCTGCCCTGCCACGTCCCATCCGCGGCTCTGACTCACTGCTGCGTGCGAGTTCAAATGTCCATGGTCTCCCTCCCGGCTTGGCGGGCTGCCCGAGCCCGAGGAGAGTCACTTTGCCCCCGCCAATCGAGTTTTGAGTTAATTATCTCTTTGCCTGGACAGAGTGTGCCCTTGCGTGCCCAGAAGATAATGCTGCTATCGGCGCCGCGGGCAGCGGGGTTCAGAGCCGGGCAGGGCAGGGGGAGGGAGCGAGGGGTGGCTTGGGGGGGGGGGGAGGACGAGGCCACAGGGCACTCGAGGGCTGGGGACGTGTCCTGGGTCCCCACACACCTTGGGCATGGCCGTGGGCATGGCCGTGCCTTGGTTTCTGCCTGGTGACCTGCAGCAGAAGCGTCGGCCCTTGGTGGGGCTGGGCAGGGCGGTTTTGGGCTGGGAGGGCTCTGCTTAGTCCTGCCGGGCTGCTGGGTGAGAAAATGGGTGAGGAACACCCTGGGAGGTGTCCCCAAGGAGGTGGCGGCTGTCCTGAGGGCATGGGTTGGGTGCCTTCGTCTCTTCTGTGAGCCAGAAGAAATGGGGAAAGGGAGTCGTGAATGGATGAGTTAAATGAAGGCTTCGGCGGTGTGCTCGCTGAACGGGGGAAGGGGTGGCTCGAGGGGGCAGAAATTAAACTGGGGAAGGGAGAGGGGGTGGCGGGGGAGCCAGAGGCACGAATGGACGGGGTCTGCGTGTGGGGAGGGGGAGTAAGTCAGGAGTGTGGGTGGTGGGGGGGGCGGTGGGGGCTCCCTGCCTGCAGCACGGGGCTGCTCCAGCGGGCTGGCTGAACGGGCTGGAGTTACTTCTGCTGGGTGCAAGGGGAAGGGACGAGCTTGGCAGGACGGTGAGCCACCTCGGGACGTGAAAGCACCTTGCTCAACGTGAAAGCACCTCGCTGAACGTGGTGGAAGCTCTCCAAAAATGCTGTGGGGCTGCCTGGTGCTCCTGGAGCTGAATGTGTAGCGGAAAAGCACGTTCCCAACAGCCTTCAATTCTGTTCCTCTGTGCCCGTGTGCTGCTGCAGGCATTCATTCAGTTCTTTCTCTCTCCTCATTTCTCTCTCCTCCCAGCCTCTCTGATCGCCATGGGGGACGCAGGCATGGACGCGCCTCCCGCGGGCAGCGTGCAGCAGGACTCCTTCTTCAGCATGACCGACGTGTTCCTCATCTCCCTCATCACCGGGCTCTTCACCTACTGGTTCTTCTTCCGCAAGAAAAAGGAGGAGATCCCCGAGCTCCCCAAAATCCAGACACTGTAAGTAACAACTCGGAGGGGAGGGGGGCAGCGGCTTTCTGTCTTGGTGCCAGTCCTCCTGGGGGCTGGGACTGCAGGATCCCAGGAGCAGAGGGCTGCTTGCTGTGTCTGAGGGTGGTTAAATGGGATTTCCAGCCTTTCACTCAGTTGTTGCTGCGTTTCCCATTGCGCCCGGGCCTCACAGAGCTGCCAGTGGGGCCTTGAAGGCTCCGGGAAGAGGCTTAGCTGGGTTCTGCGGGGTTTCCAGATGTGGGATCTTTTTGAGCTGTGCGTTTCCTTCACAATGCTGAAATCCCCGTGGAAGAACCAAGCTCCAGTTCTCTTACCCTGCGCTGTGGCTCAAATCAGTAATTCGTCTTGCCAAGCGAGGCGAGAAGAGGCTTTAAAATCCCCTGGCTGCACTTCAAAATGCTCCGGGATTGCTTTGGCTGTTCTCTTCATTTTCTGATAAGTCACAGATAAATCTGGAGAAAGACGAATTTGTTCTTAAGCAGGTTTCTTCTGTCGGAAATCTTATCTGCTCTTAGCTGTCAGGAGAAGAAACAGGGCCTTGGGAACTGGGAGATAGTTTCTGGGCACGAGCTGCTTGGCAGCTCTTACGAAACGTGCCCGGCTTTGCTGCCTGGCCTCTGCAGCAGCAGGAGGCTGGGCTGGGACGGGGAGAGGTCCTTGTTCCACCCCGTCTGCTCCCAAGGGTTTAGGGCCAGGAGCGAGCTGCGTCAGGGGAGGTCTGGGGGAGGTTGGTTCTTCGCCTGGCACTTACAAAACTCAACATCAGTTTTCTTGCTGGCCTTTTTAGCCCATTCCTTCTGTTTCTCCTGGGAGCAGGGGGCCTTGCGTGGATGGCACGGTCAGTACAGGTTGCAAACCCTGCCCCAGAGAGCTCGGGAGCTGGCGTCGTGCGGTACCATCCCTCCTGGGATCCGCTCTGAGGATGCAGTTTGCCCCGGGGCAGAAAGCCAGCTCAGCGTTGGGTCTCTGCAGAAGCTAACCTCTGTGTGAGGTGAATCCTCTGTGTCCGTGGCGCTGGGTGCAGGCTCGCTGCAGGTCCCTGCTGAGCTGGGAGCCGGGTGGCCGTGCAGCCGCGAGGGGCAGGGCTGTGGAGGCTGGATGCTCACAGTAGCTCCGTGATTTTCCACACCCTGCTGCGCCAGCGAGGTGTCCTGCATGAAGGGATTTTTTTTTTCTCCATGAGGCACTGCTCTGGTAAGAAATACCTCCCAGTCCTTGGTTCCAAAGCCGAGCACAGGGGTCGCAGCCCAGCAGGGGCAGGAGCTGCCCGTGGACGGGTCAGGCGGGGCCGTTTGGTGATGAGCCAGGGCACTGCACAGGAGCCAAGGCATTTTGTACTCCTGTTACCCCGTGTGGACACAGCATGAGGTTGCGGGCCTCTTATCTCTTTTATCTCTTCTTGGCTTCTGTAACTACCTCAGTGGGCTGTGCTCCTTTCAGGGCTCATCGCTCAGTGTGGGTGTCGCGATTCAGGCTGTGGTTGCAAAGGGGCAGGTTTGGTCTCATCTCCTTGGTCAGATCATGATTGCTCTGGCTGCTGGGCAGAGCCCTCTGCTTGAAGGCTGGCCTGGGGTGCCAGGTCTTTTGTGAAGTCCCTGGGTGATGGGAAGAGCAGCATACACCTGGTGATAAGCTGTAAGGCAGGCTGCACGCACCGGTGCGCGTTTCCTGGGTGGAAAGGGTTTGGGAGAAGAAAAATGTCCCTGGCTGCAGTACCACGTGGCAAACAGGTGTGTGCGAGGCTGATAGCAGCTATCAGTGAATGATTCCCAGCCTTATCTTGGGCATTTGTTTTGTTGAATCAGTGAAATACTTTCCCTCCCATGCCTGCAAGAGCGTGTGGATGTGTGCGTGCGGATCCGGGACCGCGACGGGCACGGCCAGAGTGCGAGCAGAGCTGAGCTGGCTGCAGGAACAGCACCAGCAGCTGGAAGTTAGATCCTGACCGACCCCAAAACTCCCATCCTGGCTGTCCTTGTGACATCCCACCAGCACACGCAGCTCTTCCCCAGGCTGCTGTGACCTTGCAGAGAAGTGGCGCTGCGGAGGAGCTCGCCAGGCACCCCAGGCGTCTCCTCCTGCCCCGTTGTGCTGCGGGACCCCGAGCTGTGGGCACCATTTAGGGACTGCCTGGTGGGTTTGCCTACGCTGTGCTGCCTCCTCTGCCTGGCAGACAGCTGGGTGCAGCTGCTGCTTGTGAGCTGCTGGGGAGGAGCAGCACCTTGTGTCACCGACAGCCAGGCTGGAAGGCCGTGGTGCTCCACACCTCGTCTGACACGATCCTGTTTTGGCAAAGTGACAGCCAGGCAGGTGAAGAGTGAGGAAAAAAAAGCCTTGAAATAGGTTTTTCTATACAGGAAGCCTGCCCCTGCGGCAGCCCTGGTGTGGGCAGCACGGTGAGATGAGGGCAGCACGGACCCGTCGTGGGTGATGGCACATCCATCCCCTGGGGAGGGGACAGCAGCCTCCTGCAGCTTGGGCAGTGTTATTTCATGGCACGTTTGGGTCTGGGAGGGAAATGCTTTGGGGAAAATAAGCTTGTTCAGCCTTGGATTTCCTTCCCTGGGGTGGGGCTTCCTTGCTGTTGAGCAAGCAGATGAGGAAAGCAGGTCACTGTGGGGCAGGGCAGGGAGGCCTGGACACACGGAGGCAGAGGAGCCCTTGGCAGGGGCTGTCTCAGGCTGACGTGGAGAACCTTGGCCTTCGGAGGTGCTGCCTTGCTTCAGCACTTTCCCTGCAGCTGCACCTCGACTCGCCAAAATGTCCCGATGTGCCTTATCTGGGGGACGGTTTCTGTCACGGCCCTTTAGCCCCCAGCTTCAGCCTTGAGACTGGGGGACAAAAGGGTTGGATAGGGATTCAGATGCGTCGTGAGGGGTGCTGCCTGAATGGGTTTGCTGCAAGGTGTGAGAGTGCAAGCAGAGGCTCCATCCACACGTGGGCTCTGGCACCGTGGTGCCCTCCTGGGGCTTTTGGGAGCTGCCCACACGCCTCAACCAAGCTAAGGCACAAAGAAAATGCCTCTGCTGCTGACTGTGGAGGAAGAAATGCACAAAGTCCCCTGTTCTGGATGGGATCTGGGTTGGGTTCACTTTCTGTGGCCCCGCACAACCACACTCTCCCTCTGCCAGTGTGTCTCGGGTCCCAGAGAGGGGACAGAGCTGGGACCAGGTACAAGCTCCCTGCAGGCAAGATGTGGTGTACCTGTGCTGTGTGACGCACGTGGCGCAGCCCGGGGTGCTGCCACTGAGGATTTCTTGCATTTTGGCCATTTTCAGAAGTAATTGAAGCCACTGGTGTGTTCCCAGCAGCCTGCTCTGCAGATGTCCCCGGGGAGAGCAGCTCCAGCTCCCCGTGCACCCATGGTGAGGGTGGCTGTGTGCCCTCTCGGTGGCATTACTGGGGCATGCACTCCTTTTACTATTTCCTTCCCCTTGGCCAGGCCACCTCTGCGTGTTCCTCAATCACAGATTTCCTCCCTCCCTCCCTCGTGTGCCTGCAGTGCACAGATTGCTCCCCTGGGGAGCCGTGGCAAGACCCTGATGGGCGCGCTTGGTGTCAGCCCCCCCCCTCCTCCTCCCCCTCGTCTTTGACGTTGTTTGGGGCAGAAAGGGGCTTATCTCAGCTCTGCAGCTACACAACCCCCTTCCCTGGTGCTCGCCGGGTTTCCTGTGGCAGGAATCGCTCCAGCTTCTCGGCCTGATCAGCTCTCTGCTGCCTGCGTGCGTCAGAGGCAGAGACCCCCTCCGATTTCATTGGGATTGGGATCCCGGGGAGAACAAACCCCTCGGGGCCACCCCCGGCGTGGCACTGCCACAGCTGCTCCCGCCGTGCCTGGAACCCTTTCATTCAGCTGCGACGCCGACTTTTGTTTTATTTAAAAAAAAAAAGGAGATATCTAAAAGCAGCTGGATACAAACCGTTTCCAAGGTAACGGGGCCGGAGGAGGGTTTTGTGCCCTGTCCCCCCCCCCCTTCCCTGCGCTCCATGGGGACGGGAGAGGGACGAGCGCTGCGGGGAATCCTGGGAGGTCTGGTTCCCTGCTCCTAATTCCTCGCTGCCCCTGCTGCCAGATGTTGCTGCCGCGGCTCGGGGCCGCGCGGATCCGCTCGGGACCTCCCCGAGCTCCTGCTATGACCCGCGCCGGGACCTCTCGCGCCGCCTCTCTTCTCCTTAACAAAAGGCTGACGCCCGGCTTCGGCGCCCGGGGGGAGCGGAATGGAGAGGCCTGTCCCCGAATCCCCACCGAGGAGCTAAGTTAGAGCCTTCCCCCAGCGCTCCCCCCGCAGACACGGCCGCCCCGGGACTCTTTGTTTGCCTGCGCCCTCGCCATGGGATGCGCCTACTCGGTGCCAGGAGAAGAGGCGGCCGTGGCCAGGTGAGTTCGTCTGCCCCACGAAGGGGGTGGCTCGGATCAGGGGGGAGCTCCCGCTGCCCCCAGGGAGCTGCTTGGGCAGGAGAGTGCAGGGAGAGCTGTGCTGAGAGGCATCTCGCTGCCAGGAGGTCCCCGAGCGCAGGGAGAGCCGTGCCAGGAGGCACCTCGCTGCCAGGAGGTCCCGGCTGTGGTGCCTGAGACAGAGCAGTTTGTGTCCAGGTTGGTTTCTCTTCGGTATCTGCGTGTGCCTTCAGTAGGCAGGACATTTTGGGGGGGCTCTCGGAAGGAAAGGTGTTCAGCTGAACCGAGCCCGAGGCTTGATGGAGCGGAGACTCTGATAACGTTGCTGAGCTGCCGGTGATTTCCTCCCCTTCTCCTGAAATCGAACCGAAAGGGAGCTCTCTGGGCTGCGGGCTCTCACCGAGGGCTTGCAGCCTGCACACACTAAGCTAAGAGCTAATCCCCTCTCCTCCACCCGTCACTCTTTCTAACTCTCTTACAAACGCTGCCCCGAGCTGTCAAACTCTAAGAGCGGTCGGTGCTAAAGATGTGATTTTCTGCTGCGTTTTCTTTTCGTTCTCCGACTAGTGAAAACGAGCGTCCTTTCTGTCTTCAGGATCTGTGCTTGGATTTTCAAGCCGCCGTGCTGAGGCGGTTTCAGGGAGTCCTGTAGCTCTTTTTTGCAGAAGCCAGACTCGTTTCTTCTGTGCCCGAGCCGCAGGCTGCTCCACCACAGCCCCTCGGTGCGGGCTCGCCTCCTTTGAAAGCCGACCAGCTCCATGCGTGCCCTTTCCTCTTCTAAAGGGAGCTCACTGAAAAGATCCCAAACTCGTTTTTTTATTTTTTTCTCCTTTCTCTCCAAGCGTTCTGTCTAGCTGCTGACCCAACAGCTATTGTAGCTGGATCTGATTTCCAGGGGGCAGTCAACCAAAGGGACGCACCCGCGAGCCAGGAGCTCAGTGAGAGACGAGTCTTGGGAGGGGGCTGTGGGGCACGTGGGGGGCAGCCCATGGGGCCTGTGTCCTGGGGGCACCAGGAGCAGGGCTGGGGCTGCTCTAGAAGGTGCTTTCCACGTCCCTGTCCCCAGCAGGGTACAAATGACAGCATGGGAAGGCTGAATGGGGGCACAAAGTGGCTCTCCTGGGAGCACAGCCTCTATGGGAAGCTTTTTTGGGTGGTATTCACCTATCTTCTGTGCATGCTGTATGGGAATGTAAGTGCTGGGAGCTGTGGGGCCTGGTTACGGAGCTCCTTGTGGGGTTGGGGTGCTCGGGGGCGTGCTGGGTTGGACGCCCCCCACCCCGCTGCTCCCTGCGTGCTCTCTGCGAGAGCCTGCGCACACCCGCGCGGATCCCCCCCTCCGAGCCACGGGGTGTAGGAAACTGTTAGTGAGCTCTGCACATTCTCACATGGGCCGGAGCCAAAACCATTTGTTTTTTGCCTGGAGGCTTCTCTCTTCCCACAGGAGACCCAGCCTTGCATTCTTCCATTGTGAAAGAGAAATGGGAACGGGTCCCGCGTTCCCCTCTTCCGCAGCAGGGCAGGCAGCAAGTGAGCTCCTGGCACTTGTCCTCCTGCCTTGAAGAGGCTCCGGTGGCAAATCTGCTGCAGCCACATGTCCCTGGGGGTGCCCAGCTTCCAGCAGGGCTGGGTTGCTCTCATGCTGTGCCACTAAAAGCCCATAAATGTGCTCAGGGCAGTCGGGTTCTCTTGGCGTCCCACCTAGCAGGGTAGCCGTAGCAGAGCGAGCTTCTGCCTGGCTGATCCTGACACCGGTGTGGTTCATCCCTCCTTCAAAGCAAAGAAAGCCACCGCCGTGCCCTCTGTGCTGGGGACAGGAGCCCTGGTGTGGGACTGAGCACCGCAGGACCTCGAAGGGCAGCAGTCGCCTTGCCAGCGGCTCCGATCCGCCGCGGAGCCTCTGTGTGTCCCTGGGGCTCCCGGCTCTGGGACTCATGTCTGGCACGCTCTGGGAAGGTCTGTTTTGAGGTCAGAACAGCTGGTTTTTAGCCTTGTGTGACTTCAAGCTTGGAGAACCCGCCCCTGGGGGCATGGCTGAGAAGCAGAGCCTGCCTGCTGCACGGGGGGGAGGCAGGGAGCTCTCCCGTCCCTCCTCTCGCACCGTGGCTGAGCCCCCGTGGTTAATCTGAAGGCATCCTCACATCCCAGCTCTCTGAGGTCCCCTCAACCTGCCCAGTGGTTACGGGGCAGTTTTCAGAGTTAAAAGTTCCCTGCTGCCCAGGGCTGAGCTCCTGGGCTCCTCCTAGCAGCTCGCTGTCCTCTGCTCCATGGCTGTGTGTGGAGAAGCCACCCTGCAGCTGAGCTGAGTGCTGGACAGCCCTGGGACAGGCTAAACACGTGTTTGATGGGGAATCTCCCTGGAATCTCCCTGCTTTGGAAGCCTTCCTGAGACCTGAGATAGGTTGGGGAGCTCTTTTTTCCCTACTTGCTTATTCCTGACCTTAAAGAGTGCGCTCGTCTGAGCGGGGATTCCTCCTGTCTTTCAGGCCACCCTCGCCGAGAGACAGCAGCTTCATTGAGAAGATGAAGAAGACGGTAAGCTGCCTGCATGCACGCTGTGCTGGGAGGGTGACGGAGCTGGTGGCATTCCCTTTCCCCTGGGGACTGCCAGCTGCCAGCAGGGGGGACCTGTTTGTCCCCAGAGACGTGTCTGCTGCAAGGGGCGCCCGGAGACGGGGAGGCAGGAGCAGCTCAAGCAGTCTGTGCACGGGGGTTGCTCTTAGAGAGAGAAAGTTAAAGTGACAATTGGATGCAAGAAAAAAAAAGAAATGTAACATGAGATGGAAGTCAGGAGGGAAATGGCAGGGACTTCAAAGTCGTTGGCTGCCAGCTGTGTGTCTCTGGGGCTGGTTCCCGAACCTGGCTCGCTCTGAGATGGGAATTGCACACAGAGCTGGCAGCTGCTGGCTGCTGGACTGCACGCAAGAGGAGGCAGAGGGAAAAGCAGGGGCTGGATACGTTTTCCATTTTACATCAAAGTAGCTGGCTTGCTGCAGAGCAGGAGCTCCTGTGCTCGGGCACTTCCCCAAAGCTTTGGCAAAGCTGCTCTCATCCAGGGAGTTCCCCGCTTCCAGGAGTCACCGCGCAGCCTCGAGGCTGAGAGCAAACCTCGAGGGGTTGAGGGGTTGTCCTTTGCTTTGGTTTTAGTCTGCCCCGAGTCACCTCGGAGATGAGCAGAGCGATATTCCTGCTAACAGCTCAGCCTTGAGTCTTCGGCCACAAACCTGGCGGCAGCCCCTGGACGAACGCAGGCTCCTTCCAGCTGCAGGGCTCCCGCTCCCAGGCTTCTGTGACGAGAAGCACTTCCTCTGTGCCTCTGCCAGATGAGTAATCACCATTTAACGGGGATTTCTTCTTCTCTCCAGGGACGCAACATCGTGGTTTTCTATGGCTCCCAGACGGGCACGGCGGAGGAGTTTGCCAATCGCCTCTCCAAGGACGCTCACCGCTACGGCCTCCGCGGCATGGCAGCAGACCCGGAGGAGTATGACCTGGTAACTTAGACACGAGCACGGCCTCGGGATAGATCATATCCATCCAGCAGCCCCCAAAAAGCAGACAGAACGTGGCCATGGGACTGTTAGCAGTGGTACTTAGAGGAGCAAAGGAGATTGAATGAGGCGGAGAGGTGCTGAGGTGGGCTCAGTCCTCATCAGTCTATGGATTTGGGGTGAACTCTGCAACGTGTCTGAAAAGGGAGGGTAGCCTGGGGTGTCTGGGAGCCGTGTCACACTGCTGACAGTGTGAAAAATGCTCCACGTTCATTCTGTAGTCAGCATTGGTCCCGTGGGCCTGCAGCAGTCTGGCACAGAGGCACTGATGCTCCGTTCTCAGGATGGAACAACAATCCTGTCCCTTACAGCCTAGACAGAAAACCCAATCGCTTTTCTAGTGGGGCAGAAGTGCTGATTTCAGCCCAGTGAGGGTGTGGTTGGCTTTATTTCCCTTGCCATTTCAGGTGGCTTCGGCCTTTCCCCAGCCCCTGTTGTAATCAGTTTGACGTGACGTGGTGCTGCCCTGTGCACCGGGGCTGTAGCTGTGCTGTAGGAACAGCTTTGCCCGATAACCCTCTCGTGGGATCCTTGGAGCTTTATTCTCTGCTGTGTTGCAGTCGGACCTGAGCCGCCTCTCCGAGATCGACAAGTCCCTGGCCGTGTTCTGCATGGCCACGTACGGGGAGGGCGACCCCACGGACAATGCCCAGGACTTCTACGACTGGCTGCAGGAGGCAGACACTGACCTCTCGGGTCTCCGGTTCGCAGTAAGTCACTTCGTTCCCGTTTCTGCTGCGTTTGGGCAGGAAAAGCCAAAACCCCTCCACTGTGAGCTGCTCCGTTCCAGTTTCTGCTGCATTTGGGCAGCAAAGCCAAAAACCTTCCGCTGTGCTTGCACGTGGCTTGGGTACAGGCACAACATGATGCCTGTGCCTCGTCTGGATGCGGTCCCTATTGTCTCTGTCTGCACAGATATTTGCAGGCACGTATCTGGGGGCTTTAAACGCAGCTGCTGGAGCCCTCTCTCCACTCCCTAAATCATGAGGGTTCGCTGGCGATGCCTCGCCGCAAACAGCCCAGCAGGCATCGAATGTAAGGTCTGTAAATGAGTTACAGGCTGCTGCTGCTGTTCAGAAGCTAATTGAGCAGCCCTTGGCCAGATCTTCTCCCACAAATTAAATCACTCGGAGGAGTGCGTGGCTCTTTTCCGGTGCCGAGCTGAATAATTGGCGGAGATGCAGCCACCTCACCTAAAGCCCAGCCAAGTTCCTTAGGCTGCATGACAATTGCAAAGGAGGGGAAAATCCTCCGCTGGAGAGGCGAAGCTGCTCGGCACAAAGCAGCCAGGAAGCGTTCGCTGGGCGGTTTGTGGGAGGGGGGGGGACACAAGTGGTCTGCTGGCAGCTCAGACCCTTACTGGCCCCTGGAGGAGCTGGCACGGGCAGCTCCTGCCTGCACGTCCCCTCGCTGTGCCTGAATCCTGGCTCAGAGCAGAGCTGCCAGCTGAGCAAAGCCAGGGGCAGGTTGGAACTCAGAAAGTTCACAAATAGCTGGTAGGGACCCGGGAGAGTTACTGCTGTCTGCCTGCTGCGTTCCTTATCTCACCATCCTTCGCCTGCTGCTGGCCAGAGGACGCTGGCTGGCCGGGGGAAATGCCCTCCTTGCTTCTCCGTGCTTATCAGCGTTCTCTTCCAGGTCTTTGGGCTGGGGAACAAGACGTACGAACACTTCAATGCCATGGGGAAGTACGTGGACAAGAGACTGGAGGAGCTTGGGGCTCAGCGCATCTTTGAACTTGGGCTGGGAGATGACGATGGCAAGTGAGTGGCTCGGCTTTAGGGGCGGTCTGAGCTGGCTAAAGCAGCGTGGAAAGGACCTTGGCAGGGAGCTGGATCTACTGCTGAGGCAGAAATTAACTCCTCAGGGCTGGTTGTGGTAGCTGGCGTGTCCCTGAGTGTGTGCCTGGTCTCTGTCCTACAGAGATCAGTCAGATCCCGGGATCCCTTGAGCATCCTGGGGAATCCTGAACCTGGGGAAATCCCACATCAGCTTTAAATGACCGTAGCTGTGTTCTTTGCAAGGCTTCACAGCCTCTTCTGCCTTTGCCCTCCTGCAGCTCCCCTGATATCCCAGCCGTGGATAAGTTCCTCCATCCCCGTGGAGGAGCCAGGCTCCATCTCCTTGTGAACTGTTTGTTTTAGGGTAGAAGGCAGCACTGCCCCAACTCAGAGGTCCAGAAATGATTGTCTGTGCTCACCTAACACCCTTCTGGCAGGAGCTTAAGCGTGGAAATTACATCAACCTGTGGCCTTGCCTCCAAGGACTGCAAGATTTAATTAGAGGGCTGTGCCACGTGTGGGAGGCTCTGAGTCTAGGAAAATGAACCTTTCCAGGTTGGAACCTGCCGTGTAGGAAGGCGACTTAATGGCAGGAGTGGGCAAGGGGGAGCTGAGTTGGGCAAAAACCGAGCCTGAATAACAAAACCCTCCTTGGCAGAGCGCAGAAAGGAGGGGTGGGTGGTGCAGCAGGCGTCCCTCCCATCCCCTTCGTGCCCTGAAGATGCTCTGAGACTGGTCTGTGGGCACGTGGAGGTACCAAAACTGCCTGGCTCTGAGAGCAAATGGTGAAGGAGGAGGTTCAGAGGGATCTGAGACGGCTCCTCTGGGAATGCTCCTCTGGGAATGCCCCTCTGCTCCCTCGTGGGCAGCGTTACTGAACCCCTCTTCTGCCCTGCCTAGCCTGGAAGAGGACTTCATCACCTGGAGGGAGCAGTTTTGGCCGGCCGTGTGCGAGCACTTCGGGGTGGAGGCCACAGGAGAGGAGTCCAGGTGGGTGCCAGAGGGATCGACCCCCTGTAAGGGGTGGCTGCAGCATCAGGCCTGGGCCACTGCCCAATTCCTGCGGGCTGGGGGGCACACACGGAGCAGGTCAGTGAGTGGGGCTCTTTGGACTGAGCCTGTCCTGGGGCAAATTCGAGTGCAGCTCTGGATTTCTGGTTTGAAGGGTGGATGTGCTGGGTTTATTTCCTTGGTGATACTCCCAGTGAAGCAGATGTTTCTCCTTTTGGGCTTTCTGCATCATCTCCGTGCTCGCTCATGTCTCAGGAGGGATGGAGGGGTGAAAGTGGCTTTTGTTTTTTTTTTTTTTGTTGTTGAACTGTAGCAAATCCAGCAAAGCAGGGGATGGCTCCAACTGTACCTTGGCCTTCCCACTTTGACTTTTTTCCTCTTTCCTTTCCCCGTTTCCCCCAGCATCCGCCAGTACGAGCTCGTGGTGCACACGGACGTGAACATGAACAAAGTGTACACGGGTGAGATGGGCCGCCTCAAGAGCTACGAGAACCAGAAGCCGTGAGTGCCAGGCTGCCCTAGACGGGGTGTGCGTGGGTCAGGCCTCAGCTGCTGCTGTTCCTGATGTTTCAAACACCACAGGCAGGGGCATTTTGGCAGCACAGCCGTGGGGCAGATGTCTGCCTGAGAGATGTGGGCTCAGATCTCCCCTGGGACTCTTGGGGGTTTCCCCAGTTAATGAATCATTGGTGTTTGAGAAGTCAGCTGTGTTCACAGGCGCTGTTTTGGCTGCTAAGTTCCCAGCAGTTGTCTCGAGGTCAGTCTGGAGCCTTTCGTCCCCCAGAGTAATTAATGCACGATGGCTGCTTGCAGCATTGCTGTGGGGAGATTAATTGTGTAAATGAATTCCGACCTGAAATGTCGCTCTGAGACGTGACACTCCCTCTAATCCCCTGTTGCATCACTTGTTCTTCACGGGGTAGGAGCTGTTGACTGCTGGGCTGTGCTTACAAGGAAAATAATCTGTTTTCTTTGCCAGCGTGGGTAGCAGGAGGATCGTAATTTGTTTCGTGCTGTGGTGTGCTTTGAAACAAGAGCCAGGGCAGCCCCGTGCTCCGATGGTGGAAGCCTGCTCTGGAGCATTCCTGGATGAAAGCGGTGCTGTGAGCCCGCGGGAGGGTAACCCAGAGGTCCTTGTCTTTCCTTCCAGACCTTTTGATGCCAAGAACCCCTTCCTGGCTGTGGTTACGGAGAACCGTAAGCTGAACGAGGGCGGAGAGCGACACCTCATGCACCTGGAGCTGGACATCTCCAACTCCAAAATCAGGTAGTTGCCCACGGGAGGCTGCTCCCCTCTTCTGGCTGGAGCCAAAACTTAACACTGCCCCCTCTTGGCGCCTGGACCACATCCCAGGTACTCCAAATCAGGGTTTTCTCCCACCTTTTGGGCTGTAGCTGGCCACCCTGAGCCCCTCCATAGCAGGCTGCGCATCCGTCCCACCTGGGCAGTGCCAGCTGAAGGAATTCCCTAATTCAAAGGAGAAGGGGGCAGACAAACTGTGAGAGTCAGGAACTGGGGATGGCTCATGCCTGTGTTTGCTTGGCTTGGATGTACGAGCATAGGGAGCATAGGCTAGAGCCCTGCTCTTCAGCCCTCCTGCTGGCTTAAATTCATCGGTGTGCTTGTGAGAAAGCACAGGGCAGGGAGCTGGCCTGTCCTTGCTGGAAGTCTGGCCTCATTAAAGTCTCTGGCAAAGCTGCAGTTATCTTGAAGCTCCCCCATAAAAGACTGGGTTCTTAAAACCAGTATTCCCCAGTGGTCCCGTGCTGCTCTGCCTGCCAGACCTCTGGGGTCTGGCCCTGCAGGTGCTGTGCAGCAGCTCAGCTCTGCTGTCCTGCTGAGCCCCATCCTGCTCGTCCTCCAGCTGAGCAGCTCGGGCTCAGCGTGGGCGAGAAGTGCCAATTTTCATCTCTTCTCTTCCTGTTTTTGTACCAGGTACGAGTCTGGGGACCACGTGGCCGTGTACCCGGCCAATGACTCATCCCTGGTGAATCAGATCGGCGAGATCCTGGGCACGGACCTGGACACGATCATGTCCCTGAACAACTTGGACGGTGAGTGTGGATCGCCCCTGAGCATCTGCAGCTCTCCTTCTGCCACGGCCTCTTGTCCTTGCACCAGAGCAGAGGTCAGATCCCCTTCGGGGCTGAGGCAAACGGGGACATCCCACGGCCTCTCCGAGTGCGCAGCCATTTAGCGGCAGCGGCTCAGAGCCTGCTGCGAGCCAGCCGAAGTGGGTCAGTTGTGAAATGTCCTCGCTGTGCCCATCCAACAACAAGTTACGTAACAGCACGCTTCTAATCACGGAGCGCCAGCCCACCAGAGCATCCCTCTGCTGCTGCTGCTGCTGCAGCCCCAGAGCTCGGGAGGAGCTTTGGAGCCTGAAACGCTGGTGGTGAGCCCCTGGAGGACGCACAGCCCTGGGGACGGAGCTGCCGGAGGAGAGCTCTTCTCAGTGCTGATTCAAAGAGCTTCTCTTGGGCATCGTTTCCAGCAGAGCTGGCCTCTGGCAAGAGGGAGCTTGCAGCTGCTGCCCATCTTGCTCCCGAGGCGGTGAAGCCTGCGCCAAGGCATCAGAGCTGCTGGCCCGGGAGCAGGCTCTTGGTTTCCAGAGAGCAACTGGCTTTAATGCGCTGCTGGAGCTCTGTCCTCATATCATCATTTGTGTCCCTTACGGTGCTCTTAGTTTGCTAAATTGAACAGCTTCAGCCTTGGCTGCTGCTGCTTCACCTCCCCAGGGGGCTGTGAGCACAGATGTCCGTGGCCAAAGGATGCTTCTGAGGGCAGGTCTGACGGAGGCATTAAGAGCACGAGGCCAAATTAGCCCTGCAGAGCCCCCTCCTGCTGGGCCTGGCAGTTCTCTGGGTGTCTCTGCCCTGAGCTCGCCCTGGGAAACCTGCTCCCCCCTCTGTCTGGACCCCAGGCTCCGAGCACTGCTGCTCTCCAGGCCGAGGGCACGCCGTGCCTTCCACGTGGCCTTCCCAAGGTGTCTGTGCAGTGACGCTTCCCGTGGCAGGCAGGGAACAAAACTGGGGGGCAATGAAGTACTTGGGGGCAGCGGGCATGGAGCAGGACGTGTCACCTGCTGCTAGGTCAGCTGCACTCCTGCTGCCCCTGCCCTGAATGTTGCTGCCTGTGGAAAACAGGAGGATGAGCTGAGCCCTTGTCCTCTGCAGCGTGTGGATGTTTCGGGTCAGTGTCCCATCCAGGTGACACCTGTGACAACTGTGCTGGAGCTGCTTTGTGGTGGGAGCAGGGCTTTGGCCAAGAGGCTCCTTCAGCCCTGGGGCTTCTCTCTCTTCCCCTGCTGCGTCCACCTGCTGTACTGCACACAGCTGCTGGCAGGAAATCTCTAATTTAACAAATAGTTACTGGTTTACTTTTTTTTATTATTATTTTTTTCCTCTTTCCTCTTTCATCTCCTCCAGAGGAATCCAATAAGAAACACCCCTTCCCCTGCCCCACGTCGTACCGCACAGCCCTGACGTACTACCTGGACATCACCAACCCGCCCCGCACCAACGTGCTCTACGAGCTGGCGCAGTACGCCACCGACAGCAGCGAGCAGGAGCGCCTCCGAAAGATGGCATCGTCCTCTGCGGAGGGCAAGGTGGGAGCTGCAGCCCTCCCTGCAGAGCTGCTGGGGTGAACTGGGGCTGGGGAGGGGGACCAGAAGGGGATGTGGGGCTGCTGGGTGCCGTGTGTGGGGAGCTCTGGGGGTGTTTGGTGGCTGCGTGGGGGAGTCACCGTGCGTGTGCCCTCCTCTCCCGCAGGCTCTCTACCTCAGCTGGGTGGTGGAGGCCCGGAGGAACATCCTGGCCATCCTGCAGGACATGCCCTCGCTGCGCCCCCCCATCGACCACCTGTGTGAGCTGCTGCCCCGCCTGCAGGCCCGCTACTACTCCATCGCCTCCTCCTCCAAGGTGAGCTGCGGCACCACGGGGTCCCTCCGTGCCCAAGAAAAGCGGGGTTACCCCGACCTGTGTAGGGTCTGCAGGGGGAAACTGGGTGTCCCACCCTGCAGCCAGCTGTGGGGGCTCCCCGTCTGCCTGGCTCTGACGTCCCCTCCCCGCAGGTTCACCCCAACGCCATCCACATCTGCGCCGTGACGGTGGAGTACGAGACCAAGACGGGGCGGCTGAACAAAGGGGTGGCCACCAACTGGCTGAAAAGCAAGGTGCCCAACGAGAACGGGAGCAACTCCCTGGTGCCCATGTACGTCAGGAAGTCGCAGTTCCGCCTGCCCTTCAAGCCCAGCACGCCCGTCATCATGATCGGACCGGGCACTGGCATAGCTCCCTTCATCGGCTTCATCCAGGAGCGGGCCTGGCTCAAGCAGCAAGGTGAGCGCCCAGAAACCTCCCCGGGCAGGAGCTGCTGCAGGGCTCTGCTCTGCGGGGCCGGCCAGCGCCTCCAGCCTGTGCTGGCCACACGCTGATGGGTCAGGGACGTGGGCCTAGCAAAGCAGGGGCTGTGGAGCTGGGTGAAGAGCTGCCAAGTGCTTTATCACAGCACCAGGATGCTTTGAGCTCTTCTGGCTGCAGAGGATGTTTGAGGGGCAGACAGACCTAAGGCAGGTCTTTGACCTCTGCCACCACCTCCCCAAATAGCCACTCGGGTCACTTACACTCATTTCTAACACGTGTAGCTATTGAATGAGCTTCTTCCCTCAAATAGAGGCAGCAGCACAGCTCTGCCAGCCCCGAATCACAGGATCATTAGGTTGGAAGAGCCCTCCAAGATCACCCAGCCCAACCTCTGACCTAACACAAGTCCTCCACTAACCCATATCCCTGAGCTCCACATCTAAACGTCTTTTAAGTACCTCCAGGGATGGTGACTCCACCAGTTCCCTGGGCAGCCCGTCCCAATGCCTCACAACCCTTTCGGTAAAGAAGTTTTTTCCTGGGCGAGCTGGACAGGGGGAGGTGGGGGTGGCAGGGCCGGGGGATTAACGCCTGCCCCGTGACCCCGCAGGCAAGGAGGTGGGCGAGACGGTGCTGTACTACGGCTGCCGCCACGAGCGCGAGGACTACCTGTACCGCCAGGAGCTGGCCTGCTTCCAGCAGGAGGGCGTCCTCACCCAGCTCAACGTCGCCTTCTCCAGGGACCAGGCTGAGAAGGTACCGCTCCTGCCCGCTCACCGTGGTGCTGGGGGGGGGAAATGAGGCTGGAAACACGCAGCCCGCTGCCAGGGAACGGCCGTGGCAGTCCCGGGAAGCCCCAGCTCCTCTGGGTGAGCTGTGTGCCCTGTGACACCTCCTGGGGGCACGGGGGCTCTGCCCCTCTCACATCCCCCTCGTTCCCTGCCAGGTTTACGTTCAGCACTTGCTGAAGAAGAACAAGGAGAACATCTGGAAGCTGCTGCATGACGGAAATGCTCACATCTACGTGTGCGGGTAAGTCGAGGGGCGGGGAGGGGATTTGGGGAAAATATTCCTGTTTTTTGGCAAACGGGCGTGACTCAGCTTACCCCCTGCTCCGTGTGCTGTGCTGAGCAAGCCCCCCACATCTGGGTGTTCAGAGCCAACCAGGGCTCGGTGGCCCCGTGTCCCCACCTCGCTCACGGTCCTCTCCTTTCCAGGGATGCCCGCAACATGGCCCGGGACGTACAGAACACTTTCTACGAGATCGTGGCTGAGTATGGGAACATGAGCCAGTCCCAGGCCATGGACTATGTAAAGAAACTGATGACTAAGGGCCGCTACTCTTTGGACGTCTGGAGCTAAGAGCGGGGCTGGTGGGGCCAGGGAGAGAACGGGTCCCTGGGATGGGCCTGTGGGAGGCAGGAGGTGCCTGCCCGCTGCCCCCGTGGGCGACTGCCCCGTCCCCAGCCTCCAGCGACCCCGGTGTCACCCCCAGCCCCTCCTGGGCCGCAGCCGTCTCCAGGGCAGGCTGGGTGGAAGGGGCTGAGAGGGGCAGGGGGGTGGCTGGGGCTTTGTCCCCGGTGTTCACCTTGGGGTCGGTGACAGCCGAGGGACGGGTGGCACCGGGGGAGCTCTGGGCTCCTTCCTGCACACGAGGTGCTGCCTTATTCCTGGTGCTGCCCAATTCCCGGAGCCCCGGGGCTGGCAGCCGGCTGCTCTGAGGAAAAGGCAGAGCCAGCGCCCAGCTGGGACCCCGCAGGCACCCCTCTCCTTCCCCTGCCGCCCTCCTGGTGGCTCCTGTCCCCTCTGGAAGAGACCTGCTCTGGGGTCACGGCTGCCGGGGCCCCGCTGGCTCCCGTGGGTCCTGCAGCCGCCGGCTCCCCTGTGCCCAGCCCCCTCCGTCATGCTGTGTACGCTCATTTTTTTAAATACTATTTTTATTTTAACATCTTTGTGATTTAATCATGGAAAAAAAAAGAAAAAAAAAAAAGAACGAACTTTTCAGGCTTTCCAATGACTGTAAATTATTTAAATATACTCGCCCTTGGAATAAAAACACTGTTTCTGGAGCTTGCTTCCTGCCCTCCCCTGCACCCCCTGCTCAGCCGAAGGAGGCAGAGAGGCAGGAGCAGCCTCGCAGCCTTCCCTGCGTTTCCCTGCGTGGAGGGGACCCGGGGAAGAGGCAGCAGCCGTGGGCTCAGCTGGCAGGAGGCTCGGGGCAGCTCCTCCCCGAGGTGCCAGGCGCAGGCAGGGAGGTGAGGACAGCAGCAGTGCTCAGCAGGCGGCTCGGGACGGAGACACGGCTGCACTGGAAATGCTCTTTGGTTTCCTGCATTTCAGGAGTTCCCTGCAGTAGTACCGGGCTTTGGGGACGCTGGATCCTGCCCGGGGTGTCCCTGCTCTGGTGGCACGGGGCTGCTCTGCACAGCCCTCCCAGCCCCAGCGCACCCCATGCTGGTGTGGGGGCAGCTGGGGATGGGTTTCCTCCCTCCCCACCACCTTCCTGCCACAGCCAGCCAGGCCCCAAGTGCAGGGCAGAGCCTGCAAACTGTGCCATGACCCCAGCAGAGCGAGGCAGCGCCTTCCCTTTATTATTTCTGCACGTGCATCCTGCAGAGATGCAAGCCCAGGGTGCTGCTCACACAGCTCGAGTAGAGCCTGGGGCAGGCTCGCGGTGCTCCCACCCCTTCCCCTGCCCCAGCTCAGCCCCCCCTGCAGCGAGGAGGAACCGGGGGCAGCCCATGCTGGAAATCAGGCTGTCTGCACGGCCCCCAACAAGCCCAGGGGGCTGCAGGGGCAGCGACTGCTCCCTGCTGGCCTCTGCCTTCAGCACCAGGAGCTGCCCTGGCTGCAGGGCTGGGGACAGGGCCAGCCTCACGCCCAGCCCCGTCCCAAAAGGTGCTGATGCGAGCTGGGTGCCCCAGGCTGCTCCCTGCCTGCAGCAGGGCGAGGAGGAGTCGGGCTCCACCCCAGAACCATTCCTGTGACTGTCTTCAGGGCAGAGAGGAGGGGAGCGGCTGTCCCGAGCCCCCCTGCTCCTCCCGGGGGAGGAAGGCAGGCAGGACAGAGGTGCAGGGTGCTCCTGCTGCCAGGTGAGCGACACGGGCACAGCTCCAGCACCGCAGCCAACGCTTCTATTCACGAGCAGCCCCCGAGCTCTGTCCCACGGAATGGGGAGAGACACGTCTGGACGGCGTCGAGGTGAGGAGCTGGGAACAGAGGACGGAGCCAGCGGGGAGAAACAAACAGTCCTGGCCCCCGCTGCGCCCCTCTTCAGTCCCGCTTGGTGTCTTTGTTCTGGTTCTGAAACTTCTGGTGGACGACGCGGAGGGTGGTGAAGAAGTTCCCCAGGAAGAGGATGAAGAAGGGGAGGCCGCACATGAGGACCTGCGGGAGGCGGGGGTCAGCAGAGGGACATGCCTGGTGCAGACGCCCCCTCCCCGGGCAGCTGCTGGAGCCCCCCCTTACCTGCCACTCCTTGCACTCCGGGTGCTGGAGCATCCTGAAGAGCGTGACGGCGTTGTACAGCTGCCAGAACTGCAGAGACAGGAGGCTCAGGGCTTTTCCAAGGCTCAGCCCTGTGCTGCTGCTCATCCCAACACCTCCTCCAGGCACAAGCTTTGCATGAGGCCAGCCTGCCCCGGCACGGCACCGGGATCACAGCGCTCAGCCCCCAGGGGACCCAGCTGGGACATTTTCCCCCTTCCCTGCCACCTTCTGGAGCCCAGCAGCCTGCAGCAAGCCCCCCGCCAGCCCACTGCTTTCGGCCATCAGCCTGACCGAGTCAAGGGGGAACTGGACCTCGTGCAGCAGCTCGAGAGCTGACGTTCAGCAGGGTTTGGGGAGGGTTGGCAGAGCCAGCCCCGCTGCTGTACTTTGCACATCGCTCGAGCACTTGGCACAGCTGCCCCGCCTCGCTAGCCAGGCAGTGGAGGTGGTGCTTCGGAGGGAAAAGGAAAGGCTCAGCCTCTGCAGGGCACAGCAGGAATGCTCTACAACTCAGCCCCCCCCCTGAGGCTCTGGCCTCCTGCAGGTCCCCGCAAGGATCGGTGCGCACTCACCTGCCCGAAGAAGAGGAAGGGGAGCAGGAACGTGAGGCCTCGCCACATCCAGGACTGGAAGCCCTCTGCAGAGGATGAAGGTTTGCTGAGAGCACGCTCGTTATGGGGCCGCATGGAGCCAAGCTCCTGAGCTCAGGGGCAGGGAGGTTCGGCGGCCATGTCCCTCACTGAGGCCCCAAAGGCTCACGCAGCCTCCCCACGGCACTTGTGCGTGCAGGGAGGTCTCAGGCAGGTTTTCCTAGCCCTGGGGTCAGTGGGGCCTCTGGAGGAAGCTCCTCTCGTGGGACCACCCTCACAGCGAGCTCCCTGGGCTGCAGAGGCTGCCGTCTAGATTGCTGCTAACAGGAACCACAGCTCCCACTTAGCCTAGCACCAGTCATACTGGGAGGGAGGCTGCCAGAAGCCATGGGCCCAGGAGCAGCGGTGACAGCAGGTTTGGGACAAGCAGCAAGGGGAATCCTGGCTTACCCACAGTGAGATCCATGTTGTGCCTCTCGCCCAGCGCTCGGAGCCGGTACAAGCAGCCGCTCTGGTAGTAGTACTGGAGGAACTGCACAAAGCCTGCAAGGACAGGGCGGGTGAGGGCAGGAGGCACCAGCCTGCGGTGCTCAGCCCCAGCATCATCCCCGCCCTGAGACCTTCCTCGCCCCGGGGAGGCCAAAAAAAAGAGGAAAGCCAAGGGAAAACCCAGAAGAACAGAGCTGTGAGCAACCACAGCCAGTTTGCCACATGTCAAGAGCCCAGCAGGCCCGGCAGCACTTACTCTGGTACATGGAGAAGGAGAGGAACTGGTTCCTGAACATCTGGTACATCAGCCCGTCCGGCCTGGGGAGAGAGGATGCTGGCTGGGGCGTGCGGGGCTGCGAGGAGATGCCTTCAGCCCTGCCTGCCCCACGGCTGCCACCGCTGCCACCAAAACAGGGGGCTCTCCAGCTCAGGTACCCCAGCGCAGCTCCCCCGTGTCAGTGCCTTGTTGAACAGTGCTTGCAGCATCAAAGTGTCCGGCCTGGGGAGCCAGCAGTGGGGAGGCTGGTGCAGGGGTCAGGAAAACACTGCGGCAGCCCTTGGAGGAGGATTGCAACACTTTGGGGTCGCGTTTCCCAACCCGGAGCCCCGAGCGGTGCTGCCTGCCCTGCTGGGTGCTGCTGGCTGCTGCTCTCTGGAGCACTTGGGCCCGGTGAGGGCTGCGTGGAGCTGCCCGTTAGATCTCAACGTCCGTGGAGCAGGAATAGAGCTACAGGTCAGAGCTTGTAGGGCCAAGGCCCTGTCAGCGGGCAGGCTGAGGTCCCTACCCCCAGGAGCCGAGGGGACGCAGGCTTACCAAGTCAGCATGACGCCCGACAGGAACGTGGAGACGTAGTGGTGGAACACCCACCAGCCCTTGATTCTGGAAGGCAGACACAGGCCAGGGGTCAGGAGTCAAGATCCAAGCACAGCCCAGCAAGGCAGAGCCAGCCACGTGCCAGCCACCCTCTGTCTCTCAGGGCAAGGCGAGGAGCAGGGATGGCCACGAAATGGCTACAAGCAGAGCGGGGACCCAGCGCCTCCCATCCAGGTGGCACTGGGGGGCTGCTCCGGCTTCCCTGCCACCTCCACACGGTGAGTTCATCCCTCCCACGCCAGCAGCTGCCTCCTAAAGCCAGCTCGTGCGGCTAATTACCAGGGTTTGCTACACACCCTGAGTAGGAGGCATCAGCTGCTCCCTTGGGAAGCGCAGAGCTGCACCGTGGCCCCACGGGGGGGGGACCAGGTGGCTGCACACCCCCTCCCAGCTGCCCTCCCCGAGCCCCCAGGGACTCACTTGGATCCGTTGTTGATCAGGATGCTCTCCCGGATGGTGAGGGTGCAGTAGTACCACACCAGGAGGAAGTTGAAGACGGCGTCTGTCACCCTGGGGTGCAGCAGAGCGGTGTCAGAGGGCAGCAGCGGGGCTCAGGGACCGAGCAGCAGCAGCTGCAGGACGCCCAGCACCCAGCCCAGGCTCACCTGGAGTTGAGGAGGAACCGACAGGAGAAGGACACGATGAGCAAGATGATGGTGAGGTAGAGCTTGAACTTCTCGTACTCGTCTTTGTAGGCAAACCTGCGGGGAAGCACAAGCTTGGAGCAAGGTGGCTGCTGCCAGTCTGCGTCCTCCCCTCCCGTCCTGCCCGGCCGGGCAAAAGCGCTGCTCTGCTGGGAACCTCTCGGAGGTGTGAAGGGAAATCCCTGTCCCCGGGCACTTCTGAGAGAGCAAACCACGCTACGCTCACACTGGTGAGCAGGGGAGCTCCCAGGGGAGCCGGGCAGATCGGGGTCTGGTCAGCATTTTTTGGGGAGCTGATGGAACTGGATGGGGTCGGGGCTCTCTGCTCAGCACCTCCCTGCGTGTGGGGGCTGAGGGCCAAGCCCGGCGTTTCCCCAGGGGAAGAGGAGGGAGCTGGCCATGACTCTGTCCCTCCTGGAAGTCCCTGACGTGGGGGAAACTCTGGCACAGTGCTGGTGGCAGATCCGAACGGTCTGTCCCAGCCCGGCCCCGGGAGCTGAGCAGAGCCCAAGGGCCAGTTCTAGGAAAGGAAGAACTGAACAGAGCAGGGACGGAATCTGCACGAGGTGGGCCAAGGCAGCCACGTGCCCGGGGGAAGATTTACGGCTTCCTTGTGACGAGGGGCTCCCAAATCCCCCCCCGAGGCACACGCCCGCCGTGACACAGGGGCCGTACTTAGCCTGCTTGCTGAGCAGCGTGACGTTGACGTTCCCGAGCACCAGACTCAGGTACAACCTGGAGAGAGAGAGCAGAGGCTCAGCCCAGGGCTGGCTGTCACCTCCCTGTCCCCGTCCCGTGCATGGTGACAGCTGGGAAGGGGCACACGAGATGTTTTCCAGCCAGGAGGCGTGCGTGGTGCTGGCATCTCGCCCCGAGGGTGGCAGGGGGTGGCCGAGGGCAGAGCCACCCCCTCTGTTGGCACCCAGCGGGTGCTGGCCAGGGGTTCAAGGGCAGGGGAAGGTGGTGGCGGGGCCCAGGGAGGCCGGGGCTGGCTCTGTCCCAGGCGTCCTGGGGCAGCGAGGCGGCTGCAGCCAAGGGCAGGGTGACAGCAGGGTCGTGCCTTGTGGTGTTACAGCTGCCGGGGGCTTGTGCTGCACATCGAAGGTTTTTGTCACCCCAAAAAGGGCCCTAAGGTTCCCTCCAGGGGTGGAGGTGAAGGATCCGGCCCTGGGGACAGCTTCCAAGGGCAGCAGCCACCTCCCAGCCCTCCGCCTACCCCAGGAGCCCCTCTGGCAGGGAGAGGATCGGCCCCGGGAGGACCCTGGTACCCGCAGAGCCCGGCTGTCCCAAATCCCTCTGGAACTGTGAGGCACCTCTTACCCGTTCTTCTTTGGCAAATAGGCCTCCATCTCAAAGAAGACGTTCTGCCGCTCTTTGATGAGGCTCTGGGTCTCCTGGATGGACTCCTGCTGCTCGGGACTCGCGTGGGCCTTGCATCTGGGGAGGAAAGGCAGGTGCTGGCAGCAGGGTAGCCTCGGTCGCAGCCCAGCACGGGTTGGTGTGATGCGGGGCCGTGTCTCAGACAAGGACACCCCAAGGACGGGAAGGACAAACGGGAGGGGAGTCGGCACCTCCAGCTGCACGGAGAGCCCCTGTGGGAGTTTTTTTGGGGGTTGCTGGAGGGAAGGGAGCAGGGGTGAAAGGGAGGGGGCAGCAGCTCTTCCCAGCTCTTCCCCCCGCCAGGCGGGCAGCCCAAGCTCCCAGCTGCAGCCAGGGCACAACTGGGGAAGGGAAAGCCGAGGAAAAAACCTGCCTGGGTACAGCCAGACATCAACAGCCCTTTTTAACGTTTGCACTGGAGAGAGCAAACAGTAGCCCCATCCTCATGGCTCTCTCCTCCCCGGCTGTCTCAGGACGCCAGCTTACTTTTTGAGGGACAAGGACAGCTCCTTCAGCCGCTTCTTCTGCCGTGCGATGGAGCTGGAGATCCCGTCCTGCAGCTTGGTTAGCTCCTCCAGCTTCTGCTTGTACAGCTTGTGATTATCCTGGGCACGAGAGAGAGCAGCACGCTCCAGATACCTGCTCTAGGAGGGCGCAGGGTGCCTGATGCCCACACAGAGAAACTGGGCAGGCTCTGTTATTTCAGCAGAACCCCCAGCTGCAGCCAAAGGGCTGCGACTCAAACGCTGCTGTGGGGGGCACAGAGGTGGCTCTGCTGCTGCTGTCACCCCAGGTGCCCGTGGTTTGGGCCAGGCCCCCCCCATCCTGCCCTGGGATGTTGGAGGGAGCCCCTGCTCCGGGAGGGCTCGTGGTGGGGCCGGCTGCAGGGCCCCACGTGCCGCTGTCACCCAACAGCACCTGGGTAACGCTAGATGCCATTCTTCTGCTATATTTAGACAGGAAAGGAGAGAACCGCGCTGTGTCAATGCTCCTTGTCCCAGTCAGCTGAAAAACAACCTTAACCCGGCCGCGGGCAGCCCCGGCACCACCACCTCCAAAGAATTCCACGCTGCTCGTGACAACCCTTGGACTAGACCTTGGTGTAGATGCATTTCGGGCTCTGCACTTCTTATCAAGCACTTTATCAGCAGCTGTCAAAGCCCTTCCCAGCAGGGAAAGGTGAAAGCAAGGCACAGAGGAGGGAAATACCTCAGTCTCCCTCCTGGGGCGAGCGGCGTGGCCGCAGCAGGGGGGGGGGACAGATCCCAGATGCTCCCCGCTCCCCCAGCAGTGATTTATGTCCCAGCAGCACGTTTGTGCTCCACAAACACCCTTCCCTGCTCCTGCTGCTCTCAGGTAGCCGGGACCCAGTGCTGTGGGTGCCCCCCGCTCCTAAAGAGCTTCAGGTCTGGGTCCTGCTGCTCCCCACCACCCCGGGACCACCGCGCTCCGAGGGGGCTGCTGGAGAGATCGTGCCAGGCCGGGGGGGCTGGGGGCTATAGGATGGAGCTGTCACATCCCCAGGGCCGGCAC
This sequence comes from Netta rufina, assembly GCF_964035555.1. Classification (NCBI taxonomy): domain Eukaryota; kingdom Metazoa; phylum Chordata; class Aves; order Anseriformes; family Anatidae; genus Netta; species Netta rufina. The sequence continues at coordinate 5,607,022 of NC_140145.1, read as the reverse complement.
CAGGCTGTCCCCACAGCCCCTGTGGAGCAAGAGCGGGTTTCTCAAAGCCTCCCTTGCCCCAGATCTGGGCACAGCCGCCTGCAACAGCCGGGGGGAAGGAAGGAGGGGAAAAGGGAACCGGGGCCGGCTGGGGGGGGTCGAGCAGGAGGTGCCAGCCCCTGCCCTGCCCACACTCCTCTCCGGGGAGGTTTGGCGGAGCAGAGGGGGCACGGAGCCATGGGGGGGGGGTGGTATTAAAGGCGGGGGTCCTGAGCCTTTTGGGCACAACGGGGGTGCAGCGGGGAGCCCCGGAGGCTGTGCTCGGTGCCCGGCGGTACCTGGATGCGCTGGTAGCCCTCCTGCAGCTCTTCCCATTCCCGCAGGCAGTCGGCGGCCGAGGCGCCGCTGGCCATGGCGGAGAGGCAGCGGAGGCTGGAGGCCGGCAGGGAAAACAGCGGAGGAGGAGAAGGAGCGAGGCTGGAGGCCGCCAGGCACCGGGCCCGGCGCTGCCGCCGTCTTCCGGGCACGCCCCGAGCCGGGAGAGGCGGGACCGGCACCGGGGGGGGGGGGACCCGGAGGGGGGCTGCCGGCACCCGGCCTCCCCCGAGCAGCCCCGGTCTCGGTTTGGGGTGTTTGGGTTCGCACCGGGGGTAACGGGGGTAACGGGTGGAGCTCCCACCCCAACGATGCTGGGGGTTAGGGGAGGATGGGGAAGGGCAGGGAGAGGGTGGGGGAGCACCGGGGGGGAGCACCCCGAGCCACGCGGTGATAAATGCTTAGCGAGGAGTGCAGGGAGAGCCCTGGAGGGTTTTTGTGTAGGGTTTTTATTTTGTGGTGTCCGTGGAAGGAGTCGGAGTGCTGCAGGGCAGAGGGGCAGCACGGCTGGCGTGGTCCTGTATTACCAGGGCCTCGAAAGCGGCTGCCAGGCAAGGTCAGGTCGCTGGATTTGGGGGGAAGCAGGGTCCTGCCTGCCAGCCAAAACCAGAGGGTGAGGGTCCGGTGCCTGCCAGGGTCTGCAAAGACTCTTACGGAACAGGGGAGCTCCTGACATGGGGAGGTTCTGCCCTCGTCTCCCCGGGCTGGGACCAGGTGCAGTCAAATTCTGAATTTGCCTTTCAGAGAGAGCACTGATGACTTCCCTGTAGCTGGGGCAGGAGGCAGGCCCGATAACATGGCCATAAACCCGCCGGCTTACAAAGGAGGCAAGTGGTGCTGAACGGGCTGCAGCCTGCAGGCCTCGCCTTCCCCAAACCACCACCTTCAGTGACAGGCATGCTCCCCTAACGGCTCCAAAACTTCACCCGGTATGATAAGAGCTAAAGATGAAGGAATTCCATAACGTTAAGAGCTTCTTCAACTGATTTCCGTTAACCTTCTACCTACGGGACAGATGGTGGTTGCGGACAGGGAAGCGTCTTCCCCTGCTGGGTGTTCCCTGTGCTGTCAGTAGTTTGGTTCGGAGATGTCTGTGATCGTGGTCCCATAGATCTGGGCCTCCCAGTCTGAAAGCTGTTTCACAAAGCCCCGGTGCGGTCTCATGTTCTCTTTGCATTTCAGAACGTGGTCCCAAGCTTTCTGGAAGTAGAAAGAAAGCAAAGAAGTGTTAGAAGTTTGAGCTGAAAAATAATTTATTGTAGTTACGCTAAGCAGCTACATTTGTGAACAAAACAGCTTTGTATTTACTGCCCGTGATAGACTTTGGCAGATAAGACTTTGGCTACCAAAGCAAGGACATAACGGATCCAGATGTGAACTTCAGAGAAGCCTTTCATCTTTATACCCGGCTTTCCTGGCTATGAGGATAGCTCATGCTTCTTTCATTAGTTGGTGTGTTTCTTGTATTGTTTACACTGACAGAGCAGTGCAGTCCTGGATTTTCTGCTCTAAAAAGCCATTTCTTCCATGGGTGATAGGTGAAGCAGTGAAGTATCAGCTATTTACAGGCAAGAAACCAAGGTTTGCACATTTCTGAACTGGTGTGACCTGGTACAGCAGAGCGGCTATTAAGCTCCAGTTATCCCACCACATTAATTACAGCCATCTTAATGATTTGTTAGTTCCGTGTAATCAGCTAGGAACTCTGCTACACAGAGGGCAAATCCACCAGCATTACTCTGCTTTGCTCAGCTACGTCCTGGGGTTTACCCAGTAGTGCTCATCTTCCTGCTGATTCCCCCCAGCAATCAGAGGATTGCTTAATTGTAACGAGACCAAAGGTCACAAGATAGTGCTCCATTGGTTTGCTTTTTTCTAATCTCAGCAATTCTGCAGGCTCTGAACCTCATCTTCCAATATTTACTCCTCTGCCCATGGTATGTGTGTCTGTAGTTCCCCTGAACCCTGCAGATCTACTCAGATTGATTCCTAATAGACTAAGGGGCCACACTTCCCTAATCTGTGTTTCTTTTGCGATGTCTCTGGAAATTTTCACAGATCTCTGCCCAGATTGGGTGAAGGATCACACAGAAATCTGTTGTGTAGCTTTAGTCTGCGTGAAACAAACTTGTCTGCCAGGAAAATCCCCCAGGAAGGCTTTGCCCAGGCCAGCTGCAGGACACCACGGCGCTCAGCAAAACGCTGAGACCAATTGTTGATACCAACTGGGAGAAACTGCAAGGATCAGCTTGGACTTTTGCTCTGCCATCACAAACGTCTCTGGCAGTTTAGCATGCAGGGGAAAACAGCAAGGGAATGGTTATCGATGTGCCGGGGCAATCACACCCAGCATTACTAGCAGAGACCAAATAGTGTCTGCTGCCCAGCTGGCACGCTCAACCCGAAATTACCCTTTGGCACACACCGATGGTAAGAGATTTCCTCTTATGTTGCAAATGTTTGCACAAAATCAATTAAATGATTAGATACAGACCCAGCTCCAGTGAAGCTTGAATCAATCCTTTCAGGCTCCCAAAGGAGGTCACGCTTTCCAAACAAAGACAAGACTTTTAAGGAGAAACCTTTCAGTTCTCATGGGAAAAAGGCTGCTCTGTGCCAAGCAGGCAGCACGAGCTGGTGCCTACAGCAGCACAGTGCCCGTGTTTTGTACCCAAAGGGATAAAGGGCTGACATCTGGGGAGAGGCTGCCAGTCTCACCACGCCACAGGGTCATTCTCAGCCTTCATTCCTTATTTTTCATATGTTATTCAGAGCTCTGGAAGAGAATGTACCATCCTTTTCACCTAGGTGTCCCTCCCGGGCTAGTGTTATCCCATTCCAGATTTCTTTACTGTGGTGTCTGTGGGAGGGGATTGCTTCTGGGGAAATATAACAAGGTTTCAGAAGTCAGTGCTGATGAGCCCAGCGGTAAATCAGAGCTCTGCAAGCACCGGGGTGTGAACGTCCCTGTAACCACCTGGCATTAAGAGATGGGATTAAGTCTGGTAGCTTCCAGACACTCTTTTTCTCAGATCCAGGAGAGTGGAAGAGCTAAGATCTGTAATCTGCTTTATTTTTATAGCCCTGTCGTTAAGTAGGGAAATACAAGAATATCACAGGTGCCAGGTAAGAGCTCAGAGATCCAAAATTGCACCTAAGCCGCCTCCTTAAAGGTACAAGATACAACTGATGTAAGAGAATCTTTTACATTATCAGGTGGATAGTCTGCACGAATGCACAGATAATTTCTTTCTTGTTAACACAGCGATGAGGCTTCGGGAACAGAAATAAACTGCAGACCCAGCCAGTATCTGTGGGAAGAATGACAGTGATGTACCTTCAGGGAAAACTGGTGGGAATGCATAAGATAGGCCATGGTGACTGTGCTGCTCCGACTTATCCCCAGGGTGGAGAACACCAGCACTGCTCCGAGATCCAGCTGAGCATCTGAGTAAAGAAATGCCAATCACAGATTAGTGATCGGGGAAATCAAAATTCCAGTTGTAAAGTCAAGCTCTAATTCAGTGAAAACTGACAGGCAGCTAGCCTGAGCGACAGGAACCGTCATGAACCCTGATAGGAACAGATGGGCACTGCCAGCTTTTGTTTCTGTAACCATTTGCCTTTCTTAAAACCGCACTGAGTTAAAAAGTGGCTTTTTTGAGGACTAGAATCAAATGACAATGATCAGTCAATGCTTCGTGACAGATCAGTGTCACCTTTTTAGCAGGTGACTATGACGAAAAGTGGCCCACCAGGACCAAGCAGCTGTGGTCAGCATCACACCAGCAACTCAAAACTCTTCCAGGTAGGTTTAAAGCTAACAAAACGTCTGTTGAATGCAAACCTCACTGTTGTCCACTCAAGCTGGAGGAATTGGCTCTCAAACTGGCAGGGACTTGGACTTCAAATCCCTTATCCCTCCATGGGGATCACCAGTGGGAAGCACGTGCATGGCAGTTAGGGTGCTGTTTTTCTCTTGTGTATGCTTTGCAGTAAAAATTTGTAAGGCCAGCAAACTCATTTCCTACAGAAGCCAAGCCGATTTGGCTTGAGGATGCTGTCATTCACTACTAACCACATCAACTCTGCTACCTATTTCTATAATTTAGTAATTTATTAAGAAACCTTTTAATTCTTTCCCTCCCTCTCCAGAGTAGAGGGAGGGAAACATGACGTGTTTTTGGAATATCAGCAACTGTGCTCTAGAATTTGTAGGGCAAAGCCTGTTCTGCTGTTGACAAAAGTTTTGTTTTGTTTTGTTTTGTTTTGTTTTGTTTTGTTTTGTTTTTTCTTTCTTCCAAGCACTCTTCCAGGCTGGGTAAAAAAATGGGGCAAAATGCAAGACAAGTAAGTGGATATCAGCGTTTGGATTTCAATGCATGCAAGTCATGAAATTCAGGTTAGGACTACAGGATTATATCCTCCGTTTTCACTTCCTTGTTTCTTTGTGTCCAATTGTTATTTCTGACTTTGTACTTGCATTACAAGTTCTGTGGGGACAGAGTGGTCTTTTGCTCCTGGGTCTATATGGCACTTAGCACAGCAGGGCCTCGGTCTGAGGCAGATGCTGTTTTGTAGGTGCAATACAAGACAACGACGCAGGTGGACACCATCATGGGATGAAGCTGCAGGAACTATGCCTGCCGTGCTGCCGCAGGTACTGAGCTGGTATGTTTTTCTTTGCCTTTTCTGATACAATCAGCTGAAGGCAGGTTTATGTTGTCCAACCTGAAAGTTTCCCTAGGCCCTACAGTGAGTCTGCACAGCAAACCCCAAGGTTAAGAGCGTCCCATGGTAAGTTCTCCAATGGGCATCGCACTCCTGCCCAAATAAAGCTCTGGTCCTTGAAGATTTGGGCTGGTGAGTCAAACAGTTGTATTTAAAAACAAAGGAATAGGAGGGGATCCTGTGAAGCCCTCACAGACATCCCATCCCAAAGCCTTCTCACACCTAGTGGAAAGCTCACTGCTATCACAGTGAGGTGTTCTTTAAAGCGAGTACTCTCTGTCAGGAACATCAGTGTCAGATGCCCTCTAAAATCTCCTCTCTGTGTCAGGCTGGTTACTGAGACATCTCTGGTGTACATTAGGGTGTGGGCTGGCTTGGGAGTATGCTGAGATCTTGAAAGATTACGACCCTCCCGTTTGAGCTTCCTGCTGGAGTCAATTGCAGTCACTCCCATTTAATATCTCAGAGTGAACAAGGGCTCAGGAATTCCAGATCAGGAACAACTCACCTATGAAATGACAAATGGTAGGAAAGGAAGAAAAAAGATTTGCTTCGAGTGAATCTGGAACAGATATATGGAGATATTTGTCTTCTGCAAACCTGTAAAAAGAGCATGCAGCATTACATGGGCCAACAAAGCAACTGTGGGGGAAAATTGTTTGTTGGAGGCAAGCTAATAATTTTGTTTGCTGTTATGTGTGTGAGTTTTTCATCATTAACACTACAATAAGGGATTGTTATGGTAAGACACTGAGGCACACGTAATACACAACCAGCTTAATTACTGATTTTCCATTCCATGTGGTATCAGCATTGATGCCTTAACTTTATCCTACAGCCTCCCTTATCTGAGAGCTAAATGAAAACAGATGAACTGAAAGCAAGAGTGCCTTCGCAGCATGCACGTTAGCAGTTATGTCAACAGGGCTCCATGATTCACTTCATGTGGTTTTCTGTGACAGCATCCTCCCGCTTCTAGAAGCTCAGAGAACTCAGCTCAGAGAACTAATGGCACAAAACACTGGTGAGGCATTTCTGAAATGTGAAAGCACGTCACACAGATGGCATGGGGAGATCACACAGAGTGCAGAGACCTTTGATGTCTTCTGAAACCAGAGGCAGGAGAAATGCCTGCTGGTACACGTGTCCTGAGGTAAGTAACTGGACTTGTTGCTTACTTTGCTTTGGCCAAGACCCTGAGAAATGCCACTGGATTTTTCATTGGATGAAATGACATTTCCAGCACAGTCTGACTGAGCTGAGTGGTCATGGACAGAAGCAGGTAAGGAAGGAAGATGAACAACAGTGTGAAACATCAATGATCTAGCTTTTACACTGATGTGTTTGTAAGATTTTTGTAAGATTTTGCTCAGAAGGCTACTCAGTGGTGTAGGTTCTACCTGAAGGATGTGGCATGTAACAGACTGGAAGTGCCGAGGACCTCCCAGTTCTCTCACCCAATCCATCCATGTCACAGTAAATGGCTACAGGAACGCATTGCTGCTGTGCAAACTCTTGCTATGCAAGTGAGATCACAAAACTGAGTGTGAAATAGCACCCAAATCTGCAGTGAAAAAACAGAGTTTTCCTTGGAAGTTTATAGGCACTTGCTGCTGTGATGCTGTGCCACCTCACAGGCACAGACATCAGTGAGAATACACCACCAACAACTTACAGTGTAGAAGGCTGCTCAGAAATATTGACTTGTGCTTTGATCTTCAAATCCTTCTGAATCTGTTGGTCACAGGCCTGCTTGAAATTGCCCATGTATAACTTTGCAGGCAGTATTTCTACAGGGTACAGCTGGAAGTTGTCTAGTTCCTGCAAGGAGAGAAGCCGTGGGTTCAGTTCAGAGCATATTTGCTCTTTTAGCTCCATAAACAGAAGTCACGTAGAGAAATGAACACACACTTAGTCAGCAGCCCATGACACATTTGAATGTAATGATGCATTCAATCACCCGGACATTCTGAAATATGGAAGTCTTGCTAGATTTAGTGAGAATAATTAACAAAAACACTGTCATTGTGGCATTACTTGAAACAAATCCTAACCAAACAGGGGGAAGAATATATTCTTTGCAATGTCTGGAGGAACCACAGCATAACGGATTCATTTGATGTTTTCCCCGGTTATTGTTCACGAGGCCAACTGAAGTCATCTGCCACCTGCAGAGCTGCAGGTGCAACGTCGTGGCACAGCACAAGTCCACAGAGATTTCGGCTCTGTGCTGCCGAAAGGCTGAGAACAAAAATATACAAGTAGGCAGCAGTGCTTCTACATCCATAACCGGTACTCCGTAAAGCTGCATCGGAACAAAACTGCAGCTCAACAGCTTAAAGCATCAGAGAGCAACAGCTTAAACTGAGCTGAGGAGGTAATGCTGTGTCCAGCTGAATCTGGTGGGGGAGTTTAGCAGTTTGCTACCCCTCACAAAGGAGCACAGTGAATTCATTTTCTGTGCTGTAGCATCCTGCAAGGTTAGCACTGTGTCGTGGGCTGCTTTGTGTGAAGCAGATGTGAAGTTGTAGGAATTGGACACAAAGGTTGCTGCTGTACAGTGCCCTCTAAATCTGCCCTGCTGCAGGTCTTGTCCTAGATGTGAAAATAGGACAATTGTTTCTCCCAAGTTAAACAGATCAATGTTTGCAGGTGAAACCAAACAATCAGGGTACCAGTGTTCCAGTGGATGGCTCCTTTCTTTCTGGGCCTATTGAAGCAATGCTCCAACATTTGCCTTGTGACCCTTCCAGACAAAAAGCTTTATAGGCATGAAATACAGCGCTTGATAGTTGCACCTCTGTCTGGAAACACTTACTGTGTAACATCTCAGATAACCTCATATAAAAGAGATTAAAGAGGAGCCTGCCTTATTTCATTGTTTGCTACTGTTTGTTTAGTTATCTGCACTCTCCAGTAGGCCAGTTTTGGGGTTATCAGAGGAGGCTTCCTTGGCTGTTTCCACGAGCTAGCTTTCACGCAATAGGAGAGGAAAAAAAAAAAGACAGTGTGGCTGCAAAAGAATTTGTGGTGACACTCAGGGGAAGAGCAGTAATTTAAATTACATTTAATTCCTTTGTTTGAAATTACTCTGATAGCAGGCTTACAGCACCACTTAGCTATTCATTAGCTATCATCAGATGAATACGAATGCTCGTGTCTTTTACTTGCAAATTGGCCTAGTCTCACCTGAGGCATCCACAGTATCTTTTGAGTCCTCAGAAAATGATAGCAAGCTGAAAACCGCTTGTATCCTCCCCTCAGGACCAGCACGGGATGGCGGGTGAAATGCTGCAAGCTTCTGGCGTGTCGGACAGCAGTTCCTTCCTCGGCATCTAATGAGATCAAAAAGCTATTTGCTGGAGCAGGTTTAGTGTGCCTCCAACAGCCCTGGGGGTTAAACCTGGCCCTCTGGCACCACCAGCAAACTCCTTTTCATTTCATCTAATGGTCTGGGGAAAACCTTGTTAAAAACCAGACTTATTATTTATTTAACTGTTGCTGCAGGTCAGTAACAAGCTGCTGCTCACCTCTAGTCCTATTCCTCTCCTGTTTTCTTTTGTAAGTCCAATTAAAGTTTTTATTCTCTCCCCATTATTCTTTGGGAAATGCTTGTAATAAGTTCCCATAATAGCAAAGCATTATTAGTGTAAATCTAGTTTCATGGAGACTCTTTTCTATAGCCTGCAAAGGGAAGCGAAAGAGGTGTCTTGAACACATTCTTTCCAAGCGTTTCAAACACTCCCTCAGCGAAGCAAATCACATGAGAGATGGTTTTGCCCCCTCCTTCTTCCCCCGGATCCATCCAGGTCGCCTCTAGCTCTGCCTGCTTTAGAAACAGATGAGTGCAACAGAAACCTGCTTCTGACTCTTCACACCTTCCATGCTCATGTCTCATCACCAAGTACTTCTGAATGCTTGCTTTGTCCGTTCTGCTTATACTCCCAGATTTTTTTCTTAAAAATTGGGGTGTGGGCTAGATGTAGTCTTTGCTAAAACTGCAGTAGCCTTTATAAAGCTAGTTGGAGCCAAACAAGTGTAAAGAAGTGGTTCTGCATAGAGAAGCGCTCCTGGCTAGAGGATGTGTTGCAACTATACATTTCCGTGGTTCAAAGAAACCTGAACAATTACAGGGAGAAGTTTCCAGCTTTTCACACTTTTCAGTGAACTCCATTACCTCAGCACTCGCGTTAAAGCTACGTCTTCTTCAATGTGATAATGTGAAGGTTTCGTAACCCTCAGAGAAGGAAATACTCACTCTGTGAACATAAGGAGCTTGAGTCAGTGTTTTCAGTCTCTGAAGAACCACTGCTCCCTGAAAGGCAATCGTTGGACAAGCTCAATTTCAGTGAGATGTGAAAAAATAAGAATAATTTAAAAGATCAATTCCTTTCAAGCAACAACTTCAGAGGGGTCAGTCTACAGATAGGAAAGCAGGCCTGCCAGGAAGGTCACTAAAGTAATGAGGAGTGGGAAGAATACCCGTCCTGCAGTGAGGTCTTCACTGACATGAGTCACAGGTACCTTTTTCTTTCTCCTCTTCCTCATCGTCAGACAAGTCTAAAGAGCTGGTCTCGCAGTCATACACCACGCAGTATTTGACACACGCAAGCTCCTCTGCATCTGGCACCAGGTACTCCCCTGTAGGGCTCTGACAAAATCACAGAATTCTATCAGGAGCACAGCTCCACGCTTTTCTTGTGGCATCAATACAAGGAGAAGGGACTGGGGCTACGTCTGCGCTTTATGCTGAAAGACCCAGGTAGAATTCAGAAATCATGCAGGCTGCTCCAGATTGCTTCATCTGCTGCAGTGGTAAAGATGTCAGCACTGTCCTTTGTGAGACAAGCCTGCAATATGTCAGTCCTTGTGCAACATTTTCCTGATACACAGCCTCAGCGTGCCAATGCTCTGGGCTACTGAAGCCAGCTCTTGTGTGTGACAGAACACATCCCCCCAGCGGCAGAACTGGAGCATGGCTGAAGGAGGCAGGGGAGAGGCGAGGACAACTCCCTTGTTTTTTAAGCCCATTTCATGTACTGCTAATTGCTAAATGCAGAGATTATTTACACAAACTGCAATCCTTCCTCACCTGTTCAATCTTGCGTGCTGTAACAATGTGGCTCTCGTTGTACTCGCGCTGAGTACGGGCATCTGGAAAAAAAAAAAAAAAAAAAAAAAAGATAACCAAGGTGGAGCAATTAGTTTATTTGATGCTTTTAAGGTAGAATCCTACTTCTAATTCAGTCAGTGGGAATTCAGGCACCAATGTCAGCAAGAGAAAGACTCTGCTTCTTATAAACGGAGACTTTACATGTGGATAAACAACCCCCAACACTGATGTGATTGTAAGTATGAGCAACACCAGGCGATGCCAACAGCCCCGGAGCTGCCCTGAGCACGGTGCTGTACTCCATCACCTCCTGAGGAGGGCACACGGCAGGGCCCCCATCCTGCTCCCAATCTGTCTGACCCCCTGACCGAAAGGTGCAGTGTGTGGCAGCATGTGGGGGCTCTGGGCACTTCAAAGGACGCAAACACTTATCGGGATGCTTTGTGCGATGTCCAGCACCTCTCGTCTGCCTGCCAGCACCGCTGGGAGCAGGGGAGGGGGATGCAGGGGTCAGGGAGCGGGGAGCTGGACATGGGATGGAGCTGAAGCAGCACCCAGGATTTATGCAGGCAGAAAACCTCCTCATTTATATTTTACTCTCCCTGTGGGGCCAAATGCCACACGGCGCCGCTTTCCACTCCGCATGAAGAACGACAGCAGAGCCGCCCTGCCTCACGGCGAGTAACGGGGCGGCCAAACACCCCTCAAGCAAGGCCTCGGCGATCCGTAGGAGCCCTCCCTGCGCCTTCACGAGCCCCGTGAGCCCGCGCAGCTCCTGCCCGTGGGCGTCCTCACCCAGCAGGCTGAGGTAGTTGTGCTCGGCCAGGCGGGGCAGGCGGCGCTGCTGCTGGAGGGCGTTGTAGAGGCGGCCGGGCTCCCACAGCAGCACCCCCGCCATGGCTCCCCGCGCACCAGGCCGCGCTCCGCCCGTTGCCACGGCAACGCCTCCCAGCCGGTTGCTAGGGGGGTGACGTCAGGCGCCGAAACCTCGCGATGCTTCCTCGCCGCGGCGGCCGGGTGGAATGGGGGGTGAGGGCGGGGAAGTCTCGCGAGAGCTGGCGGCGGGAGGGGCGGAAGTCTCGCGAGAGGCGGCGCTGTGGAGGTCGTTGGAGTCGCCGCCGCCGCCGCCGCCATGCTGCCCCGTCTCGCCCGCCCCGCCGCTGCCGCCGCCGCCCTGCGCCGAGGGTTGGCCACCTCCGGGCCCGTGGGTGCTGGGGGGACGGGGAGGGATTGGGGGGGACCGGGGGAAACCGGGGAGGGGGGTGGGAAAGCGTGGGGGGGGTGGAGGGGGAGATGGGCCTAGTGGGGGGGGCTGGGTCCTGTCAGGGGAGGTGGGAATGGGAGGGGGAGGGGATGGAGGGGGTCTGGGGGTGATGGGGGGGGGGCAGGGAGGTGGGTACAGGCAGGGGAGGTGGTGGGGGGGTGATGGAGAGGGAGCTGGAGGTGGTCCTGGCAAGGGGGAGGGGGTGAGGGAGGGCTGGGGGTGATGGGGGGGGGCAGGGAGCTGAGGGGAGGTGTGGGGGGGTGAGTGGGGGTGATGGGGGGGAGCTGGGAGGTGTATCCGGTTAGGAGGAGGTGATGGGGGGGAGTTGGGAGCTGGGCACAGGCAGGGGAGGTGGTGGGGGGGTGACTGGGGGTGATGGGGGAGCAGGGCTCTGTCAGGGGGAGGCGGCAGGGGGTGTCTGAGGGTGATGGGGAGAGAGCTGGGAGCAGGTTGTAGGGGTCGGCCGGGGTGGAGATGGGGATGGGGGAGAGCTGGGAGGTGGTAGGGGGTGCCCAGGGGTGATGGAGAGGCAGCTGGGGGCAGCTGGTGGGGCTTGTCCCAGGGGTAATGGTGGTGGACAGGGAGCTGGGAGCAGGTTGTGAGGCTCAGCCCAGGGGTGATGTGAGGGAGCTGGGGGCCTCAGCCTGGCCCTGCACGGTGCGGGCTGTCCCTGTGTGCCTCCTGGAATGGGGGGCTTGCAGCTGGCAACCCTCACAGTGGGTGCTCGGTGTCTGAGCACTGGGTGAGCCTGTCAGTGAGGGTGTGCGGGGAGAGGTGCCAGGCTCTGCACTGCTCCCTTCCCCTCCTCAGTGCGTGCCCCAGCTCTCAGTGCGCTGAGAACTAGGGTGGCAGCTGCAGCTTTAGCAGTAAACCTTTAATACGTGGTATCCCTGAGCTGAAGGAGAGTTCACACAACGCTCTCAAACACACGGTCTGATTTTTGGGTGGTGCTGTGCAGAGCCAGGAGTTGGACCCGCAGGTCCTTGCGGGCCCCTTCCAGCTGGGGATGTTCTGATTTGGGGCTCCTGGTGGCAGGAAGGGCTGGGTGCTGGGGAGGTAGGGAGACCTCTGCCATGGAAAGGAGGCAGCTCTGTGGTGCCATGTGACAGAAGGGCTATCGGAGCCATAAAGATATGCCCTACAAGAGAGAACTATGTAATTATTAGGAATCAAGTTTAATTGCAATGAATTTTGACTTAATGGCATCAGCCCAGCCATAAATATGAGGCACAGCACTGATTAATGCTAGACTTTGCTTTTCCTCAAAGAGTTTTTTTTGCTAAATTGCATTTCTTGCAGTAGCAAGGACGTTGAGCTAAGCCGAAATTGATTAGCTTCTGGGCGGATTATTTCTTGTCAGAGCATAATAATTAAGCTGTTCATGCGGGGCCTTAAAGCAGTTAGGGCTTTATCTGGTAAGACAACGTGATGCAGAACGTCACCAATCATTCTGTCAGCACGTTCCATCTGCAGGAGCCTGTGGTTCTCACCAAGTGTATCAGAACATCCCATTTTACAGTTCCTCTCTCTTTTAAAGGAGCTTTCCTCTAATTTCACAATGGGAGGGAGTCTTTAAGAGAAATCACTTTCTTCCAGAGAACACATTTGAGTAAAATTGGTTCACCAGGGCAACAAAGCAGGGTTGATTTTACTTCACACGTTTGACTGAAGCTGGGATTTGGTCCCTTAATGTTCTCAGAAGCCTGCAGCTGAGGAGAGCTGATCCTCTGGTTGCTCTGCCTGGCCTTGCTCCTACCTCAACTGCAGATCCCAAAGAACATCTGCAGCTGATGTGTCCGAGCAGGGAAGCTGAGAATTCCTTGGGAAGGTGTTACGATGATCCCTTTGTGTGCTTAGGCAATCCAATTTGCGTAGTGCTCGATAAGAAGTTGGGAAACAGAACGAAAAGCAAAGAAAGCGTGGTGAAATCCCTGGGGTCGCTTCTGCAGCCACTAGCAAAACATCTCAGTGCTTTTCTCTCGTTTTTTTCCTCAGAACAATGCCAAGGTGGCAGTGCTGGGGGCATCGGGGGGGATTGGGCAGCCGCTGTCCCTCCTCCTGAAGAACAGCCCGCTGGTGAGCAGGCTCAGCCTCTACGACATCGCTCACACCCCCGGCGTCGCAGCTGACCTCAGCCACATTGAGACGAGGGCGACCGTCAAAGGTTTGTGGGACTGCTGCCGCCCCTCGTGGGAGCCTAAGCCTGCTGCAAGGCTAATTAGGGCTCCGTTGATTAGATGGATGTGTGTGGAGATGGGACTAGCTCCTGGTTGCGCTGTTGGAGGGGAATTCATAATAACTGGCAGGAAATATCCAGTAAAGTCATACCGAGGGGAAAAAAAAACGAGCATTGGATTTGAAAGTTTGTCTACAAATGGACTGATGCTCTCTGGGTGCCTCCATGGCCTGTGTGTCACTAAAAGGTGGCATTTTACTTGGGTGTGCCTGTTTCCTCCCCCTCTGCTCTGCTCTTTTGAGACCTGCCCCCAGCTCTAACAGGGAGCTGTTAGAGCAAGGCCAGAGGAGGCCACGAGGATGCTCAGAGGCTGGAGCACCTCCCCTACAGAGCCAGGCTGAGGGAGCTGGGGGTGCTCAGCCTGGAGAAGGGAAGGCTCTGGGGAGACCTCACAGCGGCCTGCCAGGGCCTAAAGGGGGCTGCGGGACAGCTGGGGAGGGATTCTGTCAGGAATGTAGGGATAGGGCAAGGGGGAATGGCTTTAAACTAAAAGAGGGGAGATTTAGATTAGATATTAGGAATAAAATCTTCACTCAGAGGGTGGTGAGGCCCTGGCCTAGGCTGCCCAGAGGAGCTGTGGCTGCCCCAGCCCTGGCAGTGCTCAAGGCCAGGCTGGATGGGGCTGGGGGCAGCCTGGGCTGGTGGGGGGTGTCCCGCTCATAGCAGGGGCTGGAGCTGGGTGATCTTTTAGGTCCCTTCCAACACAAACCATTCTGTGACTCTGTATTCTGGGAGCACTGGCTGTAGTGCCCAGCCCAGCTTTTAGGACAGTGCATGTTGTGTATACGCAGTGGGAAGGCCCCGTTTTCACACAGATGGAGGTTCCCACCACTCCTACTCCTTGAGTTTTGAAACAGTGAAGATAAAACATGAAATTGGGTCCACCCATAACTTCACTGCTTTGCTTCTCAGTGTGAGTCTGAATTGAAGGGTAAATTAAAATCAGAATTGGGTGCCTTTAGGTATAATTTTGTACTTCAAGCTGTCAGGTACTTACTGACAAAACCATAACATCTGAATGCCTTCCACTCCAGGCTTCCTGGGACCGGAGCAGTTGCCAGAATGTTTGAAGGGCTGCGATGTTGTAGTTATTCCTGCCGGAGTCCCCAGAAAGCCAGGTATGTTCTTCCAGGGCTTCGCTGCCGTGTCTCTGTAGTACTTCTGTTTAAGGGGCTGGTGCTTCACAGCGCTTCCCTTGTTGGTTGGGGTGGGAGTGGGCTGGTAATGACGCTGCCCTAGAGCTTGGTGTGGTGTCAGGCACCTCAGTTAGCTTTTGTCACTTGTAAAACAGGGACAAACACTGATTTCTGGGGTTCCTGTGTAAGGGTGAGGAGCAAAGACGTCGCACTGCAAGTGATCCTGAACCTCCCATAGGATTTCTTGCCCAGAGCATTACCATGTTCAACAACTGGTTCTTTGTTTCCTTTCTCAGCAGAATAATAATAATCCATTTGTTCTGCGTTAATTGTGTGGTAACTTCTCCGAGCATCTCTGAATGAATGCTCTTAAGTCTTCCTCATATCCCTGATTCGTTCCATTCCCACTCTTGTTTTTAGTACCCTATTGGGAATGCTACAAAAGCCTAGACTATAATTTCTTGTTCATCCTCACTGTGTATTTTTTGTGGTTAAAGTGGATGCTGCAGCAGAAACAGAGGTTGCCACTTCTGCATCTAGCAGTATTTTGCAGAGAGCAGTTAGCATTCGAGCTGTAGTGGTGGAGGTGACTTCAGAGGGGAGGAGAGTTCACCCAAGGAGCCATTAGGCTGCTCTGAGCACCCCGGTACTGATGCAGCTCTGCAGGGTGATGCACCACCTCCGGCTGAAGGGCAGCCTGAGAGCTGGCAGCCGGGCCGGTCGCTGCTGAAAAGTGCTGATCTGCCTGGAAGGGCAGGTAGCTTTTATCAGTGGGTTACCTTTGGAGCCAGTTCCTTATTGCAGCAGGGGAGCTTTCTCTTGATACACGAAACCAGGAGCTGAAGCTGCCATATCGCTGTCCAGAGCAGGACACTCTGATTGGGTAGCCTGCCCTTTAGTGAATAGGCTGCGGGTAACTTAAAATACTCTGCTGGGTGTGTTCTAGGTATGACCCGCGATGACCTGTTCAACACCAACGCTAGCATTGTTGCTACTTTGACATCTGCCTGTGCGAAGCACTGTCCAGAAGCCATGATCTGTGTTATCTCTAACCCGGTAAGCATTTCCTGGAGACCTTCAAAATGCAGACAAGAAAATCCAAACCGAGAACACTGGAGCAATCTGCGAGCTGCTGTTAGTTTGGAGCAGTATCTTTAAGGTCTATAAAGTATTTGTAGGGGAAAAAAATAAAAGCCTGGCTTTTATATCAAAATCAGATTAAACTTAGATATAAAAGTGCTTGATATCTCAGCTTCTGTTTGACTGTGGTTAATAGTCCATACTGTTGTGTTAGCTGCAATAGAACAGCTCAGGAAGGGAGGAGCCTTTGTAACATGAATGAACAAGTTACTGCCTTAGTGGTTATTTAAAATACGCTAGTTTTGGCCTGACTGTAAATTGCTCTTCCTATTAGGAATTGAAGTAATTGGCTAGAGCTGACGTGGAGATGCACTGTTTATTTACTGGCCTGTTCAGTTCATGAATTGGCTTCATTATTAGCCTGGTTCTAATGAATGTTTGCCTGTTTTTGCTTGCAGGTAAATTCAACCATCCCAATAACTTCAGAAGTCTTCAAGAAGCACGGTGTGTACAATCCTAACAGAATCTTTGGTGTTACAACACTGGACATCGTCAGAGCAAATACCTTTGTGGCTGAACTAAAGGTATGTTGTAGAGAGGGGTGCTGTGTGCTTCTGTCATCAAATCTACCAAAAATGCCTCTAAAATGCCTGCACAGAGCTAAAGCAGCTCAGCCTTATGTGGAGCTAGAGCTGGAAGCAACGATTCCCTGTTCCCACTCTCTAGAGGAGCCCAGGGATAGGGTTTCTTGCAAAATGTAGTTCGAGAGGCTTTGACCTTTCCTTTCATAGCTCTCCCCTGTGAGCGAGCTGCATGTTTGCCTTAATTCTCTTGGCATTTTCAGCCCTGCTGGTGCAACCAGAGGAGGGGGTTGAATTGTAGTATATCTTCCCAAGTCATACTGTGCTGCCCGTTACAGGATATTCTGTGGGGTGTCAGGAGGTGCAGCAGTTTCACTGCTCTTAATAGCCCTGGTGGGGTTTGGATCTTTGCTGCTGTTTATCTTGCATCAATGTTGCTCTGTACTGCCTGAAGTTGTCAGAGTGAATAACCTGGAGCTAACTGTGTACATCTGGCTTTGTCCATGGAGCGTAGCTGCCTTTGAAACTTCTCCTCTATGTCTCGTGGGGGTTTGTGGATGTGTTCAGATACAGAGGGAAGAAAAAGTGTGGTGGCTTTAAATGTTTTTCTCGTTCCTGTGTCTCAGAATCTGGAAAACTTCATGTTTCCCCTAGGGTTTAGATCCAGCTCGAGTAAGTGTTCCAGTCATCGGTGGCCATGCAGGGAAGACCATCATCCCTCTGATCTCTCAGGTAAGTCACGTAACTGCTGCGTGTGGCGTTGTGCTGCGTGGTGTTCCTCCTCACTGAGTTACAGCTGATGTGAAGTGCCTTTGTGATGGCATGTGGCGTGCTGAGATACAAGAGTAGGGAAGACTGTCTCGGCTGTGGCTCATTTTATTCCGAGATGAAGTGCAAGCTACTCGAAGGTAAAGAGCTAAATCTGAGCTCCTCTGGGTGGCTTAAATAGCAGCACTCTTTTTTTCCCTAGAGCAGTTCTGAAATAAGAACTGAGGGGTAGTGTGGGTGTTCAGATATCTTGGCAGTGTTTTCTTTTGTCACTTTTTTGATGGCAGTTGTATGGTATGAATGCTTTGCTACAGCAGAAAAATTAAACTGCTTTTGCCATGGTGGACTAGAAACCCTCCTTCAACAGCCAGTGTTGAAACGAGGAGGCACAGCTCATCTTGTGTGGGGAGATTGCTTCAGAAATGACCGGTTGTCAGAGGGAGGCTCCCTTCACGTGTCTAATGCAGAGTGAAATGCAGCTCTAAAGCAGGCTGCAGCTTCGTGAGGAGACTGCTAGGAGATGGCCAAAAGCAGCCAGTGGAGAAAGGGCAAAAAGCTCTGCTCTCAGCGAGGAATAAAGTGCCCTTCACAGAAGGACGGTCTTAGGGAATAAAGCTGAATGCTGAGCGGGTGCTTTCGCTAGAGGCAGTCAGGGCAGCCCCAGCTGTGCTTAGCAGACCTGGGTAGCTGTGTGTGAAGGTTCACTGACTTCTTAAATACCTCTTGCAGCGGGATCCTCCATAAGGCTCTAGACTTCCATAATGCCACAGTGACCCAAATATTTATAAGGTGGCTTTTTTTCCCCTCTAAGGGCTGTTACATGCTTGGAGGGCACCTGTCTAGGGCAAAGGACTAGATGGTAGCAAGTGAGCATGGCCAGCCGTGGTTTTGCCATCAAGCTGCAGTTTGTCTCTGAGCAAACTAGGCATGACTAGCGTACTGTTAGAGTTCTTGCAGCAACCAGAAGCCTTGGTGAATGCCTGCAGCTGCTGGCCAGTCTGTCACACCATCTGGGAGCTGGGGTAGCTGATTTTTCCCATCTGAGAACTGTTGGTAACGACTGTAGTGGTAGGAGAAGTATCACGTGGGTGGCCTCGTGCTGGAGGGGTGCTGGTATTTGATGCTAATTTATTTTTTCTAATCCAGTGCACACCAAAAGTGGACTTCCCCCAGGATCAGCTGGAAAAGCTTACAGGGAGGATTCAAGAAGCTGGCACTGAAGTTGTCAAGGCTAAAGCAGGAGCAGGTTGGTTCTTGGCTACAGCTTCCAAGTAATTCTCGTGGTCCAGCTGAATGGACGCAGTCCTCTTTGGTTTAATCTTATTTACAACTGCGAGGCAGAAATAGGAACTGCTGATTGCAATCCTAGCTGCTCTCCCACGTCAGTGACTGCCTGAGCTGTGGCACTAGAAGTAGCTCAGCATGTAGGGAAGACCAAACAGTACTGGATCCCTGAACGTGTGTGACTTCAAAAATCATCTTCTCTAATTAAGCTCTTTCCTCCTGTAAATCTGGTGAACTGCATAGCAGGTGGCTTCTGCCTTCTCAAACTGGCTGTGAGCTTGAAGTCGGTGACGCTGCGGCTCTGTAAGCATAGCAGCGTGGAAGCCTTTGATACTAAACCAAGTACTGAATTTAAATGTGATCTGTTCTAAAAATGGTTCAACTCTTACAGGATCTGCTACCTTGTCTATGGCCTACGCCGGAGCTCGCTTTGTGTTCTCCCTGGTGGATGCCATGAATGGAAAGGAAGGGGTTATCGAATGTTCCTTTGTGCGGTCGGAAGAGACAGAGAGCCCCTACTTCTCTACACCTCTGCTGCTGGGAGTATGTGCTTCACGTGGTGGGGCTTAGAAACAGCAGTTCCTGGTGCAGTCTTTAGATTTTGTGTTTTTTACTCAGTGATTTCAATTCAGTCCAGTGCTGAGTATCACTAGATAATAGTTGAACGTGTGTTTAAGAGTTCTTGGGTATTTGGGTATTGCGGGTAAGCACATATCCCATGTTTGGATGTTTGCTGCTGCTTTTATCTGCTCTCAGACTGCAGCTCACTGAGTAACCAGCGATTCACACCTTTCTTAAGAGGTTGTGTGTGCCCCAAGTTGGTGCCCAGTTATGAAGAGCTTTCATGTGGTTAAGGAGAGTCAGCAGTGTGGTCTCCTCAGCTCGATCTGCTACAAGGAAATTACTCAGAAATGGAGGCATGTGGGGAAGCACTGTGTGAATTAGGATTAATAGATTTCCTTCCGAGTTCAGTAGAGGTCCCAAAAGCAATGTTATTCTAACCCCGTGGGCAGAGTGAAAGCAGTGACATGGCTGCTGGATGCAAGGGATGGTGTACGTTGGTTTGGGTGGTAGCTGGAGAAGGAATGGATGTGGAGGAGGATTAAGGGGGAAGCGTTTGGATGTAGGTATGAGATTTTGGAAACCCAGGAGTGCAACTCTGAAGCAGTTTCAGATTGCAAACCAGTGGCAAATGAAGGGTGTACACAGAGGAGAGCTGAACGGTGGTTCTGAGGGCAGGAGAAGGCACAAAGGAGCAGTGGGTATCAGTCTCCCCTGGAAGGAGCTGAGGGGCTAGCTTCACGTTTCACACCCCAACGAGAACAGTGAATGAGAAGTTTGTGAAGGCTCTAGAGGTCACTACAAATACCAAAAAGCCTCACAGCCTTGCAAGGAAGCACAAGGTTTGCAGACGGTAAAAGTGTCAGAGGTCCTAGGCTGGGTCTCCATCTCAGTTGGGCAGTAAGTAATCAGGGCTGTTAAGTTGCTCTCTAGGTCACTGAATGAATGGTTAATCCTTAAATCCTCTTTCCCGCAGAAAAATGGCATTGAGAAGAACCTGGGTATCGGCAAGATCACCCCCTTTGAAGAGAAGATGGTTGCTGAGGCCATGTCGGAGCTGAAGGCTTCTATTAAAAAAGGAGAAGATTTTGCGAAGAACTTCAAGTGAAGCATTGATGACGGGGAGGAATTCCAACTTCCTTAATTTATTAAGGCATCATGTCACTTTACAACTTCTGGTTCAAAGCTCAGGTTTTGACTGAAGTCTGTCTGTACCAGTATAATGATTGTTGTCAAAGCAGAGTCTAATCATCAATAAAATGGCCTCATTTTTTTCAGCGTACCAGCTGGAGTTGTCCTGTTGTTTCTGTCTTCTGAAGGTAGAAGCTGCAGGTCTCTGAAGCGTTACCAGAAATTAGCCTCTTAAAATGGGTGAACTAATTGCTGGATTTTGTGAGAGACATCCCAGGGAAGGGGCTCAGCTGTTCTCTGCAGAAGGAGAGGTGATAATGCAGCCTGACAGTGATGGGCACTTCAGGGTTGTTAAGGAAGCTTAACGTTGTGTTTAGTATTTAAAATAGTCCCGTATTTCTTCCCCAAATCATGAAATCTGACTAGGTAACACTTTTCTGTGGACAGAGGTGATGGAACCAGGGGAGCCAGCTTACAAAGCTTCCACCAGTCCTCAGACCTCCTTATATACTTCCCCTGGTCTCTGAAAGCTGCAAAATAAGCTACCTTTGAAGTCAAGGTTGGCGTTTCACACCCCTGAAGCAAGTTTTTATCTGAAAACCCAACCAGAGAAACTCAGTGATGCCAGCATCGTGCTGCAACAGCAACTGCTTGCGGCCACCCCACCTGTAACCTGGGAAGGACGTTCCCTGCGTCGCCTTCCTGGTCCTGCTGCTTGGCTACGCTGCCGCTCCTCCGAGCTCGCAGCTGTGCTGCTGCTTCGGTTTTGTCTCGGGCTGCTTGTTCAGCACAGCAGCTGGGAAACCGGGGATGATCAAACGGGATAGGGACAGGTTGAAGAGGCTTGCAGGAGGGTGTCTGATCAGAGTGATCCCAGGGGTGTTTTTTCAGGTCGGCACATTGCCTCTGATACATTGTGTTGCCGGAACCTTACGTAAGTTGACTTTTAAAGAGTTGGTGAAAGAGCACAGCGGTTGCAACGTCAGTCCTGCTGTAAGAAAATAATTAAAATGCTGAGAGTGACTTCTTTCTAGTTAGGAACAAAAGCCTTGATTTAGCATCTGCATAGATTTCTTTTACATTCATCCCCTTGTGCATATAAAAATAAACGTCTGCACGAAAACGGTGATGACAAGTTCTATCGCCGACTTCTTTGAAGGTAAGCTTTAATGAAGGAAGCTATTAATTCAGTCTTCCTCCATGCTCTGTGGGCTGCTTACCCTATTGCTTTGAATTGCTCTAATCCACGTAGGCTGAATTCTAAGTTGAGCAGACTCTGTTTTGATTAGCTGGAGGAAATGCCAAAGCCCAGCACCTCTGGATGGGTTGAGGGGAGCGCTGGTTTGAGTGAGACAACCTGATGTTGAAGGTTCTCTTAGGGAACAGAGCTAAAGGCAGGAGATACTGTTTGGTCTCTGGCTTCATTTCCTCCTACCTCTTGTATTCTAACTCTCCTGAGCTATTCGAACTATTTATTTTTTATTTATTTACTTATTTTGATCTAGCCCATCATCCTGAAACGGATCACACAATTATCACGCTGCTGCAGGCTGACAATGAAGCGCTTGGCTCTGTCCCTCTGTGGAACACGTAGGCAGAGAGGACAGCAAGCCCAGCTCCTGTGCCTCTGTCTGCGGAAGCTCGATGTGTTAAAGCTCGGTTTCTTTACAGAAATAGTAATGAAATGGAAGGGCCGGCACTCATTACTCAGCAGGCTTGGAACAAAGTGGTTATTAGGTGGTATTAATAGAATTAAAGATCGCGCTGGGGGCAGGGGAGGATGTCCCAGCCGAAGGACACAGAGGATGGGTGGCAGGTCAGGCCTAGCACGTGCAACCTCGAGGTTGTTCAAAATGTTCAAACTGAGGGCTGGGAAGTGCGTGGTGGCCTTGGCAATAACGCAGGCTGCTGGGAGGGGGCTCTTGCAGAGCCATCAGCAATTCTGTACCCAGGAGCAGGCAGTGGATTATTTAATCAGGGTGTTTGTCCTCTGCAGAGCAAGTGGCCTGCTCCTCCTGCTCGTGCCCAGGCTGCTGGGAAAGCCTTGCCTTGGACCAGGAGGGATGGATGTGAGCTGCACTTGTCCTAGTCCTGCTCCTTTGGGTGCAGCAGGTAGAGCAGATTTCCAAGGGCTGGAGTGTTTTGGGACTTCTAACGTTCGTGGCATGTCTTAGGTTATTCTTCTCTTGTGTCAGCAGTCCAAATACAGCAAAGTGGGGGGGGAGTTGCATGGAAAAGCAGAAAGCAGGGACCCTGGGACAGCGTGGGTGAGTGGAGCTGAGGTGGGAGAGGATTATTTCCCAGTGCCTGCTGGCTGGCAGATCCTTCAGGGTCTCCTTCAAATCCTTTTTTATACGATAATGATGTCTGTTCCTCTTTCTGTGCTGATTTTATCCCTCCCGGTTCCTCCTTGCTGCCATGGGCGCTGGGCAGGGTGCAGTTTGAGTCCTGGGGAGGGAATCAGGGCGCACCCTGGCAGAGGTTCCTGGAGGAACAGGAGCTAACTGGGTGCTCCTGGGAGAAGTGGGAAGGTCCATGCACAGGTACCCTCAGAGAAACAACCTCGTTCTGTTTTACCCATCTGTGTGGATTAGGGCAATGTGGCAAAGCACAGAAGAGGATAAAACGAGGAGAAAAGCAAATGGTGAGGCTTAGGGCTTGGCTATTTCGTCACCCATGGTGCCAGGGTGCCTTCAGGTTGGCAGAGTGCAGGCTGGCAGCCTTCACCCATGTTTATTCCTGGGAAAACAGCTTTCCCCGTTTTCCTTCCTGGTCCCCAAGCACATGTTTGTTTAATGGGACTGTGTGTCGGGGTCGGGTGCCAGCACCCGTCCCTGTCTGAACCCTGCTGGGATGGAGCCCACAATCTCCAATGCATCTCAGACCCTTGTGGCAAGCACAGCGGGTGGGCTTTAAAGGCAGATTGGGGAGAATGAGCGCTGGTGCAATATCCGTCCCCAGAAGGAGCCGTAATCCTTCGGGAAAATCCAGCCCTAAGACCGTGTGTGGTGGCTGTGCCCCCTGGAGCCTTCTCTCCCTGGGGACGCTCGGGAGATGGCAGCAGCAGCTTGCCTTGGGCAGGGCTGGGTCCTGGCATTTCGGTGACATTTGGGAGAAGCAGGGAAACAGCAAGGGGAAGGTGTTTGGGTGCTGCTTTACGCAGAGCATCCTCAGCCCATGGAGATCACGGGGGAACAGGGAGAGGAAAGGGGCCCAGAGGGTGACACCGAAGGGTTTGAGCATCGGCAGGAGGATCAGAAACCACCCGAACTGTGGCTCCAGCTTGGCAGAGGCCTCTTTTCCCCCTCCTCCTTCCTCTCGCTCCCCTGCCTGGCCACGGGCACTGTTAATCCACCACCGCCACGTTCACTCTCGATTTACTCAAATGCCTCCGAGCTCTCCCTTCCCTCCTGGGCGCCTCGGAGCGGGTTTGGAGCGCGGCGCCGAGACGGGCGGGTTTGTTTGCATTTACAGGGAAACCTGTTAATAGAGGCCACCGAAGGGACTGCTCTTTTCCCGGCTGCCGGAACAGATGGCGGGATGAGGGCGGCGCAATTAATGCGTGGGGACTCCTGCCGGGGCGGAGGTTTAATTGCTGGCGGGGAGAGGTGAGCGCGCTCGTGCTGAGCTGGCGCCTGGCGAGGGCACCCTGGTGGCACGGGGAGGTGGGCGATGCCCCTGGAGGAAGGGCTGTGATGCGGGGAAGGGACGGTGGCACGTCCACCCCAAATGGATGGCAGCCTCCAGCCACGATCGAATGCCCCAAGGTCACCCCGGGATGCCTTGTCCCCATCGCAGCCACCGCCGGGCTGCCCCCGAGCCCTTTCTCTGCACAACTTTTTTTTTTTTTTTGCAGCATTTCTTGGCTTTTTCCTCTCCCCCCACTGCCTCGCTGGGCTGTGTGGGGCCGCTGAGCACCACACGGGTTTGGCTCGGCAGGATGGGGCCGTGGCCGTGCCTGCAGCACGTGGTGGGGCCGCTCCTGGCCGCCCTCCCTCGTGCGTCGGGAGGAGGCTGGCAGCGATTTTTTATTTTATTTTATTTTTTGGAACCGCAGTGTGAATCCTCGCAATTAGGCCTTGTTCTGCTGCCTGCCTCGTTTGATCTCCTTTAATTATTTATCGCCGATCTTTCCTTCCCCGGGCCTGGCTTTCTTTCAAGTGATGCTTTTCTCCTGCTCCCCCTCCGCCGCGGCTCGCTCGGGCTGGCTCTTCTCCTGCAATTAGCGGCCCCTCTCCCCACTCCTTCCCTTCTTCTCCCCCTTTTGTTCTCTGCGAGCTCTTTCCCTGCACCGCCGAGCCGAGCTCCCCCCTCCAGCTCCCTGCCTGCGGGTTTCTCTCCCCTTTTTCCCTTTTTTCCCTTTTTTTCCCCTCACCCCCAGCCCCTGCCTTCCTCCAGCCCCAATGATGCTGCAGCAAACCCCAAGACGGCCCCGCTGCGAGCCCTGGCTCCCCTTGGCGAGGTGCCGGGGGGCTGCTGCCCTCGCAGCGGGGTCTCCCCGCGATGCTTTTGCCGCCGGCGCGCCGTGGGGAAGCCCGGCCACGTCTCCCCGTCCTCTTTGTTTCCCAGGCCCTGATGCATTATTCAGCGCTGCGGACGCTGCGGGTGCTGGAAAGGGAATGGCGCTGCGCGGGGCACGTGCTCGCCCCGGGGATGCCGGATTTTTTTTTCCCCCCTTTATGGGGTCTTTGTCCCCTCTGCCATCAGAAAAAAAGAGGGAGCAAAGCACCCCGCGGGGCTTCTCCCATGGGGCAGCGTCTCCTCGCGTCCTGGTGGGGATGCAGAGGGGAGAAAGCGAGGAGCGCAGCGCCCTAAAAACAGCCTGGGGATGCTGTGGGGTTGTGCTCGGCCCCTTTGTCTGGCCCCAAAGTGCCTCCTCCATGGGATGGGGTTGGGGACAGGGATGGGATGGGGTCAGGGATGGAGATGGGGATAAAAATGCGTTTGGGGATGGGACAGGGACGGGGATGGGGATGGGGAGAAAGGAGAGGGGCAGTTGCACCCCAAAGCCTCCCATAGGCAGCAGCCAGAAGCAGTTTGTAGGATGGATCCCCCCTCACCATCCCCGTGGGGTAAGCAGGGTGCCTTCGTTAGCTCTCCGCATGCTAACGAGGAGCCAAAGCTGGGGGCAGCTCCCCAGGGCAGCAGCCACCAGGTGTGGGGCGGTTTGGGGCTGGTTTGGCTAACCCGCCCCTTGCTGGGAGCACAGCGGGTGGGTTTGGGGTGCTTTGGGGTCCTAACCCTCGCCGTAACTGTGCAGGGAGGATTTGGGGGCTTTAGGGCAGCCTATCCCTTGCCATGACCGGATTTTGGGGAGGTTTGGGTAACCCAAACCCCACTGTGGGGGCACAGAGTGGCCCTGAGCATTGCAGCACTTTCACCTGGATTTTCTCTAATTTTGGCCCTTTTTTGGGTTCAACACAAACCTTTTGGGTTCAACTCAAACCTTTTTGGGTTCAGCTCTCCTCCTCGGGCCTAATCCCACCCGCTGTTGCTCATGGTCAGACTGAGCAGGACCTTACTGGGGGCACTGGGAGCTCCCCTTCCCAAACCCTCCTGCTAGACGGGGTATGGGAAGAGGTGGGATACAGGGTGGGGTGTGGGGTGGGATGTTGGAAGGGATATGGGGTTGGATGTGGGGTAGGGTGGACTATGGAGTGGATGGGATATGGATTGGGATATGGAATGGGATACAGGGTGGGATGTGTGGGCTGTGGGGTGTGATGTGGGATGGGATATGTGGTGTGATATGGGATGGGATACCGGGAGAGGAGGGATATGGGATGTGGGATGGGATGAAATGGGATATGGGATGACATACAGGGTGGGGTAGGATACGGGATGTGAAGGTAGGATGTGGGATGTGAAGTGGGATAGGATGGGATATGGGTTATGGGATGGGACGTGGGATGAGATGGAATATGGGATGGGATACAGGGTGGGGTGGGATAGGGGATGTGAAAGTAGGATGTGGAATGCAAAGGTAGGATATGGGATGGGAGGTGGGATACAGGAAGAAATGGGATGTGGGATGGGATAGGATATAGGATGGGATTCAGGGATGGGATATATATGATGGGATGTGGGATGGGATGGGATATGGGATGGAATGTGGGACGGTATGGTATATAGGATGGGATAATATATAGGATGAGATTTAGGGATGGGATATAGGATGGGATGTGGGATACAGGAAGAAATGGGATGTGGGATGGGATATAGGATGGGATATGGGATGGGATATAGGATGGGATTCAGTGATGGGGTGTGGGATGGGATATAGGATGGGATTCAGAGATGGGATGCCATATAGGATGGGATTCAGGGACGGGATGTGGGATGGGATAGCATACAGGATGGGATACAGGGTGTGACAGGGTATGGGACTGCTCACAGGCCGGGTTGGGACGTGGTGTGAGAAGCTTTAAAGGACGCAGGCTGGGAAGGGATTTGAGGCGGGGTACGGGAGAGACCTGTGTGGGATGTAGGGCGGGAGGGGGGTTTGGGGTGGGAGCCGGGCTGAGGTGCGGGACGATGTGAGACAACAGGGGCCTGTGCGGGACGATATGGGATGACGTGGGCTGATTGATACGGGATGATACGGAATGATAAGGGGCGATAGGGACCGATTGGGGCCGATAGGAGCCCATAGGGGCCGCGTGAGGCGGGGCAGGCCGCAGGCCCTGAAGGGGGGGGGTGGCCGCGCTGCGCCCTCCGGCCGCCAGGGGGCGCTGCGGGGCGGGGAGGGGGGGGCGCTGGGCGGGCTGAGCCGAGCGGAGCGGAGCCGAGCGGAGCTGTCCAGCGCTTCAGCACCGCCGGGAGGGGCCGCGGCGGGGCCGGGTGAGCGGGGCCGGGGGTCTGGGGGGGTCTGGGGGGGGTATAAGGGGGATTTGGGGGGGTATAAGAGGGGTTTGGGGGGGTAGAGGGGGATTTAAGGGGGTAAAAGGGGGATTTGGGGGGGTATAAGGGGGATTTGGGGGGCTAGAGGGGGATTTAAGGGGGTAAAAGGGGGATTTAGGGGGGTATATGGGGGGTATGGGGGGGGTTAGTGGGGGTATATGGGGGATTTGGGGGGGTGTTGAAGGGTTTGGGGGGGATTTGGGGTGTGTGTGTGGGGTTAAAGGGGGCTTAGGGGAGGTGTTGGGGGGTTAAAGGGGGGATTGGGTGGTTAAAGGGGGGTTAATGGGGG
The DNA here is from genome assembly GCF_964035555.1 of Netta rufina. Lineage (NCBI taxonomy): Eukaryota > Metazoa > Chordata > Aves > Anseriformes > Anatidae > Netta > Netta rufina. The sequence goes on along the minus strand of NC_140145.1, from coordinate 5,579,594 downwards.
TTTAAAGGGGGTTTATGGGGGTTTAAAGGGGGGTTTGGGGGTTTAAAGGGGGTTTTGGGGGGTGCAAGGGGAGCACGGGGGGGGAAAGGGGGTAGGGGGTGAGGGGAGATGCCATGGGGGGGGTGTGGGTTTTTGGGGTTTGGGGGTGTGGGGGGTAAAGGGAGGGGGGTGGTTGTGGGGTGTTACTTGGGGAGGGGTCAGAGGAGCGGGGTTTTGGGGGGTTTTAGGGTTTTTTTAAGGGACACACGGGGAGTAGGGAGATGCTGGGAGACCCCATGGGATGGGGGGGTGGGGGGGTACCTAAAAGGATAGGGGTGTGTTTGGGGGATGGTGTTACTGGGATGGTGTTACTGGGGGGACAATGGGGTTGGGGAAGGGGGGGTCGGACAATTTTGGGGCTCCTCAGGAGCACCCCGTGTGCACGGCGGGGTGCGGATGGGCCGGGAAGGGCCCGACGGCCCCATGAGACCCCATGGGGGGGGCTGGGGGCTCACTGTTGGCCCAGGGCTTGCGGCGAGGGGAACGCACGAATCACCCCAAAACCCGGCCCCAAAACGGGGCAGGTTCCTAAAACCCTCTGTGGGGTTTTGGGGGGGCAGAAGGGGCAGGGCTGGGCTGCCGGCGGGCTCCGTTATGGGGTCGGGGCGACTCGGGGCCGGGCAGGGAGCGGGGCTGGGGTCCTTTATCCCCTCGGTGTCCCCGCTGCGGACCCCCAGGTCCCGGGGGTCCCATCCTCAGCGTCCTGATGGAGGCAGCCCCGCTCCCTACGGCACGGGGGGGTTACAGGAGCTGGCGGGGGGCTCCTGGGGCCAGAAGGTGGCCGGGTTTTAGGGCAGCGCTGCCAGGGCTGTGCCCATGGTCCCCCCCCCCCCTTGGTTTCCTGCCCCCTAAACGGGTTTTGTCCCCGCAGGGAGATGCGGCCTTGCCCCGATGAAGGGCTGCCCCCACAGCAGGGGTGCTGTGCCTGCTGGGCACCCCGCGTGCATCCTCAGCCCCCCCAAATTTATGTTGTGGGGTCGCGGTGCCCCCCCCTCAGCGCCCTACAACCCGGGAGGCGGTAGCTGGGCTGCGACACGCTGCCTTAACCCACTCCCGGCTCATCTCCGTGGAGGAAATCCCCAAAACCCCCCCAAAAACCCCCATCCCAATTCCCCTGCCCCAATTTCAGCATGCCGTACGGGGCCGCGGGCAGGCGGATGGGGCCGAGGGGGGGGGACACAGCGGTACCCCCGCTCCTCGGCGTCCCCAAAGCCCTTCCTTTGCCTTCCCTCCCTGCTCGTGTCTTCTCCCGGCCAGGTGGCCCGCGGCTTATATAACGTGCTCGGCCCCGAACAGCTCCTCCCGTTACACAACGGGCACCGCGCCCAGGGGGGGGGCCCCACTGCCTGCCCACCCCCCCCCCGGGACCCCCTCCCTGCACCCCGTTACCACCGTGGAGAGGCCAGCCGGTAGGGTCAGGATCGGTGCCGCAGCCCCCTGCTGCTCTGGGGCCTCAATATTTGCTGCTTTTATTATTATTTTATTATTTTATTGTTATTATCGTCGTGCCCCCCCCCCCGGGTCGTTTGCTGTAGGGGCGGACGGGGTGAGGGTGCCCCCGGGGGGGTGTCCCCAGCCTGGGGGTGTCCTCAGGGAGGGCTGGGGGTGTCAGGATCCGTCCCTGGCCCTGCTGGTGCCTCGCTGCTTCCCCCGAGCCCCCGCTGTTTAAGCACCCCCCGTGGGGTGAAGGCTTTGGGGGCAGCGTGATGTGGGGTGCTGGGGGGCTCCTGGGACAGGGGCTGGGTGAAATTTGGGGACTTCGGTGTCACCCGTGCCGTCCCGTGCTGTGCCGTGACACCGAGGCTACCAAAACCCACAGATTTCGATGCTGCCTGCAGGACACCCTCCCTCACACATTTCTTGGTGTCCCCCCCCACTAATAGGTTGCATTTTGGGGCCGGGAGCACACCCCAACCCCTCACCTCCCTTCGGGCTCCTGGCTCCCCTGCAGAGCATCTCCCCTCTCCTCGGAGGAGCTGCGGCACCTCCCGTCCCTCTCCGTGCGCCACCGTCCCCCCCGTGCCCACCATCCCATGGGGTCCTGCCCCTCTCCGTGCCCCCCGGGCCCCCCCGGTCCCATTTTTTGGCACTCCGGGAAGGAGCCCAGTTGCTTAGCAACTCTTTGGCTTCTCCGCCAGCCTCCTCAGCTATTTAAAACACACGGCCACGCGCACACGCCGCGTATGCACGGGCAGCAGCCAGCCCTCGCCTGGCTCACCGACCCCCCGTTAGCCCTGACGGGGCGGTCCCGAATCCTTCGGGTCCATCCCGGTGTCCCCCCGGCTCCGGCCGTGATGGGTTTTGCTGCGGGATGGTGCGGGACATCGCCGGGGTGTCCCCAGGTATTGGGTTTTTGGGGTGCCCTTTGGGCGCCCAGCGCCTTTCTGCTCCCCAAATTGTGGGGTCCCGCGGGCTCAGGGCGGAGCTGACGGGCTGAGCCTTTGCAAGCTGCTCTCCTTCTGTTTTCTTTTTTATTTTGGTTTTATTTTTCCCCTTCTTGGAGGTCTGACTCATGGGTTTTGGCACCGGTCGGCCCAATTAAGAGCAGCAACCCGAGACTTTTCCTCCTGCTGACTCCAGCCGGGTTTTCTGCCTTCGTGCAGCCAGGCGGCCGGGCGGAGGCCTTCTCCGGCCACCTTCAAGTAATTAGCAGCCTGTAACGAGGCTGGAAATGCTTAGGGTGGAGGATGAGGATGAGGATGAGGATGAGGATGAGGATGAGGATGAGGATGAGGATGAGGATGGATGGGGATGGGATGGAGATGGAGGATGGGGATGGGGATGAGGATGGAGGATGAGGATGGAGGATGGAGCGTGGAGGATGGGGATGGGAATGGGGATGGGGATGGGATGGGGATGGGGATGGGGATGGGGATGGGGATGGGGATGGGATGGGTGGTGGGTGAGGGTGATGGTGGAGGTGGAGGTGGGCTCTCCTCCTTCCAAACTGTGCCGTCTCGGCGCAAGCTGCCAGCAGCAGCTGAAAGCTTCATCCCCCTGCTTCCTGGTGCTGCTTCCCTCCTGTAAACAAGTGGGAGATTTCAAAGGGAAACCCGCTGCTCTTCATCTAAAGGGCAGCCATCCCCTCGGGGGACCCCGCAGCAGCCGGAGCTTCCCCCGAGGGGCTTTTGGCCTTTTGGGGGGGCTCAGCGCCGGCCTCAGGCCCCGGCCAGAGGCTCGCTGCCATCGCCCCATGTCTGGTGCAGCTGGATGCGGCCAGAATTAATTGAGCACCGGCCGGAGGTGGCTTTAATTAGCGTGGCAGCAAGGGGGAGGCCGGCAGGGTGGGGGGTGCCCAGGGGCTGCTTCCCTGCCCCCGGGAAGGGGGTGCCCAGCCCTGGGCACGAGCAGGGAGCTGGGTGGGAAAGGATTGGAGCAGGCAGCTGGGGAGAGGTGTGGTTGTGGGCTGGAAAAGCCAAAGAGGTTTGGTGGAATCATGTTTTTGGGGATGGGATGGGGATGGGATGGGGACGCAGCATCTCCAAACGTTTCCAGAAGCTGAACCCAGGCAGCGGAAAGGTAAAAACCCATTTTGATCTCCCTCTCCCCAGCCCCAATGGTGGCTCTTGGAGTGCCAGCGGGGAGGATCGGGATCCCAAAACACGAGCACAAAGGGCTCAGCAAAAAGGGACGGGCTGGATTCACTCGGGAGTTCCCCCAGAGCTGCCCCCGAAGCCCTGGCACGGCGGTGCTGGGACCTCAGGCGGCTCGGTGGCACCGCGGTGGTTTGGGGACGGTGGCAGCACTCGCCCCGAGACGCCTTCTGTCCCCCTCTGCAGGGCGGTCGGGGTCTGGCTGCCAGCGCTTGATGATTTGTGGGTAATTACTGCAGATAATGAAATATTTAACCCTCGTGGTGAGAGCTGTGGAGAGCGCTGAGCCGGGCGGGGAGCTGCTGGCCTTCGGGCAGGGCTGGTATTTGGGGATGGGGATGGAGGCTGGGGACTGGGGATTGGGAACGAGGATGGGGATGAGGCCAGGGACTGGGGACGGGGATGGGGATGGAGGCTGGGGATTGGGATTGGGGATGAGGATGGGGATGGGGAGAGAGGCTCAGGATGAGGCTGGGGATTGGGGATGAGGATGGGGATGAAGGCTGGGGATTGGGACTGGGGATGAGGATGAGGATGGAGGCCAGGGATTGGAGATGAGGATGCTGAGGAGGTTGGGATGGGGCTGAGGACGGGTTTGGAGGCTGAGGATGAGGCTGGGTTGCTGCCTCTGCTCCAGGCCATCCCCGCTGTGTCGTGGCCGATGACTGAAGGCTTCAGAGGTGATAGCCCCCCTCCTGCAACGTGTCCCTTGCAGACGGGGTGTTTTTGGGGTGTCTCCTCTGGGGACAAGGGGGCACAGACCCAGCCCACCCCTGCGGGGGCTCCTTCTGCCCCAGCACGCTGTGCTGTTGGCACCGGGGGTGCAGGGTTTGCTCCGTTTGCTTTTTTTTTTTGTGTGTGTGTGTCCATCCAGGGCTTTTGCTCGTGGCTCTGCTTCGCTATTTATAGCCGGGTGGTGTTTGTGGGTAGTTTTTTTTTTTTTTTTCCCTCTTCCTTTGTTTTCCTGCCTGTGCCTGTGCCGTCACCGAGGCAGGATTGCTGTTATTAGCTATCATGGGGAATATTACTCACGTCGGAGCACTTCCCCTCCCTGCCACCCCCGGCCCCTTGTCCTCAGCTGCCTGGGGAAGGCTTCGAGCCAGCCGGGAGGGGGCTGGCTGCGTGACACCGACCCGGGCACCCCACTGCTCCCCCCACCACCACCCCGAGCCCTTCTGGGTACCCGCGAGTGGCCAGGACCCATCTGGGGACCACCAGGTCCCAGCCCCTCTCCATCCCCCGTGGATGAAACCCCCCAGCAGGGGAACATTTCCTGTTCGGAAGCTTCCCCATCCCCACATTTTTGCCCCATTTTTTGGGGGAAAGGCAAAGATTTTGGGGAAGAGCAGCCCCGCAGCCGGGTTTCCTGCAGCATCTCCCACCCAGAGCCATGCGGGACCTGGGCAGCTCCTCGCTGCAGGGCATCGCAGGCCCCAAAACGCGGGCACTGCCCTGCTGTCTGGAGCAACAATCCCAGCCCCTCTGAGGGCTTTTAAACCCAGAGGTGCCTCCTGCAGCTCGGAGGGTCCCTGTGCTGCTGGGGGTCCTCGTGTGGCTGGGGTCCGAGGGGACTCGGGGCGTGCAGAGCCCCCCCATTGTGGAAACGCAGCCTGCTGGCTCCTGTCGGCGCGGTAATAACGGGGGAAAAAATAGAAGGAAGAACGCCGTGTAATTAAGCAATCAGCTGCCGTCCTCGCCGGGCAGGGCTGTCAGGAGATAAATGACGCGTGGGGCAGCCGGGGGCAGTGGGGAAGCCGGGATGTTCCCGGGGCCCCCCGTGGCACGGCAGCTCTCCAGGCTGAGCCCCTGTTTTTGGGGTGCTGGGGGCACCCCTGCCCAACAAAAAGGACCCCGTCGTGCCCGTCTCTTCTCCGCTGCTGCCCCAGGCAGGGCTCGGAGGCTGTGGAGGGGCGCAGACAGCAGAGCTTTGCCCTCAAACCCTGCTGCCCCGGCTCCGTCTGACCCCACACGGCTGCGGGTGAGGGCGTGCTGGCCGGGAGGTGACATCTCCATAGAAATCCTGCCGTAGCCGTGCTGGTTTCCGCGGGTTTCAGCCATGGGAATCAATAGGCTTTAATAATGCAGGAAGGTGCGCGGGGAGGACGGGGATGTTGGGCCCTGCTGCTGCTTTCACAGCCGTGCTGGAGGAATCAGAGCTCTCCACCGGCTCTGTGTCACATCCCGAGCTGTGGGCAGATAATTTTACAGCCGGGGGCGCTGGGTGACCCGCTGGGTGTGCAGCCACGATGCCGGGATGTGGCAGGGCGTGCTCGTTTGCTCCTTTTCACTCCTTCTCTCCCAGCCCTTCCCCTCCTCGTCCACCTCTCCCATCCCTGACCGTGCCATCTCAGCCCCTGGCATGGCCGTGCCAAAGGGACTTGGCTCCCCTTCTCCCTGCCCTGCTTTTTTTTTTTTGGTGTGTGATGGCATCGACGCCCACGTGCCCAGGTTGCTGTCCTTGTCACCCCTGAGACAGGGTGTGCAGGCAGCGCCTGTCCTCAAAAAAGCCTCTCAGGCAGGGTGCTGCCAAGGGGAGCACCCCCGAGGTTCAGCCGTGTACACAAAGACACGTCTCTGAGTCCAAAATGGATGTGGGGAGAGCGTGTGCGCATGGGGGGTGCTCTGCCTGTGCCTTTGGTCATTTTTTTTTGGGTAGGGCTTTGTGGGAGAAGCATTTGTGGGAATCCGAGGTGTAGCAGGGGGTTTGTGCACTCAGGGGTGCTCCAGAGCCGCTGGGATCGGGGCTGTCACGACCTGCACAGACCCCCAGTGGGGCAGTTTGCGCCTTTCTGGCTGATTTGGGACGTTTGGGATCTAAGCACGGTCGCAATTCTCCTTCCCCATAGCTTGGGGACATCATCCAAATCCCCAGCACAGCGCTGTCCCCTCCGAGGGGCTATTTCTGGAGCCTCACAGCCCACACCAACATCCACCCAGCACCATCCCCAGCGCTGATGCACCTCTCTCTGAAATTTTGGGTCATGGCAGAAGGGAACGAAGCCAGGGCAAGGAGCTGACCTGTGGCTCTTCCTCCCCCCTCCAGGTGCTGCGTGCCTCCAGGCCACCCCCCCCCCACCATGGCTCTCTACAACAACGGGGCCAACACGCCCTCGCCGCAGGAAGCCTCCAACGGCTTCGCGCAGCCCGGCGCCTCGGGGACGTGGCACAAGGCCGAGGAGGAGGTGAGGCTGACGGAGCCCAGCCTGGTGAAGAAGGCTCACCGCGAGATCCTGGACCACGAGCGCAAGCGGCGGGTGGAGCTCAAGTGCATGGAGCTGCAGGAGATGATGGAGGAGCAAGGGTGAGTGCTGGGCGCTCGGGGCTGGGCTGGGATATCCCGCGGTTGGACACCCCGCTGGCACCTCCTCCTGCCCCTTTTTCTCTCTAAACCACCTTGAAGTGGCAAATATTCCCATTTGGAAGGAAATTTGTCTTTGGGTGGATTGGGCCGGCCTCTGCAGCACCTCACAGGGTCTTTTGGGGTGAGAAAGGGCCAGTCTGTGCCTCATGGGTTGGGGAAATGAAGCAGAGCTGTGGCTGAGCCCCAGGTGAGGCCGGTCCAGTGCTTCGGTTTGTCCCTGCCTCCCCTTTCACCCTCCAGTTTTGGGGCTAAAGCCTGACTGATGGAGCAAATTCTTCAGCGCACGCAGGGAGACGGGGACTGGCATCAGCTGCGGAGAGGGAAAATGGATTGAGGGAAGGCTTCGCCAAGGCTTTCATTAAGAGCGCAGCCGTGACCTAGAATTAAATTGTCTCACACAGACTGGAATAATGATTACGCCTAATTTGTCGTTATGGAAATAAATAAGGCTGACCTGGCGCCTTGGGGAGCCCGGGTCCTCCTTTCGGGTTCCCGTGCCCTACGAGGAGCCTTACTATGAGTAGTAGTAGTAGTAGTGCAGCCGGTAGTAGCGCCGTGGTGATGGGTATTGTTGCTGCTGTAATTGTCTTTGCTGTTATTAAGGCTATTAATAACAGTGGGGACAGGGATCCACCGAAATGATAATGTAATTACAGCAAGAATCTTGGCCGACCTGGTTAACCCCCCTCTGCGCGGGGGCTCTCCCGGGGGCTGCAGGGGAAGCTCCCCAGGGGTTTCTGCCTGGCCGTGGCCCCTGCGCCTCAGGGATTTGTCTCCAAGGGCAGAGACCCTGTGGGGTGAGGTTCCGTGACAGCAGGGGAGGTTTTTGGGGGATTTAAGTGCTCCCTGGTTCCCTTCAACGCGGATGGATCCTGCCTGCTCTGGATCCGCCCGCTCCAGGCTGCCTGCGGGGTTACTTGCTGGCTGGTGCCTGGATTTCTTCTCTGGAAAAGGAGTGTCAGCAATTTCTGGTTCCTTCCCCACCCTGTTCTCTGTGTTAACAGCAAAAAATCCCTCTGACAGGGTTAGGAGCAGCCGCTCTGCAGCCAAACCTCAGGCTCCCCTTGCTGCAGGGCTGGGGGGAGCCTTGGGGCAGGAACGCCTTTACGGGCAGGATGGAAGCAGATTTTGGGGACCTGCCTGCCCCCGTCCCTCTGCATGGCACAGCCAGATCCAGCCCTGGGGTGCTGCTGTCCTCCTGCCCGTGGTTCTGATGACAAATCCAGCCCTTGAGCCGTCTGCAGGCTGCTGGAAACACCTCGTGGAGAGCTCTGAGAGCGTGGTGGGGCTGCTGGAGCAAGCGGGGAGAAAGGCAAGTCCCCAGAAAGAAAAGGAGAATTAAATGCCCCCTTGGTGGCCATAAACTTGGCCACTGTTGCCTGTTCACCACCTCCAGCTTGATTTCATGTCCCCACTCCAATAGCACTGCCCGCGTTAATACCCCACTGCAGCAAATCTTTGCCAGCTCCCTGCTCGCCAGTGGCCCTGGGTGAGGTGCAGAGCTGCATTTTGGGGGTGCTGCCTTGTTTTTAGGGCCCCCCAGCCCTGGCGTGCTGCAAGGCGTAGGGAAGCAGCCAGGGCTGCCTGGTTCACTGCCCTCCTCCCGCTCAGCAGCCCTTGCCGGCTGGAGCATTAATGAGCCCGTTTCAGTGCAAATGAGCTCGTTAATATTAATCCCCATCTCGTTCTGGCGGTGGCAGAGCTCTGCACCCCCCTCACCCTCCTGCAGGACGCAGCCCAGGTGCCATCCTGTGCCTCCCCCTCCTGGGGACGCTGCCAAGTTGCTCCACGTGGGCATTTCCAGCGCAGCACCTCTGGGTTTCGGGGTCGGGGATGCGCCTGGTGCCCTTGTGCCGCTGCGGGATGCGGCACAGGGCTGCCCGGCTCGGGCTGTCACCGATCCCTCCAGCGTCTCAGGGACAGCTGGAGCGCCGTGCTTTGCCGCGGCTGTTTGCAGATGCCAGGGACAAAGTGATTAGTGTCTCTCGTTAATAACCCTGCAGTGGCCTGAGTCAGCGTTCGGCGGTAGTGCAGAGCTGGCTCGGCTGCCGGGCCGCGGCGCAGCGCGGGGACGAGCGAGGGGATGGAGGAGAACCCCGGCCTCGCTGGCTGCGAGGACAGCCTCGTGGTCATCCTCCTCCTGCACTTTCCTCGTGGTCCCTTCGTCTGGAAGAAGGGGAAGCGGGGCTGAGAAGGGCAAGGAGGGTGGTGGCAGGGCTCCAAGTGGAGGGCCCCGCTGTCCTCCACCCCCCGATGGCCGTCCCAATGCCACCTCTCCTTCCCAGCCCCTCTGGCCACATGCCAGTCCTGGAGGTACGGAGGTCATCAGCAGGGCCCTGCCCTGAGCGCCCTTCTGTTGGTCACCCTGCTCCTGTCCCAGCCCTCGGGGGACGTGCAGCAGCCCCTGGAGGGCCCGCACGGCATCCCCGCCTGCCCTGACCACGTCTCTGCCCATCCAGGTACTTGGAAGAGGAGATCCGGCAGAAAGTGGGGACCTTTCGGCAAATGCTGATGGAGAAGGAAGGCGTGCTCACCAGGGAGGACCAGCACGGGCGCCAAATGTAAGTGAGGCAGCGCCGGGTCGGCCCGTCTGCGTGTCCGACTTGTCTGTCACACGTTGTGCTGCTTGTCTGGGAGACACGTCCCGGGTGGCCACCAAGGATGGATGGATGGATGGGTGGTTGGTTTGTTAGATGGTTGGTCAGTTAGCTGGTTAGATGGCTAGATGGTTGGTTGGTTAAATAACTAGATGTCTGGTTGGTTGGTTAGATGGCTAGATGGTTGGTTGGTTGGTTGGTTAGATGGTTGGTTGGCTGGTTAGATGGCTAGATGGTTGGTTGGTTACATGGTTAGATGGTTAGATGGTTGATTGGTTAGACGCTTGGATGGTTGGTTAGATGGCTAGATGGTTAGATGGCTGGTTGGTTAGATGGTTGGTTGGTTAGATGGTTGGTTGGTTAGATGGTTGGTTGGTCAGATGGTTGGTTGGTTGGTTGGTCGCTTTGTTGCTTGGCTGGTTGGTAGGAGGCAGGTTTGGCCTCTGTGAGGCAGGGTACTACCTCCGGAGGGGTTCTCCTGCCCTGGTCTTTGGGCAGCCTCCAGGTGCTGTGCAGGCCAGTATCGCAGTGCCCATCACAGAAGATGAAACCAGAGCACAGGGTGCTCAGCTCACCCATCAGCTGGTGGCAGAGACCAAGCCGCAGGTTTGGGGTGCACCACGGGGTGCAGATGGCTCCAGCCACTCATGCCCTGCTTCTGCCTGTCCACAGCTGTCACCAGTGTCACTGGAGCAGAGCAGGCACCAGCTTGGTCCTGGGGAGAAAGATGAGATGTTCAGGCCATGCCACGCTTCTGCCTGCTCCTGCTATTTGGTTGCCTTTCCTGCTCTCTCCAGGGCTGAAATCACAGCTCTGCCTCCATCCAGGCAAGGACATCGATTTGGAGTCCTTGCTATTAACTCCGTAATGCAGAATAATCCTCCTGCCCAGCTGCAAAGCTGGGGTAACTCACCTTGGGGATGGTCTGGGAGGCTGCCTGCTGTCCTGTAACCCCAGTAATATTCGTGTTAGCACTACTAATCCTTAATAACAGCAACAATAAATAATGTAAGAGGCCCAGGCAAGGCTTGAGCCTGCTTTTCACCAGCACAGACCCAGAGCCATCCCCAGAGCGGTGCCGCACCTCTGTCAGACTGCCGTGAAACCCAGGAGCCCCGTGGAGGAAGCTGCCCCAAGCCGCTCTGCCCCGTGCTGCTGCCTCCTCATCGCTCCTCACGCTGCTTCTGCCCCGGGATGGGGCCTGGGGCTGAGGTTTGCTGTGCAAAGCAGCCCTGCTGCTGCTGGGGACGTGCCACCCTCTCCTCCCGCCCTGCACGGGACCATCCCCAGCCCCGCGAGGGGCTGTGCTGGCTTGATGATGATTTATCTGTGCGCTGCTTAATGGCCCGGGCAGCGTGGCTGGCCCGGCGCGCACCATCCATCAGCCTGGAAACCAGGTCACTTGGGACAGGAATAGATGCTGCAGGTTCACTGAATATTAATGCTTCATTAGGGTCAGGAAATCAGGGCGAGGGGGAGGCGGGGAAGCCGTGGTGACGGGGGCAGCCTTCCCCTGCCAGCAGCCTCCCAGCGGGGACAGGGCTGGGCTGAGCCCATCCCAGTCGGGGTGTGCAGCCCCATCCCCATCCCGCAGCAGCCACGAGAGTCTGGGGTCCTCCTCCAGGCAGGGATCAGTGGGATAAACAAGGTGTGGGATAAACCAAGGCGCCTGGGTCACCCAGGTGTCCGAGCATCCAGGTGGCGTGTTAACAAGTGGCCTTTGCCCGTGGGACCTGAGTCATCTTCAGGGCATCTTCCTGAGGGGCTGCCCAGCTCGTTAGGGCTGGTGCTGTAACGAGCACAGAGGTGCGTTACGGGTACCCCAGCAGCCGTAGCTGTCACCTCTCCCCACTGGCAGGCTTGCTCTGCAGTCTGAAGGGTAATCGTTAGATTAGCCCCGGGGCTATAAATAATAGTGCTGAGCTGGAGGGAGCGGCCTCAAAGCACAGGAGAGCTCCAAGGAGCACAGAGGTGCTTGGGGGAAGCTGGGTGGGGACCCCAAAGGAGGTGGTTCCCCATGTGTGGGGACCTGGCCTGCAGAGGTCCTCGCCAAAGGATGTCCTGGATGCAAAACCCCTGCACTTGTTGAAGGAGAGGCTGAGGGAGGGAGCTGCAGCAGTGCTTCAGATAAACACGCCCAGCCTTCTGCAACGGCTGCAGGCTGGGAGAGCCCCAGCGCAGGCACCTCGTGTGCTGGTCCTGTTCCAGCACCTCCCTGGACGTCTACAAATCAGCCACTGGGCTGGCTGGGCTGCGAGCCCGAACCAGCTGCTCTCGTTTCAAAGCACACACAAAAAGCTCAGCATCGGCTGCAGAAATCCCCAGGGGAAACCGAGGCACCGAGCAGAGCCGTGACCACCTGAGCCCCGGCTTGCTCTCTGCACCCTCGCAGCTCCTGTCTGTGCGTGCACAGCCCGGCCACACGGCCCTCTGCTGGCTGAGGGACTGCTCGATGGCCAGGTTAGCGGGCCTGAAACAAAATGCAGGCGTGTGGCAGGAGGGGAGGTGTGAGCGGGGCACTGCAGGCCGGTCGTGGAGCGCAGAGCACAGCTGGCAGCAGGAGCATGAGGCCCAGCACCGCGACGTGGTGCCGTCTCAGCTGCCCGCCGAGAAGAGGGTGCAGTAAGAAATTATCTCCGTTTGCTCAGCTCCCTTCTTCCTTCCCCCTTTCCATGGTTTGGTTGCTGTTCGAAAGGCATTTTCGTGGAAAAGATGGGTCAGAAGCCGAGGGGCTGCGCTTCTCCAGCAGCTTCTCCTGCTGCCAGCCCCCTGGCTAGCGCATCTGGAAGAAGCCAGGGTGGGACACCAGCTAAAAATCCTGCTTCCTGAGGCCACATCTCCGTCGGGGGGTGAGAGCCTGGGCTTGCTTGATGTCGGCACCCCCCAGGCACAGCACCACCCAGTGCAGTTACCCACAGGGGGTGGAGAAGTGTCCCCAGTGCCTTCACTTCCCTGGGGATCTGCCCTCGCCCAGCACCCATGGCCAGGCAGCTGGATGCTGTGGGACGTGTCCCGGAGCACCCACAGCCTCTGGGACCCGAGGACATCCAACCCACGCGTCCTTCTGCTGCCAAGGAGCTTGAACACCACCTGAGCTCTGGCAGAAAGGGAAAAATGAAAAAAAGAGGGGGAAAAATAACGTCTGGCACCATGGGTCCTGCACCCAGCACTGCTCCTGGCTGTGCTGGCGGCACCGAGTCGCTCTGAGCCCGGTGTCACCGGTGCTGGAGGCAGCTCGTCCTGCGGGTGGCCATCCCCAGTGGTGACATTGCTAGGAAACATTTCATCAGGGCTCTTTGACGTGCTTTTTCTGCTCCACCTCCCTCTCCTGGCTGCTGTCACCGAGCCCCCAGACCCCTGGCAACATTTGGGGCTCGGGAGCTCAGCCGCTACCCCATATCCTCACCAGGGCATCCCCAGCCCACCTGATGGGGATGAATGCTCTGCCCCGGGGGGATTGAAATTGGTCCTGGGGCTGATGGCAGAGCAGGAGGGGGGGAGCTGGGGAGCTGGGGGCAGCAGGGAGAGGCTGGCCAAGGGCTCCCGGGTCCCTCCTGCTCTCCGGGTCCAGCCCGCAGCCCCGGTAGTCAATGGCAACCTCCCGTCCGTTTCCATGGCAGCGGGAAAATTAATGTTGACGAAGCTGCTCGAGAGGGAGAGGAGACCCTGGTGGCTTCAGGCCTGATGTCCCCCCCTTCCTCGCCTCGGCTGGCTCGGGGGGACGTCACCCATCACCTCCCGTGCCAAGCCTGCAGCAGGCTGGGCACCGGTCCCAAAGCCCGGATCATCCCGGGAGCTCCTGCCACCAGCCGGATAATCCCCGAATCCCCGGTCTTCCACCAGCTCCTCTCACCCTAATCCATCCCCTGCCACCCACCTGGGCTGACCCCGCTCAGCCCCGCAGGGCAGCACGGGGCTCTGAGTGACACCGGGGACAGGGAGGTAGTGGCACAGCCCTGGGGATGTCCCTGCGGCAGCCCAGCGGTGACGTGCTGCGGGGACAGGACCCTGATAAGAACTCCGGTGTCACCAGGGTGTCCCACCCAGAGCTGCCAAGCATCGAGCGACGTGACCAAGGTCACCTTGGTCACCTGGGGAGGTGGCAGTGGAGCTGGCTGTCCCCAAACCCACGTGCCACCAGACAGCCGTGCCCACATCCCCTTTCCCGACCCCGATTCAGCTCCAGCAGAGCCCCGAATTCATCCCGCGTCTCCTCCTTTGCCAGAGTGATAGAGAACCACCACGGGCTGGACGGGGAGGACTACGCGGCGCAGTACCCCGAGTACGGCGAGGGCTGCCTGCTGCAGTGCGACTGCTCGGCCGAGTGCTACCGCGACGACAGCAGCCACCGCGAGTACAGGTCCGGCCACGGCAGGCAGCGGGTTTTTGGGGTACAGGGGTGGTTTTCTGTTCTCACCCCAACGCTGCCTGTTCTTTCCCTCAGGCTGAAGAGACGGTCCAGCAGCTCCACCTCGCCGCCGCCCAAGAAGAAAAAGAAAAAGAAATCAGGTCACCGCCGGAGCCGGTGAGTCCACGCTTGTCCCCACGCTGCCCCCGAGACCTGGAGGGCTTGACCCTGCAGCTCTGCTGGGTCTCCCCGAGCAGGTCCCCTCCCTGCTCACCCCGTCCCAACAAGCTGAAGGCTTTCAGAGGGGATTTAATTAATGACTCCGGGTCATTAACCCAGTCCTTGCTGTGCTCTCGGGTTGTGGCTGGGGGCTGCAGGGTGCTGGTGCATCCACACCCGGCTCCATCAGCACCATCAGCACCCAGCCTCCCTGGGAGGGCAGAGCACAGCCCCGCACAGCACCGGGCAGGATTTGGCTGCTGGGAAGGGGCCGGCACCGTCCACCACCCAGGTCCTGCCCCAGTTTGCATGTCCTGGAGCAGTGGGAGGATGCTGTCCTTAACTTCTCTGCCTTCCTGCCTTCTCTGTCCTTAACTTCTCTGCCTTTCTTCTCTGCCTTCCCCGCGGCAGCAAAAAGAGGAAACCCGGCTCGGAGCGCAGGTGAGTGTCCTGCTCCCAGCCCCCCGGGGGAATTGGCTGCTCCAGCCCCGTCTCCTGCTGGAGGCCGTGGAGCCCACGAGGTGGCAATGGGACACAGCGGGATCCGGGTGCCCTGGCACCGGGGTTACCCTGAGCTGGACTCTCCTTTCTGCCCCCTGGAAATAAATCCCATGCAATATTCGTGCGTCCCAGGGGTTGTCTGGGGACGTGGGGTGCCAGGGGGTGGTGGGTCACGAGGATGGGACTTGGGGTTCCTGCTGCACCCCAGCTCCTTGCTCCCACCCTAAAGGCACCCACTTCCCCCCCCTCAGCTGCGACAGCTCCTCACCCATCCGCAAGGAGAAGAAGAAGAAGACTGGAAAGAAACACAGACGCGACAGGTAGGATGGATACGGCTCCACCAGGCGCCGTGCTCCCGGGGCTGGGGACAGTGGGGCTGCTTGGTGGCTGCGGGGAGGGCTGGGGACCGTGGGGAAGCCCCCGGGGCTCTGGGACTGGCATGGGTTGGCAGGGCAGGGT
The DNA here is from genome assembly GCF_964035555.1 of Netta rufina. NCBI lineage: Eukaryota > Metazoa > Chordata > Aves > Anseriformes > Anatidae > Netta > Netta rufina. Next base: position 5,564,477 of record NC_140145.1, on the reverse strand, counting down.
GCTGGGTGGCCCTTCAAGGAGGCAGGCAGTTTTCTGAAACACAGGCTGTCACCTCCTGGTGGCCAGGCTGCCCTGTTGAGTGACCCAAACTGGTGGTTCCCAGCCCCCTGCTCTCGTCCCTGTCCCTGCCGTCCCCTGGGGCTGCCCAACCTTCGCCCCCCGCCACGGCTCACCGTGTCTCTGCCTCCTCTCCATCCCCAGGTCTGAGTCGGGGTCCCGGAAGAAGAGAAGACACAGGTGAGAGCGAAGGCAGCCGGGAGCCATCCCACCGCCACCTGTGCTTGGTGCCAGCATCCCCCTCGCCCCACGGCCAGGCTCCGCTGGTTGTCCCCCACCCTTGGAGGTGGCACGGGGCCACCCCATGCTCTGGGTGCGCGTTGGCCAGGGCTCAGCAGCATCATTGCTGCCCCTCTCCCCCTCTCCCATCTCTGCCTTTTCACCTTTCTGCCCTCCCCGCAGGTCCCGCAGCCCCAAAAACAAGCGGAAAGAGAAAAACAAAGAGCGCAAGAGGTGAGGCGCCGCGGGCAGGCGGCTGGCAGGGTGCTGCCCTGTGGGGCCAGCCCTCCCCCAAACCTCCGAGCTGCCCGGCACGGGGGGCTCAGCCTGCCCGTCGGCCCCGGCCGTCCTCCCCGCAGGTCCCGCAGCGAGTCGCCGGCCTGGCGGTCGCACCGGCGCAGCAGCTGCAGCTCGCACAGCGCTTCGCTCTCCTCCGACTACAGCAACTCCAAATCCCCCGGCAGGTAGGAGCACCCCCGAGGGGGTGTCCCCAGGATGGGGGACCCTTGGAGAAGGACGGGAGGGGAGTGGGGCGATGCTGCAGCACGAGGGGTGCTTGGAGGGGTTGGAAACGCAGCACCAAGGTTTCAAACCAGATGGGAAATTGTAAACTGGGAGAAACCCCAGAAGCAATTTCTCGCCCCGTTTCTTGCTTTGGCAATGCCTGTGCTGCAGCCCCAGCTTGGGTGCCACCTCTGTGCCGGGTTGGGGATGGAGGGGACGCGTCGGCCACCCCCCTGACCGTGCCGTGCCCCGCAGGCTAAGCCCCAAGCACCGCGAGGACGGCCCCAAGGGCAGCAGCGCCCGCTCCAGCCGCAGCCCGTCCTCCTCCTCGCCGCGCCGCTCGGCCTCGCCGCACCAGAACGGGCACAAGGGCAGCGCCCAGAACGGCCGCCACAGCCACGGCGCCGCGCTCGAGGAGCCGCCGGATGTACGTAGGCTTTTCTTGCACCACGGTTCGCTGCCCTCTCCTCTTCCTCCTCTTCCTCCTCCCTCCGCAGGACCCCCACCCCCCCCGGCTCTCCTCTCCCCTCTTTCCCCACTCACCCGGCCGCCATCTGGGGGGCACTGGTGGCGTCGGGGTCGGGGAGATGGATGGGGGCAGCGGGTGCTGCCCGTCCCCCTCCCCGGCCGTTCTCTGGCTGCACAATGTCCCCCCCACCCTGGGGGGTGCTAGCCCCTCTCACACGGCCGCTCCGTGGATGTCACACCCTGGGGTGTCCCCGATGGCTCGGTAGGGTCACCACCAGGCTCAGCGCTGCCCTGGGAGTGGATTGAGCCCAGATGGCTGAGAAATGGCTAAAAATGGCTAAAATATATTTCCCAGCCCATCCCAGCACTAAGGTGCCGGTGCCAGCGGGACCCCAGCACCAGTCTGGGCACTGGTTTAAGGCCAGGAGAGGGCTCGGAGCGGGGGCTGGGGCTGGGTGCTCACATTTTAGGCACTCAGGGGCCCCGCGGCGGGTGACTCAGGGCTGACTGTCCCCAGCCCTGCCAACTGCCCCGGCAAAACCCCGCTGCGCCGGGGCCGCTTGTCCCCGCAACGCTCCCGCTGCCCCAGCGGGACGAGGGGGCCAGCCCCAGTTTAACCAGTACAGGAGGGGCTGGGAGACCACCGGAGCCCACCTCTCGGGCCCCTCTCCGCTTTCTTCTTTGCTGTGGTTTCGGCTCACCTTTTTGGGGGTGCGGGTGCCGAGGAGCCCCCACCCCGGGCACCCAGCATCGCCCAGGCCGCACGAGCTCCCTTGGCTCCCCGGCTCTAGCGGGACTTTTCTCCGACAACTTCTCTCTCTTTCTCTCTCTCTTTCTCTCTCTGTTTATTTTTTATTTTTGGTTGTTTGTTTGTTTTGTTTTTTTCTTTTCTTTTTAATCCCATCTGTGTTTTTCTTTAGCCTCCCATTTGAAAAAAATCCCAAACGGTAATATACAATTCCATTTCTTGCTCAGCAGAAGCAGGGAAGAGGGGGAGGGAAGGGCAATGAAACATGCTTTTTTTTCCCCCCCCTTGTTTTAGTTTCCTTTATCATGATTTCTTTTCTTTTCCTTCGTGATGTACAGAAATGCAAACGATATATCTCTCTTATTTTTTTTTCCCCCTGTCGTCGTCGTGTTGTTCTAGAATTTTTTGCTTTTGTGTGTGTTAATGTGGAGAAGAAAAACAAAAAAAAAAAAAAAGAAAAAAAAAAAAGAAGATGTGTTTTCTAAATATTTACGACCGTTGAACACTGTATTTCCATTCTCTATATTTTGAACAAGGAATTTAAAAGGGAAGATAACCGAGCAGCTCTGAACTGAAAAGGGAGTGGGCTCACCCCAAAACCAAGCCACAAATTGCCCTTTGCCTCCTCGAATTGGCTGTGGCCCCGCTGCCCATATGGCAGCCAACCCTGGCACCGTGGGGATGTTTTCCCCGTGGGTCCCCACGTGCGATCCCGTTAGGATGGGGCCGTGGGGGCTGTGGCATCCACCCAGCCATGACCCCTCCGGGCTGGGACCCCCATGCCACCCGGTGCTGCTCCCCGAGCATCCTCAGCATCCATCCTGAGCTCGGCCCCACAGACCGGCAGCAGCAGGGCTGAGCGCCCTCCGCCTGCCTCAAACGCTCCAAAACCACCAAATTCAGCCCATTTTCCCCCAACGTCCACGCCCGGGCTTCCCCAGCTCCCCAAGCCCCCCAGGTGCCCAGGGCCAGGGCGCTGCGTGGGGTTGACTTCCCTTTTAAATGCCCAGTCCCGTCTCCATCCATCCCCGCCTCCGGCTGCCTGCCCATCCTCCTCGCGCTCGCCCTTCCTCCCCATTTCTCTCTCCTCCTCCTCGCTCTCTCTCCCACACGCACTCTCCGGCCCCAAATTTCTCTCTGGTTTTCTTGGGGCCGCTCCCGGTGCCGACGCCGCCCAACAAACCTCCACGCGTTGCGCTCCATCCGCCGCTTTCCTTGCATGACGTTTGGGATCGGTGACGTTCGGCAGCCACCTTCCAGCCCGAAAACGCTGCCGGGTAGGGGCCGGGCACAACACGCAAGCCGGCAAACCCGCCGCAGCCACGAAAGCCACGGGCTTTCCATTGAAGTGAAATAATATATATAAAAAAAGATGCAAATGAGACCAATTTAAAAAAAAAGAAAAAGTCTAAGCAAAGCAAACTTGATTAGCAAAGGGGTCTAAATCACATTACTAAAGAGTCATTGTCTTTTTCCCATTCTGCACTCCAAATGTGGAGATTATTGTTTTCTTTTTTATTATTGCATTCCTGTCACTGCCAATTCAGAAGGTAGGTATTTCGTCCACCTCTGCACGTTCACTTCTGCAGATGAGCCTGTTGAAAAGCACCGTAGCTTGATTTAATGTTATTTTCTCTTTCTTACTTTCTTTCTTTCTCTTTCTTTCTTTCTCTCTTTCTCTCTCTCTCTTTCATTTTGTCTCTTTTTGGTGGCTATATATAATTTTTTTGATTTGTATGGTTTTCCCCAGTTAGCTGCAAAGCCATGCTCTTCTCTTACGTTCTTCTCTTTTATTTTTTTGCCCTGTCCATGTAATATTTTTCTTTCTTTCCGCCTTTTTCTCTTCCTCTTTTCCTCGTTCTGTTGGTAGAATGCATTTCTGTGTGTTTTAGCCCTCTGAGTTTGTGTTCGTTCCCACAGACGGTACAGTTACCATGAGTCGGTTTGAGTTCCTCCGTGCTTCTTAGGGGCTGGCTAATGAGACCGAGCACAATTAGCGAAAAATAGAGGCAAAGAGCAGCAGGTGAACCCCAGTGCGTCACAAGGAGTCACTGGGGCACGGGTGTTTTGGGGTGAAGGCCTGGGAGGGAGGATAATGAATGAGAAATTTGGGGAGATTGGGATTTTTTGCCCCTCCTGGTGCTGTGGTTATGGTGGTGAGCTGGAGGACCAGGGGAGAACATTTTGGGGCAGTGGTGGTGAAAAGCTGAGACCTTCCATGCGGGGGAAGGAACCAGGCGAGGTGAGAGGCAGGTCTGGGGAGCACAAGCACCCCGAATGCGTTTTCCCTTTGGGGCCAGACCTTCGCAAAGGATTTTTTTGGGTTTGTTTGTTTGTTTGTTTTTTCAATAGAAGCCCCCTCTGCCCTCCCCATCCCTCTCCCTGCCTTGTGGGTGTGAAGCCCACCTCCCCACAGCATGGATAGCAAATACGTGTGCGAATAATGCGCTCGGGAAGAGGACACCTCGCTCTGGCTTTCTCTCTCTTCTTCTTCTCCTTCTCCATTTCCAGTTTTCCCTCCCCAGAAGTAGGGCTGGGGACAGGTGTGGCTGAAGCCCCCGTCCCCTGCGAGGATGCTGCTGGTGGGGCATCCATTGCCCCCACCACTTCTCTGCCTTGCCAGAGAAATTACAAAATAAGTTAATTGTTAAAGCAATAGTAAAAATGCACCAAACCACCCCATTTTGGCTCTGGCAGGCGGGGCGCACTGCTCTGTGGCTGTAGGGGCTGGCTCAGCCCCCTCGTCAGTGGGGACAGGGGCATGACGCAGGACAAGCCACCGGCAGGGTGGCCTCGTGTCCCTTTGTCAGCATCTTCATTGCGGACCCGTGGTGCATCGTCTGCTTCTCTTTTGGGGGAGAAAAGCAGCGTTTAGGATTAATTGTATTTGAGGCAAAGGGACGGCGAGGAAACGAGGTCACCGGCTGCCCCCGGGCGCAGCAGCACCTCCCAGCTCCCCTTAGGCCCCACCAGGTCACGCAGGATTTACCCCTCTGTGGGCATTGGGGGCTGCCGGGGGAGAGACCCCAAAGCTTCCCCATCGCCCTCTGCCCCCTAGACCACGTTCACCAGCTCGGTTGGGGCTGGAGCGCCCTGCACCCCAAATCCCAGCCCAGCACTCGGGGCTGTCACCGTGCCGGTGGCCCGATGTCACCGCCAGGTAGCTAGGAGGGGTCCTCCCGGTGTCTGAGCGTAGGAGAAGGGAGTTGTTTTGTTTTATTTCTCTCCTCTCGCTGTCTCTGTCTCTCCTCCTCTCTCTCTTTTCTTTCTCTCTTGCATTTTTGTGAATCTAATGATGCACTTATATTGCCCCGCTTTTCCCTTCTCTTCATACCTTACCTACTAAAGGAGGAAATGCCACTTTTTTGGTAAGTGGATGTTAACCAAGAGGGACTTAAAAAAAAAAAAAAAAAGCATATAACGGAAAAAAAAAAAAAAAAAAGGAAGCAGAAAGCAAAGTCTGTGTTGAGTGCTGATGAGGACTTAGCAGTTCCCTGCAGAGTCACAGCTAACAGATCAATGCGTATCCCAGGAAGAGTTCAGAGACATTCGTTTATCTCAGTAACGATGACATTTGTGAAGTTTTGGTTTGGTTTTTCTTTGATTTTGATGTTTTCTTCTTTCTTTTGGTTTCTTTTTCCCTTCTCGCCCCTTGCCCCCCGACTCCCTGCCTTGCCCTCCATCGTTGCTCTGTGCCGTCTTCCTCGTTTCTTGATTTGTTTTAAGCCAAAGGCCGTACTATCTATAAAACCTATGCATATATAAACGTATAGATATCTATATATGTGCATGCATCTGTGTGAGCAGACCTCCCGCCCCGCGCCCGCCCGGCCCCATCACCTCTTTGGTTTCACCCTCTCTCCCACTGCTCACTCTGATTTATTCCCCCCCGCCTCCCCTCCTCTCATTTGTTCTTTTTTTTTTTTTCTCATTTTCCTTGTTTTTTTTTTGGGTTTTCCGCCCCTTTTCCTTTCACCTTTCTTGTTTGGGGCGGGCGGGCACCGGGGGTTTGCTTTATCTCCTCTCCAGGTGTCCGGGGGGGTCGTTTCTTTCCCCTCCCCAACGACTTTGGGGTTTCTTGGATTTTTTTGGTCCCTCCCTTCTTCCCCAAACCCTTCTTCGTTTCTTGGTTGTTTTTTCTTTTTTTTTCTTTGGTTCGTTTCCTTATTATTTATTTTTTTTTGCGTTTTTGCATGCGGAGGTTTGCATGACCCACGTTGTTGAGGGCGAGAGGCTGAGGAAGGTGCAGGGTAGCGTCTGTGTAGCCTGCCTTAATGCGATGTGCGTTGACGTTGTGCGCCGAGCCCCGGCCCGGCGCGCCCCGTTAAAAACCTCTTTCTCCTTCTTTCTTCTCTTCTCCCCTTTCCGCCTGTCCCCCCTTTTTTTTTTCTCTCTGTCTCTCTTCCCCCTGCCAGAGGCCGGCCTCGCCGTCCCCCTCTCCGCGGCCTCGCGGCAGGACGGACCCGCCGTCCCCTCGCGCCCGGGGCGGCCGTCACGGCGCCCGCTCGCCCTCGCCGGAGCGAGCCAAGCACGGCCACCGGCACCGCTCCCGCTCCGCCTCGCCGCCCCCGCGACACCGCGGCCAGGCCCCCCGCCAGCCGCCCCCCACGGGGCTCAGCCCCAGCGGCTACAGCAGCGACTCGGAGGGCTCGGGCTGCTCCCACCCGCTCGGCCCCGACAGGACCCACGGCGCCCACGCCAAGAAGTAAGGGGCTCTCCGGGTGCTGTCACGTAGGAGCCACAACTTGGTTCCGTAGGGGAAATGTGAGGGTTGGGGTGGAGGTGGGGGGACACCGGGATGGAGGCTGGGGGGACGGGGGTGCCCCATGGTGGTGTCCCGGTGAGCAACGCAGTGCCTGGATGGCTCTGTGGGGTTATGGAAGATCCCGCTGTGGTGAGGCTGCACCTTGAGTGCTGCATTCAGCTTTGGGCCCCTCACTCCCAGAAGGACATCGAGGCCCTAGAGCGTGTCCAGAGAAGGGCTACGAAGCTGGTGAAGGGCCTGGAGCACAAGTCCTACGAGGAGTGGCTGAGGGAACTGGGGGGGTTTGGTCTGGGGAAGAGGAGGCTCAGGGCAGAGCTCATTGCTCTCTGCAACTCCCCAAAAGGAAGGGGTGGAGAGCTGGGGTCGGCCTCTTCTCGCAGGTAACCAGTGATAGGACCGGAGGGAATGGCCTCAGGTTGTGCCAGGGGAGGTTCAGGTTGGCAATGAGGAGACATTTCTGTCAGAAAGAGCAGCCAGGCACTGGGACGGGTTGCCCAGGGAGGTGGTGGAGTCACTGTCCCTGGGGGTGTTTAAGGAGAGATTGGATGTGGTGCTTGGGGACAGGGCTCAGTGGGTCATAGAAGTGGTAGGGGGACGATTGGACCAGATGATCTCGGTGGTCTTCCCAACTTCAATGATTCTGTGAGTCTGTGATAATCAGGGTGTTTTCAGGGCCATGTGGGTGCTTCTGCTCCCTCATGGTCACAGAGGGACAAGAGGAGCGGTGGGGACACACTGGGGACGTTCCCCCCCCTCTGCCCCTTGCAGGGTGAAGGAGCGGCACCACCGGGGCCGGCCCAACAGCAGCTCGGAGTCGTCAGCCAAGCACTCTCGGCACGGGGCCTCGGAGCGCAGGAAGAGCCCCTCGCACAGCACCGGGCACCGCAGCAGCTCCTGGAGCTCCAGCGGCTCCCTCTCCAAGTCCCGGTCCCGCTCGCGGGAGAAGAGGGCCGGGCGCAGCCGCAGCCGCTCGCCCTCGCAGAAGAAAACCGCCAGCAGGTCAGCTCGGGGGGCACGGGTGGCATTTGGGGCACGGCTCGGGGCTTGGGGTGTCCCGGCTGGAGAAGGGTTGGGCGCTCCTACAGCCCGCCCCGGTGCTCCTGGTGCCCCTGACGCCCCTCGTCTTGGTTTAGAGAGAAGGACAACGAGCCCCGAACACGCCACGGTGACCCCGATCCCGCCCGGGCCCGGCGCCGCTCCCGAAGCTACTCCCCCATCAGGAAGAGGAGACGCGATTCCCCCAGCTTCATGGAGCCCAGGAGGATCACCAGGTGGGGCCCGGCACGCGCAGCCACCACCGCTGGCATGGCCCCTGGCTGAGCTGTGCCCCCAGTGAGCCCCAAAGGGGTGGGGGGTGGCAGAAGGGATGGAGGGGTGCGTGGATGGTCTGGACCTCAGGTCCTGTGAGGAGTGGCTGAGGGAACTGGGGGGGTTTGGGCTGGAGAAGAGGAGGCTCAGGGCAGAGCTCATTGCTCTCTGCAACTCCCTGAGAGGAAGGTGTGGGGAGCTGGGGTCGGCCTCTTCTCGCAGGTAACCAGTGATAGGACCAGAGGGAATGGCCTCAAGTTGTGCCAGGGGAGGTTCAGGTTGGAAATGAGGAGACATTTCTGCTCAGGAAGAGTGGATAGGTATAGGGACGGGTTGCCCAGGGAGGTGGTGGAGTCACCGTCCCTGGGGGTGTTCAAGGGACGGTTGGACATGGTGCTTGGGGACAGGGCTCAGTGGGTGACAGTGGTAGGGGCACAGTTGGACCAGATGAGCTTGGAGCTCCTTTCCAACCTTAATGGTTCTGTGAGTCTGTGGGTGGCTGGCAGAAAGGATGGATGGATGGATGGATGGATGGATGGATGGATGGACGGACGGACGGACGGACAGATGGACGGACAGATTGACGGACAAGGAGCTTTGAGGACAGACACAACCCTGAGGATGAATGGGAGAGTGAACCAGGCTGGTCCTGCAGCTGGGTACCCAGCCTGCCTCCAACACTACAACCTACTGGCCTCCTCCCATTTGCAGACAGCAGATATGAACTCGTTTTACTTCCAGCAAGAAGCCCAGCCCCAGTGCGTTGCCTCCTGCCCTCCAAATGCCGTTTTCTCCTCCCTGAGCCCTTCCTGACTCAGGATGCGGGGCACCAAGGCAGGCAGTGCTTAGTGCCAGATGAAGCAGTGTGCATACACAGCATCTCGTTAGCATGCGGTGCTGGCCACGCTACGGGTGCGGAGCTGAGATTGCCTCCTGTCTGACCTATTTGTCTCCCGTGCTATCAGTGGGGAGATCGGGGGCCGTAGCACGGAGCTGGCTGGATTTCCAGCAATCGGCTCTCGCTCGCTCTGGAAGGATTTTGATTTCTCCTGGGCTGGACATAAGGAGAGCAGGCAGGAGAAATACAGCCTGTACGCTGCGCTAAAGCTCTCTGCAGGCTTCCCCTGTGAAATATATGGGCCAGGAGAGGTCCTCCCAGCCCAGAGGAAGGTTTCTTGCTCGGGTACCGGCTGGTTCTGCCCTTCCCCAGCTGAAATCCCCCAGGGACAGAGGGGCTGCCAGCACGTGGCCCAGAAAGTGACAGCCTCACATGGATGCAGGCAGCAGGGACACCGTGGGCATCCCTCCTCTCAGTCCTGAGCTGGATTTTCCTGGGATGCCCCAAGGAAGGTGGCAGGGAGGAGCTGTGGGGACAGGCTTGAGGACACAGCTCGTGGTCCCCACCATCCCAGGGGACACCAGCCCCGTAGCCTGGCCAGAAGCCCCCTTCCTTCGCCCTCCTGCCCTGTCCTTGTCCCCCTGCCTCCCCGGGGCCCGGCACCGCGTGGTCCTGCCTCGTCCCTCAGTGATGCCAACGTCTCCTTTTCCATTTCATCCCAAGGTTCCTCTCGGAGAGCATCGCCGCGGGCCTGGCTCCCAGGGTAACCTCCCCCCTTCCTCCTCCTCCTCCTCCTCCTCCTCCTCTTCCTCCCAGACCTCTCCGTGTCTCCCCGGCTGTGCGAGGCCGGCCGTGTGTCTCTCTTCGGTCCCACTAACACCGCTCACCACGACGTGGGGCTGCGAGAAGGGGGCAAGGGGCTGCCTTGGCCCCCCTCCAGCCTCCTCAGGGACCCGCAGGGCTCCGGGCTCAGTGTCCTGCACCGGCTCCAGACGTCTCTGCCCCCGGTCCCCCCCTCCCCGCTGTCCCCCTGCTCCCCACGTCCCCGTAGGAGCCGGGGAGGGTCGGACCGCGGGCAGCCCGGCGCTCGTCTCCCGCTAATCCCTAACGTCTCTTTTTCAGCAGCTTTCAATCTTTGGTGGCTGGGGAAACACAAAAGCCACATTAACCTGCTCACTTTCTGTCCTCGCCGCTGCCTAATCCAGGACTAACAGCCCGGGGGTGGGGACCGGGGAGGAGGAAGGGGCCGAGGGGGGGGCCGGATCCTGACATCCCCAAGCCTGGGGATGCGCGGGGCCGGTGCTTGGGCCCGTGCCCCCCTCCCTCCTCTTCCCCAACCTTCAGCACGGCCCTGACTCGGTTTCCCTTTTCCCTCCGCAGCGCTCGCAAGCGTCCCATCCCCTACTACCGCCCCAGCCCCTCGTCCTCCAGCTCGCTGAGCACCTACTCCTACAGCCGCAGCCGGAGCCGCAGCTACGACAGCTACAGCACCAGCCGCAGCCGCAGCCGGACTCGCAGCCCCCCCAGCCGCTCGCGAAGCCCCAGCCGCAGCCCCAGCTACAACAGCCGCAGCAGCTCGGAGAGCGCCGGCTTCTGAGCCCCACAGCCCCCAACCCCAGCCCCGGGAGAACCCCCCCAGGAGGTGGAAAACCCCCCTGGGGGGGGAGCTGCAAAGGATGGACCCGGTGGCGGAGGGGGAAAGTCGGGGGGCGGATGGAAACCTTGCGGGGCACTGGGTGACCCCCAACCCAATGGGTGTTTTGGGGGTCGGGAGAGGGGAGGGGGGGGGGTGGCTTCTTATTTTTGCAAACGCCAGGGTGGGGTGGGACGGGGTGGGCGAGCACAGAGCGAGGGAACAAATTGCTTGGCAGAGACCTTTGGACCGAGCCGGCGGGGCCCCCAGCGCGGTGCGCTCCCCCCGGCGGTGCTTCTTTTGGCTCGGTTGGACTTTTCTAGCACGCCCAAAATCAGCGTGTTTTTGCTGCCGACACCAGGTGGGGAAGAGGTGACACCTCTCGGGGGGTCCTGGCAGCCCCGACACCCGCAGAGCCGCAGACGAACAAAGCGAGGAGCAGCCCGGTGTCACCCTGTCTCATCCCACGTGGGGCTGGGGTCCCTCTGCCTTGGTGCTGTGCGCCCCCTGCCCCTGCAGAACAAATGCTGCCGGGTCCCCTGGGTGTCCCCGCGAGGGGGAGCCGACAAATTTGGGGTGAGGTTGTGCTTTGGGATGCGCCCCACAGTGCTTGTGGGGTGCCCTTTGGGGTGCCCCCTGCCTTTCCCTTGCTTTGGACGCCTCTGGGCTCGTGCGCGGAGCCGCGTGGTGCATGGAGAGGCTTCCTCCGAGCGCCGGAGCAGGGGGACCCCCGGCAGGGCACGAGGGGACAGGGCTGACCCCGAGACCCCCCCTGGCTACCTCCTCACCCTGGTTTGCCACCCAGTTCCCGATCCTAATGGCTTCCCCGTGCCACTTCCCCGAGGAAACGCGGCCCCGAGTGAAGGCTTTGACTCCTCTTCTGGAAGATGCTGCCACTGGTGCCCTGGCTGTGGCAGCCGGGGTTTTGCTGTGCCTCGGGGCCCAGCAGGCAGGATCCGGCCCCCCGCTCCCCTTCGGCCTCCCCCCGAGCATCCCTGCGCCCCTCCAGCAGCTTTTATAAATTTCATTTTAAAAAGAGAGGCGGGGAGGGGGGGACAACGAGCACGGGCCGGCCGGGTGCTTTGCTGACAGCCCCGGTTCTGCGCCGTTTTGCTGATTTCCCAAAAAAAAAAAAAAAAAGCCCTTCCTGGCTGCGGGGGCTGCTCCCCAGCCCCGCTGCGTGCCGGCCCCGGGGCCGTTTGCATTTAATCCTTGTTGGCCACGCGTTTTCCGCCTGGCTGGAGGAGGACGAAGCAGCTGAGCCTCCCGGCGTGGGGAGAGCAGCTGCCGGGATTAACGCGCGGCCCCGCGGGGAGAGCCGGGCTTTGTGCGGCCCTCGGACACCCGCCTGCAGCCAGCCCGGGGGCACTGGGGGCACTGGAGGGACTGGGAGGCTGTTTGGATGCCAGCCCAGGTGGTGACGTGGTGGTAGAGCTGGTGAATGGGTCTCCGGAGGGCTGCGGGTGGGCAGCTCGTGCTGGGTGCTGCTCCCACCTGCCAGCACCGGGGCGAAGAGCGGGGTGGGTGCTGTGTGCGTGAGCCCCCCCGTGCTGCCACCAAGCCAGCAGGACCCCCTGGAGCAGCGTCCCCAGGAGCTGGCCGTGCCCCCACACAAGCCCCTTGGTTCCCCAGCCCTCCCAGCAAAGCCCGAGCTGGGAAGGAGGCCGATTGCCCAGAAAAGGAAACCAGAAAGAAATCGGCTTTCATGGGGATGGAGGAGAAACACCTGCAGCTCCCCACGGCTCGGGGCAGGCGGCGGGGTCTGGGTGTGCCCGTGGTAGGAAAAAATGGAGATCCTGGACCCCGAGCTGGGACACGAAGGGCGTGAAGTCCCTGCAGCCCCCCTGCCAGCCCCGCAACTGCGATCCACCCCAAAAATCATCCTTCTTTCCTCTGGCCACGGCACCCAGCCCTGCACCCCTGCATCCCCCCAGCATCGCCCCACTGCTGCACGGGGACGCTCGGAGGCATCCCCCGAGGCCACCCCCAGCCCTGTCCCCGTCCCCGTCCCCATCCCCACCCCAGCGGCCACGGCTCCCTAAGGCGACAGAGCCCCGACTGCAGCGACGGCGCGGACAAGACAGCACATCAGGGAAAATTTCCAGTCTTCCTCTTTTACAGTCTCTGTCTCCTGCCGTGGAGGGAGCTCACTGGAACAAATACTCTGTAGAAATACTTCAGTATTTTCCTCTCTCTTGCGCGCGCTCTCTCTCTTTTTTTTTCTTTTTTTTTCTTTTCTTTTTTTTTTTTTTTTCCTGGGTTGTGAGTACAGCTGTAGATTCAGTGAGCTGGTTCAACTACAATAAATATACAGTATATATTGTAAATGGCGCTGCGGGGCACGGAGCGGTTTCTTTGCGGGGTTAATTCTGCTCCTTCCCTGCAGGCTCAGCCCCTTCTGCCCCCCGAGACCCCCCCAGCTCTCCTCCCCTGCCCCCTGCCACCCATCCCATCCATTTCTGGCTCCTGGTGAGGGTGGCACCGCCTGCGCCTGATGTCCCAGAGCATCATAGCAGGGGAAAACCTCTGGGGGGTCCCTGATGCTGGGGAAAATTCTTGTGTTACCTCGCAGCCTCCCTGCATCCCTCCTCCTTTCCTTCCCTGCAGCCCTCCCCTCGTTCCCTTCAGCCCTGCCATCTCCTTGCATCATTTCCCTGCATCCCTCCCATCCCTCCTGCCTCCCCCATCCCCGCAGCCCCTCTGCTGCCCCCCCCCAGCACCCCCAGCCCCTCACAGCTCAGGGGCTTGGGCTCGCACCGATCCCTGCGCCGAGTGCATCAGGTCTCAGCTACAAACGTCTCCTGGCCACGCTGGGGTCTTAAAAACCCAGCCCCAGCACTGCCGGGGATGGGCAGAGCCTGAGCAAGGAGGGGCATCCCCCGGGGGGCTCGGTGCCCCCAGACTGTCTGACTTAGGTGCCGGGGCCCCACTGGGGTTGAGAGGCTGGAGACTGGCCCCAAAGAGGCACCAAGAGCTCCCAGAGGGGTGTGTTTGGATTTGAGGGCAAGGACTAAGGGAAGGAGCCAAACTTCCCCTGCCCCAAGAGGGTGCTGCCCCCGCCAGCCCCTCTCCATCTCATGAGCTCCATAAAGCCCTACTGGTCCCACTGGGTCCCAGCAAGCCCAATCAACCCCTACAACCCCATCAGCCTCTATTGGTGCTGTTGGACCCTGCTGCCTCCATCAGTCCCCACTGCCCCCGTTGGCCCCATCAGCCCCCATCATCCCCATCAAGCCCTACTGGTCCCACTGGGCCCCAGTGAGCCCCATCAGCCCCTATGGCCCCACCAACCCCTACCAACCCCATGGCCCTCGTTGGCCTCGATCAGCCCCATGGGGCCCCACTGACCTCCACCAAGCCCTACACCCCCCCTTACAGCCCCATTGACCCCCACGGCCCCCACTGCTCGGGGTTTGGACAACCTCACCCCAACCCGGCCAAGCCCCGGGGGCCACCTGGGGACCACAGAGCTGGGGGGGGCTCCAGAAGCTTCTGGCAGGGGCCGGGTGACGCAGTGGGCACAGGACCGAGCACGGGCTCCTCCACTGACTCATCCCCCCCTGCTGTGCTGGCCCCCCCAGCGCCCTCCCCACGCCGGCGCAGACGGCCCCGGAGCTGTGCAGGGCAGGGATTGTTTTACGGGAAAGGGCTGGGAGCGCTCCAGGGACCATCCATCACCCGCCAAGCAGCCGAGCCCCCTCCGCGGGGGTGTGCGGCCGGGGGCTCCCAACACGGCTGCGCACAGCCTGGGAAAGCTTCTGGTCCCTTCCCGGGCCCTGCTGCGATTTCCATTAATAGCCAGCTGAGCCTCCCGGCTAAAAATAACCAGCGGGACGGCTTCATAAGGCCCCGCGCCGCCGGCCCCCTCCCAGCACCACGGCCCCGCGCATCATGGCTGAGCGCCGCGTGCCCTTCACCTTCCTCCGCAGCCCCAGCTGGGAGCCCTTCCGCGACTGGTACCACGGCAGCCGCCTCTTCGACCAGTCCTTCGGGATGCCCCACATCCCCGAGGACTGGTACAAGTGGCCGAGCGGCAGCGCCTGGCCCGGGTATTTCCGTCTGCTGCCCGGGGAGAGCGCCTTGGTGCCGGCGCCGGGCTCGCCCTACGGCCGGGCGCTGAGCCGCCAGCTCAGCAGCGGCATCTCCGAGATCCGCCAAAGCGCCGACAGCTGGAAGGTCACCCTGGACGTCAACCACTTCGCGCCCGAGGAGCTGGTGGTCAAGACCAAGGACAACATCGTGGAGATCACCGGTGGGTCTGCGGGGTGATGGGGTGCTGGGTGGTGGGGCTGCGGGTGGGGGTTGAGGGGTGCGCCGGGGCTCCCCTCGTTCCCTGGGGGTGCTGGGGGTGGGTGTGCAGGTGTCTGGGTGCTTGCTGGGGAGGGAGGGCGATGCAGAGTGAAAAAAAGGGGAAAAAAAGGAAGAAAGGGGAAAGGGAAGAGGAAGGGGAGGAGGAAATGAAAGGGAAAGGGAAAGGGAAAGAAAAAGAGAAAGGGAAAGGGAAATGGAGAGGGAAAGGGGAAGGGAGAGGGGAAGGGAAAGGGAGAGGGGAAGGGAAAGGGAAAGGGAAAGGGAAAGGGAAAGGGAAAGGGAAAGGGAAAGGGAAAGGGAAAGGGAAAGGGAAAGGGAAAGGGAAAGGGAAAGGGAAAGGGAAAGGGAAACAAAAGAAGGGAAGAGGGAAACAAAAGAAGAGGAGAAAGGGCAAGGCAAAGGGGAAATGAGAAAATAGCCGAGAAGAAGAAGGACTAGCACTACAAGAGCAGTCTCGCAGGGTGCAGACCCCCGGGGGGCACAGGTGGCTGTGACGAGCCCCACGGCATCCCGAGCATCCCCGGAGCGCCGCGGGTGCCTGGGCGAGGGGCGTGGTGACAAAACGCAGGCCCCCGCGGCACGGAGCCAGCAGCGTGCGCAGCGTGCTGGGGAGCCAAAACAAAGGTGTTGGGCACGGGTCGGGGCTGTCACCGCAAGCAATTCGCTGCCCTGGGGGTTGGGGGATGCTCCTGGAGGGGCCCAAATCCCTCCTGCGGGTCAGCGCAGCTCCAGGCTGGTGGTAGGGCGCAGAGATGTGGGATGGGCAGGATCGGGCCCTTTCCCTGCTGGGCACTGACCTCCGCTGGGTTTCTCTCTCCCAGGCAAGCACGAGGAGAAACAGGATGAGCACGGCTTCATCTCGCGGTGCTTCACCCGAAAATACACGTAAGTACCAGGGCAGGGAGGAGACGGGGACCCGGGACCCCCCTGGCACCCTGGGGACCTCCTCCCACCGCCCACCCTGGCCCGCACACACCAGGGTCGCCACCAGCCCAGCCGGGGAGGGCGATGTCCAGGGCCTGGGGGCCGTTCCCAAGCTCTCCCCCTCTCCCCCGCAGCCTCCCCCCCGGCGTGGAGGCCACGGCCGTGCGGTCCTCGCTGTCCCCCGACGGGATGCTGACGGTGGAGGCGCCCCTGCCCAAGCCGGCCATCCAGTCGGCCGAGATCACCATCCCCGTCACCGTGGAGAGCCAGGGCAAGAAAGACGAGTCGGCCAAGAAGTAGGAGGCACCCAGGAGGAGGAAGAAGAGGAAGAGGAGGAGGAGGAGGAGCCCCCGCCGCTGCCCCCATGGAGTGCACCCTCATGCCTTGCCCTCCCCCCCCCCCCCCCAGCCCCCTTTGTATTTTTTATTTTGTACTCGCCCAGTCACCCCAGTGCCTTGAGTAGATGGGAAGGAGAAGGTGGTGTCAATGGGAATAAAAAGTGGTGAAAGAAACCTGCCCCGTGCCCACTGTCTGCCGGACAGAGCCCCCCAGCCCAGCCCTCCTCACCCCGGCCTCCAGCACCCCGGGTCTCCACCTCCTGGGTCTCCAAAGCCCCGGGGTCTCCACCTCCTGGGGTCCCACATCAGCACCACGGGTCTCTGTACCCTGGGCTCTGACAGCTCAGGTCTCCAAAACCCTCAGCATCACGCCTCCCACACCTCAGATCTCAATTTCCCGGACCTCCGATGTCCCTCGTGGCTCTGACATCCTGGGGCTCCAAAATTCGGCGTCCCCACAGCCCAATCTCCTCCATCCCAGGTCTCCACAACCCCACACCCGGCACCCCCGGGCTCCCAAATTCCAGGTCTCAGCACCCCACAGCTCTCCCACACCCCAGGTGTCACCACCTCATCCCTCCACGTGCCCAACCTGCCGGGTCCCCACACCCCTCAAAAACAAGCTGCCCCCCCCCCAGGTCGCAGAGAAGACCCCCAGAAGGTGGGAACGGGCCCCCCCCCATCCCCAACCCACGCCAGGGTGTCCCTGCCCCTTTATGCCCCCTCCTCTCACCCCATGGCGATGCCTCAGGTGGCTGGGGGGGGCTCCACGCCCAGCCCTGGCCCCAGCTCAGGGCTTGGTGCCACACAGAGGGGGGGCCACGCTCCCCGTGCCCCCCACGTGCCCGTGCCTCAGCGCAGGGGCTTAGGGCTGGCCCTACATGGCCGCGGGCAGCAAATCCCCCTAATCCCCCCTGAGTCATCCCGCAGGCAGGCAGCCGGTGACCTGGGAGGAATCCTGTGGCCGGGGGGCCCTGCTGCCAGCCCCCCCTCACCCACAGCATCCTCCTGCCCCCCACCACCACCCCGCTGTGCTGTGCCATTTTGGGGACGGGTGGCCACGGCAACCGGCGCGATGGAGACGGTTGCCATAGAGAGAGCAGCTCCAGCATCGGGGACCAGCAGCCGGAGCTTGTAGGGGATGGGGATAGGGGTGTCGGTGGGTGCTGGCCCCCACCCCACAGCACCCAGCCCCCGTCAGGCTGTAGTGCCCCGGTTTAGGGCCAAATCCTGCCCAGACAGCAGAGACGTGCACACGGATGTGCACAGGCACCGCTGGTGTGCACGGTGCTGGAGCTGGGGGGGCCGCTTCCCTCTCCAAATGAGGAAACTGAGGAGAGGGGGGCATGGGGGGGGAGATATGGGGTTAATTTGGGGCTTGGGAGGTGCTGGGCTGGGCTCAGCCCCAACCCTATGACACCCCCATGACACTGGAGCCCTGGGGAAACCGAGGCACCATGGTGGTGCAGGTGCCAGCCCCCAAATGTGCCATCTGGGGGGGCCAGGAGAGTTCTCCCACAGCACCCACCCGCATAGCCCAAGGGATGTGGGGACACAGGGACAGCAAGGGGGAAACCAATAGCGTAAATCTGGATGATGGATGGTGCAGGGAAGGCGTCCTGGCAGCGAGGGGGGGCAGTGAGCACCAGTCACCCTGACGGGGAGGTGGCCGTGGTGGCACCGCTCTCCCGTGCCGTGCCAGCCCTGGGCACCTTTTGTCACCGTCCTGGGGCCGTCCCCAGCCCTTTCCCCAAGGGGGTTTTGGGATCCCCGGAGGCAGGGACCCAGCCCGTGCCCACCCCGCAGGGCTCAGGAGTCACCGAGGGTTTCCAAGGGAGGGGATCCAGCCCCAGGACCCCACCGTGCCCACCCTGAGCACGCAGAGACCCTCCCCACCGAGCCCTTCCCTCGCCATTTCGGGAGCCCAAGCACCACCAAGGTGCCTGGTGGGGACCCAGCTGTGATCCCAGCTCTCCCCCCACCACCCAACCTGTGGTGATTTGGGGCTGGGGTCCAAGCCCCCGACCCCGATCACGCCACCCCCTGCCCCGGACCCCCAGAAACTCGACAGACGCAAGAATTGAGCAGCGCTGACGTCAGATCTGTAAGTTTATTTGCTCAATGTACGACGGCTACATAATGACTCACATTCATGATATTCCATCACTGAGGAAAACTGCTAAGAATGGTCCGTGTGTGAAATAATTCCTTACAGAAACACGGAGTTGGAAAAATAATCACTGATTAGACCTTAAAAATAGTTCACTGCATAACATGACAAAAAGCACAAACAAAGGCTCATTCAAAGAACACAGTCATTGTTCTCCTACACTGTAATAGTTATAATTTCACCATGACGAACACCAGACATTAAGATTAAGCTAACACTGGTGTTTTCTTTTGCTTTTTTTTCCTTTTTAAAAACAAAATCATATATAATTGCATGTCACTATAGCAACATCCATAACAGATCAGTTTGTTACGATCACTATTTGGTAGAGCAAACTTTACCCCCAAAAGAAAAATAAATTAAAAAACTTTAAAAAATTTTTGAAGACTATTTTGTCATAGGAATACATAACATCTACAGTATAAGTTAATAAATTTCAAGCTACTGTATAGAAATACGACACTAGCATGCACAATATTGTATCAATAGAGTAATGGAGCAGTAATCATTTCACTGGAGAGACAGTATCATAGGCAAGTGCATTTCTTAAAAAATGAAAGAAACCATTCAAGCTGCTTAAAAATCAAGTCCCTGACCCCACTCCCCTTTTAGCCCTCTTGTGCGATCTCTCCTGCGTTAAGTTTCCTAAAGCAGCCAGAGCAAAAGCCGGAAAGAAAAAAATAAAATAAAATAAAATCGGTTTTGTAATTCCAGTAAATCACTTCCAAATCATACAGCTGGGACAACACTGCTCACTGGACACGACGGGAACTCAAAGGGAGGTGAGAAGCCTACACAGATCTTCCAAGTCCGCGGCATTTACCGGCGGCTCGCCGGCCGCGGCTGGGGCGCGTGGCACGCCGCCGACTGCAGGGCTCGGCAAGGCTCTCCGTGCAAAGGCACCCGATGGGAAGCTTGGCTAGCGTGGCCGGGGCAATCTCACCTCTGAGCGGGGGGCTGGCGGCCCCTGCGGCTTCGTCGGAGGGCGGCGAGGCAGGGCGGGTGCCCCCCTGCCACCCCGGCGGGACCGGGGGTCCCCCGATCGCCGCCACCGCCGCCGCGCGCTGCCTGCGGACGGGCTCTCGGGAGGGAGGGTGAAAGCCTGCTTCGAAAAAAAGCTGCCCCGAGGGCCGTTCTCCCAGCCACGAAGCTTTAGTGAAAAAGCTACGCGGGGCAGCGCGCCGCAAGCCGGAGACCAGCAGTGAACTTCCGACAGTTATGCAAGGGGGGGGAAAAAAAAAGAAATAGAAATTTTACGCAAAATGGGGTAAATATTACCTGCTAAGCAAACTCAGATGCCCCGTCTCCCACCCCCAACCAGGTAAGACAGATTTGGAAAGGATTTTGTTAAGAAGAGAACTAAGTTCCTGGGCTCCTGATGCTTGATAGAAATGTCTATGATTGTAGCTCTTCCCTTGAGGATTTCTCTACCAAATTAGTTTCTAAGCTCCTGAAGTTCACTCATTACACCACAAGCTTCCCCAGGAGAAAGAAAACGCACCTGGCTTCCCTGATGACCAACAAGGGAGCCTGGGTGCTGCAGATCTGCTGACAAACCTCATGGTACAGTGGGAGAAAGTCAGGCAGAGTGAAATGGCAGTGCAATCCCTGAGGAAGCAGCTGTGGCACCTTAAATCAGGATGGTCTTTGAAATACCAAACACAGTACATGACATACAGACCTGAATTCTCTTTTTTTTTTTTTTTTCTTCTCTTAAGTGGCATTTTAAGTTTAAACACTTCCCCCTTTTCTAATTAAGTTCTTAAACCTTTTGCTGTGGACTAAAATAGTTTAAACAGCCGCTAGCCAAGCACCTGTTAAGCTGTTGACCAAAAAACTAGAGCAGCTTTGATGTTCCTCGGGCGGGCGGGCTTCTTGCCTTGGGCGACACAGAATAGCTAAGCCAGTCCACAGGCGAGGACTGATCAGGAAGGCAAGCCAAAAGAACTAGCAAAAGAAAACAGACAATCAAAGGCTTGATGTCATATGGCTGTAATGTAGAAATACTGTAAACTGCAATTTAGTGTTAATACTGTAAGCTACCCTAATAAATATCTTAAAAAGATTAAATGGCCTAAATCCCGGGGCTTTGCAAGTCCCAAATTCTTTAGTCTTTTACTTATTATGATTCCTTTTTCAATTTGGGGATTTTAAGCTATGCCCTGACAGGCAGGGCGCTCCAGGGAGACGCCCCGCGACGTGGTACAAACACACGGCACTTGAACTGAAGAAACAAACGCACAAAGCCTTACTGGAACCACAGAACTTCCTTTTTGTGTTGCTTTTCTTAAAAACGAGGGCCATTCCATTCAAGTTAATTCATCTTTAAACCCTTTTATTTCTAGCAATAAAGTTAAATTAAAGACAGCTCCACTTGTATTAATAATCTACAGAACAGTCCATATGCCAGTGAGGCTGCTATTCCATACCAGCACAGCCAGCCTGACTTCCACTAGTGGTGTTTTGGCAAAAATGTCAAAGAGGCAATCAAAGACAGGTTGTGGGGGGCCTCCCTGGGAAGGTGTCCCCTCCCGTTCCCTCCCCCACCCCTGACCCCCCCACTCGTGGGAAAAAAATAAAGACTGCAGTAGTTAGCATCAGCGTGCGGCTGCCAGTCCATCTGGGGGTCTAATTGTTGCCTTCTCCACCGTCGTCGTCTTGCTGATCGCTTGTCCAGAGCGTTAGGTTGTCGCGGAGGAGCTGCATGATGAGCGTTGAGTCCTTGTAGGAGTCCTCGTTGAGGGTGTCCAGCTCGGCGATGGCGTCGTCGAACGCCGTCTTGGCCAGGTGGCAGGCCTGCTCCGGGGCGTTCTGGATCTCGTAGTAGAAAACTGAGTAGTTAAGTGCCAGGCCGAGCCTGATGGGATGGGTCGGCTGCATGTGCTCCTTGCTGATCTCATGGGCTTCGCTATAGGCTTTCTCCGAAGACTCCACCACGGTCGCCCTCTTCTCACCAGTGGCCACCTCGGCCAGGTAGCGGTAATAGTCCCCTTTCATCTTCAGGTAGAAGACTTTGCTCTCGTACTGCGTCTCGCTGCAGTTCTTGATCAGGTAGTTGTCCAGCAGGCTCAGCACATCCTGGCACACGGCTTCCAACTCCTTCTCTATTTTCTCGCGGTAGGCCCGGACCATCTCGATCTTCTTCTCGTTCCCATCGGCAGAGGTCTTCTGCTCGATGCTGCTGATTACTCGCCAAGAAGAGCGCCGCGCCCCCACCACATTCTTATAGGCTACAGACAAGAGGTTCCTCTCTTCGTTGGACAGAGGCTCGTTCAGTTCTGTCACCTGTAACGAGAGAGGAAGAGAGAAGAGAGAAACTCGGGTTAAGCCACAGCCACTCGCCATTCCCGTCACCATTCAGCACTCGGGTGCTCCCCACGTGGAGCGAGGTGTGGAGAACGCAGCCAGCTCGCCAGCTCCCCAAATCATTGGGCATCCGATCTCCTCCCAGCTGGGAAATCGTGCTGCGGTCCAGCCCCTCAGCCAGGGAAGGGTGGCTTTCATTCAAGGCATTCTCCATCTTAGCAGATCGGTGTTTTCCAGAACGAGAGAAATCCGCTAGGAAAAAAAAAGATGCATTTCACCTGCAGGATGAGCATCAGACATCGAGAGGCAGACGTGAGGGACCATCAGAGCAAGAGGGTGGAGATGTTGTAGGGTTACTAGCTAGGCGAATGGATTAACAACACAATTCGGCTACGGCATATTCATCTTTTCCGCTTCCCATGAGCACGGTACGTTCTTTTGAGATGCCTCAAGAATACGTTAGATGTTAAAATTGTAGCTGCCTAAGGCATTTGAGATAAGGATTTAAAAGCTCACATGGTAAGAGTATGCTCTTCCCACACAGGATTTTCTTCATTGACGATCAGAGCGTTAATGCACAGTATCGCTTCCACCTGCCTCACGCAACACGGCAATTTAGTCATTACAGCGTGCAGCAACAGAGTGATTAAGGAAGGAGACGACGGAGCGGAGCCTTTCCACAACCAGGCTGCCAAACACCGCCTTGGTCGCTTGAGTTCCTGGAAGCGCTGCTCTTGGTACCGTGACCTCCTTCCACTTCCCACTGATCCACCGCTGGCTGATGGCACCGGGGCAGGACCCGTGAGTGGGGCTGAGAAGCCAGCCAGGCACTGTACAAGCCATACGGCCTTGCTAGAGCTGGGCAAGCTCAGAGATGCGTGGGCTCCTTCCACAGCCACCCGTGGGTGCTGGGACAACCCTGTACAGCCACCTGGTTGCGTGCTGACAGCTGCCATCCCTCGTCCGAAGGGCGCACGCACCCCGGGCCCTGCCGCGTCTCCTCTCCGCAGTCACTTCCCACGAGGATTAGGTCACGGTTTGTAAACGAAAGGCTTCTGCAAATACTGAGTCATTTCTGCAAGGGCGAGGTTCGTTCGGGGCCCAGATAACCACATTTACAATGGCAATCTGGAAGCTGAGGGACTGGGCCGTGAGGAGCAGGTGACCCACCCAGGATCTCACTGGAACGCTCACCTCGCTCCTGCCACCACGGCAGCTCGTCCCAGCGGCATCCACCTCTGCCCCCAGTTCCCCCTTGCTGCTGCTAAGCCGTGGCCTGCCCAACGTGTGCTCTCCCTGACCCAAGCTACTGCTACACCACAGTCTCCCTGGTGGCGAGCAGAGCGTGCCGGTGCTCCCCTCCAGCCCCCCTCTACTCCTTTTCCTGATGTGCTTCTGCCCACAGAGGGCATGAGGCAGAGGCTCAGCCGTGACGTGCTATATGACCCATTTATAGGCATTTATATGGTGCCCTGTGCCATAACATCACATGTGTCTAGCTGCGTTTTTATAGGACTTGACATCTTGAGATGGCTCTGTTCGTTCTGCCCTTTGCACAACACCTGCACAAACATTAATGAGAGATACTGTGGTATAAAGCCAACTTTCAGAGATAATCGAGAACAATTACGGTGTCCCCCTGCCCTAGGGCTTTTGGATTGTCCATCCTTGGAGATAGGGGCAAGAGGCATCCAGAAATCCCAACCCAATATATGACCTAACCTTCCGGCTGTAAATCCCGAGTGTCCAACACCGGCTGCTGTAATACAAGAGACTCGCCAATCCCAGAGGTTTTCTATCTCGACACTAATTACGGAGGCTGATAACCAAGTGAGGTCATGCTTTTAGCAAGATGCTCACCAGGCAGGCACACTGGCTTTAAATGGGGCCCAGGCAGGTGGATGGCAGAGCTACCCCACAGCCCTGCCTCCAGATATTCACTGCCGCAGAAGGCACACTGCAGTGGGTTCACCTCCTCCCACCACAAGAGTTTTGCAGGAGGACAAATTCATTAAAGCTACAGGGAGTTTCGTAGGATTAGCTTTGCCATAAACATTTTAAATTTGAAGCTATTAAGGATTACGGAAGAAAGTCGCCTGTCAAAATCCTTTCAAAAAAAAAAATTAAAAAAAAAAATCGCTGACAGATGGAACATACACCTGTGGAGAATGCAGAGATTTCTCCAGGGAGCCTGCGGGGAGCTTATCAAAGCAGGAAGGGTTCCTCATCAGGCACGTCACCGGGAGCAGTGCTAGGCCTGCTGCCACTCCCAAACCGTGTCCCAAAATAAAAGCTGCGACACCACTATGGTCACAGCGATAATCGCAGCTGCCCGCTGGAAAGACGAGAGGAAAAAAGTGCTCACAGCCCTGACAGCCCCACCAGAAGGCCACCGCACGGCGGCTTTGTGCTGGGCACTTACAAGGCCGCAGCGTGACCGCGGGGTACGGGGCACAGCCTCACAGGATCCGTGTGCCACCCAGTTACTGCTACATGTGGTGAGGGTAGCTCAACAGCCAAAATAAATAAGTGAATAAACAACAGCTTGACATTCAAAGGGCTTGGCAGGAACTGAGCCAGCCTCTGACTGGGAGCCAGAGCTCCCTTTGGAGCTTTACTTCCCTGGCTGGCGGCACAGGGAAGCAGACCTCGACCTGCAAAACTACGTACCCAGCCTCCTTTCCCCCTCGTGGCCCTGCAGATCAGCAAGGCACTGGGGGGCAAGGAGACGTGTCTGAAATGGAGCCCAGTCTTGCATGTGGCATAGGAAGGCCAGTGAAAAGAGCTGGTCCATCCAAACACAGCTGGAAGCTTGACAGACACAGCCCCTTCAGCCCGGAGTGCTTGAGGAGAGACACAGAGACTGGAGGGCCCCCAGAGAACGGAGATAGTCCAACAGGAACGTACTGCGAGGTTAGGGTTTCTACTGCTCCAGACTCTAGAGATTTGTAAATCTCTAGCTTTAAGAAGCCCATCGATTTGTAAAAGCCCTTTAGAGGCAACAGGAGCCCAGGGGGGGTTCTCCCAGTTTCACCATTACACCCTTGAGCTCTGACCCAGCACCACATCCAGAGCCTGACAGGCTCCCGGCACGCTCAAGCACCATGCTGCAGCCAGGGAGCCAGGCAGAACTTCACCTGCCCCTAACATTGAAGCCCACACTCTCCAAAAGCCCACGGCTGGTCCTACTGGGCCTGCTTTCCAGAAGCATCCCAATCAGGTTTCTTTGGGACCTACACAAAACACTTGCTCCCAGCCCCCAGCTGGTGAGTTTGCTTATTCCAGGACTCTCTATTCCACACTTCTTGCCTTGCATCAGTAGGTCTGAAGGAACCATTTCTGAGCACACATGGCCCCTTCAGCTACAGAGCATCTGCAGCAGAGGTGCATCTCAGGGTTTAGTTTTCCCCACTTACCCTTACAATAGGTTTTCATCGACATTTTTAACCAAGTGCCCACCCATTTATGGCTGCTACCTAGTTTTGATGTCTTATCTTACAGCACACAGCAGAGCAAGCTGAACAGACCCAAACATTCTTCCCTGGGGAATACCATCAACAACTTAATCCATTTTATAATCCCCAACACTTGCTTTTCTGATTGCCCAAGAGAGATCTTGAGTCCCTGAATACACTAGACACCTACAAGGAGCCAAGCTTTCCTGGAGAGAGACAACCACGGGAACCCCGAGCTGTCCACAACATGCCACCCTTTCAGTGGAGCAGTCACCAATTACCACAACCCTGTGATCCTGCGCGTGGCTGATTGACAATCTGATATTACACGCAATTAACGGGAGCGATGTAGGGCCAACAGCTGCTGGCTCCCTTCAAAGGCCTCTCAAACACCTCGCTCGGCCTGGAGGGGCCTGCCCGAGCCCAGCCCTTGGCCGCTCACTTCTTTTAGGCTAGAAAAGGGCCATTTCTGTGACACCCCACCAGTACAGCCACAGCTCCCCTTCCACCACAACACCCAACAGCCATTTCTTTCTCAGCACGTGTTTGATCTGTGGCTTCTGCACCTTGTAACCCAGCAGTTATCTTCCAACAGGAACCCGAGCTATCGCCTCATTTTCCCTCACACACGACTCGCTAGTCACACTGAGGCCTGGCTTGAAGGTCCCATTTTCTCTTTCATTTTTTTTTAAAACGTAAATAGGCTTTTAAGACAACGTTGGGCCTGAAGTCCCACCAGTGACATTCTCACCGAGTCTGAAAGCACCAGCAATGGGAGCAGCCATCTTTAGACTTCTACATCCCTACCTACATTTTCTGTCCCTGCTTCACTCCATATCTAGTTTCTGAAGAAATACCTTCCTTCAAGCGCATTAAATCCTTGCCATTACCTTGTAGCGTGATTACAGGCATGGCTAAACGTCACACGACTGAGTCAAGAACAGCTTCTCCTTGAACACTCAGGAGCAAGCTGTCCTAGGAAGCCATCATGCAGTTGGGAAGATGCTTTTCTTAAGCACTGTCCTACTTTGACACAGAGTAGGCGTGTGTTAAACTAGATCTAAATCAAGAATCTTACCAGACTTCACGGGTTCGGGTCTTCTTCACCTGTATTCTAGCCTCCTCCCTGACGTTATACTTCTAAAATGGAAGTCGTATCATAACTACTCCTCTCCTTTCTGACCTCCTCCACCATCCTCTTGTTTAATCTGAGCATAGCTGGGGAATTTTAGGCTACAGATAAGACCCTTCCTCTCATCTCAGACAAAACCAGAGAAGCACATGCAGGCTGTGGGCAGAAGTTAGTTCCCCTCTGCTGTCTCGTTCAACTCTTTCAGGATGAATAATCATATTCTGGTTCCCGTTTTGAAGTTCTCAGGGGCCATCACAAGACAGTGGCTGAAAGAAGCTGAAGGCACACTGAGGCACAGCGGATGGTTCTGCCATTAAGGTTGAAATGGCTCATAATCCATCACGGAGCAGTGTCTGCAAAGTAAGGCTGCTCATTACTTGGAGCATAACTGGATCTCAGAGGATACTTAGGTACTCCAGACACTGATTAGGATTTCTGCATGCTCCTCCATTTAACAGGAGCTTTCATCATACCCTGTAGCCTTTACTATTTAAGGCAACTTTGAACCACCTGAGACAAAGCCTCCAAAATTGAGAGACATGAAAAGCAAGAGCTCATTTATTTCATTGGCCTCCATAGCTCAACAACTACTTAAGCCAAAGTGAATTTCATCATATGACACATGAGTTTGATCAGTCCTTAGAGCCTGCAGATCTACTTCAGTTTCAGTCTGGCTCTACTGGATTTAAGCTAGACAAAAAAACAAGTTTCAAGTCCTTGGGTCATTGCTGCCTCAAGTTTCTGCATGCAAAAGGTCATAAGGGAGCTGTGGTGAGAGAGCCAGTGCCAGAAGCAGAACTCTGAGCTGTTCCCATTCTGCATTTGATAGCACTTCAAGGATCGGCCTTTATCTGCAGAGCTGCAGTCCCAATGTTTGGTCTAACGGCTCAAGGCTTTCCTGCTATACAACACCTGGGTGCCAAAGATTTGCCCCACCAGCTTCTTCTGCAGCTTTTCAGATAAGACAGCCCCAAGGGAGCATCTCTTTGTTTTCCACACACGGCCTCCAGGTACGGTACTGGACCCTGCCATCCGAAATGGTTATTGACTTGAAAGAGGACAACCCAGACACGTTGCAGTGGGGAGGAATAGCCCAAGCTTCCCAGCATGGGCAAGGTGTATGCATTTCAAGTGCCTCCATGCCAAGCTACGCACCGTTTCTGAATTGGCATTGCACCATCTTGTAGCAGGGAGCTGCGGCTACAGCTAGTATTTGCTTTGAGTCATTAAGGATTAGAGTCCAAGTTCTTGCTTTCCTTATGAACACCCTGATTCCTGTTAGCCCTACAAAGAGGCAGGCTATTTAACAAGATGAAAACCGGATGCAGGACAACTTGTTTCGCTGTCTTGCTGCCACTAGCTGCCTTGTACCTATTAAAAACCCTTGGGAAAAATCATCAATCTCTGTTGGTCTGATGCCTTCCTACCACCAGATGGAGGAAGCAGCAAGTCCATCCACATCAGGCTGAGCATTTCGAAGCACTGTCACTCAGGGCTCATCACACTGCCTCTGACAGATGGGATACCAGCACCTTTGCCTGCAAACTGCAAAGGAACAGAAGGGACGCCAAGTTATTCCTTCCCCAAGATATGGCAGGCTGGCAAGCAACATCTGCCCACTCTTGCATTTCTGCAAGCACCGTAGCAGCAGCCCAAGATCACCACCCTGTTCCATCACTCAACAGCCCGAGGAGCTCTCCTGCCTCAGACTATTTGAAAATATTGTTCAAAATGTGCCTTTTGTATCAGCTTTCTGCAAAACATGCAGCAGACCAGCATGGCAGCATGCCACTGCCGTGGAAGCTTGGATATGGTCTGGGAGCACGCCAAAAGTTTAAAAGGGATTTATTCTGAGCTATTACAAGGAGAATGTCAATTCAGTGACGTTTTGAGTTGCATGAAGAAGCTTCTTCAGGTGTCAGTTGAGCAGCTCTTGAATAACTGCAGCCTTTTCCTCAACGGCATTTTGGTTATGCCAAAAGAGATGGACTTTTTCCATTCAAGTACCTTTCTTCTTCAGAGAAGCCCATCTGTTCACAGCATTTTTAGCTGAAGAAACCATCCAAAGGACCACCACTGGTCATTCCCAGAGCCTTATGACTTGGTTAATACAGACAGACTCACTCCCCTCCGCTTTATGGCAAAACAGTAAAACCAAGCAAGGCAGCCTCTAGGGGATTCTGGCGCATCAGCGGGGGCCAGCTAAACAAACCAGGTTCCATGCCAGGAAGTGTCTGGTGCTGCTGGGAGCTTTAGCTGCTTAAAGACTTACCTCACAGCTTCTAACAGTACTAATCTGGCTCAGGTATTAGTGTTTCCCTACTCACCTTCAGCCCCACTGCTGGGAGGTGAGTGACCCGGCACCACATCATCGCATCCCTCCCGGAGCTCCCAGGAAGGGCCAGGCCACCACGAGATGTTCGTCTGGAGAAATGACCGTGTTGTGTTGTACCCACCAACCCCATTCCGATGGACAGAGTAGAGAGAGGAGAACCAGTTTGCTACAGGCCAGGTGAGAGTCTTCTGGCTGTTGGAAGCTGCCGTCTGCAGCCCTTGTCCTGCTCAGTGCCTGCAGGGCTGTGTCTGGACGAGGGGCAGAGGCGTGCAGGAGCAGGACGAACCAGGCAATTCTCGCCTGCTCGCATGGCTTCTCCCAGCGAGAGGCAACTGCCACAGCTGGCAGGCTGCTGCTCCAGCAGGATGAAACGGGAGAAGCTGCCACCATGCAAACAGCTCCCCTGCAGCTAGCACAGGAGGTTTTTAACCGCTTCGTTTCATTACCCCAGTCGCTTTGGGCAAGCCTGCTCAAGGCAAGGTTCTAGAAGCATTAAAGAAAAACGGTTTTGCTCTAGGTCTTCTGGTCTGCAGAACCAGATGCTCCTTGCAGTGTCTGAAATGTGTTTTACCATTTTAAGCCAGAGCCCCTCCAGAACGCCCAGGTGGACTCCAGCGTGCCAGCCCCACGATGGATTTAATTTCCGCACCGGCGAGCAAGGTGATTATCCCTCCAGATGTACTTTGCCCTCCCACCGCTTCAGGGATTTCAGGCTTGATCTTACACACCTCTAGCAAAGACAATTTTATTTCTTAAATGGGCTTGCAGAAAAGCAACTCGAGTTTTCGCTCTAGCAGCTTTCTGGAGCACTGCAGCCAATTTTCAATGGGTACCCTTACAAGGAGGGTCACTTTACCAACCCAGATCTGACTGCAGATTTAACCACCGCCGCCTGGCTCTGACCATCTCCTCCCAGCCCTGTCCTGAAGCCCATGGGACGTGTACCACAGATCTGATCTCAGCTCATCACAGGTGACAGAGCCTGTAAGCACCAGGGTCTTGACACCACCAAATGCGAGAAGCCAGGCTCTCAGCTCCAAGGTAATGAAAAATTCATCCCACGTAACAAAGCCCCACAGCATAAACAGGCAAAGCTCCGATGACTTCCCCATCTGGGTGTAAATCAAAGCCTGTTAATCCCCCCTAAATTCTCATTCACTGCTGAAGACCCAGCGTTAGTCTTTTACAAGCGCAGATCTCCTGCCGCAGCTTTCGGGCGTATGTTAGCGCACTGCACGGCAACGGCTTCTCCAGCTACTATTAATAAACTTCTTGCTGCAGAGAAGCACAACTGTCCAAACAAGACGTCCATCAGCAGCCTCGTTAGCCCTGAAGCTCAGCCTTCTCGCTGATATTTTCCTAGAGCCTTGCCGAAGCCACCTTAAAGAGGAATCAGAAGCACATCGACGCGCCAAGCGGCTTTGCCTGATACGCAAGCAAAGATTCGTCCCGAGCTGGCCAACCCATCCAGCAAGATCAGAAGGAATTTGCAAACAATTAAGGAATGCTTTGTACTTTGAGTCCTTGCAGACTTGCGTACGTCCGAGCGCGGCCGCCTCGGACGCCCATAGGCTGACTCAGTCCTAACATCTCCTTTAGGGAAAAAAAACATTAAGCACTCTAATCCCTAATCTGGGGATCACTTTAAGGGAATCTCATGCCATCAGGGACATGTTCTCTAGTTACTCTCCTGCTGCTGTTAACTAATGCACTGCCCTTGGTCACCAGATCACCGGTGCCGGGCCAAAAACCAGGTTTAATACCCAACGGAGCATGTGCTGGGTCATTCTTCAGATGTGACCAAACCTATTTTAGCACAGGAGAAAGAAAAAAAAACACAAACTGACACCTCCTCTCCCTATTGACTTCTTTTGTCTTCCTACATGCCCCGCAGCTGCCACAGATCACCTGCTCGGTGCATTTTTTGCAGCCGCGCCGTCATCGCTCCATTTTCAGCCGCCTGATCTCAGCGCCAGGCTTTCAGCCCCAGCGCCGTGCCAGCTCCTGAAGCAGGTTTGGGCTTGGCGAGGGCACGGCCAGAACGCATCTGAGCGGCGTGGGCGTGCAGGACGAGCAGTTCATCCTTGGGTTCACAAAACAATGAAAAACCTGCCATCGGCGGACGTTTGCACCTAAATAAGCAGACAAAGGCTTTTGTTTCGCCAGCACCAGTAAGCTCTGCTTTTGAGATGGTGTTCTCTGCATTTCCTGGAACCCTGGGCACTGTTGCCTCATCATCTCAGTTCCCTTTTTCTTCCAGAATTTACCATTTCGGAGCATTCCCAGATGCCACCGCTCCCCGCTACGGCGGAGAACCGCGGCCACCGCACGATGCCTCTGTGCGCATCCAGCCAGGCTCCGGCAGCCCCAGCACAAGGGCTGCAGCCCCCCCCCGAGCTCCAGCCCACAAAAAAAGGCAGCCGCAGGCATTCTGTGGGGCCAGAGGGCCGAGCAGCTCGGCCTCGCTGCCTTTGTGTGCCCAGCCCAGCCGCACAAAGCCCAGGGGATCCCGAGCTCCTCCCCGCGACAGCACCCGCGGCACGGTGGGGCAGGAATCCCGCATCTTGACATCTGGAGGGAGGAGCCGGGCCTTTTTGCTTCAATAAATAAATAATAGAGCGCAGAAATGGCTTTTTGTCGTCGCTTTTCCTTCGTTTGGGGATGGGAGGAGGGAGCGTTCATTACACCAAGCAGCCAGGAGGAAGGAACAAGAGAAAGCTGAACGCGACAGCAGGGGCTGGGACGGTACCAAACCACCCCACAGCCGGCTGGTTGTGGGTTTACATCCTTCCCCTTTCCCACTTGCTGTCAAGAGGCTCATGAACTGCCTCCTGTGCTGCCCAAAGGCTTCGTTTGCTCCATGCCAAAGGGAGGGGAGGCAGGAGGAGGATGCAGGTACCGGGAGGGGACTGTCCTGAGCCAGTCCAGGAGCCTGCACAGGAGAGCACGGCCAAGCTTGCAGGCAGCACAGCACAGAGCGTGGCTGGTCTGGGCTCTCAGAAAGCCATTTTGTCTCCACAGGGGGAGAAAATAAAAAATAAATAAATAAACAAATAAATAAATAAAAAAAAGACTTCCCACACCTGCAAAGGCTGGGAGCTGCAGAGGCAGGAGCACAAACAAGAGCATTTTACCTGCCCACCGCCAGCGTGAACCCAGCCCCCGGCTATCGATCTGAACATCCCCAGCTCGGGATGAAGGCTGCAGAGGCTGAGACACAAAACCACGGTGCCAGCACAGCCACCAATTCACAGCCACCTCCCCTTCGTTTGAGCAGGTGGTAAAATTGGTTTCCAATTATCGCCTTCCAGCAGGGCGGCCGTTGCTTCAGAAACCAGTGAAGTAAATACCTGCTCCTGTTTTTATGGATTTATTTGTGTTCTGCTTCCCAGATAGCAGGTTGCCATTTGTCTGAATGAATCACGAACATGAGTCTAATAGGAGGGACAAAGACTTCAGCCAAGGACAGGTTAGTTACTCATCTTTTCAATAAAAGGAAAAAAAAAAAAGAAGTTGGTTAAGGCTTCCAGCCTTCCAGAAAGGTGTAACGAAGGCATGAATAGCAAAGGAAAGAGGGTCTAAGCTGGCTCCAAACCACGGAGCACAAAAATCCTCATTACAGCATTAGCTTCCTGAAATCTATCTCAAGTTGCAGAGCACCAAAGAGCAAAATTGTGCCTGGAAGCACCACGGGTCCATCGGTCAGCCCGAGACAACCAAAGCCCTGCGGCACAGCTTTGCCACGGCAGAAGATGGTGCCTGTGTCCTATCTGTCAACGAAGTGCCTGGGAAGCCAGGCAAATCCCATTTTTTCTGTGCTTTGCACTGCAGTTATTCCACTGCGCGTCCGTATTTCATCACTGGTCGCGGTTCAGGAGGTGGAAGGGGGCAGAAAAACAGCAAGCGGCTTCAGCTCCGCAGTCCTACAAGCCCCAGACACCGACCCTGGCGAGGAAAGGCTCCCTCCAGCTCAACCACAGGCATTTTCAAGCCACCCCTTCCTCTGTACCTGCCTGCAGACCACACGATGTTTGGCTGGGACACACAGAGCAGCCAGACCTCCTCGCTCATCCCTGCCACGCTGGCACTGAGCCCCCAAGTCCAACACCTCAGCCTCCAGAACATGGACGAGCAGGGACAAAGCCACCTCCCAAGAAGCAGCTGGTTCCTCAAGCACCAGCAGCTAGACCCCAAAACTCAAGCTTTTTGGTGTTTTTCTAGAATATGTGACCCTTGCCCACAATGCTCCTAGGATTCCTTGGATCATTTGGCACAAAGCTGCCCAGAATGGAAGCTGAGGAGCTCAGTGGTGGAGTTGGTTCATTGTTTTCTGCCCAGGGAGGTCTCTCCAGGTCCAAAGCCGTGACCACTGCTCTCCTCTCCCAGCCACGGCAGCCCCATCAGCTGCACCATGAGACATGTTTCTTCTTTTATCCTGCAGAGTCAGAGCTGGTCAGGGATCGATTCCAAGCTCAGCTGAAGCTACAAGCATGTATCAATCAAAGTGGCGAATGTGCAAGCACATCTCATCTTTCCCCATGCCTCCTGGTGCACAGGGCTGGACGCTCAGTGCTTCAGCCCCACCAGACCTACAGTTGCCCCAAAACCGGGCAAGGCTGCAATGGGATCACCCCCAAAGCCCCAAGGGAGCACCGGGTCCTTCCAGATTTAAGGCAGGAGGCTGGATGTGAGGCTGAGCAACTCGGGGGCACGGCTGGAGCCCTCGGTTCAGCCACCTCCTACCAGCACAACCCAAACCCCAAAAGCATCCGCAGGCAGCTCTGTTGCTGCATGGAGGGGAGCAGAGAGGCAGGAGGCCAGCGTGCTGCTGGGAACTGGTAAAGGGCTGGATGCCCAGTGGCATCACCCAGTTAGATGAGACAAGATGAGAGTGCCTGGGCTCCAGAGGTCCAAGAGTTTTCAGTTCAGAACAAGCATGAGAAGAAATGAAGTGCAAAACAGCTCCCACCAAGCCTCCTGCGCTCGCAGGGCTGGCCAGCACACCAAATTCCTGCAGGTAAGCCCAGAACACCAAAGGGCCCTTGGAGAGCCCCTGCCCAAGACCTTCAGTGTCTCCATGGACCCGAGGCATCTGCGGATGATTCAGCAGCTGTGTTCTCCAACACAGCCTCAACGACTCCCATTTGGTTCAAAGGAAGCTATCTGTGATCAGGCTGCTCCTTGCTGTCACACTTGGCCAACCCAGAAGAGCCCAGAAGGGTTTTTACAGGACTGGCTCTTCCCAAAGCCTGGAGATAAGACTTAGGAGCTCCCAAAAACTCAAGGACTGGCCAGCTAACAGGGTTAGGGTAGGCGATGCCACACTGCCCCCCTCCACCCGTTATCCCCCCATGTCCACACAGGGCTTCAAACCTCCTTGAACCTCGCAGGGTGCCAGACCCCAGCACCACCCCAACGTGGGGGTCCCCTGGAAAGGGCTGGGGCAGTTTGGGGAAGGCCACGGTCCATTTTGGGTTGCTGATGGGGTTTGAGCAGAGCCAAGAGAACTCAGAACAGGGTGCCTGAGGGCACAGGGCTTCCTACAGAGCCTTCCCCAGCCCACCAGGTGCCATCTGCTGTGGCCACCCGGGCACCCACAAGGTCACCTTGAGCCCAGAGAAGCCTACACAAAATGGTGCCAGCGAGGCAGCCAGGCCAAGAACCCCTCAAAACTCCTGTGGCAGCTGAAGAAGGACCGCATTTGGTAGATGCCAGCAGAAATTCTGCGCCCTGGCGCTGGAAATGGCTTCCCCAGAGCCTCCCCAGCCCTTTGGGGAGCGCCACCACAACAGCTCAGGCTGCTGCCGCCACAGCCGGCCCGCCATCACAGGCCTCCCTCCCCTCCTCGGCCTGCTCGCGAGGTGCAGGCACCCCTCAGGCATTGATCCACACTTCCTGAGGGAAAAATCAGCATTAAACTGGTCACAGGACTCGGAGGGTGGCAGCTTGCAAGCCTGGCGAGCAGACGTGGCAGAAGCCCACGTAACCTGCGTGAAGGACAGGCTGTGGTTCTCCACGCCTGGCCTCCTCCTCCTCATCCTCCTCCTCCCACAGCAGCCATTTGCTGCACCAAGGCTCGGGCAGCAGCTTTTGGGCATCCCCAGCAGTCACCCACCAACATCCTTCACCCACAGGGCACGGCTGGGACCCCAAGACAAGCGACCAAACGTTCCCCTCACGGGGACCTTCAGGGGGCCTGAAGGCTCCTGCACGTGCCCCCGTTCCTACACGGTGGGTAGGAGCAATGAAACAGCCCCCTACCCTTTTTAGCCAAGCTCTACCCTGCACAAGTCACAGCATTTATCTCGCCAGGAGCTGGTGGGGCTCCCATGGGTGCCCTCCCCATGGGTGCCCTCCCAAGGCCAGCACCGCACCCAGGCGGCTCCCGGCCCCGGAGCCTGGCGCGGAGCCACGGCCGCTCCCTGCCCGATGGATATTGATCCCGGGCCCCGGCTACAAGGCTTGAGAGGAGGCAGAGCTGGACAAAAAGGCAGCTCGCTCCCAAAAAAAGTACTGTGGGGCAGCGAGGGAGGAAGGAGAAGGCTCTCTGCTCGCCAACCAGGGCTGATTGCAGCCCCACACAGCCCAGGGGCACCACCAAGGTCACGCACAGGCAAGGCCTGGTGGTGTCTCACCCCTGTTCCCTGGGGTTTTCCTGGGGCACCCCAAGAAATCTGCTGCATGAAGGAAGAGCCAGGTTCCCACAGCAGCACCCGCTGTTGGCACGGCGACCCTAAAACTCTAAATAACCCTACAGGGCATGAGGGGCAGCAGACAATGGGGGACTCAAGCCTCACCACCAGCCATTAGTGCCACAAAAACCTGCTCATGGGGCGAGATCTGCAGGGAAAACGAACCCCTCAGGCACACGGCCGGGCTTTGGGGGAACCCGACCCCATAAGGGGATGGCGAGCTGCGGCGGTGCTGCCCCGGGGAGGACGTGAGGCAGCGGCGAGCTGCGGGCTGCTGCATTCCCCGGGCTGCGTGCTCTCTGCTACCACCTGGGCGCATTGCAGCTCGTCCCACCGCACAAATGACATCACTGCGCGTTGCCACGGAAATCGGCGCGAGGTCACAAGCCTCCCTCCCGCACGGCCGGGGCTGGGGGCTGGGCAGCGGGGAGAACGGGAGCGTGAGGTGCCCGTGGGAGCGGGGATGGAGTTTGGGTGGTGGCGGCGGCGGCATCGCAGGGACACGGGGAACAAAGCTCCGCCAGCTCTGCCTTTTGTTCGCCCTGGCGGGAGGCAGCAGCACGACTGTGATTCAGTCCCCGAGGGCCAAGGTTATGTTTCACCAGGGCCGGTAGGGGCTAAAAGGAAAAAAAAAAAAAATTAAAATAAAATTAAGAAGCATATGTGCGATCTCTAACAACAATTTGGGGTTCGGGACCCGGCCCCGGCAGGCAGGTTAGGGAAATTCCAACAGCAGAAATCCTGCCCCAAGCCTCGGTGCTGAGTCTGCAGGCACATCCCCGCTGGCTTTGTGCTAGGGGCTGTGCTCCCCGCCCGGAGCCAGCCCTGCTGCTGCCCCCCCAGCTCTGCCTCCCAATGAATGGGTGCTGGGATGGGGCAGCGGAATAAAGCCCGCGGTGCGGCAGAGGAGCAGCCCGGGGGGTTTCACGCGGAGCCATCTCGTCCTGGTTATCCGTACCCCGTCCCTTGAAAAAGCCATCTCCGCCCTCCTCCCCGATCGCCGCCCGTGACAGTTTTGTCTGCTTGATAAATGCAAGGTTATTGTCAAAATGGTGCAATCTGGGCTCAGCGAGCTGCATCCCAGCCAGACTGCGACATTCCCAGATCAGCATTCCCTCCTCATCAGCAAGGGAGGACACCCCAGCTCCTCTCAAAGGCTCAGACCTGACTAAGAAGACAAACATAAAGAACAGTTTTCCCCTTTAAAGCACCCCCTCCCTCCCTCCACCCAGTCTAGCCTCTCTGCAATATGACAAATGCAGAATCTTCTGGAATGACTTGATCCTGCCTCCCACGATTGCTTTGTTTGCAAGATCAGATCAGAGATATGTTTTTTTTTTTTTTTTTTTACTTTCTTACATTGTCAAAATGTCAGCATTGAAGGGGAAGCGTTCGGTGTCACAAATCAGATCAGCCTGCTATATGCAGAGTCTTTATTTTAAGAGCGTGAAATGAATACAACATGACTCAATTCATAAATCTCGAAACAAGTGCAGCAAAAAAAAAAAAAAAAACACACACAGAAGGCAAAGCCCTGGCAGCTAAAGGCTCGGCTCCTCGGGGTCAGGGAGCCTCGCAGGGGAAGGAAGGGATGCACGGGGACAGCGGCGTGCGGGCAGAGCCCCCCAACCCCACCCCATAGCCTCACCCCACGGGGTGGGGAGCCCTGTGTGGGGCTGGGGGCAGCGCCGCACCCCACGGACACCTCTTATGGGATGGGGACGGGGGGCTAAGGAGGGGATGGGGACACCGGGATGGGGTTTGGGGCAAAAGGATGGGGACCACCGATGGGGGCACGGTGCTGAGCGGCTGGGGCAGGGCCGGGGGGGGCTCAGCGCTGGAGATACAACAGGGGAGGGGACCCGGCGACAAGAAGGGGGGACCGGGAGGGGTCCGCGTGCCCTCCCCCACCCCCTCCCCTCCCCGCAGCCGCCCCCTCCCCACCCCGCAGCCATCCCCAGGGGGCCGGGGGCAGGGAAGGGGCGGGCGGGGGGTCCCCCCCGTGCACCCCCAGACCCGGACAGCCAGACACACGGGCAGGCAGCCCGACCGCGGGCGGACACTCACGTTCTTCATGGCAGCCGCCATGTCGTCGTAGCGCTCGGCTTGCTCGGCCAGCCGGGCCTTCTGCACCAGCTGCTCGCGGTCCACCATCTTCGCGGGGGGGAAGCCCGGGAAAAGGGGGGGAAGGGCAAGGAGGGGGTCTCCGGGAGGAGAAGGAGGAGGAGGAGGAGGAGGAGGAGGCGGCTGAGGAAGGAGGAAGAGGAGGAGGAGGCGGAGGACGAGGAGGAAGCGGCGGCTCCCGGCGCTGCAGCGGGGACGGCGGCGGCTGCTGGCGGGGCTGCGAGCGCGCCACAACCCCCCTGCAGGCCACGCCCCCCTCGGGCCACGCCCACGCAAGCCCCGCCCCCCTTCTCCCCTCCCCGCGCGCGCGGGGCACGCCGGGAGATGAAGTCCTGCCCCCGTTCACCCTCCCCGCCTTGCTCCCCTTCCAGGACTCCGTTTCCCAGCGCGCCCCGCGCGCCGCGCCTCGCCCCGGCTGGCCGCTTGACAAAATGGCCGCCTCCCTTCTCCCTCCCCTCCCCCCCTCCACCATCCTCCTCCCTTTCCACCCCGCCCGGGCCGGGCGCGGCGGCCCCGCTGCTGATTCACCGCCGGGAGGGCCCCGGCAGGCCGCGAGGCCCCTTCCTGTGTCCCCGTGTCCCCAAGCACACACTGAGCCCCCCCCCCCCCGCCATGTCGTGCCCGCTCCCCGAGCCACACCTCACGCTGGGGTTCCCCGGCATGGTGGCGGCGCGGTGCTGAGGCCCGCCATGGTGCTGAGTCACCCCACGGGAAGGACGCCCTCAGGCCTGGTGGGCTGCCTGGGGTGCTCGGTGGGCTGTAGGGAATCACAAAATAATCGAATGGGGATGTTGGAAGGGATCCCCAAGGATCCAGGCCAGCCCCCTGCACAGTGGGGTCACCCCAAGCACCCCACACAGGATGGCACCCGGGTGGGTTTTGGGGGTCATGCACAGAATCACACAGAATTAGGTGGGAAGAGACCTCAAGATCATCGAGTCCAACCTCTGACCTAACACTGACCAGTCCTCCGCTAAACCATACCGCATATCGGGTCTCCAGAGGAGGAGACGCCACAGCCCCTCTGGGCAACCAGTCCCAGTGCTCTCTCACCCTTATAATAAATAAAAACCACAATTTTCTGAGTGAACTAGAAGCGTGCCTTCACTTAGCATCTAGCAGAGCTGCTGCTGTGCATTAGGAGCCCCATAAGAAGCCACTTTTGAGCCCTTTTTCCTACAGCCTATAGATAACGCCATACTTATAGGATGCGCCAGCAATGTGGGAAAGGAAAAGGGTTTACAAAAGGTGCTGATCGTGGCGGCAGCATTCATCCCTGATGCATTTTGGTGCTGGTGAGTGCCATCGCACCTCTGCTGCAGCAGCTCTGCTCGTCCCCAGCCCTTCCCAACGCCACCGTCCGTGGAGACGTCATCACCATCATGGCTATAGCTGGAAGGAGGGATGGGCCTGGTGACTCGTCCATATCACCTGCCGGTCCACTGGTTTTGTGGTTTTTCTTCTGAAATACCTCAGGAAACCCTTGTGGCCCCAGGGCACGCGGTGTGCTGGTTTTCCTGGGGTGATACAAGCCACAGGTGACTGTGCCTATCCCAAACCTGTGGAGATGCCCTCACCCAGGTGGAGATAAATTGGTTTGGAGATGCTGGTAGTGCTTTACAATGGTGAGCAGCACAAATTTTGCTAAAATCTCCATCTTTGTTGTGTTTTTAGTGCTGCTTTACAAGCAACAAAAATTGTATTGAGTGGATTTGTTTCACTCACACAAATGACTTCTTCATATACAGGTTCTGAAAGAAGAGATCACCTCTTCTGACAAATAGTTCCTTAAAACCAGAAATACGTGCAGATCCTCACCATTTCCTTCCTGAAATAAACCACTGCCTATCGCATTCCTTCCCCTCCGCCCTCCTTCCTTTGGCCATCTTGCTCAACAGCTGACCGACATGTCGTAGCTCGCGGGTGAGGTTGGACAGGTTTCCAACGAAACCAATGTTAAACCTTCCCCACACCCTGCAGTTTTTCAGCTCAGGCTGTTTAAGACTCCTCGAAGGTCCACGTTCACCAGGCCGAGCTCGAAGCATTCGTAACCAGTGGATGGAAATCCCACGGCGATGCACCACGCCATGCCTTTCTCCCCTTGAAGGCGTTTTCTCTCGCCAACCTCAGCACCAGCTCGTTGTTTTGGTGGGCCCACACAGCTTTTTGCCTTTACAAAGTCGAATTTTTCCTCTCGTGCAAGCCGGGTGAAGCCAAGCACAGCTCAGGACTCTTGAGTCAATGGCCACAAACGTGCTCCAGCAGCACTCAAGTGCTCTCCCATCCCCTCGCCCGCGTCCCCTGCGTCTCCGGCCTCACACCCCGCGGCACACGCGGTGCCCGGCTGTGAAAGCAGCCATTGTGCCCTGCTTTTGTTTACCACGGCGGCTGCCCCAGAGCAGCGGCCGTACACAACAGCAATTTATTCCTCCTTTATGATAATGGCGCCTTCGTTCTTCCAGCAAGGGGCGCAGCCTCTATAGAGCTCAGTTTTTGTGTTGTGTTCGGTATGACACCAGCTTTGGGGATAAAATTTGAGCAAAAAAAAAGTGGAAAACGTAGGAGAATATTAAAGAACTTTGTGGGTCTCAAGCATCCTCTAGGGTTTTTCAGTGTTGCTACAGCCACAGGGCATCATCCAAGCCAAAGAGGACGATCTGCCACAACAAAATCAGGTCTCCGTGTACAGACCAGCTTAGAGCTGTGTGCTCTTCCTGGACACCCAGGTTTGAAGGCTTTCTGAGTGATGTTTCCACATGTGGGTCCAATATATTGTTCCTCTAACTTGCAAAAAAAAAATAAAAATAGTATTAGCCCTTAGGTCTCAGCCCTGGATCCTCACAGGTAAGATGTAACACAAGCCTGGGCCTGAAGAAGCGTTGTGTGCCTGGAAGCCTGTCTGTTTTTCCAAATATATCAGCAGGCCTAACAAAAAATATTGCCTCTCCATGCTAGCCTTATGACACTTACCTAGTAATTTGCAAGAATATGGCGGATTCTCAGCTAGCCCAAATCATTGCAGCTCTCCTATTTCTGGTGACTGTGCAAATGCCCCAGACCGAGCAAATACTGATTTATTCCTGTCGAAGCTCCACAGCAATAAATACGTCTCACACAGCAGACAGTTTTCTTCCCCGTCACAGGTCAGAACGCAATATTCATAATGCTGTAAATTCTTCGGGATAGCGATCAGGCCATAATATTTATCTGTGATGAATCTAGCCCCCTTTTTGCTCATAAATCAGCCCTCCTCACACTGCTCCATTATTCTGTTTTACAGACCAGGAGGCAGTGTAGGGGGGGGCTTAAATGGTGCTGAGCTCGGTGCTTCTGGTGTGTGTGATCTGTCGGCCCATCAGTAAAAACCCTGCTCCTCTCCACCTCTGCCTGGGACGTGTATAAACACCCGAGCACGATCCCAGAAGGCTGCAGGTTTGGGAAATCACAAAGACGCAGAGGATGTGGGTCTGTTCTGCAGATGTCCCTGAAAAACCTGATAACCCTTATTCCGCCTGCGGTATTAAAATAACTTGGGAGCGTTCAGATGTGCCACTTTGTTCGTTCCCGTGGCCTGGAAGACAAGTCCTTCTCCTCGCATTTCCCTGCCTTCCTACATGCTGCAAATGCCTTGTGACACTGCAAGGGAAGACAGCAAATGGTCTTAGGCTTGGAGGCTCACTTGTTTTAGCTGCTGACTACTCCAGGAATTTGCCCTGAAATCCTTACCCCCAGCTTGCTGCGGGGGGCACCTGGGTGAGGGTGGGTGTAGGGGCATGGCCGTAGCTCCTGCCTCTGACCCTAAGTGGTGTCCCCAGCACCCTGGTGTTTGGGGACCTGCGTGTCCTTCATGGTGGCATCAGGGACGGGGTGCCCAGCAGCAGGGAGCACGAGCGAGGATGCTCGGGGGCTGTCCCCACCGGCAGAAGCCCTGTCTGACCCCATAACTGCAGTCCTCTGAAGGATTTATGGCATCCTCATTCCCTCAGTGTTACAACACCTCCTTGGGGACACATCCCTGGCTCCAGCCAGAGTGCCCTGCAGGTAGACTTAGACATCACCATGATGAAACCCCCCAGGGGAACAGCAGAGCAGGGGGACAGCGGGTGGCACTACCCGGGGCTGATGTGCAGAGCCGGGATCGGGGTCTCCCCACACTGCTCCTGGTGCTCACAGGAAGCCTCCAGCCCCACAGCCTTTTCCCTCTGCTCTGTCACACGCTGAACCTGGGGGTCCCAGCAGCCCCGAGGAAGCCACGGGGAGAACATCCTTCCCCCTCCTCTGCGGAGCTGCAGCGCTTTGTGCTCAGCCCCGGGCTTTCATCCGAGGCTTTCTCAGCACTTCCCAAGCCCAAATTAATTCTGCTGCAGCAGCTGCCCTCCTGCGCTGCTCAGCGCCAGCCCTGCTGCCTGCCTGCACCGAGCTCGCCGCGAGGAACCAGGGCTAAAACCTGCCCGCAGACCTCACCCCACATCCCTGGGGACCATCCTGCTACCCGCCGGGGCTGCTCGGGGCTGGGGTTTTCTGCTGCTTGCCGAGAGCAGCTGGGGAAATGCAGCACAAGGGGGGGCAGAAAAGGAGCTCAGAGGCAGGGCACGGGGCCAGGGAGCTGGGAGGGGCGGCAGCAGGAGCTGGGGAGGCTGGGGATGGAGGATGGAAAACGGGGATGGAGGATGGAGGATGGAGGATGGAGGATGGAGGATGGAGGATGGGGAAGGGGGCAGCCGGGACCCTCCCCTCGCCCCACGTCTGCCTGCATCTGCTCGTTAGCAGCAGGCTGGGATTTGAGTCACCAGCCGAGGCGGGGAGGGGGCCGGGGCCCTGCCAGCTGACGCGCCACCGCCGCTGGCACAGGGACAAGCGGGGCTGGCTCTCGGTCCCAGCCCTTGGCGGGTGCGGGAGGCGGCGCGGTGCGCCCTGCAGCACGAGCAGCAACTCAGGGCTGAGCCCTGCTGCAGCCCCAGGAGCTCGGGGGTCCCAAGCAGGAGCCCTGCAGCACCCAGAAATGCAGCGGGGGCTGCACCAGGATGCTCCCCTCTCAGGAAAATCCCCCCCCGTGAGCCTTCCCCGTGGCCCCAGGGAGGATGCTCGCACGGGGATGATCCCGAATTTAGCTG
This sequence comes from Netta rufina, assembly GCF_964035555.1. Taxonomy (NCBI): domain Eukaryota; kingdom Metazoa; phylum Chordata; class Aves; order Anseriformes; family Anatidae; genus Netta; species Netta rufina. The sequence goes on along the minus strand of NC_140145.1, from coordinate 5,522,036 downwards.
GGGAGGCCTCGGCTCCTGCTGGGACACCAGCCCTGGTGGGGATCAGGGGTGCAGAACCCGGTCCCCAACCCCTCAGGGACACAGGGAGCAGCCGCACACCGCCTCCCCACGGGGCGTTAATAATTCAGCAGGCGCAGCAGGCTGGGGTGGCAGCTCTTATTTAAGGAGCCGATATAAATACCGCCCAGACAGCACTGATGGAGCCTGAAAAAAAAAAAGAAACACACAAAAACCTGCCTGTCTCGGCCCCTCCAGAAGCACCCTGGAGCCCTGCAGGGCCGGGGGGCAGCACGGGGCAGGGCGGCCACCAGCGTCCTTTGGGTGACAGAGGTGACAGCACCTGGGTGACATCCCCACTGTGCCCGCCCGTGCCTCAGTTTCCCTCTGCAGCGTGTCCCTTTGTCCTGCAGCGGTGTTGGGGACCCAAAGCAGGGCTGGCCCCGTGTATCTGGGGGGGGTTGGCACCGGGGAGGGAGCTGAGAGGGGGTCTCCACACCCCAAAATTAAGGTGCCAGGTGGAAAGCTGCCCCCCACCACTGCGGGGCTGCCGTTAGTGCCATCCCCCGGTCACAGACACCTGGGGACAGCTCTCCGGGTGTCCCCACACCGCATGGCGGGGGTCCCATGGGGGTCCCAGAGCCGCCCCATCCCTGCTGAAGGAGAGGGGAGCACGGAGCCGCACGGAGCCACACGGGGACAGCCAGCACCCCCCAGCAGGACCCCATCCTCCCCCAGCCCCCCGTGGCACCCCCCTAACGGGCATCCCCCCATCCTCAACACCCCCCCCCCAGCCCCTCCGAGCTGCCAGAGGGGGCAAGGACCACCGGGAGGGACGGGGCTGTCACATCCAGCCCCAGCAGAGGCAGCGGGCGAGCCGCTTGCTGCAGTCTTGCTGCGTGGCTCTGCAGCGTGACTCAGCACAGCCTCGCCCGGCTCCCGGCCCCCCCCCAACCCCCCCAGCACCCCCAGCCCCACACGATGTGGGGCAGAGGCACCCCACATCGCTGCCACCCTCCCCTGGCAGCTGCCCCACGCCCGGAGTCACCCCCCCTGCCCGTGTCCCCCCCTCCCCGGGAGCTGCACGGCTCCCCGCGCTGCAGCTCCCGAGCATCTTGCAGGCTTTAGGAGAAAGGATTTTAATTTATATATTTTTTTTCCCATTTTATTTATTTATTTTATTTCCATGGGGGATGGGACTGAAGGATGCCGGGGTCGCATGGGAAAAACTTGGGGTTTTTAAAGCAATTTGGTGATCTTGGAGCCCTCTTTTTGGGGAGGATGGAGCCCCCCAGGCTCAGCTTCTCATGGCACCAACGTCCTTGTCCCCTCTCGCTGTCACCCCGCGGGGGGGCGGCTGGAAAAGGGCTGAGCACCCCAAATGTCCCCGTGTCCCCCTGGCAGGGCAGGAGCTGCTCACTGCGTGTGCCGTGACAGCAGCACGTGGCACGGCCCCAGCACAAAGCACAAGGCAGAGGCGAGCGCCCGGCCTGACCCTGACAGCAGCTGTCCCCCGCGGGGAGCCTTGCGGGTGTCCCTAAGGAAGGTGACAAAAGGGGACAGCCCGCTGGGGACAAGGACAGCGTTAGGGGGGGGGAGATGGACCTCCAAAGGGGCTGATCCTGCGTGGGAGGGGGGTGCCCACCACCCTAAATCAGCCCCTCACCCTAAATCAGCCCCCTATCCTAAATCACCCCCCCACCCTAAATCAGCAGAAATAAGGCGCAGGACCCCTGCAACACGCAGGGAGCACAGGAGCAGCACCGGGAGGGAGAATTTGGGGCTGGTGCCAGCCTCCAAACCCCACCGCAGCTGAAGGCAGAGCCCAGACCCCCCCCCCCAGACCCCCCAAACCGCAGCCCCCTGCCCTCGGGCTGTGCCGGGACATCATCCCGGGGGGGGGGACAACGTCCCCACATTGCCACCAGCTCACTGCTCCCATGCCTCGGAGCTGGATGTCGCCAGCGCTCGGCAGCCCGTGTGGGATGGCTCCCGCCAGGGAGGAACGGGTGGGAAGGGGGGGGGAAGGAAAATAAATAAATAAATTCAATCCCACAGCCCACAGGAGGGGAGATGAGAGGTGGGAGGAGGACCTGCAGCCTCGGCAGGGGCGAGGAGAGGCTCCGACCTCCGTGCGCCCCAGGGCTGCGGCCGTGCGGACCCCCCCTGGCGCAGCGGGGGCAGCCGGCCCTGCGGCCCCCCCAGCTCTGTGCGCCTTGGCCAGCGGGCTAATTGCACCAGTGACTCTGCAGATCCCGAAATAGCTGCTGGCTGCGCCGGGCTGACGTCACCGTGAGACACGGGAGGCGCGGGGAAGGAGGACGCAGCGCGGCGGCGGCGGCGGTGGACGCATCCCGCAGCCCCCCCCCCCCCCCCCCCGCAAAGGGTCCCCTTGTCCCCACGAGCCCCCCGCAGCAGGGGATGGGGTGGGCAGGGGTGATCCTGGGGAAACTGAGGCAGAAAGGAGGGCTGGGAGCGGAGCTCAAGGTCATCCAGGTGGTGCTGAGCACAGGGGGGGCCCTGCAGGGTCTCGCCCCTGGCCGTGCCAGGCTCCTGTGGTTATGGGTTCGGGTGGGATTGCCCTACAGGGGCACGGGGGGTGCTGGGGGGAGCAGCTTTGCACCACGCACCGAGCCCAAATCACGGCGAGGCGACCCCACCAGCAGCTCATCCTCCACCCCACCAGGGAGATGGGCTCGTGCTGGTCCCCAAATGGGACCCCCGCCCACCCCCAGTGCCCCCAGACCGATAACGGGGATAAAAACCCGGCTCAGCACCGCTGCCCCGCAGCACGCAGTGAGCCCGGAGCCCTGCTGGGGCAGCTCCAACCCCCCCCAGGGGGCTCACAGGGCTCTCGGGGTGCCCGTGCCCCAGTTCCCAGCGCTGCCGAGCCGAGTTATTGTTCTGGAACACGGTGAAACCGTTCCAGCCTCCTCCATTTCCCCTTGCTCATTTCTGCTCCCTCCGCCTGGATTAATGGGTCTCCTCTCCCCGGCACAGACTCATTCCTTATTCCTAATAGGCCATAAATCCCGGCCCCAAAATAACCCCGGCTTTTGCCCGGACCTCGTGAAATATTCATTCTCTCTCCCCGGCCTCCGCGCCGTCCCCTCCCTGGGGACGCTGGCAGGAACTAATCGATGGCATCGACCCGTGCGGGGCCGCAGCTGCTCCGGCCGAGCCGGGGGCGGGGGAAGCAGCTGATGCAGCACGAAAAGAGGAGAGCCCTCGGCACCCCGCTGTCCCCGTGGCCTCCTCCCCGCTGTCCTGGCAGCGGGTGACAGCAGGGAAGGGACAGGGGATGGAGAGGCACGGCCGCTCCCCCGGCGTCAGCAAGCGGTGCCCATCGAGTGCCATCAGCGCTGCGGAGCCCGTCCAGCTGCACAGCACCAACCCCGCAGCCTCCGGGGCTGCCAAAGCCAGCTGGGAGCACAGCCAGACCCTAAATCCCTCCCCTGAGCCCAGCAGGGTCCGAAATCGGTTCCCGGCTCGCTGCGAGCTGCTGGGTGCACGGATAGGGTTTGTGCCGACCGACCTCACGCGGCCAAAGCCGAGCCCCCCTCGCGGGGGCATCGCCTGTGCCGAGCCCCGGAGGGGTTGCAGAGAGGCGAGCGCTCACGTGAAAAGGGATTTTATTTATTCACAAAACAACCCCCCAAAAAAACACATGAAAAGTGGAAAAAAAAAAATAAAAGGGAATGTGCACAATCTTATTAACGAAAGAATTGTACAAACACGGGATCCAGGGGGGAGGAGGGGGACCCCGGCACCCCCTGCGTTACGCAGCAGTCGTGGCACCCCATAAACACCTCCGCACGCCCTACACGGACCTGACGGGGAGATTTTCTCTGCTTGCTGCTGGAAATGGTGCCTGGTGCGGCCCCGTGCTCTGCAGGGACAAAGGGGCCGTGCTGCAGGGCGCCGCCACCGTGCTAGGGGTCTGGGAGACACCGGCCATGGGGACACGGGGACTTGGGGACACGGGGGGGTTGGGGGACACGGGGAGGCTGCAGGGGGCCCCGTCTCGCCCTGCTCCCCAGCTCTTTGTGGTTGTGCTGGGGAGGAGCAGGAGGAGAGGAGACGACGTGGGCACAGGGGGAAATTAGGGGGTGGCTGCGGGATGGGGACCTGTGTGAGGATTTGGGAGGTTTTTTGGCATTTCTCCTGGCGGCACGGGGAGAGAAAGCTCGTCCGCGGGTTAAGGGGGGGTTGCAAAGCAAAGGGGAGAACGGCAGCACCTCGCTGCGGAGCAAAGGGAACCTTCTGGAACCTTCTGGGTGGAGCTCAGCCCTGGGTGACGTTTCCCAGGTACAATCCCGAGCCAACTGCACAGCAGCAAACCCATTCCTCTGCCCTCGCCTTGTAATCAAAATGGCTGAAACCAACCCGATTTCACACCAAAGCCTTTTTTTTTTTTTTTTTTATTTCTTTCCGTGTTTGGTTTTGCTCTCCAATGGGCAGTCAGGGGGGGGACGAAGCTTCAGCCAAGACTTGAGGAGCTGAGGAAACCCAGGGCTGACCCCAAACACCCGAGGGAGCCCCGGGCAGCGCCCCGAGGGACCAGAGGGGCTGTGGAGGCAGGGGGGTGGCTGTCCCCAAACTGGGGACACCGGCACCAGGAGCCACCGCTGCCGGGCCCCAGCTGTGCCGGCGGGTGGTGCTGGGGCACAAATTGTGCTCGCAAAGGCTTGGGCCCAGCAGGGCCTGCTGGTGGATTCTCTGATGGCTCCTATGGGGTTGAGCCAGTTAGGTTTCCCCCCGCAGAGACCTCTCCCTCCCCCGGCTGTCTATTTTAAAGGATTAAATGGGAACGCAGCCCCTTGGAGACCTCTCCCCTTCTGCCCAATTTGGGTGAAACAAGCCGTCAAGGCACACGTCCACACGCAGCCAGCGTGATGACCCAACCTCATTCCCCTGGGAAACCGGGCTCGAAACACACCCCGTGTCCAACTGAGCCTCCTTAGGGCGCTCCCACCCACCTGATTTACACCCTACCGCATTAAAAACCCCCCACGGAGCCCCCCCATCCCTCCCCAGCTCCTAAACCTTGACCCCCCTCCCCGCCGTACCCGCGGGCGGTCATAGGAGGCTGCAGACGGCGCCGGCGTCCTCGGAGTGGTCGCAGTTGTGGACGTCCCAGCGGATGTGGGAGCAGCGCAGCAGCGAGGGCTCGCTGCCCTTGCACTTGAGGTTGTCGAGGAAGATGTAGCCGGCCCCCCGGCCGTAGGGCGCTTCCCCCAGCGCCGCCACGGCGCGCCCGCAGCCCAGCCGCCGGCACACCACCTCGGCATCCCGCAGGTCCCAGGCGTCGTCACACACCGTGCCCCACTGCGACAGGTGGAACAGCTCCACGCGCCCCTCGCACCGGTGGCTGCCGTTCACCAGGCGCAGGGAGCCTGCGGGGAGGACGTCGGGGTTTTGGGGGGGGGATCCCCAGCGGGTAGGGGAGACGGGGCTGGTCCCAAAAGGAGCCTCGCTTCTCCCAGTCTCCGTCCCAAGGAGCTCCAGGGGATGGTATCTGTCCCCCCCCGGGGGCTGCAGGGCACCTACCGTCCTCGGGGTGGGTCGGGGCTGGCGTGGTGGCGGTGACGGTGGCTTCTTGGGAATGGTCTCCTGAGTCGTCAGCACCTGGAGCAGGTGGGAAGGGGTGAGAAGGGCAGTTTGGGGGGTGTCTGTGGTTTTTGGGGGCGGCTCGGAGTCCCCCTGTGAGCAGGCAGGGGGCGGGAGCTGGGGACAGGCGATGCGGTGTGGAAATGGGGTCACTGCGCTCGTGGCCGCAGCAGCGGGGAGCACCCCTGGGAGTAGAAGTGGCACCCAGGTGTCGGCCACCAGCATCCCACTGCTGCCACCCTCCCCAAAACAGAATCCCAGAACATCCCAAACGGGAAGGCACCCACTGCATCAAGCCAACACCCGGCTCACCACCAGGTCCCCAAAACCCACCCCGTGTGCCTGACCCCACCACCCCACCACCCCCAAACCCACCTTTTGGCTACCGCAACCGACCTCACCGTGCCAGTACCCGACCGGGGTACCCCAAACCCCATCTCCCACCGCCCAAACGAGCACCCCACGACCTCTCCTGTATGATGACCGACCCCGGTGGGGCGCCCACCTCGACAGACCACGCCGGCGTCCTCGTGGTGGCCACAGTTGTGCCTCCCCCAGCCCAGGTGGAAGCAGTCGGCCAGGCGCGCCTCGCCGCCGGCGCACCCCACGTTGTCCAGCAGCACGGGCCCGCTGCCGAACCCGAAAAAACCCAGGACGGTGGCGGAGATGGCGGCGCCGCAGCCCAGCTGGCGGCACACCACCTGGGCATCGGGGAAGTCCCAGTCGTCGTCGCAGACGGTGCCCCAGGTGCCGCCGTGCCGCACCTCCACCCGCCCGCGGCAGCTCCCGTTGCCGTTCGCCAGCCGCACGCCGGCACCTGCGGGAGGGCAACGGCACAGCCACGGCGGGGGGGATCCTAAAGGGGTGTGGGGTGGGATCCTAAAAGGGTGGAGGGTGGGATCCTAAAAGGGTGTGGAGGGGATCCCTAAAGGGTGTGGGGGGAGACCCTAAAAGGGTGGATGGGGGGGACCCTAAAGGGTGTGTGGGGGCATCCTAAAGGGTGAGTGAGGGGGAACCTAAAGGGCAGAGGGGGGGGATCCTAAAAGGTGGAGGGGGGATCCTAAAAGGGTGGATAGGGGGACCCTAAAAGGGTGGGGGGAGGATCCTGAAAGGGTGGAGGGGGGGGGACCCTAAATGTTGGGGGGGGGGGATCCTAAAAGGGTGTGTGTGGGGGGAACCTAAAGGGTGTGTGTGGGGATCCTAAAGGGTGTGGGGGGTGATCCTAAAGGGTGTGGAGGGGGGACCCTAAAGGGTGGAGGGGGGGAATCCTAAAAGGGTGGGGGGGGGGGATCCTAAAGGGTGGGGGGGGACCCTAAAGGACGGAGGGGGATCCTAAAGGGTGTGTGGGGGGATCCTAAAGGGTGAGTGAGGGGGAACCTAAAAGGGTGAGGGGGGGGGGACCCCAAAGGGTGTGGGGGGGATCCTAAAAGGGTGGGGGGGGGGATCCTAAAGGGGTGTGGGGGGGATCCTAAAGGGTGGGGGTGGGACCCTAAAGGATGGGGGGGGGGGATCCTAAAAGGGTGTTGGGGGGGGGAACCTAAAGGGTGGGGGGGGACCCTAAAGGGTGGACGGGGATCCTAAAGGGTGTGGGGAGGGATCCTAAAGGGTGAATGGGGGAATCCCTAAAGGGTGTGGGGGGAGACCCTAAACAGGTGGATGGGGGGATCCTAAAATGATGAAGGGGGGAGAACCTAAAGGGTGGAGGGGGATCCTAAAGGGTGGGGGCGGGAGGGGGAGGAAAAAGGGGTGGGAGGGTAGTGATGGGGGGGAGTGGAGCGATGGGGGGTGTGGGGAGGTGGGGGGGGGCATGGGGAAACGGGGGGAACAGCATAAGGGGATGGGGGTGTGTGGGGAGATGGGGAAGGGTCATAGGGAGATGGGGGGAACCTTGCGGGGACATGGGGGGAACAGCATGGGAGGATGGGGGGGGCATGTGGAGATGGGGGGAGCCCCTGGGGAGATGGGGAAGCCCCCATGGGTTTAGGAGGTAGCTCTGTGGGTATGGGGTGAGCACCGTGGGAAGATGGGGGGGTCCTGGGACATCAGGCGAGCCCCCTGGGGATGTGGGGTGAGTCCCTGGGGGCAGGGGGTGAGTCCTGGGGTGCCCCTGGCATATGGGGTGAGCCCTGGGGTTGTGGGGTCGTGTTCCCAGGGCTGGGGCAGGGGCACCTTGGGGTGGGGGCCACACCAGACCCCGTGCGGTGCCAGTGGTGGCCACCCACTTACTGTCCATCGGGGAGGTGAGCAGCGCGCTTGTGGCCACCTCGGTCACCGGCGTGGGCTGCTCGCGGCCGTCTGTCACCGCTGGGACAAGGACAGGGACATGGGGACACTGGGGGGGGCTGTCCCCACCCCCCGCTGCCCCCCAGCCCCATGGCGGCCCCATGACAAAGTCACTCGAGGGGCCAGGAAGAGGGTCCCGGGGATGTGCCATGGGGAAGGGCACCCTGGAGAGCCCCAAAACCTGACTGAGATGCGCCCGGGTCCCCTGTCCCCTGGGTGGGGACAGCCCAGGGAGCCACCAGCCCCTGGGGCCACCCCCGTACCTGTGGCCGTGGCGGTGAGCGTCTCCTGGTAGTCCAGGGCCACCGAGGTGGTGAAGGACGTGATGGTGGACGTGTCCAGCCCTGCGGGGACACAGAGGGGGGGCGAGAAGGGAGAAGCTGCAGAGCAGCTGGAATGGGACACGGAGGGTGTGGGGATGGGGAGGATGGAGGGAGATGGAGGAGGTGGAGGTGATGGAGATGGAGATGGTGGAGGTGGAGATTATATGGAGATGGGGGAGATGGAGATGATGGAGAAGGGAGTGATGGAGGTGATGGAGATGGAAATGGTGGAGATGGAGATGCTGGAGGTGATGGAGATGCTGGAGGTGATGGAGATGGTGGAGATTATGGAGATGGAGATGATGGAGATGGAGATGAAGCTTCCCCTTTCATCCCCACTTCCCACACGCTGGAGATGGAGCCTCTCCAAGCCCCACAAAAATGCTGCAGGACATTTCTGAGCCCCGATACACAAAATATTCAAATATGGGCAGGGGCAGGAGCAGCAGGGGGCACGGTGGAGGCAGGCAGCGTGCAGCCAGCCCCAATGCCAGCTCCAAAGCCGGGTTCCTCAAGGTCCTGCCCCACCTGACGGGCTCAGAGCGCTGCCACCCGTCCCTGTGTTTGAGGGGCAAAGGGGCACCCTGAGCAAATTTCCCCTGATGAACAGCAATCAGCGCATAACGGCAGGGCTGGGCGCTGGCAGAGGGGCAGGGGGCGAGCCTGGAGGTGCTCCCCACCGCTCCTTCCCACCCCCTGACCCCGCAGCGAGGACAGGGAGATGATTTCTGCTGCACACCCCCATCCCGGAGCTGGGCTGACCCCATCCCAAGCCCCAGGAGAGGAGCAGGATGCTCCAGCCTCCACCCCGCGGGCTCATCGGGGCTGCTCCCCATGCAGGCCCCCAATTTCCCCCCGGTTACCCGCGCAGACGACCCCGGCATCCTCGTGGTGGCCGCAGTTGTGGATGCCCCAGCCGAGGCTGTAGCAGGCGGAGAGGACGGGCTCGCTGCCCTCGCAGTTGACGTTGTCCAGCAGGATGCGCCCCGTGCCGTAGCCGAAATAAGCGTTGCTCTTGGCCTCCAGGGCCCGGCCGCAGCCCAGCTGCTTGCAGACCACCCCGGCGTCGCTCAGGCCCCAGTCGTCGTCGCACACCGTGCCCCAGCTCCCCCCGTGGAAGATCTCCACCCGGCCCCGGCAGGCGTCCGCCCCGCTCACCAGCCGGACGCTGCCGTCACCTGGAGGGGGACAGAACGGGGGGACAAGCGTCTCGAGCCCACCGACCCACAAGGCTGGGCTCCGGTGGGGGAGAAGACACCTAAGAGGGTGGCAGGGGGGCTGCTTTGGGGCAGCACGACCGATGGGATCCCGCACGAAGTGCTGGAAAAAGGATTTGGAGGATTTGGCCCCAAAGGTGGAGGTGCCGGGGGGCTGCTCCTCATGGGCAGCCCACCGGGGTGGCTGGAGGGGAAGGATGGGGCCGTGCTGGTGGTGGTGGTGGTGGGGTGGGGATGGGGATGGGGGTGCTGTTCTGCTCTCCCCTTGGAGACCCCCCAGCCGGGCTGGGCTCCCAGCCCCTCACCTTCCCCGCTGCGCCTCGAGGCCGTGGCAGTCCTGCTGGTCGGTCCTTCGCTTGCTGGCGTGGGCAAGAGCTCTGCAGAGGGAATGAGAGATGCCATCCCTTGCCCAAGAGGTGACCAGCACCCAGAAAAACCTCACAGAAAGGATGCAGAGGCTCGGCTGACCCCGGGGCTCCTCCGGGAGACCCCTGGAGCCGCCAGCCCCCCTCCCCGTTACCATTACACACGACGCCCACGTCCTCGTAGTGGTAGCAGTTGTGGATGCCCCAGCCGTGGCTCCAGCACTCGCTCAGCGCCGCCTCCCGGCCCTTGCAGTCCACGTTGTCCAGGAAGATGGGCCCGCTGCCCTGCCCGAAGGTCATGGGCGCCGGCAGGGCGATGGCATGGCCGCAGCCCAGCTGGCGGCACACCACGTTGGCGTCCACGATGTCCCAGTCGTCGTCGCACACCGTGCCCCACGAGCCGTTGTGCAGGATCTCCAGGCGGCCCTGGCAGCGGCCGGGCCCGTTGGCCAGGCGCAGCTCTGCGAGGACGGGCACAGCGAGGGGCTCAGCGGGCCGGCCACGAGGCTCCAGGCACCCAAAACGTCTCCATGACAGAGGGTTTGGGCCCATTCTGCCCCAAATCGCCGCTCCTTGGGTCAAGCAGGTGACTCTTGGCCAGCTGCTGGCTTGCTGACCCCGTTACTAACACCCAGTGAGCTTGCTGATGGGGACACGGGCACCCCTGCACTTTTTTTTTGATCACACAATGTGCAAGAAACGTCCTCGTGGCTGCTGGCAGCCCGGGGACAAGCCAGCCGTGTGCCACCACGCAGCCCGGGTGACGAGGTGCAATTAGCAGGTTGCTGCTCGCCTCGATGAACGCGGCCACAGTGGGTCCCCGGTGGGAATTGGTGGCAGGGAAATGCTTCCCCAGGCTGCTGGCAGCAGGGACTGCGTGTGTGTGTGTGTTGTGTGTGTGTGTGTGTGTGTGAGCTGCCCTCCAGGGAGTTACTGGCGGGGGCACGCTGAGTGACACGGGGACAGGCAGCCGGCGGGGGCTGGCAGGGTTTCCTTGCCTGATAACAAGCAGCGTGGGGCTGAGAAAGGATCCCTATTTCCCCTCCGTAAAAGAAGTTTTGCTTTCTGCTGCCACTCTTTGTTCCAACCCAACATGCCTCCTGTCTGAAGCCCCGTTTGGAACAAAACCACTTATTTATTTATTATTTTTTTTCAGCTGCAAAACCTGGAGGAAAGCGGCTCGGAGCGAAGGACCTCACCTGGGAACGGCAGCGGAGCGGGCTCGGAGGTGCCTGAAACAGAGGAGGCAGGGTCAGGGCTCCCCGGATAACCACACGGGGATGCAGGGAGCAGGGCTGGGACCGGCTGCACGTGCTGGGAATTATTTCAGCTCAGCCCCAGAGGAGCTGGCAGCTCCAGCCCCCTGCGTCTCGCCCGCCACCGCCCTCGCTCCCGGCTCCCCGCGGCTCCCCGAAACCCTTGGATGGAGCTCGGCAGAGAGGTGCCAAGGGTGCCTGTTAGCAGCCTAATGAAACCAAGCTGCTCTCCTGGCGTGCGCCCGGGAGCTGCTAGCTTGCAGACAGAAGGAGCCTTTCACTGCTGCCTCTCCTCCCCGCTCCCCCCGTTGTCTCGCTGCCAGCAGCTTTGCTTTATGGGCACGGCGAGCGGCGGCGGCAGCAGCCCCCGGAGAAATGGTCCTGCCTGCCACCACGGGGAGCCTGCTGGTGATTTCCTGATGGCAAACGCTGCGCCGGGCAGCTCTCTGTGCATCGTAATTTATTTATTTTCCCCAGAATGCAGTCAGCACTTTGCAGGCTGTGTGTTTCTCTGCGTGGACCAACACAGCTGATGGGGTGAAGCCACTCCAAGGGTGGCCTCGAAGCTGGGTGAGCTGCAGGGTGCTGCTGCTGCTGCAGGGCACAGCATGTCCACGTGGATCTGCCTCTTGCAATCACATTTTCCACCTCGCAGTGGTGCAAGCACCTGGGAAACACCCGCCTGCTGCAGCATCCCCACCGGGGAAAGCTCAGGATGCGGCCCCAAAAGCACGGGGACCCTTAGGACCCCTGGCAGCAGGGGTGGCGGGTGCCGGGACAGGAGATGGGGCACGTTGATGGGGTGGGCACACAGCAGGGCTCACCTGCTGGTAACTGATCCCTGCAGGAAACAGGAGCCCGGGGGATGCTGCCAGGAGGAGAGGCTGGGGGGAGATGCCAAAGGGTGGGTGGAGGTGCCGGGGTGTTGAGGAGTGATTGATCCTGGCTCGGGCGGGTTTTTGCCACCTATTCCCAGCGGCGGGTGAGAATGGCTTTGTTAAATATTCCATATTCATCTCCCGTCCATCAGGATCAAAGCTCCGAAGCGTTCATTTAAGAGCATCCTCCAGCAAAGTCAAGAGAGGCCCGAAAAAATGAAGGCGGTGCGGCCACGCTAATGAGGAAACCGCTGTTCCTGGGGAACTGCCGCAGCTCCCAGCTCCCTCTGATCCAGCCTCACAAAGCCATAAAGACAAAAAATAAAAGAAAGAAGAAGGAACTGTGTAAAGACAGCCCCTCTCCGGGCACATTCCTAAACAAAAGCACCAACCAGGAGGACTGCTCAGCCCACAAAAGCACCGTGGGGATGTCCTGGGGATGCTGGCAGCTGGCTCGCTCCTTCTTCAGTGCCACCAGGGCCATAGTGACACTCCACACAAGGATAATTTGCCCACTGCAGCAAGCCAGGAGGAAGACTTCGGTGCCCAAATCCCCCCACCCCACTGTGCCCAGCCAGTGCTCACCCGTGGGGCCGAGGAGGAGGAAGAGGAGCAGCAGGGAGGCAGGCAGCGCCCCACACACCGGGCACAGGCCAGGGCTCATCTCCGCTCGAGGGTCCTCCTGCTGCCCCTGGAACACACAGACACCAGGGTTAGTGATGGTGGGGGTGGCTGGAGCAGCAATCATGTCAAAAAAAAACACTGGAAGAGGTGGAAACAGGCTCCCCATCCGCATGGGTAATTCCTAACCCACCACGTGGACGTGGCTCTCGGCACAGCACGCAGCCCCCTCCTGGGAAGTGACCGTGCTTCATGTCGCCCCAGCAAGTCACGGCCCTCTTCTGGGGAGGCTCCTGGCATTGCTCCTCTGTGGCTGAAGGATTCACAAGAGCAGGAAACCCAGCAAAAAGCCTCCGAGGCTGCGCCAGGCTCCCACCGCGCAGGCATGGAGAAACCCTCCCTGAATTATCGAGCTGGCTACATCCACGCTCAGCCCTCTCCATCACACAGCTCCTCTCCCTCCCTCAGTGCTCTCCTCTTATTAAAGAGACACAATTCCCCCTCCATTTGCTGCTCGGTTCAAAAGATGGTGTAGAAAAGGTGAATATCAGCTCTGCTGGGTGCGAGCTGGCAGGGACACCCCGCACCCAGCACGTCCCCAGCACCAGGCTCCCACCACAGGGACAAGGACAGGGACGGCAGTGCCGGGGCCTGGCAGAGGAGTGCCATCCTGAGGACAATATTTCATGGAGGCTGTAAAGCCAGCCTGTAAATCTTGCAGAGCTGGAGGCCTAAAATTAGCCTCTGCAGCTCGCATGGGGCTTCTTGGAGCGATGGGCACTGCTGCTGCTTCTGCTGATGGCCACACAGGGCACAGCCCCGCGCACGCCCCTGCTCCTGCCGTGGGGCTGCTGCTGACCCAGCGCTCGGAGGAGACCCGCCAGCACACCAACGGCTCAGTTACGGGGCAGGGAAATCAATCTAGTCCCTAACGTCGCATTTCTCAATACTCCATTCATGCTTATTCCGCCCCGAAGAATGTTGCCTTTTGTCCTGCCGGCCCTCCCTGCTCCGCGGCAGAGAGGGGCTGAAAGACGGCCGGCACGCTGCCGTGGGCCAGCAGCCCCTCGGCATGCCGCCTGCACCAGCCCTGCTGCGGGCGAGCATTCACCCCATAACCACCCCATATCCACCCCATACCCATCCCATATCCACCCCACATCCACCCCATACCCATCGCATATCCATCCCGCATCCACCTTGCATCCATCCCACATCCATCCTGCATCCACCCCGCATCCATCCCATATCCTCCTGCTCCAGCTGCCCCAGTGCCCTGGCAGGCATTAAGCACCGCAACGTGAGCTGCAGCCCCAGCTGTCCCCATCAAGATAAATCCCCATTTCCCTGCAGATCCCAGTAAATAAACCACAAAAACTCCTTCCTTCGGACCGGACAGGACACATTTGCTGCTGGACCAACCCTCTTCCAAAAGCAGTGTCATCAATCCACGTACCTGTTCGGTATTTTCTTTCCAGTATAAAGGCGGATATATTAAATCCCAGAAATAAAGATTCTCTTCGGAAGTCAAGAAAAATTGCTGGCTGGTTGGTTAACAAAAAGAAAAAATAATTGATGAAATGAATGTTGCCTCTTCGCCCAGGCAGGTGCGGTGGGGATAAGGCAGGAAGCTTTTCTTCCAGCGCGGGGGCAGGTGCAAATTTTTTTAGAAAATAGCAAAAAAATAAAAAGAAAGAAGGGAAAAAGGATCTCGTCCATCGACCAAGCAGCTCCAGCCTGTCATCCCGTGCCACCCCGGGGTCGGACGCTGCTGCTGGCAGAGGAAGGCTCACGGTTGTGGGGTGGGAAGGCGCCCACGTCGCCCCATTGTGGGGCTGCCTGTCCCCTCCTGGGGGAGACGGCCAGGGGAGGGAGGATGAGGAGGGAGAGGAAGAGGAGGATGAGGAAGAGGAGAGGAAGAGGGGACGCTGAGCGAGGCGGGATGGGGTGGGACTGGCTCGGGTTTCAGGCTGGCGCTGGGAGCTGGCTGAATGCCTCCAGGAGCGGGTGGAGGGCATCTGGGTTTGTTGTTTCCCCCTCTGCTTTCCTGCCCCATTTTGGAGAAGGCAGCAAGGGATCACACCGGCACGGGGAAGGCAGCAAGGACACGGTCCCGATCCCGCTGGCACCCCGCAATGCCTGGATCGGGCCTGTTGGTGCAGGCAGGACACAGGTCCCATCCCACAGCACTCCCCACGCACCCCTGGGCTGGCACCTGAGCTCCTCTTTCCCAAGGGCGAAGTCAAGGAAGGCTTTTCCAGGCTCTCCAAAAACCACCAGATTTGGGTTGGTGGTGTTCCCCTGTCTCCCCTCCAGGGGAAACCTTTCCCCCCATCTCGGGTGCTTCACATCTGGGTCATCTCCCTGAGCTTCCAGCCAGGGCCAGCCTCACAGCGCTGCGCGCCCACGGGTCCCTGCTCCCCTCTTGGAGACCGATGGAGATGGCCGTGGGGGCATCCCGTGTAATTTTAAATAGAAATGTGTTCAACCATTGTTACTGCAAGAAAAAGCCTGGCAAAGGTCTCTACACTCTTGAAGGCAACTGCAAAAGGACCCCAAAAACGTGCTGGGTTTTCTTGTGGATTCTTAACCTCCCCACAGTGATTTGGGGACTATGGTGTGCATTGGGCTTTTGACAAGCTGATCCCACGACCAGCAGGATTTCTGCCCCAGCTTTCCATGCAGTCAGCAGGTGCTTCAGTACCCTTCTTTGTAGGTCTGCAGGAAGCCCATGCCCCAAAACATTTGTGTTTCACCTCGGTACAAAGCAGCGACCACCGCCGGTGACTGTGCCGTTACCCACCTGCCGGTATCCCTTCTGGTGTTGCAGTAATTAGCAAGTAGGCATTGACTTTTTATTCCCCAGCATTGGCAAAGTTATAATTAGTCCGCTCATAAATGCTAGTTTCGAAGGTGCCTTTTTGGTCCGTTTTGCCCAAACTTTGAAAAACTTTCGGCCACCCCAGCTGCCAGCCCAGGGCTGTGGATGGTCGCTGTCACAAGCAATCCACATCCAGCCCAGGGGTGCCGCAAAGCGAAGCCTCCCTGTGGGCAGCCTGAAGATGCTCCTCTCCCTGTCTGCGATTTTCACAAATCTGCAGGGCTACAGGGAGAAAAAAAGGCTTCCCTCAGCAGCGAGCTGGCCAAACCCCGGGTATATTTTGGCTCAGGGGAGATTTTGGCTCCTTGGTTCCTTTGGATTTGGGTTCCTCAGGGAGGTGTGAGCCACGGGCTGGGTGCTGATGAGCTGCAGGCGTCCCCCGCTGCTTGCTGGGCTGCAGCAGCAGGCTTTCAGGAACTTGCTTCCTGCTGTCATCTGCATTTTGGGGAGAATTTAGCTGGGAGGAGGCTTTGATGGCAGCAGGATGGGGAAGGAAGGGACAGCACGAGCTGGCTGATGGCTGCGAGCTGGTGCTTGAGGAGAGGGGACACGAGGGGAAACCAGTACGAGCATCTCTGGCCAGCCCGTGCACCAGCTGATATGTTTAATTTTAACACATTTATGGAGAGCAGAAGGAAGGGAGGCAGCCCCCAGGGAGCCTCGGCACTGCAGCGAGGTGGAGCTGAGGGAGAGGAACCCAGCCCTGCACAAAACGGCCTTTGTTCGCCTGGGGAACCCGCTTCGGGGAGAAGGAGCAGCCCAAGGACACCCCGCTGACAGCCTCTGACAGCCCCAGGGGTGGCAAACGGGGAGCTGGGGCCCTTCTGGGTGCTCAACACGGGCAGCTGCTGGGCCACTGTCTATCCGAGCGTTTTGCTGTGCCATCAGGGTGCCCAAACACCGCTGGATGTTTCCACTGGTGACAGCAGCGAGGGCAAGAGCTGCTTCTCTTTTCCCTGCACAGCGCAGGGCAGGACCCACAGAGGTGCCCTGCAGCACCCATGGGTGATCCCAGTGCCCACACTACAGCCTGTGAGTTCCTCGCTGTTCTGCGTCCCCTCTCATGGGGTTACCTCTCTGGGTAGGATATCGGGCTCCTGGCGGCAGGACCCTAAGTGAATCTAGTCCCAGATGGCCTCAAGTTGCACCAGGGGAGGTTTAGGTTGGATATTAGGAAGAATTTCTTCCTGGAGAAGGGCAGTCAGGCTGCCTGGGGAAGCGGTGGCATCCCCATGCCAGGAGGCACTGAAGAGATATGTGGACGTGGCACTGAGGGACAGGGTTCAGCAATGGGACTCAGTAGGTCAGGTCAATGGTTGGACTCGATCTTGAACTGATCTGCCGGCTCTACACAGAGCAGTCACAGAGGGCCGCACAGCTCAGACCGGCTGGCGTGGGGGATTTAGGAGCAAAGCCCTAAAACAGGGTGCGGGGAAGGCAGTGGGTGGTGGGTGCTGCCTGCCCTGGTGCATGAACCTATGGGGCATGGAAATAGGACGGCCTGCGTGCTGCCTGCCTCAGGCCTGCACCAGCATCCCAGTGTTGAGGGGACACTGGTGCTGAGGGGACACGAGGCACTAGGTGGCTCACTAGGTGGCAGTGAGAAGCGCTTATAGGGTTTGTGAAGATCTCCGCTCCTCGGCAGGCCGACACGGCCGGAATCTCTCCCTGACTCCCCTCAATTTGGGTTTGTCCTGTGGGGGAAGTTAGTCTGCAATCAGCCCCCCACACACCGCATCACACAGTATTTTACACTCATTCTGTACCACACTCACCATATCACACTATTTTATGCACACCCCATATCACACACTATTTTACACACTCGTTCTGTACCACATACACACTGTATCACACACTGTTTTACGTACACACACCACATCACACTATTTTATACACACACGTCACACTATTTTACACACTCACCCTGTACCACACACACATCATATCACACAATTTTACACACCATAGTAGACATGCACATTGTATCACAGTTTAAAAAACTCACACATGTCACACTCACACTGTACCACACTCACACATCACAATTTTACACATGCACACCCCCATATCAGACTATTTTACACACTCACCCTGTACCACACTCACACCACACCCTATTTTACACACGCACACCGTACCACCCCCATCACACCCTATTTTAATCACTCACCCTGCACCACATACACACCATACCCCCCACACACTATTTCACACGCTCACACCACACTCACACCGCACACTAGTTCACACACCCCCCATAGCACATGCTATTTTACACTCACCCTGTACCGCACCCCCCATATCACACACAGTATTTTATATACACCCCCATAGCACACACTATTTTACATCACCCCATACCACACACTACTTTACACCCCCCTATATCACACACACTATTTTACACCCCCCCACATCACACACACTATTTTACACTCCCCCCTGTATCACACACTATTTAAAACACCCCCTACATCATACACTATTTTACACCCCCTATATCACACGCACTATTTTACAACCCCCACATCACACGCTATTTAAAACACACCCCATAGCACACACTATTTTACACCCCCCCATATCACACACACTATTTTACACCTCCCCATAGCACACACTATTTTATACCCCCATATCACACACGCTATTTTACACCCCCCATCACACACACTATTTAAAACACCCCCCACATCACACACACTATTTTACACTCCCACATCACACGCTATTTTACACCCCCCATCACACACACGACTTAAAACACCCCCCATAGCATACACTATTTTACACCCCCATAGCACACACTATTTAAAACACCCCCCATAGCACACACACTATTTTACACCCCCCACATCACACATTATTTCACACACCCCATATCCCACACACTATTTCACCCCCCCACATCACAGTTTTACACACTTGCCCCCTCCCAACACTATCTTACACACCCATCACACTCACACCATGTCACACACACCCCTCCCACCAACCCCTTATCCCCCACCCCCTCCATCACCCCCTCCCATTATCATCACCCCCCCCCCATTATCACCCTCCATTATCACCCCCCCACCCCTTAGTCCCTCCCCTCCCCGCTGGCCCCGCCCCCTCCTCCTCCCGCCCCGCCCCCGCACTACATCTCCCAGCGGGCCCCGCGCCGCGCACGCGCAGTGCCAGCGCCGCCGGCCGGGAAGCGGCAGCGCCGGGAGCCGCCGGGAGCCACGGTGAGGGGCGGGGGGGGCGCGGCGGGCACGGGACCGGTCCCGGGCCTGGCAGGGCCTCAGCGGGCTCGGGGCCGGCGGCAGGAGGCGGGCGGGGGGCTGAGGGTCTGCCCGGCCGGCAGGCGGCTCCCCTGGGCCCCGCCGTTGCTGGGCCCGAGCCCCCGGGGCCGGGTTTGGGGTGGCGGGGACCGGGCCCGGGCCGCCTGAGGCCCCCTGAGGCCTTGGTGGGCCGGGGCGGGCAGCGCCTCAGAGCCGCCCTGGCGCCGTTTCCTTTTTAAAAAATGTACGTTTTCTTCAAAAAACACCCTTTAATTCGCATTTCTGCCTCCCCTGCCGCTTGCCCGCTTGGTTTGGGGGCAGAGGGGCCGAGAGGGAGCCCCACTGAGGGGCAGCAGCCCCGGCTCTCGGTGCCCCGGGGGGGTGCGGGGGTCCCAGGGGTGCTGGGTGCCCCCCAGGAGGGTGCTGGGTGCCCCCATGGGTGCCCCCCGGGTGGTTCCTCGCTCTGGGAGGTTTTTTGGAGGTTGTTTTGTAGGGACAGAGCCCAGGTTTCACTTTTCCCGTGCTGGGCACTCCCTCCTGGCTTGCTGCCGGCCGCTGTGTTGGTGCTGGGGGGGTTGTGGGGTGCTGCCCGGTTTCCTTTTGGGGTTACGGTGCTATAGGATCGCAGGGGCCTGGGCTTGTTCAGCCCCGCTGCCTCCCCGGGTGTTGTATTTTCGTCCCCGTGGGTTCCCTGCAGTCCCGTCCTTCACCTGGTGTTTGTGGCCCCTAACAAATCCCCCCTGAGCACCCCTTTTTCTGAACAGCCTGCTGAGCAGTCAGTTTGACCGATCTGGTGACTTTTCAGATGCGTTTTGCAACCGCAGCCCAGCTCGAGGGCTTCCTTCCAACTGTGGCACGAGCTCACCCATCGCTCCGGTCCCTAACAGCGCTGGCAATTCCCCTTCAGAAACTTAAAGTGGGGCTTGGGGTTTTCAGAAATCACTTCAGGCTCGTGAATTTTGACATCCCACATTTAAAGCAAAGTAAATTCCCGTTTGAGGACGGGGCATTGAGAATTGCATTTGTCTCCGGGATTCTTTAATCCCCCTCGCCCCCACCTGCGCCTCCCGGTGTTTGTGCTGGAGCTTTGGGTCAAACCGAGCAGACCCCAGTTACAAATCACCCCCTAAGCAGAGGGTGGTTGGTGCGGGTGTTTAAGTCTTCGGCTACCAGATTTTGGTCTTGTTTGGGAGTTAAATACAAATCCCATGGGATTTATAATTGGAGCTGGGGGTGCTCAATGAGTGAACGTTGCCCTGAGTGGTTGGGGGAACCTCTGGCTGCTCAGGGGACTGAGCCAGGAAGGAGCTGGGGCAGCAGGCGAGCGGGGTCAGAGGGCTGCAGTGGCTCCTGCAGGCGTCCCAAACGCAGCCCGAGGCCTCTTCTCGCTGGTGTTTGCCCCAGCTCCAGGACCTGTGTGGCTCCTGCAACTCTCTCCGCGAAGGAGGTGGCGTTCGGTGCCTGTCCTCTCCTCTCCTCTCTGTTTCCTGCTGCCGTGCCTCAGGAAGGAAGGGAAACGAGCTGCTGGCTCCCTAAAAAAGCCTCCTCCCCCTGCGGCTGTAGGCTCTGCAGACGAACATTTGGCAACAATTTTGGGGGAAAACGGTGTTGTTAAACCTCTCCGCTTGCGCACAGGGAGCTGTTGGGCAGCCCCGAGCCCCGCGGTGACGCACGCTGCTCCAGGTGGAGCGTGGACGTGCTGGCCTGGAAGCTGCACGGGCGGAGGCAGGTGTCAGCTTTGACACCTCCCGGTTAAATTCGGCGCTCTGAGCAGCCAGATCCCCCTCCCCGTGCACTGTGGGGGGGGGGAGAAGGCGTCACGGCCAAAAAAAGGATGCGCGGGGACCTGGGCAGTGACCCTGAGCCATCCGTCCCCGACCCCGCTGGAGCTGGGGGTGTGGTGCAGGAGCCTCAGAGCAGCTCCGACGCCTCGGCAGCGAATTCCTGGAGAAAGCATCGCTTTCCCCTCCGAAACGCAGACGTGTGGGCGCGCCTGTTCCGTGCTCTCTTTATTCCCTTTCCTTTTTTAAGCCAGCGAGCCCCATCAGCGTGACGGCCGGGACGCTCCGCGGGGCGTGGGATCTTCCCCCAGCCAGCAGGGACGGCGTTCAGATGGCATCCTCCTCTGGGAGCCACCCCCTGCCCAGCCACCTCTCCCCGTGATGGGAAGGGAGCTCAGAGCTCCCTGGGGGCGCTCAGGACTGGAGGAGCAGGCAGCAGCACGAGACCTTGGGGGGGAGAGCAACCCGTGTGTCCCCGTGGTGGTGGGTGACACCCCGCGATGGCTTTGGGGCTGCTTTTTTAGGTCCCCTAGGGGCTAAGAGTGGCGATGGTCTTTGGTGTCTGCATCCTGTGCCTGCCCTGGGAGCTAGGGCTGGTGGTTAGGGTTTAGTCGCTGTCCTTTGTGTCTTTATCGGGGTGTCTTAAGGCTCCTGCCCCTCTCTGCTCTTCCCCAAATCATCTCTTAAGGGATTGAGCAGTGGCTTGGAGCAGATTGGCTTTAGGCAGGTCTGTGGCGGCTCTGGGGTCGGAAGCAGAGTCTTTCCAGAGAGCTCTTGCTCCAGATTAGCAGAAGTCATTAGCATTGGCGTGGTGTGGGTGCTGGTGCCTCGTTTACCCTCGACCAGAGGGTTTTGGGGCTGATCCACTCCCCTGTGCTCATCTGTGAAAGGCTGAGCTCGCTTCCCTATAAACAACTTGTGCGGCTTGGGTTCGGGGCGGGCTGGATTTGGGGCATCATTCTCATCTCCCCGTGCTCTTTCTCACCGCAGATCCCCCAGAAGAAGATGGTGTGAGGCCGGCTGCGTGCCCAGCCCCGAGGCAGGAGCATGGCAGCGGCTCAGGGAGCAGGCAGCAGCGTGGCCGGGCCGTCCGGAGCCCCCTCCTCCTCCTCCTCCTCCTCCGTCCCGGGGCAGGGCAGCAGCCCGGCGGTGGCGGTGTGGGAATGGCAGGACGAATTCGGGCGCTGGAGGCCGTACCGAGGCAACGTCTGCAGCTACATCGAGCAGGTTTTGCAGGCCGCTCAGCAGAAGGGCCGGCGGTCGGGGTCCAGCCTGGTCAGCAGCATCCCGCTGGGACACGCCGACGCCGTTTTGGCCCCCTACGTCATCGACATCCCCAGCCTGACGCAGTTCCGACAGGACACAGGTAAGGGAGCTCCCCTCCTGTGCTGTGGGGCCGTGCCGAGCTGGCTTCCCAAAAAGGCTCTGCCCCGAGACCCCCGCACGCCACCGCAGAAAATTCCCCCCCCCCCTGCTGCTGCCCCAGGCTCTCTCGCTTCCTCCCGGGGAGGCAGGGGCGGGCTGGTTTTCATCGCAGGGCTGAGGCCTGATTTTCACTTTCGTCTCGGCTCTGCTGAGGTGGCTGAGGACACGCCGCGATGACTCCCGGCCTCTTTTTGCTCCAGCTGTGCTGTGAGCAGCTGGAGCTGAGGAAGCAGGGGCAGAATGCGTGCTCTCACCCCCGAAAAATCCAGGGAGATCCTCCGTTACGCACCCCAAACCAACAGAAAATCCTCTTTGCGTCGCTTTTCCCCCTTTGCCAGCTCCTCTCCCACCACCCCAGGACTCAGCCAGGTTTTTACCACGCTGCCCAAACCTCCCAGAGAGCTTCAGAGGATGGCAGTGCCAGCTGAGGGAGGCAGCGAGCAGCGCCCCGTACCAGCTGCAGGGCCGGACAGATCCTGCAGGAAAGGGAAGTGGTTGGAGTGGTGAGCGCTCATCGCAGCTGCATCCGTGTTTTTGTTGGAGCTTCAGAGCTCACCCGTCACCCCGAGGTTGGTTTTTTCCTAGGGCAGTGCCGGGGAGGAGCCCTCGTGGGGAGGGTGCTGCCAGCTGGGGCTCGGCGTGGCCTGGAAGCCCCGCTAGGGCCGGGGCTCTTCAAGGGCTGAAGTTTCCTCTGGGTTCTTCAGCCTGAGTGCTGAAAACGCTGCCACATCCCCTCCTCACGGCCCGGTTCTAAGCAAAGCCTCCTCCTCCTCTCTCTGCAGGGCCCTGCCTTAAGCACGACCCTTTCGGAGCGGGCGGCCAGCTGAGCTTTGTCATGCTCTGGAGCAAAGCGGCTCTGCGGGAAACATCCCCGTGGAAAATCTTGAAACGGAGCAAAAACATTATAATAAAAACAGGCCGTTGTGCTCTGCTCATCAGCTATTAGACAGACAAACGGGCTCTTCACAGGAAGCCAGGGAGAATAACAGGAAGGCAGTGTTCACGGGGCTGTGTCCCACCGACAGCTGTGCAGGGGGGGCGTGGGGGCAGGATTAGCTGCAGGCTTCAGCTGCTGCTCCGGGCAGCTCAGCTGGAAGCTGGGAGCGATGTGAGGCAGCAGCAGGAGCTGTCCCCTCGCCACAGCTGTCTGCCCGCCCGCGAGAGGAATGCCAGCTTCCCTGCCAACCCCAGGGGAAGGAAGGGGGATGTTTTTTGAGAAGCTCCTGCCTTCGCTTTCGTTGTGGGCTCCTCTCCCCGCTGCTGTTTGGAGATCTTAAAAGTTTCGGTTGCCCTGCGAGCTTCTGGCGTCCTCCCTGCGCTGCTTTTAGCCTCTGACCGGCCAGCGGGGCTGGGGACTGCCTGGCATGAGTCCTGCTGGGCCTTCTGACACCTCGTTTCACCCCTGGGGGTCTCGAGCTCGTGCTGTTGCCCTAGAGCAGCCTCGCAGAGCAGCGTGTCTGCTTTCATTCCTCGCCCTTCGTGTGCGAGCAGCTGCTCTCTGCAGCTTTCTGGCTGTTCCTCCCGGCAGGCAGGAGCCTGGAGAAGCCGGCCCTGTCCTTCCCCTCTCCGACATCCTCCTCCTGCCCTTGTGGGGCTTCACCCACTCCCCAGACCCTCACAGGGCAGCGGGAGGTGGGCGTGCAGCCCGGGTGTTTCTGCAGAGCTCTGGCGGTGCCGTGTCTCTATAGTTACTCCGTCGTCAAGGCCGTGGGAGGTTTTCTTTTACCAGATCTGTGCCTCAGCCTGATTTTTTTTTTTAACACCAGCGAAGCATCTGTGATTGCTGCGCCGTTGTGCTTGGGTGTGTCGGGGTGTAGATCCTCTCCCCTTCCTTCATGCCCTCCCCTCAGTGTCTGAACCCGCTGCCAGCCCGCGCTCAGACCTGGATGAGGGACAGAGGGGACAGAGGGCTCGGGGGCACTGCTTTCCCTGTGCTCATCCCATGCTGGGGTGAGGAAGCCCATTTGTGCCTCCTGTTAGGCCGTGTAGGAACGAGGCAGGGAAATAATTCAATTCAATAATAATTCAATTCAATAATAATTCAATTCAATAATAATTCAATTCAATAATAATTCAATTCAATAATAATTCAATTCAATAATAATTCAATTCAATAATAATTCAATTCAATAATAATTCAATTCAATAATAATTCAATTCAATAATAATTCAATTCAATAATAATTCAATAATTCAATCGCCGAGTTCTCCGCTCACTCTGATTTTCCCCTCTCCCCCCAGGGACGATGCGTGCGGTCCGCAGGCACCTCTTCCCCGGCAGCTCAGCGGCCGGGCAGGGCATCGTCTGGGAGTGGCAGAACGACGAAGGCGGCTGGTCCCCCTACGAGATGAGCGTCTGCGAGGTGCTGGAGCAAGCCCGCGCCACCAACCACCAGCGGGTGGACCTCGCGCCCTTCGGCTACAACTACGACGTCGACCTGGTGGCCCAGGTGCAGACCAACAAGACCACGAGGTTCCGCCGGGGCGTGCAGCGCCGCCTGGACTCCCCGTACCCCGCCACGGCCGCCTCGGCCCCCGGCCACGCGGGGTTGGGCTGCTCGTGCCAGCAGTGCTGGCTCAACGGGGGGACTGGCCCCATCACCACGCGGTACCGCCACTCGGTGACAAACTTCCCCAACTCCTCCTCTTCCTCCTCCTCCTCTTCCGCCGCCGCCACCACGCAGCAGCTCTCCGGCAGGACGACGGCCGCGGGTTCTTCCAGCTTCGTGCCCTACAACAAACCCGCGCTGTCCGCGGCGAGGGCGACGCCGAGACTCAGCGCGCAGAGCACCTGGGCTCTGCCTCAAGCTGGGGGGCCCAGCACAGGACTGGCTGCACCCAACGGAGTCAGGTACAGCCCCCGTTCATCTGTGTGCCTGTCCGAGAGTCCTGCTCAGGTCCTCGTTTAGGAGCCTCTCTGCCCCAGGGCATCTCACAAGGATGTTCTCCCTAAGAGGGAGATCTTCGTGCCCTTGTGTCCAGTGGATGAGGAAGCTTCCCCTCTGTTTTCTCTCTCCTCCTGCTCGAAATTGTTCCCTCTCAGCCATGGAAGTCCCCCGAGCTGCTGGGGGAAGCAGGCAGGTGGAGATACTGCAGGCTGGAGGAGACCGAGGTGGTTGGTAGGGCTGCTGTTCGTCTGACAGCAATTTTGAGGGGAGACTGAAGGAAAAGGGGATTTGCAAACACTTTTATTGAATTCAAAATGCACGGCAAATGTGGGGAGGAAAACGGCCCCGCTCAAAGCTCTTCCCCACCAAAGGAGGCCCCGCAGGACTCGCCGCGTGTGGCCGGGACCTCCCACGTTCTGACACAATTAGGCAGTCCACGTTAGACATTTCTGATGAGAACAAAGGGGACAGGGGTGCTGTTACTGGGGGGCAGCAGCTCCAGCCGGGGCTGTCAGCATCTCCCTCGCAGAGTGGCCCTTCCCTCCGCCTCAGAGGGTTGGCCTCTGAGCCCCAAACCAAGCAGGATATTCACAAGTAACCTTTCAGCCCAAACTCCGTCTGCACATGAGGCTTTTTCTAGCTTTTGGGGTCTGACTTATTCCCGAGAGCTGGTGATGAGGCGTGCCCTGAGCATCTTCTGGCTACAGTCACATCAAACTGAGGCCGCAGTGAGGGCTCTGCCTGTAAACCCCGTTGGGGTGGAGAGCAGCGCACACAATTTGCTAGGGATAAGCCAGGCGCTGCAGCACTGAGCGTCTGAGAAAGCAGAGGCAAACTTGTCGGGGTTGATTTACCTGTCCCAGCCCGGGGAGATGCACAGATAGGAGATCAGAAGGGCGGTGGAGGCTCGTTGTGCTAATTGCAGGCGGCACAAGTTTATTCTGAACCTCGTTTGTATCCGAAGCGAGACTTGGAGCCTCGCTCCCTTGATGAGTCTCCTTGGGGATCTCCAGAAGCCAGGACAGGACCTGTGCAGGCAGCTCCAGGTGGCCGTGCTTGGCCAGGGCCTTGGACCAGATGATGTGCAGAGCTCCCGGCCATCCCGTGCCTCTCTGTGCCAGCCCCAGAGCACTCAGAGCACCCGTGTGGCTCACCAGGTGCCTCTTGGTGTGGGGAGAGATGGCCAAAAGAAGCAAAACGCTGCTGGGGCTGCCCTGCTGGGCTCCTGCTGGAGCTGATAAGGTGCTGGGTGCTGAGCGGGGATGTGGAGCCCTGCAGCGGTACCTTCCCACGGGCTCTGTCCCTTCCCCTGCCAGACAAACGCACCCAGGGGGATGATCTCTGTCTTCCAGTCCGTGAAGGGGACCCGGCGCCAGCTGGAGCTGGCTCTCCCCCTTGCTTTCCATGCCGGGAGCTGGAAATACTGCAGGGCTGCTGTGCTCTTGGCTGGCGTTACGTTCCCAGGCTTGTGGAGCCCTGTTCCAGCAGCAAATACCCTCATTTCTGCGAATTAGGGGAAACCTGAGCAGCGCGCCCTCACAATGTGCTTCATTTAATTCTGAAACCCGGAACATTCCGGAGTTACCGCGTCCACCGGGGTCCCTGCCTTGCCCCCTCAGGCTGCTTGCTTCCTCCTCGCTGCGTGGGGAGCTTTGTGGCTGTGGAGGCGAGGTGCTAATTACCCTGCACTAATTATCCCAGGAAGGGTTTGTGTGCCCAGCATGCGGCTTTGCTGGGGTTCATCCTGCCTGGGACGTGCAGGTCCCGGGGTCGGTGCTCGGGCACGGAGCTGGCAGTGTGAGCCCTGTGTGGGGACAAAACCCTGTCCCATGTCCTTGGGGTGCACGGGCTGGCCCTGGAAATGGCTTTTTGGCTGCCAGCACCTCCAGCTGCCTGGAAAAGGCAGCGAAATGGCAGCGAGCCCCTGGCCAGCCCCAGGGATTTGAGAGGAGATGGCTGAATTGCGGGCTGGAAGGGCACCTGCACAGCAGCCTGGTGGCACTCAGAAGCTCCTTGGCCCTCGCCACAGCTCACACCAAAACGAGGAGGAGTGCCAGAGCAAGGCCTGGGCTGCAGGGAAGGGAGCAGTGGGGTTGGCTGGGGATTCTCTGCTGTCTAATAAAGGTTGTGCTGAGTGTGCCCCGCAGCACCCCTGGCAGGCTGCTGGCTGTTACAGAGCTGCTCATCAGCACAGGGTGCCCCAGCCCCTGCCTCGCTGCAGCCGAGCTGTTCCTGGCGGCTCAAACGCTGCTGGAAACTGAAAGCCAGGCGGTTACACACACCCAGCTACACACACCTGGGTAAATACAGCCAGGTCGGGAGGAAACGTGGCTGAAAGAGGCAGCACAGAAGAAAACCTCTCTCCTGCAGGGCTGAGAAAGAGGAGGAGCTCCTGCTGGGAAGCTGCCTGCCTCCCTGGGTGGCCGCGAGGTTATTCCTAAAGTGCAGGGGGCATAGCCCCAGGGTGGGCAGCACCAGGAAGCATTTTCCCCTTGGTGGAGCTGGGGCACCACAAGCTGCGGCTTCCGTTCCCCCAGCTCTCAGGAGGGTCAAAACCCAGAGGGGAGCGTGGCCTGGAGCGAGCCGAGGCCTGAACAGACGTTTGTAGGTTAGCAGCAGAGCCAGGAAGGTGCAGTAACCGTGGGCAGGTTGTTTTGCCTCTTGGTGCCTGGGTTTCCTCCCGTGTGTTGCGGGCAGATAACGAGCCCGGCCTCCTCTGCAGGCTGTGCTCAGAGCCGCAGATGGAGCGTGTGGTGGTGGGGGCCGTGCCTCAGGGTGCTGCCCGGCTCCACCTGTGGGCTCCTGGCACAGAAGGGCACTGCCAAGGGGTGTCCTGCTGGGTACAAGGGCAGAAAAGCTGCAGGAAGCGGTTTTTGGGGGAATAAAATCAGTGCCCCAGGCAGGAGAATCCCTGCTATAGCTCCCTGGGCTCGTGTGGCCGTGGGTGCGCGTCCAGTTCCTGCCCACAGATAAGGCAGGGGGCTCGGGCTGGGGAAATTTTATTGCATTGAAGCATTGGGAGGGGAGCTGTGCAGTATTAGGGTGCTCTTCAGCGGGGTCCAGAGCCACCACCCCGCATCTCCCACGTGCTCAGCACGCTGTCGGGTCAGGAGATGCGCCCCAGGGACCAAACCCCAGGCAGGGTGTTTCCTCCTCCTCCTCTGTACCCTTCAGCTCCTCTTGCCCAGCAGCAGACCAGCAGACCGAGGGGGTCTGTGCCCCCCCCGGCCCTGGGCAGGCCCATTGTGACTTGTCCCCACCCCTTTGTCACTCCTCGTCCTGGTGCCGGGAGCGAGCCCCATGGATCGACGCAGCCACGTGCGGCGCAAGAAAAGAAGGTCCTTGAGGGGGGCGGAGAGGCTTGGTTTAGGTCCTGATGTCTTCTTCAAAACGAAGGGAGGGGAGAAGCTGTGGTGTGGCCACTGTTAGCATCACGGGAGGTTTTCCATGGAAGGGGTTAGAGCCCTGGGCACACACGTGTGTGATTCTGAGGCAGGGCGGGACCTTAGGGACGCGTTGGCTGCTTGTTCGGGGGGTACAAAGACAGGAAAATGCAGCTTTTGGGGGGGAGAGAAGGCAGAACGGGCTCTGTTGGGAAGCTGATAGGGACTTGTCCATCCCTGCCCCGTGAGGAAATCCCACATGGGGCTGTTCAGCTCAGATCTGGCCACCAAGTGCCACCTCTCCGGTCCTGTGCCTCGCTGCCTCACCGCTGCTGCAGCAGCCGAAGGTCTGGGGAAGCAAGAAGCTGCCAGGCTTTGCCTCTGGGCTCCTGCCAGCCACCTCCCTTCGCCAGGAATTTCTCACCGGATCCCTGAGGACGCCGTCCTGCTTTGTGCCCCTTTCTCCACAGCCTCAGCCCTCACAGCCTGTGAAATCCCTACCACCAGTTAGGGATTTCAAATCACAAATCGGAGGAACCTCTCCCAAAAAGCTGCAGGGTGCCGGAGCGCCTCGGGTCTGAGCTGATGGACTGCTTGCAGGCAGCTCGTGCTGCAGGCGAGGCTGCTCAGGTGCAAGGCACCACACATGTGAGACTGCGTGGCAATACCCTTTGTTACCTTTCCCCTTCCTCCTCCAAAAAACCCTTTTTCAGGCCTGGAGGAGCATTTCTGCCCCTTTTGTGGCGTGGCAAACACTTCTTCCTCCCGTGTGCCGTGGCTTGGAACCCTCCTGGGCAGCGTGGGTTTCCCTCGATCTCACCAGGGATTTCTGCAGGAGGATTGGTGGCTAGTCGGCTGGATATGAGCCAGCAGTGTGCTCAGGTGGCCAAGAAGGCCAACGGCATCCTGGCTTGTATCAGAAGCAGTGTGGCCAGCAGGGCTAGGGAGGTGATCGTCCCCCTGTACTCAGCTCTGGTGAGGCCGCACCTCGAGTACTGTGTTCAGTTTTGGGCCCCTCGCTACAAGAAGGACATGGAGGTGCTTGAGCGGGTGCAGAGAAGGGCGACGAAGCTGGTGAGGGGCCTGGAGAACAAGTCCTACGAGGAGCGGCTGAGGGAGCTGGGCTTGTTGATGTAGATCATCTACATCTGAGATGTAGAGCTGAGGGATATGGGTCAGTGGGGACTGTTGGTGTTAGGGCAGAGGTTGGACTCGATGACCTTGAGGAACTCGATGACCTTGAGGTCTCTTCCAACCCAGAAATTCTGTGCTTCTGTGAAATAAAGAGGATCTGGGTCCCACGCCATACATCGCTGCGCCCCGCGTGCCAGCCCTTCTGTGCGCCCCTGGGAGGATCCCACTGAGGGTTCAGCCCTGTCCGTGCTCTGCCGGGTTTTTATTTCCTTGGGGAAGGGAAAACGAAGGCACCCCGGTGGCTGCTGCACCTGGGGGGTGACAGCAAAGCACAGACTTTTTGGTGTCTGGGCTGGGGGTGCCCAAACCCTGGGGTGTTTCTGCTGGAAAACAGAGGGGAGAAAAAAATCCGTGAGAAAAAGCGATGAACAAGCTGAATCAGGGAAGAAAAAGGTGGCAAAGAGGGGTCACGGTGCCTGCTTCCAGCCCCCCCGAAATCGAGGGGAGGATTTGCCAGCGGGGCTGGAGCCAAGCTGCGGTGAGAACAGCCCGTTGCGCCACGTGAAAACGTTGCAAAATTAGGGGCAAACGAGGGGAAACCACAGCCTTTGAGAGAGGGAAGGGAAACCTCTGCAGCCTGCAGGACCTCTTAAAGGTCTGGAGGCCCCAGTCCCATGCGGCCGGGCTGTCGGAGCAGCGCCAAGCCCTGGGGGCTGCCTTCGGGAGCTCGGTGCCTGCGCAGGGACCTGCTCCGAGCAGTGGCAGGTAGGGGAGGTGGGGATGTGGCACTGCCAAATTTCGGGAGGCCAAGGAGAGGGACCTACCCCGTCCTTGGGGCTGGTTTGGGCACGGGGGCAGCTCGTGGAGAGGGTTCTGAGACAGCGGGTGGCGTTTGGGGCTTGGCAACCTGTTGTCCTACAAAGTTGTGGGGTGGTGCAGCTCGCGTCCCCCAGCCCGCACAGCTGTGACACCTCACACAGCACCAGGGGAGCTTTGGGGGTGTTTTTTCTTCTGGCTGTCATAACAGGCTGTGAGAGCAAGTCATCGGGAAGCTTTGAGGTTCTCTGCTGCCTTCTGGCAGCTCCTGGCTACGTGCCTGCTCATAGCACAAGTTGGTTGCACTTAGGACAAAACTGGAGAAGACCAAACCTAGAGAGCTCTGGCTGGGGTGGGCTCCCTAAATACAGCAGCTGGACCACTGGGTGAAGGACGTGTGGGTGGGGGTCCCAGGTGAGTCCCATCTGGGCAATTAGAGCCCGTTGATATACCCAGGGCCTTGGGGATGCTGAATTGGCCTTGGTGTGTCTGGGTTGTGCTGGTTGATGTCTCTGTGTCTCTGCTCTCTCCCCAGTGCCCTGAGCCTGCCGGTCAAGATGTCCAAACCCAGCAAAGTGAACCAGGCTTTGGCAGGTAATGCTTCTGTTCTGCTTTCTCTTTAGGGTTACACAAGCAAGTCTTCTACTTTTCCATAGTGCTTCTATTTCTTTTTTTTTTTTTTTTTAGTTTGCAGCATCTCTGAAGTGCTTTTGGCAGTGGAAAAGTTTTAAGCCAAAAGGTAGAAAAGGCAAAGTGGAGAGGGGATGGGAGGGTCAGACCTTAGTAATTGCTTTTCTTACTGGTGCCAATCCTGGGGCTTTGTGCTCCCATCCCAGCTGGGGTGAGGTCTTGATGCTGCTCAGCCCCTGAGGCTGTAGCTCAGCACCCTCCTAGTGCAGGAGCAGGAGAGGGGCAGTTAGAGCTTGGGGGTGGGTCTCTGAAGCACTCCTCTGCCCCTGTGCTTTATAGGTAGCCCATCAGGAGCTGTTTTTTGGGGGTCTATTTGGAGGTTAGGTACTTGTTTTCATAGTACAGGGGAGCACGTGGGCCAGGCTGTGTGCTGGCTGCTGTTTGTGTTTCATGCTTTTTTTTCTTCTCTGAGGAGGAAAACTGCAGTGTGGGATGGTGCGGGGGGTTGTTTGGGGTGATTTTAGTACAGAGGCTCAGGTGGTCAGCAAGCTGGGGTAGGTGAGTGGAAGAGCCCTGGCACGTGGCATTTTCTGGGGGCTGCTGTGCCTGTTTCAGACACAACAGAGCATCTACTAACCCCCTGAGTGTCTCCTAACCCTCTCTCTGCTCTGTCCACGCGTGGTCTGTTCAGGTCAGTAGCTCCCTGGGTGCTGAGCTCAGCTCCTGAGCACACAGCAGCAGTTGGGCTCGCTCTGACAAGTGGCCCCTGCTTCTTTCTAGCCAAGGTGGTGGTGGCTGGTGCCCTGCTAGGTGCCAGGCTCTGCCCTGCCTCCAAACAACCCCCTGGGGCTGCAGTTTCTGGTCATCCAGTGCTACAACCACAGACTTGTGCCTCGCAGGTCCCCAAAAAGCAGGCAGCACGCAGTCCCTCTCCCTGCTGGCAGATCCACCTTTGTGGCAACGAGGTGAGGCACTGAGCTCACACCTTGGCTAGATGGATGACCTGGGCAGGGCTCACCTTGCTCATGAAAGCTCCGTTTCATCCCCTGGCTATTAGCACGGGCTGTGTAATTAGTTCCTTAATCACAGCAAGGTAAATACAGCGAAGAACCGGGGAGCCCTGCTGAATCCAGGCTGCGCTAATCCTGTTAATTGTGACCTCCTTCTGGATGTGCGAGTCTTCCTGGGATCTTAGGAGAGGTGAACATGCACAGCCCTTCTGTAGTGCCACCTTTAGACCTACAAGGCTGCAGAAGAGCCCCATAAAATCACCCACCTGGCACCATTTAAGCCAGAATTAAAAGGTGAAGCTGTAATCGGCTCTGCTCTTGTTGGAGGCTGGGGATGCAAAGGATAAAAACTGTTCGTCCTTGGACCTGCAGCTCCCCGGGAGGTGTGCTGAGTTGCTGAGGGCTCAGAGCATCACCTGCCCCCAGGGACAGCATCTCCTTGGGGTCTGAGCCTGTAGGACATGGCTCTGATCAGCCCTGGGTTGCTCCCTGCTGGGTGTAGCACATGTCGGAGCTGCAAGGGAGGAGAGAAATCTGCATTTGTCTGGCTTTAAAATGAAGTAGAAGCAGAGGGAAGGTCTGGATGAGTTAATTAGCGAGTGAAAGGAAAATAAATGTCTGGGAGTGATTATGGTAAAAAGCAAGCAGTGAGGTTGTGGTGTTGGAAATGCTTATTTTGGGGTTATTCTGTGATGGGCTGGGCCCCCTTCTCCCCCAGTCCTACTGCACAGCTGTGCTCAGCACCAGTGGTGGGGGGGGGGCAGGCTCTGTGTGATGGGTGCCTGGGGGTTTGGGTGAGCAATTCATGACTCTGCAGCCCCACATCTTCCAGCAGCATGGCTCCAGAACCCAGAAATTGTGAAGCTGGCTTAAACTTTCATATAGAATTGGGTTTTGTCCTGGCTTTGTTACCTTTTTGATCAAGGTGCATGTGGAAACTTGTCTCCCCCGCCCCCCAAACTGTGCTAATACACAATTTGCCAGAGGAGACCTGTGGCAGTGAGCTTTGTGTCAAATTAAGCTGAGTGTTCCTTATTAACGTGGGTCCTGGAGGTGTTTGGGGATATACTCACCATGAAAACTTTGCCAGGTCTAACTGTGCAAACTCTCAGTGCTTCCCTCCCCGAGACATCAGGCTATCTGAGGGCAAGCTCTGCCCTTCCTGCCACCTGCCTAAACCTCGAGCTGGAACAAAGCAGACGTGAGTCTGCGGTCTGTAAGCCCAGCTCAGCAGCCAGAAGGGTGACCGGAGGGGCACACAGGGCTGGGTGTGAGTAGGAGCCTGGTGGGGGCTCACAGCATTAGGTAGGGGTGCTTTCCCCATGCTGGGCTGTGGTACAAGATGTTACAGAAGTGCCTGACTTCACGGGAGGCTAAGAAAAGCGGGCGGATGTTGTCATAGCTGCAGCAGAAATAATTCTGCCCCAAGGAGCGCTGCTGACACTGCACTTGCAGCCAAATGAACGCTTTGAGGAAGAGAAGAGGCAGTCATTGTATTTCCTGAGCTCCGGGGGTGGCCAGCGAGCAGCAGGAGCTCTTGCAGGAACACACAGACTTGCTCTGGGCAGGCTTATTTTGCTGCAGCACGGCCCTTGTGCCTTCAGGTGGGCTTCATCCAGGGCCCAACTTGCTCCTGACACAGCTCCACTGATGTCTGTGACTGAATTAAAGCCGTCCCCAGGTCAGAGGTGGAGATCCCGCAGGGGTGCTGTCTGGCGCTGCATGGAGGTGCTGTCCCCTGGAAGGCTTGGATGCGGGGAGATCCCTCGCTGCTGACTCCTGTCAAGCCTCGTGGGAGGCTTGCTGCATGCTGAGGCTTCCCGTCCTGTATTAGCACCGAAGGAATCGCTGCTGGGCTGTGAGATGAGCCAGGAGAGCGCTGTAGCACGGGAACAGCCCCGTGCTGAATGCTCTCTTGCTGTGGAGCTGCAGAAGGAGATGATTCATGGCGTGTCCCCGAAGGCAGCAGGAGGTAAAAGCAGAAAATAACCAGTTTTGTGCTGGTTCCAGGGGGATGCTTGGCTGGGGGTAGCGCTCCTGGCCCCACACCTGACCTGCCTGTATGCGTGCATGGCCTTGTGGATGCCCTCAACTCCTGAAGCGAGAGAGGGCTCCCGAAATAAACGTTTATTTCCTTTGCAGTGACTCATGGTGCTGACAGGCAACTCGAGACGAGTTGCTCAGGGGATGGGCAGGGCTGTGTTGGCAGGTAGCTGGGCTCGGGGGCTCTGTGCCTCGCCTCCTTCACCCTTCCTAATGTTTGAAGGAGGTGTCTTGTCCCCTGTGCAGTCTGAGGCCAGTCCTCCAGCCCCTCCTGTGTCTGTTCTTATGGACTCTGCGTGTTAGACCAGCAAGCTGGCATTGATCTCCTCAGCAGAGAGCTCCAGTTCTGCATTCCCCTACCCACCAGCTGTGTGGGGGTGGCCATAACCCCCCCCAGCCCCTGGGTTTGCCCTGCAGCCTCACCTCACCCCCTGCTCCTGCCCCAGGCCGGGCACGGCGCTTTATGGCCACGCTGGGGTGAGGCTCCCAGACCAAAGTCCCTGCCTGGTGTGCAGGGGTGGCAGCTTGGTGCAGTCTGTGGGCTGCAGGCGCTCAGTTTTGCTCCTATTTTTATGGGATCAGTGAGCCCCAGGCTTCCTGGAAGTGATAAAGGACGGCTGGCTTAGTGGGGCCGAGAGCAGGCAGCAGCCTGGGCTGGGGGCTGAGACCTGCAGGAGGTGGTTTTGATGGTGAAACCTCTGGACCTGGTGTTCGTGCAGGTCCCCCGATGCTTGTGCTGTCTCGTACTGCCTTTTGGGGTTTTCCTCAGCCGGACCTGCTGAGAGCAGTGTGCTGCTGCTGGGGTGCTGGCTACCCGCTCAGTTCCCTGCTTCCCTGGGGAAGTCCGTGGATGTGCTGTGAGCTCGTGCTCCTGATCTTCTGGTGCCAGCCTTGCCAGGAGCTCATGGAGGGAGGGATTTTTCTCCTTGGTGCTGATTCACAGACCCTATAACTGTCAGGTGAGGCTGGGATTGCTCAAAGACCTGCTTCCCCTGCTGCTTGTGCATCGCTAACTCTCCTGCTGGTTGTTTTCCTGCCCTGCTTTCCTTCCCCCATAATTTCTGGCACCACGGCGTGTGTCTGGTGCCCATTGCCATGGTGTCAGTCGGACCAGGAGCCGTCGGTGCTGTGAAGGTTTGGCTTCTTGCTGTCTGCAGCTTCTCTCCGAGCAGGAGGCGCGTGCTTGGGCGATGTGTCACGGAGCCACGCCGTCTGCTGGCCAGACCAGCTCTGCCAACGGGCCTTGGGCAACCCTGGGCAAACTGCTTCATCTCTGCTCCTTACCCCGTCTTGCGAAATCCTTTCTGTCTCTCTGCAAGTCTTCGGGCCTCGTAGGAGAGCTGTGCTAGAAGCACCTGACTCTGCTATCGAGAAGGGATCTGGGCAGTTTGTGGGGTTTGTGCTCGGGGCTCACATGAAGCCGCTGCATGGGGTGGCTCTGCTTGGGGCACTCACACCAGTTCTGCATGGGGGGGTTTCTAGTTACAGGGGGTGGGCTCCTAACACCCTTTTCTGCCTGAAATACGCAACCAGTTAACGCTCCCACAGAGCTGGCTGCTTCCTCTCCTAACTCCGTTTTTAGCCATGTGTGGGCAAGGCTCCTCGTTTTGTCCTGAATAAATGCGTTTGCTTTTCTAGCTTCCTTTCCCAACCCAGCAGAACATGGGCTCGAGAAGCCTTGGTAACTTG
Source organism: Netta rufina (assembly GCF_964035555.1). NCBI lineage: Eukaryota > Metazoa > Chordata > Aves > Anseriformes > Anatidae > Netta > Netta rufina. The sequence continues at coordinate 5,486,537 of NC_140145.1, read as the reverse complement.
GTTTTGGCCATGAGCTACTGCGTGGGCATCTGGGGATGCTGGCAAGAACCTCCTTAGTGTTAGGAGGTGGTTTTGCACAGGCTGCTCTGAGGTAAGCTGGGCTTTCAGCTTGCCTCCTGTCAGTCTGCATCTCTGAGTTATTTTTTTAGCTGCAGCAGGAGGAGGTCTCTTCCTAGAGGAGCTGAAGCGGGTGCTCCGTGGAACATGTATTTAGGAGCAGCATGCCACCCCACAAGCATTACAGGCCAGTTATAGGGTGTATTTCTCGGGCTAACATCGTGCCAGATCAGCATCACCAGCCCGGTGGCTCTTCGTGTGCTGGTTCTACCTCCAAGGAATGTCTGTCCTTCTTCTTAATGACTCATTAGCTTTAACAGCATCCAGTGAACGCAGCGCTGCTCGGTGCTGGCTGGGAGGGAGAGAAGCCTCGGGCTCAAATTGTAGCTGGGGTCCAGCAGAAAATGGAGCCCAGTTGCATGGGGCTCCTTCAGGGCCCAAGGTGGGCAGCTCCAGTCTGCCTGGCCCAGCTGTAGGCTTTGCAGGCCCTAAAGCTGCTCTCTGGGATGAATTTGGGGCGATGCCTTTGAAACACTCTGCTTTTTGGGGGAGCAGCCGAGCGGGAGCTGTAGGGCTTACAGGTAACCGCAGATCCCTGGGGCAGCGCTGCCCGTGGGGCTCGGTGAGCTGGAGGACTCAACCACGACAGACATGAAACACCTGAGGAACCCTAAAGCCAAGGCAGAGAGGAATCCCAAACCCCAGCTCAGTGGGTGCCTGCATTTCCCTGTTTCAATCTGCTGCCCAAGCTCCTTTTGCTGAATTCCTCTGGATCCTGTCTCTGCGGTGACTCCGACCCCCCTCACCTCTTGGGTGTTTGATCTCTGAATCAAGGGCTTGGGTTTTGTTTTGTTTTTATCTTTTTTTTTAATTTGAAAGATTGAAGTTTTTTTTAATGTGTCTCCCCGTTGTTTCCTTCCTGCATGTTGATCTCGTACCCGCTGTAGGCATGACGGCTATTCTGATGTCAGCCGCTGGACTCCCCGTGCACCTCACCTGTGTGCCGCAAGCTGCCAGCTCCCATAAAGCCACTAAAAAACACAGCTCAGTTAAGGAGGGGAGGAAAGTGTCCAAGAAAGGTAGTTCCTGCTCAAAATCTGATATTTGCTTCCATCTCCTTCTCTTTATCTCTCTGCACTTGTTCTGCCTCCCTCCTTTCCTCTCGGCTCTCGCCCCGACCCTCTCGGCTCTTCCGACTGACTGGGGGTGTTCGTCCCACGGAGGGAAGAAGCAGGGCGTTTCTCTGGCCTGCGTGGTCTCTGCCAGGCTGTAAAATAAGATGATAAAGTAGACCCTGTCCTGCGGAAGCTCTGCTTGTTTCCATCAGTCGCTGGAGCAGCCTGGCTGTTCCCTGTGCATGTCAGATCTCTCTGATCTCCCCGGGGTCCCTCTCAGCTCTCCACGTACCAGGACTTTCCCTGACTCACTGCTGGGATGAGCCTGGGAGCCGAGCAGCCCTCAAGGACAGCATTTATCCATCTGCTGTCTCCAGAAGGGCTGTTGTGAGGCAGAAGGTCTGGCTCGTCACTGCTGAGTCACGAGGTGAGCAGAGGAGGTGAACAGAGGAGGATCTCCCAGGCGAGCAGCCCCTGAGTCACGCAGGGCACTCGGGGCCACCTTGGGGTGTGTTTGTCATCCCCACCTGCCTCGGGCAGGAGGGAGCAGGCCACCCCAGCTCCCTGCCAGGCACAGCCACCTGCAGGGCAGGACATTTGTCCCTGCTCCTGGGCAGGAGGAGCCTTGTGGAGGAGAGGAGGCACCTGAATGTCCCGGTTCCTTGGTGTTCCTACCTTGCTCCTTGTGTCAGCCTCCTCCCTGCACTGACTCCGAGGTGCAAAGTCCTCTAAAGGAGGTAGGAAGGGGGAGAGGAGAGCCGGGAATTAAAGAACCAAGAATTCAATGTGCAGGGAGGAGTCTTGTGGAAATGCATCGGGGACAGAGCTGGGGGGAGGAGATGGAAGCAGCAGGAAGGAGGGAGAGCGAGTGTGGAGTAGGATGTGTGAGGAGGGAGGAGAAAGGGTGGTGGGAGAAGCAGCAGGAGGAGGAGGAGCGAGGAGAAAGGAGGTGGAGGAGAAGAACTGAGTGGAGGTGGAGGCAGAGGGGCTGCACAGGGGCTGTGCCTCAGGGGCTGGCTGTTGGGGTACCAAAAAAACCCTCTGGTGTCGGTGTGACAGGGTGAGGGCTGTGCAGCAGGACAGCCACACGGGAAGGGAGCTGCTGGAGGTCAGTGCCACAAAGCTGGCAGCATTTATGGCAAGGTGAGGCCACAAACACACGGTCCTGGTGTCCCAAAGCCCCCTGCCGGCAGAGGGGGTGTCACAGATGTGCCAGCCCAGCAGCACATCTTCCTGCATGAGGTGCAGGCTCTTTGGTGCTTGGCACAGCACCAGGGGCACTTGCAGGGTGCCTGCAGCTTGGCCAGAGGTCAGGCTCGCTCAGAGGCTGTTGAGCTCTGTGTTTGTGCAGCCCAGCACCAGCCCTGGCTGTGGGGCTCACCGAGCAGGAGCTGTGCTGGGTGTCAGTGCCCTGCTGCGGCTCAGCAATGCCACCTGCTGGGGCCGGGAAACATCAGGGATGAGGAGCAGAAACCCAGGGAGCAGAGAACAGAGAAAGAGGGGCAGTGTGGGTGCTGGGAGCACCGTGTGGCTCCTGCCAGCCGGCAGGATTTGGCCCCCATCCTGCTCAGGATGCCCTGCAGAGGAGGGGGCGTTGCCAGCTCTGCCACTTCCAGCACTGTGAGGAGAGGGAGCTTTCCTGGTTTAGTTCTTAAATTGTCTTTTAGGAAGCAGGGCTGCCCTTGGGGGCTGGGATGCTGCTCCTGCAGGGTGCTGAGTGCGAGATGCCTGCACGAGCAGGGTCTTGGTGCCACATGGGAGCGAGCTCCATCTGTGCCCTCCTGGCTAAGGAGTGCTGTGCTGCAGCACCAGTGGTGAGCCCGACTTGTGGTCAGCCTGCTCTGGCCTTTCACACATCCTGGAGCTGTAACAGGCAGAGTTGGGGCCCATCATGTGGCCTGAATTCCTGCATCACCTCTCTTCCAGACTTCCACATCGCTAGGAGCTCACCCCAAACTTCCCAGCAGTGAACCTGTGCCTGTGCACCGGTCTGCCCGCATGTGGGCTGGGGTGGTGTTGAGAGAATGGCAGCCAGCTCCCTGAATACCTGGGTTATGCTCAACAAAGGCACTAATTAGGGCTCGTTAATGGTGTTGCTGCTCTGGCAGTGATGTCTGGTGTGGGTGAGCGCTGTGGGTGTAGGAAACTCCCTGTCAGTGCCTGCACGTGGCTCCCTGCTCCCTGCATGTCCTTGTCCTGCAGCCACCGATGGCACATCCAGTGCTGGGCCTCCTGGGGGAGGCAGGCTGCAATAACACAGCTGCTCATTTGGCTCTCCTGAACTGCTGAAAGGGGAGAAATCTTCCTTTTTTAACACCAAATCTCCTTTGAGGTTGAGGCCGGTAGGTGGAGCCCTTGCTGGGACAGAGGGCAGATGTGGTGAGGGCTGGGTGCTGGTCCCTGGTGCCAGCTAGGAACAACCTGCCTGCCCTGCGGGGGGAATCAACCCCGTGCTGCACCCACACGGCTCCTGGGGTACAGCAGGAGATGCTCCTGCTGCTGAGCAAGGACTCAAAACACATCTGCTAAACGCTGCCTGTGGAAGGCCCTTGGTTCAGCGAGCAGCTTATTATCTACACCCTGCAAACTGGAGCCTGGACAGGCTTTGGTCCCAGGGGATGGTGAGAACAAAGGGCTGGAGGCGTTCCTGCAGCACACGGGGCCTGCTGGGGGAGTGATGCTGGCTCAGAAGCCTGCTGCTCGTGCCGTGGCTGCATCCTGGCTCCCTGTGCAGCTGGGGGTGTCTGGCTGGGCACGCTGCTCCGTGGGGTACGGCTGCATGGGCTGTAAAACTGCTGGAAACCTGGTATCAGCATTGAGCTGCTTCTGTAGGGCCAGCACTCGAGTGGTTGCAGCTGGGGATGGGTTTTCCTGGAGCTCCTGGTGTCCCCGGGTCTGGTCGGCAGCAGGAAATCCTCGGGAATGAGGACATGGTGGCTGTGAGAGGTGCTTGGGGAGGTGGAAGGAGCTGTGGGTAGCAGCAAGCCCTGTTCTCACGGCCTCCTCCACAACCAGCAGGGCAGAAGCTGAAGGCTCTGCCTGCCCTGTGATGGTGAAGGCTTCTTGTACGTAGAAACCAGAGCCTGGCTCCGACCTCCACCCATGATGTTTGTTACCTGGGGCAGGGACATCGTGGAGAGCTCGGCCGGGAGGCTGCAGGCACGGCCTGAGCTCAGGCTGATCACATCCCTGTGCAGCTTGTTCCTGCTGCCTCCTCTTCATCCACTGCACCTGAGCAAGGTCCCAGCAGGGAGGGTTTGGGGACTCATTTGTCACCTTTAAAAGTGGTGAGGTGAGCAAACAGGGCTCTCCAGGAGGTGCTCGTGAGGAGGCCTTGGAGCAGTTCCTGGCACTGCTGCTCTCCTGGCCCGAGCGCTGGAAAACAAGGGCTTGTCCGGGCTCCTGTTTGTCTCCTGCTCTTGTGGCAGTTCTTGGAAATCCTTTTTCGGGGATCTTGGCACGTCCTTGAGGTGGAAAGGCCTTGTTTCCAAGTTCCCGTGATTGCCTTACTGGTGGCTGTATCCTGTTCCCAGCCTCCTGGCTGAGGGTCTCCAGGACGGTGAGCTCACGGCCCCTGAGCCATCACGCAGCTCCTGCCTGGCGCCAGCTCTCGGGGAGCATCCTTTGACGTTGTGGGTTTGTTTTCTTGTGCTGCGTGCTTGGCCGTGCCTCTGTCCTGCTCACGCTGCCGGAAACCGAGCGTTTCAGGACTGCCAGGAATCCCCTTCTGCAAACAGCACCTCTTAATGATGGCCTGCTCATTGAGGAGAGTCCAAGGCCATGTTTATCAGGCTCCCTTAGCTAAATGACTTTCCACCCGTGTTAGCTTTCTGCCTCTCTCCTCTGCTGGTCTGCAGTGAGAAGGTGCCTTCCCTGCTTGCATCTCACCCATCCCTGCAGCTGAGCTGCACAGGGCTTCTTTGATCCTCCCTGGTGCAGGGTCTGGGCCATCCAGGTGTGCCTGCAAGAAGCTCCTCTGTCCTCTCCTTCTGCTTCACCACCTTGGCACCATGAGGGGTGGGTATCTGGGAAACAGCACCCACCCCTTCCTGCTGCTGGCAGAGGTTACTTTAATTTTTTGGGAGGCAGAACAGCTCAGGAAAGTGGTGCTGGCTCCAGGAGGGCTGTCTGGCCACACACAGCTCCTTCACCTGCAGAAGCAGTGTTTGTGATCCCTCTGTCTTCCTTGGGGGGAAAAACAAGCTGCTGGGGTGAGCTGTGGGTGTGCAGGCACGTGCACAGGACTGCTGCCCAGCTGTTGCATGTGGGAGTGCTGTGCCAGATAAATACTGTGCCAAATAAATACTGTGCCAGATGCACTGATGCTGCCTGCCTGTGAGCGTGGCAGCAGTGAGTCCATCTCCATGCTAAAGCCCAGGCACTGGGAGCTGTGTTGGAGAGCAGAGATCCCTGGGGAAATGCTGGAGCACAGCATCCTTGCGACCCCAGGGAACTGGGCACTGCTGCTCGGGGCTTCCAAACCTCTGTCAGCATCCACCTTGCTCCCCGAGCTGCCCAGGTGGCACCACCACCACCCTGCTGCTTCTCCCCGCTGTCCCCAGCGGGTCTGGAGCAGAGCAGGCGGCACCAGGAGCCCCCATGGCGAGTGACAGGTCTTCTTGCCTCCTGCCAGGTGGAGCCGTGGCCTCGCTCGTGCACATGCTGCCCTTTGCAGGCTGGTGGAAGAGCCTGGCTGCTGCCGTGATGGGCCTGGGGCCGGGTAAGGAGCTGCAGCTGGGTGCTGTGCGAGGTGCTCGGGCTGCAGCGAAGCTCCTGTGGGGAGCTGAGGGGACGGCTGAGCTCTCGGCCCTACCCAGCCTAGGATCTCGTGGTGTTTGTTTAATCCTGTAACGAGGGATGGGGCATCTGCACGGCCTGCTCTGAGAAGCAGAATGCTGCCCTGGGAGCTGGGCTGTGCTCGGGGGGGCAGGATTGGTAGGGAAATGTGAAAATGTCTGCCCTTTACTGCAGGGCACCTGTTATAGAGCTGATGTGTTCTGTATCCCCTGTGATTTGTGCTGTGTCTTGCTGGATTTGAGGATGTGAAAGCTCAGGAGGAAAGAGAACAGCCCCTGTCTTGTGTGAGGGGTGCAAGGCTCGTTCTGCTGGACCCAAAATAAGGTTCAATGCTTAGAGTATGGTCAGGCTTTTCCTTATGTGCCAGGTTGTTCCTGATGTGCCAGCTGCAGGGTTTGGCTGTCTCACCCGTGGTGTAGGAAGGTCCTGTGTCAGCTGGGTGCGCTGGGAATCTCTCCATTAACATCACACAGCATCGTGCTCCTTCCCACTGAGATATCTCTGAGCTTGATTGTAGCTGCACAAAGCCCTGCTGGGACCTGGCTGGCATCGACTGGGGACACCACAGCACCTCCAGCTGCCCCCAGGCATGCAGCATGGGGCACAAACATCCTTGACTCCCAGGCTTTTCCTGCCCTCCTGCAGGGATCCTGGGGGCAAGCAGGGGCTCATCCTGCTGGGCTCTCCCATCTGAGTGCTTGCACTGCTGGCAGGCCTTTGTGGGGCTCGCGTGGATCAGCTGCAGCCTTTTTTTTTTTTCTCCCCTCTAACCCATGCTTTTCTCCTTGGCATCCTGGCCAGTTACTTGCTTTTTCCCCCTTCTTGTGGCTCGCCCTGCCCGTGCCTCGTGGTGTCTGACTTCTGCTGCCTTCTCTCTCCCCTCTGTGCAGCGACGCTGACGGAGCCAGAAGCGGTGGTGAGGAAGTACCTGGAGGAGCTGAAGGGCACTCCTGCTGATGAGGTGAGAGGGGAGGAAGAGGAGAAGATGGTAACAGGAGGCCTGGCTTGCCCAGAGGCCTCTTCCCTGGGGTGTGCTGTGAAAACTGAGGTGGTGCCTGAGGATCGCCCTGGCCACCCCTGGTGCTGCTGCTTGTGGTGGCACCACCGACACTTGGTGGAGCGGCCTTGGGGGTTCCTGAAGCCTGCAGGTGGGAACTGGTGGCTGGTCCCCATCAGGGGCTGTGACAGAGGAAGCACCGTGTGGGTGACAGGTAGCCCTGACCGTGCCTCCCTGCTCCTCTGGGAGCTGGCTGTGGGATGTGGGGTGGAGCAGGGACTTTGGCCTCCTCTCCCTGCTCATAAAGATCAAAACCGCAGACTGAGCCCTGCGCTGGAGCTGCTCTGTAGAGGAGCAGGACAAAACCATCCCCAGTTCCTGCTTGCCCCTGGCAGGCTCCCCTCCTGCGCTGTCAGGGAGGCAGCGGTGGGGTGGCACTGCCCCGATGAGACCCGTCTGTGCCCTTAAACCTTAAAGAGAAGGGTTGAAGGGGAAGACACCTCTTCCTGAAGCATCCTTAGCTGCTTCCTTGGTGGGTCAGTCACTGCCAGCCCGTGCTCACACCACATGGTGGCTGTCCCCTTGCTGTCCCGGGCTGCAGGACTGCATCATCTGCATGGAGAAGCTGGCCTCCCCCTCGGGCTACGGCGACGCGTGCGAGTGCAGCGCGATCAAGCCGGAGACGGTCGGGCGCCTGACGAGCTGCCAGCACTCCTTCCACATGCTCTGCGTGCTGGCCATGTACTCCAACGGCAACAAGGTACTGAGCTGGCCCAGCACCACCAGCTCTGCGTGCCCCGCGTCCTGGTGATGCGGCTGAGGAGCTCTGATGCCTGCTTTTTTTTTTCCTCCCCCCCTGCAGGACGGCAGCCTGCAGTGCCCCTCCTGTAAGACCATCTACGGGGAGAAAACGGGGACCCAGCCCAAAGGGAGGATGGAGGTCTCCACTTTCCCTCAGTCCCTCCCTGGCCACAAGGACTGCGGGACCATCCAGATCGTGTACCACATCAGCAGAGGCATTCAGGTGAGTGCAGCGTGCTCCTGGGAGCGGCTCCTGCCACTGCAGCACCTGCGGGCAGCCCAGAACTGAGCAGCCTGCCGAAGGTGCGAGTGTTTCTTCTGCAAACATCATCAGGCTGTGTGGTTTGGGGGTGTGCCCATCAGATATTGGCACATCCCATAGGAATTTACACTCAGCAGTGCCTTCTTCCTCTTCCATGGAAGAGCTGTGCTGAGATGAGCCTGTCAAATCCTCCTGCTTATCCTAAATCCTGCTGCTGAGGGGTCATTTATGAAGATGAAAGCGTTCCAAATGTGTCTTATCTATTGCAGGGCCCCGAGCACCCCAACCCTGGGATGCCTTACACAGCAAGAGGCTTTCCTCGCTACTGCTACCTACCAGACAACGAGAAAGGCAGGAAGGTGAGGCATCGTGCTGACAGCGTGGCTCTTCTCAGGTTGTCTTCTGGGCCCTGTGCTGGTGGATTTGCACGGTGTTTGCTCTAGGAGCTGTTCACATGATGCAAACCCCCTGTTCTTGGAGGCTGCCCCATCTGTAGCCCCCTTTTTTATAAAGATCTTTGCAGTCAAGGTTGTGCAGAAGCAAGGACTTGCCCTATTTCAGCCCTTTATGAACCAAAAGCCCCTGTGAGTTGGGGAAAAAACCCTCCCAGCCTGTCTTGGGCTCTGCCCTCACAGGGCTTTGCACTTGCAGCTGTTGAGCTCTGCCTGCCAGCTCCTCCCAGCCCTGCTTCCTGCGGGTGGCCCCGTTTGCCTCAGCTTGTGCCAGTGTTTTTCAAAGCACAGGGAATCGTTCTTCCCATCAGGGACAGGGATTTAGGCTGTTAAGCTTCTGGCAAGCAGCTTTCGTGGCTTTAGCTGCTGAAGGACAGTCTTGATTTGTTTTTTCCTTTTTTTTTTTTTTCCTTCCCCATCCAGGTCCTGGAGCTCCTGAAGGTGGCCTGGAAGCGACGCCTGATCTTCACAGTGGGCACCTCCAGCACCACCGGCGAGAGCAACACAGTGGTGTGGAATGAGATCCACCACAAAACCGAGATGGACACGAACCTGAGCGGCCACGGCTACCCTGACCCCAACTACCTGGACAATGTGCTGGCAGAGCTGGCTGCCCAGGGTGTCACCGAGGACTGCCTGAGGAAATGAGCCGGGGTCGGGGGGCGGCTGTGCCGTGCACATCTCCGGGCCCCCAGCCTGGGAAGCCCACCCAGTGCACTTATTCCTGTTGCCTTAAGTTCCTACGTCTGACTGCCTGTCACACTAAGCAATAACACTGTAACGCAGGACTCCTGCCTGCTCTGTGCGGTCTCTTTTTCCGGAGGGAAGGCTGTTTTTTGTAGAAAACGGGATTGCATCTCCAGGTAGGGTTGGTGGCCGAAGCCAGGACCGGCTGCAGGAGCGGTGCTGAGGTGATAGAACCCCTGGGGAAGGTGGGAGCCCAGGGACCCCAGCCCTGGTGGTCCTGGGGGGCACAGGGGAGCACCTTGCTCTCCAACAGACCCCTTGGGAAGGGAAGGAGAGCCTGTCCTACACTGCCACTCCTTGTCTGAGCCACCTCTTGGAGCAAAGCCACCTCCCTCCTGCCCCTGGATCTCTGCTTGGTTGCAATAAGAGCCTCACTTCCAGGGAGTGTCCCTGCTGTGCCTTCACCCTTCCTGCTGCCTTGGGCTGCCTCCCCTGTCTGCATCCCTCCCCGAGGGATCAGCCTCCTCCATCCAGCTGGGAGAACGAGGGAAAGCTCAGCTCTGCTGGAGGAACAAAGCTCCCTGCAAGGGCGGGACACTGGGTGCTGATCCCAGGGGGTTTGGCTTGCAGCTTGCTGGCTCCCTGTGTCCTTTGAAGGAAGCAGCAGCATTTTGGGGGCTGCTCCTTAGCTCTGCAGCCAGCTGCTGGGCTTTTTGTGCCTCTGTTGGAGGTGGCTGCTGAGACAGGTTGGTGCTGGTGCCACTGGGTGCTGACAGTCCCTGTGCCACTTTGCTCCCCTGGCTGCGGGGCTGTGAGCACCGTGGCCCTTTGGGTGCTCCCAAGGGTGGTGTTCCTCCTGCTGGGGTCTCTTTCCACAGCACCAATATGAAAATGGAAGGGTTCTGGGAGCCATCACCAGCTCTCCCTGCTGTCTGCTGCGTGCATCCTCTTGGCTAACCCCCTCAGCACCAGCCTCTGCTAAAGGGCTAAAGGCTTTGGGGTCTGAAAGCTCTCAGATGCAGCCGGGCTGGGGATGCTGTGAAAACAGGAGCTCCTTGGAAGCAGCAGGTAGGTGGCTGGGAGCTGCCCAGAAATGGGTTGGGTTTGTTCTTCTCCCACCCTGCTTGTGAAATAAGAGGTTTCTAGCTCACAGCTCAGCTTTCTATCCCCGGATCGTGTTGTCCCAGCAAACAAAACAGAGAACTGAGATGAAAATTGCTCTGGCCCTGCGCAAAGCGAGAATTTCCTGCTGAGTGGGGCTGGAGGCACGCAGGAGCCCTCCCTGCAGCTCCTGGGCCTGAATCAGCCGCAGCCTCCCTGCCCCTGGGCTGCTCCGTGCTCTGCTGAGGGCCTCGAGCCCCACGGTGTGGGTTCCTCCCCAGCTCCTTTGCCCCACGCTGGTTATTTTTAGTGCTGACCCCACAACTATGCTGACCCCGTGGCCGCAGGGCAGGGACTGGCAGCTGAAACTGTGACTCAGTGTCCCCGTGCCACGTCACCCAGGTGGGTGCTGAGCGAGCTTGGCATCGCCCCCAGGGGTTGGGGTTTCGCCCTGGGGAGGGGGCTTTTGCCTTTGCTGTGCCTCAGTTTCCCCACCTCTGGCAGGGGGAATGTGTTGGGGTGCAGCCAGGAGGGTGCCCACAGCTGTGCCGGGTTCCCCCCTCCCTAACCCCTCTGTGTAATCCCCGGATGCCCCATTTCCACTTAATCTGAAGGAGAAGCCACAGCCCCTTCGGGAGGGAGGGGGAAATCCTTTCCCACGCAGGAAGGGCAGCCGCAGCCCTTGGCAAACAGTGCACACGCAGCACACTCAGCCCCGCAGCTGGGGGGGGGCACGAAGCCTTGGCACAGCTCCCTGGCCCCATCCCAAAGGCTGGGGGGGGCCCAGTTCCCGGGGCCGAAGGGGGCTGTGATGGCCCAGCCCTGACACGAGCGAAGGGTGAGGATGGGGACGGGGCAGCTCGGCTGCCTCCCCGCCCTCTGCGCTGGGTGGGAGCGGAATGCTTTGGGTTTTGGGCAAGTTTTGGGTGTGATGGCTCCAGCTGCTTCCCTACCCACGGGGCAAGGCCAGCCCCGTGCCAAACCCATGTGGTTCTGGGTGCCGAGGTGGGCACGGGGCACCCGTGGGGCCCAGGCACTGCTGGGGGGGGGGGCAGGACCACCAAAGCCTCCCAGTCCCATCGCCTTGTCCTTCACACGCTCCTCCCGTGCCACCTCTGTGCCTCAGTTTCCCCTTTCCTAGCCCAGCAGCCTCGGTGCCTCGTGTTTGGGGTTTGATGGCTCCCGGCTGTTTTTTGGACCCGTGGTGACCCGGGAGGGGCCCTGTCCACCTCTGCCCCCGGGGTCTGGCTGTGCTGGTGGAGCCATCGCAGGAATGTGGGGCTGGGAGGGCTGAGCTCAGGGGGGGGCACCCGGGGCTGCTCGGCCCCTCGGCAGTGGGACACGGCACGGCACAGACACGGCCATGGAGCTGCCGCGGGTGCTGCTGGTGCTGACTGTGATGGGCACAGCCACCGGCCTGGGTGAATCCTCGGGGGGGACACGGGGGCTGCGGGGTGGTTTCCCCATGGGTTTCAGTGCTGGGGAGGGCTCATGGGGCTGTTTGTGGGTTTGGGGGGCTCTACGTGGCTGCCATCCCGCTGGGGTGACCCCAGCGCAGCCACGAGCTGGGGTCCCCGTGCCACTGGCTCACGGCCGTGCCCCCAGCCCTGCTGCCCTACGAGCCCCGCGTGCCCCCCGGGGCCCTGCTGGGGAAGGTGACGGCCACCACCTTCGTGCTGGAGAGACCCTGCTGCATCTTCCACCACCTCACCAACGCCTCTGATGCCGTCTGGCTCGTGGTGGCTTTCGCCAACGGTGAGCACCCGGCGCAGCGGGGGACATCGGGGACCCTTGTTTTAGCTGCTCACCCCTCTGCCTGTGCCATGCAGCCTCGGCCACCTTCAGAAACCCCCCGTCCCGTTCCGACGTGCCCCTCTACGAGGGGCTGCCCACCGCCCACGCCTACATGACGCTGGAGACAGCAGCGGCCGCCTACGCCTGCTCGGTGCCTGGCCCGGTGCTGCGGGTCGGTGGGGACGTGGTGTGTGGGGACCAGCACGGCCAAACAGCCTGCAACGGGCCCCTGCCCTCCCCGGGGCCCTACAGGTGAGATGGGATGGGTGGGATGGGACCCCCGGGGGGAATTCCCCATCCCCAGGGACCGGCGGGTATCCCCCAGGGTTTGTGTTGTCCCGGTGGTGCCCGTCCCACAGGGTGAAGTTCCTGGTGATGGGCTGCCATGGCCCCAAAGCAGAGACGAGGTGGTCCGACCCCATCCTCCTGCGGAGAGGTACGGGTGGCAGCGGGGCTGGCACAGCACCACCTTCCCCCCACATCCCCTGGGGTGCGACATCGCCCCGTGCCGCCACCCCAAACCCCAGAGGGGAGGAGAGCTCCCCAAGCTCCTCTGCTCACCCTATTCCTGGGTGCCCCCCATCCTCCCCGTGTGTCCCTCACCCCGTGCCCTTCCAGCCCGCAGCCCGAGCACCGTTGACCCCGCGCCCACGCAGCGCAGCAGCGACGTGGTCGTCATCGCCTCCATCCTGGCCAGCCTCGGCGCCGGGCTGGCCGTGGCAGCGCTCGGTGCCGTGGGGTACGAGGGCTGAGCGGGGCCGTGCTCGGGGGGATGTGTCCATGGGGTCCTGGGAGAGCATCCCCTCCTTGATCCCAAGGACAAAGAGAGGGAGCAGAAAGGATTTTAAGAGTTAAAGACCTTTTTTTTTTTAAATTGATTTGGGGTTTTAGATGTAGGGGATGTAGGAGAAGGGGGTGGTTTCTGTGGGGTTTGGTCCCTTGGGGGCCAGCGGAGCTGCGGGGACCCTGCTCGATGCCTCCTTTTGCCTCCCTGCAGTGCCGAGGTGTGGAGACTCCTGTGCCGCCGGGATTTCGGGGCTGCCTTCTCCCAGCGCTCCTACAGGACCCACCACATCTCCCCCGCCCTGCCCCAGCCCCTCTGCTGCGGGTGCTGCAGGGCGGCGAGGAGCTGCTCTGCCCCTCGCGCTCCCTGCGCTGCCGAGTAAACTCCTAGTAGTACGGCCTCGCCGCACGGCCTTCCCCTTGGTGCTTTGTTCCCCAGGTGGCCCCAACACCAAGAACGGGGGCACCAGACCCCAAAATCGAGGTCCCTGCTGGGGAGGCTGCAGCTGGGGGTCGAGGCGGGTCCCAGTGCGGGGTGCAGGCGGTGGCACACCCCTGCTACGAGCGTGCCCGTTCTCTGCGCGCCTCCCGGCGGGCACCCAGGCGTAGTAAATGCTCCCCGGGGGAACGGGCCCGACCTGTTTGCTGCGGGGCCGTGGCTCGGCGCAGGAATGTGGGTGGTTGGAGGCCGCAGGCGGGTCCCCTGGGGCCAAACCGCGCGTCCCCCGCCCGCCGCCCGCACTCGGCGCTCGGCACCCAGGCCCTGCACCATGCTCCCGCTGCTCCTCCTGCTGCTGCCGGCGGCCCACGGCCTGCGTGAGTCTGTGCTCTGAGGGGGGCTTCACGGTGTGACCCCCTCCCCAAAATGGGCTAGGGGGGAGAGGGGTGGGGGAGGGTGATGTTCTTGCTCGTGGGTGTCCCCTCGGCATGGGCACGGGGGCTGCAGGAGGTGCAGGGCACCCCCTGTTCTGGGGACACCCCCGCTTTGGGACCCTCGCGGGCGGCACCCAGCTGGGTCTTGCAGCACGGCCCTGGGGCCTCTGGGGTCTCCCCGGGCTGTATCTCTCCATGGGTGGTGGCACCGAGGGGCCTGGCTGCGTCTTTTCATCCAACTTGCTGCGTTTGAACCCAAAACGAGCGGTGGGGCGGAGCTGGGAGGCGAGGGGGCCACGCAGCCGGGATCCCCCCGGGGCAGCTCCCTCTGTGCCAACCCCCCCGGCGCTGTCCCGAGCCCTCAGCCCCTGCTCCAGCCGGGGCCGGGGGCTCCGCTCTCATCGCGTTTTCATCGCAGAGGAGCTCCCGTACGAGCCGATCCTCACCGAGCACAAGATGAGCGGCCGGATCACCGCCAGCACCTTCGTGCTGGAGCAGCCCCGCTGCATCTTTGACAATGACACCGCGATAGGAACAACCACCAGCATCTGGCTGGTGGTGGCCGAGGCCGCGGGTAAGGGGGGTTGGTGGGGACGCGGGGAGGGGGCTCCCAGCGTGTCCCCTCCCTCACCGCCCTCCCTCGTCCCCGCAGCCTCCGTGAGCTTCACCAACAGCGTGCAGCCGGGGCTGCCCCAGTGGGCTTTCCAGAACTTCCCCGCCAACACCTCGGCCTACCTGACGCTCAACGCCACCATCCTCAACTACCCCTGCCCCAAAAACACCCCGGACATCACGGTGCTGCGCGTGGGCAGCGAGACCAGCTGTGCCAAAAACACCGCCGTACCCACCTGTAACGGCCCCCTGCCCGGCCCCGGGCCCTACAAGTGAGCCTGGTGCTGGGGAGGATACGGGGGGGGGGGGTGCAGCCCTGGTGGGTGCCGACCCCATCCCACAACCTGCCCTCCTCCCCCAGGGTGAAGTTCCTCGCCCTGAACGGCACCGAGCCCGTGGCCGAGACCCAGTGGTCGAAGCCCATCACGCTGAGGACAGGTACCAGGGGGGAAACTGAGGCAGGGCACCACCGTGGGCATGCACCCCACGAGGTGCTGCCCCCCCACACACCCTGATCTCTCTCCCCCAGCCCAGCAGCCCCCGAGCAGCCCCGGGGCGGGCAGCAAGCGCAGCGCCGAGATGATCGCCATCACCTCCATCCTCTCCATCCTCCTCGCCGTGCTGCTGGCCGGCCTGGTGGCCATGCTGGCCTTCAGCGGGTGAGTCCGGGGGGCACGCGAGGGTTGGGGGGGTGACGCCAGCACCCCGTGTCCCTAACCCCGTGCCCCTGTCCCCCCAGCTCCGACCCCTGCGGCCGTGGAGGCATCTTCAAGCCGGAGGCGGCGTCGGTGCGGCGCTACAACACCCACCACGTCTACGACCAGCCGGCCGCGCGCCTCTGAGCCCCGCCGCCGGCCGGGACCCCCCCAGGGGACCCCGGGGTGACCGCGGGCTGAGTGGGAGCGGAGATAAATGGGATTTCTGCCTGCCTCCTGCCCGCCTCTGCCTCCCTCTGTGGCCTCCAGCGATGCCTCGCCAAGTGTCCCAGCCCTGTAACGGGGCGAGGGTTTGGGGTTTGGGGAGGGGGAGGTGTTCCCGTGTTTGGTCTGCTTTGGGAAGCCCCCCGGTGTAAGGCAGGGTCTGGGCTCACCCCACGGAGCCTGGGAACAGCCCGGGGCTGGTGGCAGCCCCCCAGGTTTCTGTGGGGCCAGGAGAGCCCCGGGCCCTGTGCTCGCTGCAAGGGCACCGGGAGGCGCCTGCCCCCGCTCTGCAAACTGCCCCCGTGAGCTGCAGGACAGGACGGCGTGATCCCACGGTGTCCCCACCATGTCCCTGCAATGTCTCCGTGGTGTCCCTAAAATGTCCCTGCAGTGTCCCCACGGTGTCCCCGCAGCAGCTGGGCACAAATGCCAAGGCCCCTCGGTGTCCTTTAGCGGAGAGGTCCCCCGGGAGGGTTCTCCCTGCTCCCTGCACATTGCTGAAGGTGTGTTCAGTGCACCGAGCCCACCCCCTTGCGACACCACGGGCACAGCCCCAACCCTGCCAAAAAAGAAAAAAAAAAAAAGGAAAAAAGAAGAAAAAAAAAAAGGAAGAACAAAGGGGAAAAGGGAAAGAAAATTTTTTTTAAAAAAAAAAAAGAAAGAAAGAAAAGGAAAAAAGGGGAAAGATGAAAGAAGGGAAGGGGGAAAAGAAAAGAGGGGAAAAAAGGAAAAATAAAAGAAGGAAAAAAAGGGAAAAAGAAAAGGGGAAAAAAAAAGGAAAAAAATAAAAAGAAAGAAAAGGAGAGGAAAAAAAGGAAAAAAATGAAAGAAGGGAAGGGGGAAAAGAAAAGGGGGAAAAAAGGAAAAATAAAAGAGGGAAAAAAAAAGAAAAAGAAAAGGGGGAAAAGAGGGAAAGAAAATAAAAAAGAAAGAAAAGGAAAAAAGGGGAAAAATGAAAGAAGGGAAGGGGGAAAAGAAAAGGGGGAAAAAAAAGAAAAATAAAAGAGTCCAAATGGGAAAAAGAAAAGGGGGGAAAAAAGGGGGGAAAGAGGAAAAAAGGGGAAAAAACGGGGAAAAAGAGGGGGGAAGGGAAAAAGGAAAGTAAGGGAAAGAACAAAAACAGGAAAGAAAGAAAAAAGAAAAAAAGGGAAAAAAAAGGAAAACCCAACCCAGGCGAAACCCGGGGTTTGGGCCCCGCCCCCCTGCGCGCCTCGCCCCGCCCACCTCCTCCAGGCCCCGCCCACCTCCTTAGAGGCCCCGTCCCCCTGTCCCCGCCCCGCGCTCTGATTGGCTGCCCGCGGCGGCGGCCCGCACATGGGCTGGGGGCTCTGGGGCCGCCGGTTCGAGTCCCGCCGTGTCCGCGCGGTGCCGCCGCCCCCATGGCGCTGCGCAGCGCCCTGTCCGTGCGCATCGTGGAGGGCAGGGACCTGCCCGCCAAGGACATGTGAGTGCCCCCGGGCCGGGGGAGGGGGGGGGCTCCTGGAAGGGTTTGGGATGCCCCCGGGCCGCTGCCGTGCTGCTTCGCCCCCGCCGTGGATTTGGGGTGCGCCCCGCAGCCAGCCCCCGTGATTTGGGGGAGCGCTCCCGGGAGCCTGGGGGAGCCCCCCGTGGTTTGGGGGATGGCCCGGAATGGGTTTGGGACCGCCCCGGCAGTGCCTGTGCTTTGGGGGTCCCCCCCCGGATGGCTTTGGGGTGCTCCTTCCTTTAGGGTTTCCCCCAGGGTGGCTTTGGTGTGGCGCCCCCGGCAGTGCCTGTGCTTTAGGGACCCCCTCTGGGGGGGCTCTGGGGTGCCCACAGCCATTCCTAGTGCTTTGGTGCCCCCCTGGCTTTCGGGACACCCCTGGGGTGTCTTTGAGGTTCCCTCCCCGGAGCAC